>NC_051155.1:236430820-237030820 GCF_013339745.2 Dermacentor silvarum
GTCGAAAAATCCGATGTCCAGCGTTGCAGCATTAAAATTCAATGGCACCAAAATTGGGGATGAACCTTCGACCTTTGGTGTTAATAAGGTGGAAGCGAATTAAGGCATAGTTCATTAAGATAGAGTTAATTGAGGCACTCTAACCCACGGCCTTTGTTGAGAGTCGAAACCACTTGGAGATATGGGCGAACCGGCCACATCTCCAAATTATCTCCAAGTTGGATTCCAATTGACATGGTGAAGGTAGAGTCGAACCCACTACTTTGGGTGTTCATTAGAGCGAAGTTACTTAAGGCAAATTAATTACGGCAGAGTTAATTAAGGCACTCGAACTCTCGACCTTTGGTGGAAGTGGAACCCACGACTTTTGGTGTTAATTAAGACAAAGTTAATTAAGATACAATTAAGGCACTCAAACCCTCGACCTTTGGTGGGAGTAGAGCCCGCAACCATTGGTGTTAATTATGACGAAGTTAATTAAGGCACAGGTAATTAAGGCACCCGAGCCCACAACTTTGGTAGGAGAAAACAGTAGCAACAACGCATGCGAATGAGAATGACAAATAATTTAATTAATGCTTCGTGAGTGCGCAGGCTTCTGCCTTCATCCTCTTCAGTGTTCGCTAAAGTGACTGTCAACTTTATATATAGTTCTAGCGCTCATCAAAATGCGAAAACTGTGCTAACAAACCGTAAATCCGCATTTTGATCATTATGCATCATTACAAATCCTGCAATGGATAAATGAAAAATAGTGAGTTCAGTAAGCACTAAGTAAAGCACACCAGTGAAGCTCACAATGTCATACCAATGTTGCTTTTTTATTTATACAACTGATAAAGCTTTATTACAAAATGATCGGCCCCCAGCCACGCACATATATGAAATTATTCATTAGATGTTCTCGCTGTATACAAACAGGTTAAACGCGGATCAAAAAAAAAAACACGTAATCAAAAACAGATTCTTGTAAATTAAACTTCATTAAAACAAGTAACGAGTAGGCACAAAATGACTAGTAGGCACAGTGCCACAATTATAATTAAAAAGAATAAAACTGATTAGTAAGAGGTAGCATCACATACTAATTAATGGCCAGAAGTGCATGGCCTGCTTGCCAGCACCTGCTTCTGGGGCCACCGGATTCGAGATAGAAAGCCAGTACTTTATAGCTGCATTGAAAATATATGGTAAAATAAATTCCACGCAAGCAGAATCCAGAGATGGAATGTTCATCTTGATAGGCAACTTGGTCAGGCAGCTTCTCAGATCACAAAAGTGCCAATAACATAATGCTACCAGAGACTTAGAGATAAGCATTGCAAATGAGAAATATCCCCGACACTTGAAGAGGAACGCCGGAAACCAAGTGATACAAACGTGCGAAAATTAACCATCAAAACATTGCCTCCAGAACATTCCCGTAAGCGCTCCGCAAGGCGAACAAACGTACCACAAATCGCAGTCAGAAGCACAGCTCTAAATTTCAGCACGCAACTATACAGTTCTGCCTACTATATACATACTTGGGCCATGGTCAACCACACAAAAGTCGAAAAGACACAAATAAAGCACACGCTGCTCCCGCTCGGAACATTGCTGCGCACTTGCATCGAGGCGCGTGTTGCTGAATTGATATCAGTGGCGATGCGAAGTCAAAGCTATTGCGAGTTCAAGCTTCTTTTTTTCTTTATAAAGTGTCGTAATACATCAGCAAGTTAAGAGTTACGTATTTTCAACAGTGTACTAATAGATATAACTTAAAAATAAAGCATCTTTGTATGAGAAAGAAAATGACGTAACTGATACCGAAAGCATAGCGAAAAAATGGCGAATGTCCGGCAGCAACGTTACTAGACCTCCAGCAGTGCGTGCAAAGGTAGTGCTAAATTGCAAAATAATTTATTAAATGCTTTTGCTCTCCTAGCTTCCCATTGTTATGCATTAGAGACAATTTGCTTGTATTTCTGCGGCATAGTGCGTGCATCTACTCATAACGCACAATGTACGATCAATGCACGAGAGCTTTGAATGTGCAAGAGATGTCCAAATCATAAGGACATTCGACGTCCTCTGGATGACCCCTGACTGCCACGTACTAGTCGAACATACTATAGATGTAAACTGGACGTCGTTAAATGTCTTGGATATTTGCTCTTTTGTGGTATATCTAATGGATATTTGTGGTTCACTGGGACGTGACATCTGGTGGAGGTGCTAGTGCGTTCATGCAGCGAACGCCCCCACAAAGCCGTGATCCAAGCCCGAAACCGGAGGACAGCGCCAACGTCGCCAAGGACCAGCGAGCTAGCCGTAGGCAGCAAGGACTTCTGCCGGAGTACGGACTTCTTCCCGAGAAGACCACAGCGACCAAGAGGACAAAAGTCACGACCTCGGCAGCAGCTACCATGACAGCCCCTGCGCCAACATCTGCAATCGTGATGCAACAACCCAGGGAGCCGCCGACTTTCCGCGGATCGCCATGTGAAGACCCCGAAAGCTGGCTGGAGGCATACGAACGGGTCGCTACGTTCAACAAGTGGGACTGCGACGACAAGCTGCGCCATGTTACTTCTCGCTTGAAGACGGCGCCAGAACCTGGTTCGAGAATAGGGAGCGTGCACTAACAACCTGGGACCTGTTCCGAGCCGCATTCCTGGACACCTTCACGAGCGTCGTCCGTAAAGAAAGAGCTGCAGCCTTGTTGGAAAACCGTGTACAGCTCCCGAATGAGAGCATCGGTATGTACACTGAAGAAATGACTCGATTATTCCGGCACGCCGACCCCGCTATGCCAGAAAACAAGAAAGTTCGCTTGCTCATGCGGGGAGTTAAGCAGGAGCTATTCGCCGGACTGGTGCGGAATCCACCAACGACAGTCCAAGACTTTCTCTCGGAGGCTACGACGATCGAAAAAAGAACTGGACATGCGCAACCGGCAATACAATCGCCGTTCGACGCCACATTACGCCGAAGTCCAAGGACTCTCCCACGACCTACGAGACACCATCAGGACGATAGTACGCGAAGAGCTGCAGAAGTTGCTACCATCGTCGCAGCCTCAAGTTGCTTCCATCGCCGATATCGTGCGGGAGGAAATCCAGCAATCGCTAGGACTTCCCGAATCACCGCAACCCCAACCGGAAGCGATGACCTACGCCGCCGTCGCCCGTCGTCAAGGCCCCCCTCCGCGCTCGCGCCAGGGCCCCGTAACGCCGCAGTTCCGTCGTCCACCGCTGCCGCCGCCAGCACGCCCACCCGTCGCCCAGCGCAGCTACCAGAGGAAGACGGACATTTGGCGCACCCCTGACCACCGCCCGCTCTGCTATCACTGCGGAGAAGCCGGCCATGTCTACCGCCGATGCCCATACCGCGAGATGGGCCTACGAGGGTTCGCCGTCAACGCGCCACGTCCACAGGTTGGCGAGCGACCACGCGACATCGCTGACTACCTCGCCGGAGCCCAGTGGCAACCACGACGACCCTCACGCTCGCCGTCACCAGGACGTTACCTGTCGCCGCAGCGCCGACCATACACTGGCCCAGCCCGGGGCCGGTCCGTGAGCCCCTATCCGGGAAACTAAAGGCAGCAACCGATGGAGGTGCGGTTGCTGTACGACGCAATTCCGAAGATCCTCCGCCGCCGACGAAGAAGATTCGCGAATCTTCACGACGAGATATCAGCACGCTGCCTGGAAAGAGCCTTCACGACAACACTTCGCCGCCGAAAGAAGACCTGCCGACGCGACGTAGCAGCAGCGGAGCAAGCCGACGCAGCCGTGATCAGACGCCACGACTTAACCGCAACGCCAGACGACGGTCTACCGACTGTTAAGGAATTCTTCGCAGACTCACATTTCGAACAATAACTCTTTAATTGAGAAATAAGAGAAAATAAGAGGAGTAACAACGTGCGTTACGACTGCTTCCATCGCGGGTCGCCCTCCTTCCTTCCATGTTGCCAGCCTAGCATTTCGATTCCGCTGACACGACTTAGACGTGCTAATCGATGGTCATAACATCACCGCTCTCGTCGACACTGGAGCCGACTATTCCGTCGTCAGTGGCCCGTTTGCCGCCAAGTTGAAAAAGGTGAAAACAGCCTGGCAAGGACCCGATATCCGGACAGCGGGAGGCCACCTAATAACGCCGACTGGAATCTGCACAGCGCGAGTCACGGTAAACAACCGCACTTACCCGGCGAGCTTCGTAATCCTGCAGCACTGCTCCAGGGATGTCATCCTAGGCATGGACTTTCTAAATCAACACGGTGCAGTCATCGACTTAAGGTCCAAGTCGATAACGCTCTCAACGCACAACGCGATACCACCAGATACATGCACAAGTTACCATGCCTTGAATGTGCTTGAAGAACAAGTCACCGTTCCGCCTCACTCCAGCGTAACGATTTCCGTCGGTACCGAAGTGCCTGCAGACATGGAGGGCGTCATCGAGGGCGATCATCACTTACTGCTCGACCGTGAAATTTGCGTCGCTAGAGGCATAGCTGAGCTACGTGCAGGGAAAGCAAGGGTGATGCTCACGAACTTCAGCCCCGAATACAAGCACATTAACAAAGGCACCACGGTCGCCTACATCGACGAAATAGTACAAGCCAGCAGTGCTTTCGCCTTCACGGATTCCAGTGCACCTGCAACGACGACTATAGTACCTGAACCAACTTTCGACGTCAATCAGAACCTTCCCAGGCATAAGAAAGACAACTAAAAGCTCTGCTCCTGCAATACAAGGACTGCTTCTCGTCGTCGTCAAAAGTTCGACAAACCCCTGTCGCCAAGCACCGCATCATAACCGACGAAAATGTTCGTCCACTCCGCTCAGAGCCCGTACCGAGTTTCGGCGCGCGAACGCGAGGCCATAAGGCAACAAGTCGACGAAATGCTACGCGACGACATCAATCCAGCCGTCCAAGAGTCCGTGGGCGTCCCCCGTGGTGTTAGTGAAGAAGAAGGATGGAACCCTACGTTTCTGCGTCGATTATCGTCGCCTCAACAAGATCACGAAGAAGGACGTATACCCCCTCCACGGATTGACGACGCCTTGGATCGACTCTACAACGCAAAGTATTTTTCGTCGATGGTCCTCAAAACCGGCTACTGGCAAAATCGAAGTCGACGAGAGGGACCGGGAGAAAACTGCCTTTATAACACCAGACGGACTGTTGGAGTTCAACCCAGACAACACTCGACGTCCTCAGGACGTCCTCAAGTGGTACAAACGTCCTCGCAGTTTTTACGACGTCCTCGGTACGTCCTCAGGACGACATTCACTGGTTCATCCTGAAAACATCTTCTGCAGGACTTTTTAAGGATGTCTGATTGTCCAAAGAACGTCCACTGCAGGACCTTTTGAGGACATTGAGTTTTATGTTAGAAGAGACCATGAAATTCAAATTTTTACGATTATTTCGGTTGATGAATGAAAAATTAGGGGCTATACTTCATGTGAGGTCGTTATTACGACCATCGAGCTCGATTTGTATATATATTTTTTCTTTTTTAAGTGGACTTAAACTCTGATCAACTGGTCTTGATGCCTTACAATTGTGTTTGATGGAACCATTTTTTTTTGGCAACTTGTATTGCTTTGAGTACCCGCGAGCGATAACAGTTGTGGGAGAGTCAACCAGCGAGGTATCCCACGATGTCAGCGACCAAACCTCGGTCGCTTTCCTTTTACTTTCCTTGGGGCCACATTGGCCCTTTTGATTTGAAAAGTCAAGCCAAGCCAGTCCAAGCCAAGCGCAGCATTGAAGAAAAACAAGGCAGCGGACAGCGGTAAGTCTCCTGTTTTTCGGGGTGGCAGAAAGCGGAACGTAGATTTGTGCGGGGAAGAAATGGACGCATTAGCACATGTTTTCGCTTAGCGAACAGTGTGGACAGGACCTTCATTAATTACATTGTGAATCAGACGGCTTCGCGCGACTTTGCCGCGGAGCTCTTTGTGTCGGATGGAACGGGTGCTGCAAATCGCGATGTCGCTTTGCCCGTAGAACAAAATATCACCAAAGCTATTGCCATAGGTTTGTGACATTTTGTGCTTGGTCGCGATAGTGGACAGTTTCAAAGTGATGATTTCAGCGTTTCTGGTGGTCGCTTCCCAGTGAACCACAAATATCCATTGGATGTACCACAAAAGACCGAATATCTAAGACATTTAACGACGTCCAGTTTACATCTATAGTATGTTCGACTAGTACGTGGCAGTCAAGGGTCATCCAGAGGACGTCGAATGTCCTTATGATTTGGACATCTCTTGCACATTCAAAGCTCTCGTGCATTGATCGTACATTGTGCGTTATGAGTCGATGCACGCACTATGCCGCAGAAATACAAGCAAATTGTCTCTAATGCCTAACAATGTGAAGCTAGGAGAGCAAAAGCATTAAATTAATTATTTTGCAATTTAGCACGACCTTTGCACGCACTGCTGGAGGTCTAGTAACGTTGCTGCTGGACACCGCGCGCAAAAGCCAATACTTTCGCCATTTTTGTAGCAGCTACACTGGCCTAGCCAAGCCCGTTTCGCGCGGCACATCAAGAGCCGTGCTGCGCATGCGCAAGGATCAGTGATGTCACATGGCTTGCACACCGGAGCCACCGGAGCCGGCACCTCTCGCGCACTCCTCCGCCGCCGCGCGCGACTCACCGCCGCCGGTCTGCGCATTCCAGAGGAGTGACGTCGTAGCCGTGGTAGACGCACTGGCGCCGGCGCGCGCTCGCTGTGCAGTCGCCGTCTGACACTGCGCTGGAGCCGCTGCGCTTCTGACTGGCGTTTGCCAGTGTGGTATAGCCATGGAGAAGGAGAGCGCAAATGCTGCTCAACAGCGCAGCATTTGCGCAATTGAGCAGCATTTGCGCAACAGCGCAATCTTATCTTAAGAATAATCTTAAGAATAAGCTAAGAATAATCAGCTGAACCTTTGCTAACGCTACGTATATCCTGGCATAGCCGAGCTAAGCCACTGCAACTTTTTTCGCTATGCTTTCGGTCTCGGTTACGTCATTTTCTTTCTCATACAAAGATGATTTATTTTTCAGTTATATCTATTAGTACACTGTTGAAAATACGTAACCTTTAACTTGCTGATGTATTACGACAGTTTATAAAGAAAAAAAGAAGCTTGAACTCGCAATAGCTTTGACTTCGCATCGCCACTGATATCAATTCAGCAACACGCGCCTCGATGCAAGTGCGCAGCAATGTTCCGAACATGTTCCGGGCGCGAGCAGCGTGTGCTTTATTTGTGTCTTTTCGACTTTTGTGCGGTTGACCATGGCCCAAGTACTGTACGTATATACTAGGCAGAACTGTACAGTTGCGTGCTGAAATTTAGAGCTGTGCTTCTGACTGCTATTTGTGGTACGTTTGTTCGCCTTGCGGAGCGCTTACGGGAATGTTCTGGAGGCAATGTTTTGATGGTTAATTTTCGCACATGTTTGTATCGCTTGGTTTCCGGCGTTCCTCTTCAAGTGTCAGGGATATTTCTCATTTGCAATGCCTATATCTAAGTCCCTGGCAGCATTATGTTATTGGCACTTTTGTGATTCTTTGAAGCTGCCTGACCAAGTTGCCTATCAAGATGAACATTCCATCTCTGGATTCTGCTTGCGTGGAATTTATTTTACTATATATTTTTCAATGCAGCTAGAAAGTACTGGCTTTTTATCTTGAATCCGGTGGCCCCAGAAGCAGCTGCTGGCAAGCAGGCCATGCACTTTTGGTCATTAATTAGTATGTGATACTACCTCTTACTAATCAGTTTTATTCTTTTTAATTATAATTGTGGCACTGTGCCTGCTAGTCATTCTGTGCCTACTCGTTAGTCACTTTGTGCCTACTCGTTACTTGTGTTTTATTAAAGTTTAATTTTCAGGAATCTGTTCTTGATTACGTGTTTTTTGTTTTTTAGATCCGCGTTTAACCTGTTTGTATACAGCGAGAACATGTAATGAATAATTTCATACATGTGCGTGGCTGGGGGCCGATCATTTTTGTAATAGAGCTTTATCAGTTGTATAAATAAAAAAGTAACATTGGTATGACATTGTGAGTTTCACTGGTGTGCTTTGCCTAGTGCTTACTAAACTCACTATTTTTCATTTATCCATTGCAGGATTTGTAATGATGCATAATGATCAAAATGCGGATTTACGGTTTTCTTAGCACAGTTTTCGCATTTTGATGAGCGCTAGAACTATATATAAAAGTTGACAGTCACTTTAGCGAACACTCAAGAGGATGAAGGCAGGAGCCTGCACACTCACGAAGCATTAATTAAATTATTTGTCATTCGCATGCGTTGTTACTTCTATTTTTTTCTCCTACCAAAGTTGTGGGCTCGAGTGCCTTAATTAAGTTCATCATAATTAACACCAATGGTTGCGGGCTCTACTCCCACCAAAGGTCGAGGGTTTGAGTGCCTTAATTGTATCTTAACTTTGTCTTAATTAACACCAAAAGTCGTGGGTTCGACTTCCACCAAAGTTCGAGAGTTCGAGTGCCTTAATTAACTCTGCCGTAATTAACTTGCCTTAAATAACTTCGCTCTAATGAACACCCAAGGTAGTGGCTTCAACTCTACCTTCACCATGTCAATTGGAATCCAACTTGGAGATAATTTGGAGATGTGGCCGGTTCGCCCATATCTCCAAGTGGTTTCGACTCCCAACAAAGACCGTGGGTTAGAGTGCCTCAATTAACTCTATCTTAATGAACTGTGCCTTAATTCACTTCGACCCAATTAACACCAAAGGTCGAAGGTTCAATCCCCAATTTTGGTGCCATTGAATTTTGGTGCTGCGACGCTGGACATCGGATTTTTCGACCATTGAGCCATCTAAGGATTTCACCTTAAGTGTTGCAGTTTATATTTTCACATTCACACGTTTACACGTTAACAAAACATTTCAAGCAAAGTCACCAGCTACATGCCGACAATGTGGGTAACTGTGCCATTAGTGTGCCTCAGCAGATGTACCATCGCGGACAAATTAAATGCGAACAGCGGAGCGTGTGGCCGAAGCATAACTAAATGTATACGGTGTATATCGTCGGCCAGTCGTTGTGCACGTGCGTGGGGATGTAGTTCTCAAGGAAGAGTGCAGCGCTTCTCGCCCTATTGCGATAAACGTCACCCCTATTTTGTCCGAAAGTTGTTTTCTCATCTCTCCTCGGGCAGTGCCATACCCACCTGGCAGTACACTGTTATGGTGACTAGCACCATCGCTGCATCTGTAGCATGATATAGCTGGCATGCACCCAGCTTGCTAACGTGGATTGCTTTGCTTTTGTTACCACCATCAAAGCTGCCAGTGTCTAATCGTAATTTGAATAGCACGAAAAATGTATTGCATTGGATGCGCAACAACAGTGCTAGCCACCTTAAAAGTAATCACAGATAGGAATGGCACTGCAATGGCGGGGTGAGAATACAAGCTTCCAACAAAATACAGGTGACCTAATACGCACTAGGACAAGCAGCCCCGCACTCCGCATCGAAACCACATGCATGTGTACAATCATCGCTGACCGACGCCACACATTGTGCTTTTAGTTAGGTTTTGGCCACACACTCTGCTGTTCGTATTTCATTTGTATTCAATAGTACATCTACTGTGGCACTCGCAGGTATACAGCTCATTATAGCGTCAGCAGGAAAGATCCACTAGATGTTCTATGGACGTCCTGCGTCCCAAAAAAGAACATCTATTAGAGGTTACTTATGTCCAGCTGCGACATCCTTTCAACGTTAGAGCAACGTGATCTGGATGGGACTTAGATTATCCATGGTACGTATTTGTAACGTTGTTTGGAGAAATATAGATATCTATAGGATGTGTGCAATGTCTCAAACATGATGTTCTATGGACATCTATGGTACATTAATGGTTCACTGGGGACTAAGCGGTGCCACAATTAAGAGGGAGGCGTGATGCTTGCCTTTTCGAACAAGTTTGTTCCGTGTCATCCCGAGAGACACGCACACTTTCAATATGTGACCAACACAAGTCCAATATGTTGCCATGCGAGTTTTTCACGCGTTTCAACTGCTGCAGGTTGTTGAATGAAATAAAATCAAGAGAATGATTCTTTTCTGTGTATGATAGATTTGATTATTTGTTGTATGATTATTTGTTTGTGTCGTGAAGATCTGCATACTTGTTAGAGGCAGATATGCACGACCTATCTTATTGTATTCCAGGTGCGCTAAAATATTTGAGCTCTATAAATTTGTACATTGTGTAGGAAGTGATGCTATTCTCAATTGACGATAGGCGCTCAAGGAACAAAGACGGAGTCGTCGAAGGTGACATGTAAAAAGGCATCCAATTGTAAGATCTCGATGACCCCCCACCACATAAATCCAGATTCCACACAGTCAGGTTCCGGCACGGATTGCAAGCGTATACTACGAACAGCGATTGCCCTCCGTTCGTACGTACGCCACTTCTAAGAACCGGCGGTGATATCAGTCAATTACGCATGCACGACAAGTAGCCCGGATTCCGCTTCCCGTCTTTCACCTTGGAACACCCATTCGCGTCGCCCAGTTATCACGCGTACGCGCGAAATATGATGATCACAAGGCTTTAAAATACCGCAGGCTTCTTATATAGCGCGCGTGATATAAGAAGAATGCATACGGCCCCGCGAAGTCGATGAAGTTCAGCTCCGTATATTACCTGTACATACTACATCCACGGTCGACTTCCGTGCCAACGATAACGACGCTCCAAGCGATCGTCGTATCTCCTAGACGGCGCGAGGTAGGCGGCGAGTATATAGCGGCGGCGTTCGCGCGAGCAAGGTTATCTCTCGATTCTCAGCTGCCGTTCATTGGCATTCGCGCAACCTTCTCCGCTGCAGTGAATTTTCCGACCAAAGTGCGCAGCTCTCGCACCGACCCGCGTCCAGCTTTCTTTTATTACTTCATCTTCCTATATCTGTTCCCGCGAAGCTGCGGCTGCGTAAATCAAATAACAACCGATCAGCGCTTGGCACCGCGTGACCATCTCGCGGGATGCGCTTCTGACATGTGAAGCTGGAAAGCGCCGCGCGCGCGAGAAAAGAGTTGGCAATCACAGCCATCTTTCTTGAGCGACGGAGACATCGCTGCGAGCGGTTGGGCACCCAGCGGGAGGCTTTGCCGACCGCGAAAATTTGTTGCCCGCTGTATATTCAATTGACTTATAAGCGCTGCCAAATCGCTGCGGAGACAACGATCAGCAGATTATATATACACAGAAGCTCTATCACTTCTCCTTTCGGTTTGTGTAAGGGCTTAAGCGAGGGCACAGCACGTAGTGCAGTGTCTCGTGCGTTGAGAATCCTTGCGAACGCTGGAAAAATATCGCCAGCCGGCGGCAGCTTTCCACGTCGCCGTGTATGCCGTTCTGCATGCTGCCGAGCGCCAGATCGCAGGTACGATTGCCGCGGCCGCGGCGAGCTAATAAGAGCAAATGTGCAGAACCTGAGGATAAAATAAATTAATTAAAGAGCCGAATGGCGAAAAGGGTCGTCTACATAAATTTATATGTGTGGCAAAAAAAAAAAGAAAGATCACTAAGCGGTCTCAAAATTAATTTGTATCCGTCCACAAAGATAGTCACATAGCCTGCTGTGCAACTTTGGGCCGTTGAACCGCTATGATTGTTATTATACAAGAATATCGAATGTTAAAACGCATCCTGACGCAGCAAATTATGCCTTTTGTGTTGAACAACCGTAACTCTACACGAAATATGCCGGTGATCATTTTTAAGCTTTACAGAATATTTTAAAAATCGCCTGTGGCGGATAGCATAATTCTTGTTCTTGAGCTGGAAGAGGCGGACATTAATTACAGCACGAGAAATCGAAACACATACTATATGAATTAAAGAAGCTCCCTAATTAACTCCTTAATTAATTAATTTACAGCAAATATTGCAGTTTACAAATTGTAGCGAGTCAGCTTGCAAGACATGCCTGCTTGAAATGAATTACCAGGATGAAACAAGTTTCTGTCAACAATTAACAATTTCGGTCAATTATGTCATCTGCAACAGCCTATTTTTAATAATTCTGTAAAACTTCGGTCACCCCGTAGACTGGGTGTCGAATCTTACATTCCTGTATGAAAACGATTCATTCGAGCTATAGTGTTATAGGGCAGCCTTAAGGCTAAAGCCGCTTTCGGAAAACAGGTGATGAATTTTTGAGTCTCTGACCCTAAAACTTTGTATCGCGCACTATTTATTTTGATTACTTTTCTTTGGCTCTATATGACAGGTGGCTGTCACAGTAAGAGTGGGGTTGAAGATTAATATGCAGAAGACAAGGATAATGTTCAATAGTCTGGCAAGGGAACAAGAATTCAGGATCGCCAGTCAGCCTCTAGAGTCTGTAAAGGAGTACGTTTATCGAAGTCAATTACTCACAGGGGACCCTGATCATGAGAAGGAAATTTACAGAAGAATGAAATTGGGTTGGAGTGCATACGGCAGGCATTGCCAGATCCTGACTGGAAGCTTACCACTGTCGTTGAAAAGAAGAGTGTACAATCATTGCATTGTACCGGTACTAACATATGGGGCAGAAACTTGGAGGTTAACAAAGAAGCTCGAGGACAAGTTAAGGACCGCACAAAGAGCGATGGAACGAGAAATGTTAGGCCTAACTTTAAGAGGCAGGAATATATAGCGGAGTGGATAAGAGAGCAAACGGGAATAGGCGATATTCTAATTGACATTAAGAGAAAAAAATGGAGCTGGGCAGGCCATGTAATGCGTAGGATGGACAACCGGTGGACCATTAGAGTTACAGAATGGATACCAAGAAAAGGGAAGTGCAGTCGAGGACGGCAGAAAACTAGGTGGAGTGATGAAGTTAGGAAATTTGCAAGCGCAAGCTGGAATCAGCTAGCGCAAGACAGGGCTATTTTGAAGATTGCAGGGAGAGGCCTTCGTCCTGCAGTGGACATAAATATAGGCTGATGATGATGATAGGTGGCTGTCACGTAGTCTCAAGCCGATTCACAAATGTCGTCCATGGTGGTGCCAATAATAATGATTCCACAGCTTTGATCAATATATAAATATTGTAGCAACGGAGATCGAAGCTGTGCGTTCGCGTGTGTGTTCTCGTTCCATCTCCCTCTAAAGTAGTCAAGTGTTTCAGAGATATTGCTGATTAATTGTCCTGAATTTCACGGAGAAAGCATGAACTTCTTGCGCAAGACCTACGTGTCCGCTAATAACAAGGACATATATGGGCCACGCATAGAGCATAGCTAGATGGCATGTTTCCTTTGTTTACGGTCGAAGGCTTGGTCGAAGGTCGAAGCCATCGTTTCTTGAAAACACACCGGTCTCAGGGACTAATTTCGTCAGACGCCGAGTGGTCACGCTGCTCCCGATACGTTGACCAGGTCTGTAAACACGGCCGGGTCACCTGACGTCTCGTCCCCGACGTGGAATTCTTATCTCCAGATCGTATAAACGTGGCGTATATGTTCTCGGTGAGGCGCGGCTGCTTTCAGGTCCGCGCAGTACAAACTGCATACACTCATATGCTCAAAGGCACGCACCCATCTGCGCAGACACACACACAATGCATGCGCACACACCTACGCGCACACACATACATATACACACATCCATGTGAACGCGCACACACGTGTACTTCAGCTAAATGGCGAATTGGGCGAGGTTGTGCAAAATCATAACTCATCCTGTGTTCTTTTGTCTTTGTTCCTTCGCGCTTTTCCTAAAAGCACACATGTACTCACAATACAAGCGCACCCTCTTATAGACGCGCACACGTCTACATATATATATGTGCATTTATACACACACACACACACACACACACACACACACACACACACACACACACACACACACACACACACACACACACACACACACACACACACACACACACACACACACACACACACACACACACACACACACACACACACACACACACACACACACACACATGTGCACAAACAAGCACGTGCTAACACGGATTTTCGGATTCCTTCTCGGGCGCGCACATGCACAAAATGAGTTTGTATGCGGAGCAGGAAAGAAGGAGGCATCGAGGCAGCATTCTCCATATATCAAGTCCGCTGCACGCGCGCCTGAGTCGCAGATGGTATCGCCTCCGCGGTGAATGCCATTCGGTAGCCGACGATGGAAAAACGCGAGTCTCGCGCACTTCCGTGTCCCGCAGTCAGCCACCGCTGCTCCATGCGAAAGTTGTCAAGTGTCCAGAAAAAAAGATCTCGCGGAAAACACACGGCGCGCGTCACGTCAGACATGCATCCACGTGCTCTTCGAAAGTGAACAACACACTTTCTCTTTTTCTGGTGGTTTGACACCATTGATTCCACCGCGTAAGTGACATGCCCTCAAGAAACAATCAAGCTAAGTCAGACAACATATTTTTTTTTATTTCTCCTCGCTGAACAAGCAGAAAGATAACACGAGACACTTGCCGATGGATGAGGACATAGTTCCATCGACGATACGCGATTAGCCTTTTGATTTCGCTATCAAGATAAGTTCTTATAGCGAGCTTTTTTGCGTGACGATCGCTTAGCGAAATAAATAAAGTGTGCTATAGGAACTTTGCTGATTGATAAACTAGTCAGGAACGCGTGAATAAGCTGCCGAGGCAAGACGGAGACGAGACGGGACGATAGAAAAAGTAAATGCGGGGACGTTAACCATTGCGTTTGTAATAGTTGGCAAGCCTAGACGCAAAAAAAAAATTAACTTAAACTGTGGGGTTTTACGTGCCAAAACCACGATCTGATTATGAGGCACGTCGTAGTGGGAATCTCCGGAATAATTTGGACCACCTGGGGTTCTTTAACGAGCACCTAAATCGAAGTACACGGGTGTTTTCGCATTTCGCCCGCATCGAAATGCGGCCGGCGTGGCCGGGATTTGATCCCGCGACCTCGTACTTAGCAGCCCAACACCACAGCTACAAAGCAACTATGACGGGTAAGCCCACACGCAGGACGTAGGAAACATATAGATAAATTCAAGGGTATATATGCAAACATTTCTTGCAGCCCCAATATTTGGATAGATAGAAAACCAGAACACTAAAAGACTTTTTTTCATCTGAGACGTAGTTTCGACAAGCACAACAGAAAGAAATAGAGATTTTCTTGAATTCAGCGTGCACAAATACTAAAAATGAGAGAGAAATAGAACAAAAGGATACATAAGAATGTTATTTACAGCAATAATTGCGTGTTTTCTATTCATTTGTTCATATATATATATATATATATATATATATATATATATATAGTGCGGGCCTCTTTTCTCTTTCTTTCTTTGTCGTAGATTCATGCAGGAGTGAACAAACAATACGTGTTTATTAAATGCAAATAACTGTAGGGTTTGGTGCACAGGCACCACAGAAAAAAAAAAAAAACCCTAAGGGAAACAAAAAATTGATGGATGGATGAATGGATGAATGGATGGATGGATGGATGCTATGAGCGTCCGCTTTCAACCGTGGCGGTGGTCTGCGCCACCAACCTCTGAACGCGAGCTTCATGATGATGATGATTTAATCGCATCCCCTTTGAAACGGGGATGGTCACCTAGCCTGTTAAGTTACTCAGGTATGCTATACATGCTTTTTTATTCGAGCATTTTCGAATACATCTCTATCTATACCTTGTGCCGCTACCTATGCTTGTAACGGATCCGGTCGTATGAATCTTTTCCTTGCATTCTTTCCACCAATACTATAAATGTCTCTTGCTTATCTCGACAGCTGACCGGTTGATGCTTCCGTCCACTGTAAATTCAAGTGGTTCTGGAAAGTGTACGTTACCTACGGGTCTCACTTGGTGAATTCCTTCGCATTCCATTAGGATGTGCCTAGTGGTCTCCGGATTTTTGCTGCAGCATACACGCGCCTCATCTTGGTGCGAATATTTGCTCCGGTATGTTTTTGTCCTCAGGCAACCAGCTCAGAGCCTCAAATAGTAAGGCACTGCCCTTCGTGTTAT
The DNA here is from genome assembly GCF_013339745.2 of Dermacentor silvarum. Lineage (NCBI taxonomy): Eukaryota > Metazoa > Arthropoda > Arachnida > Ixodida > Ixodidae > Dermacentor > Dermacentor silvarum. Next base: position 236,446,872 of record NC_051155.1, read on the forward strand.
CGTACTGATTTTACCTTCTAATTTCTTCTAATTCTAATTCTTGTAAATCTTCATGGTCCTTTTTGTTTTCATTATTCACATCCAATTAACTGTCTCTGTTTCTCTCACTTTCGTTTTGATGAATCTTGGTTGTCTAAATAAATTTTCACTTTCCCTGTATTTGGTTGCCAACATTCTTGACCTCTTCCTCCTTTCTGTGTCCACGCTTTTCAGGAACATATATTTGTGCACTTTAGCCGCCCATTTATTCTGAACAATGTTCCTGAGCCTTTCTTCAAAACTAATTTTGCTCTGCGCTTCTCTGACTTCAAACGAGGTCCAACCTACGTCACCCTACACTGCCTCATTTGTAGTTTTTCCCGCGGGCTCCCAAAGCCAACCGGCCTACCGATCTTCGGTTAACTTCCAGCCCCGACAAGATGTCCAATTTTAAGCAAAGAATGACATTTGCGAACGTTAGCGCTGGCACCATTACTCCTTTCCAGATTCCACGCACCACCTCATATTTACTGTGGCCCCACAGTGCTCTACATGTTTCATTATTGCTGCATTCCGCTTCCCCTTTATTTTCAGATTATCTTGGTGGGTGCTTATGTAAGTCTTTCCTTACATACGCCGAGGTACTTATATTGCTTGACTACTTGTACGACTTGCTGTGCAGCGTAAACAGCGCCCCGGAGGTTACCAGGCGTCATGGCGGTGAGTGCGTGTGTGGTAGAAACTGCGTCGTTAGAGTTCCGGCCGCATCGCGTGCCCCCAACACCGTCGCCCGTAGACGCTGACGGCTGCAGGCCATATTTTCTACAGAATTACTCATTGATACAACAAATGATACTTAAATGTTCTCATCACAACAAATATTCATCATCAAGAGCACAGTTCATTTAATAAAGCAAACCTTTCTAACCTTTATATGCTTACCTTCATAACCATTAGGTAGGCACAAAACGACAAAGTATTACCATCTCGGGGCTTTGCATGATGATGATGATGATGATGATTGCGTGACGTGAGTACATGGGACAGATTTTCGGTGGAACCTGAAATAAAGCACCATCGTGTTAAAAAAAAAAAGAATGATCAGATAGACTTACCATAACTGGATACAAATAAGAAATTAGTTATGGTATGCTGCAAGTCAAGCTGCTTGACTGTCTTATACGGGGTGTTTTTTTTTCTTTCTTTTTTATGCTATACATAATTGTTTAATCAGCTGGCGAGAGATATTGCTGCATTAAACTTGGATAATTGTAGCCCTTGAGCTAGACTAATTACTCAAAGCGGCATACATTACTTGTACAAGAAGTCCCTGGTGCAGTATTCGGCCGCTACCTCCGTAATGACTCCAACAATTTACCCATGGCCCTCACTCCCCAGTGGCTGAGGAGCACCTGACCAAGGCAGTGGTCAGACCTGCTACGCGGCAGAGGGTGATAAGAATCTCTGGGTCCGGACAGGCCGCCAATGGAAACTGAACCAGGCAACGTTGAACACGCGCACTCTTTCGAGTGAGGTTAGCTTAGCAGGGCTATTTGAAGAATTGTCAGGTGTTGCCCGGGATAAAAGCTTGCGGCCCTTTATACGCAATGCCTCCCGACTTCAAGACTTCAAGTGTACCAGAAAGCTGGAAGAACGCCAACATTATACTCATCCATAAGAAGGGAGACGTTAAAGAATTGAATAATTATAGACCCATTAGCTTGCTCTCAGTATTGTATAAAATATTCACTAAGGCAATTTCAAATAGAATCAGGGCACACTTCAGCCAACCAAGAGAACAGGCTGGCTTCAGGAAGGGATATTCTACGATGGATCATATCCATGTCATCAACCAGGTAATAGAGAAATCTGCGGAGTACAATCAACCTCTCTATATGGCTTTCATAGATCATGCAAAATCATTTGATTCAGTAGAGATACCAGCAGTGATAGAGGCATTACGTAACCAAGGAGTAGAGGATGCATACGTGAATATATTGGCAAATATCTACAAGGATTACACAGCAACTTTGGTTCTCCACAAGAAACGTAGAAAGTTACCTATCAAGAAAGGTGTCGGGCAAGGAGCCACAATCTCTCCTATTCACTGCACGCTTAGAAGAAGTATTCAAGCTCTTAGACTGGGAAGGCTTAGGAGTGAGAATAAACGGCGAATATCTCAGCAACCTTCGGTTTGCAGATGACATTGTCCTGTTGAGCAATAATGGGGACGAATTACAGCAAATGATTGAGGACCTTAACCGAGAAAGTGTAAGAGTGGGATGAAAATTAATATACAGAAGACAAAGATAATGTTCAATAGCCCGGCAAGGGAACAATAATTCAGGATCGCCAGTCAGCCTCTGGAGTCTTTAAAAGAGTGCGTTTATCTAGGTCAATTACTCACAGGGGACCCTGATCATGAGAAGGAAACTTACAGAAGAATAAAATTGTGTTGGAGTGCATACGGCAGACATTGCAAAATCCTGACTGGGAGCTTGCAACTGTCGTTGAAAAGAAAAGTGTACAATCATTGCATTCTACCGGTGCTAACATATGGGGCAGAAACTTGAAGGTTAACAAAGAAGCTCGAGAACAAGTTAAGGACCGCACAAAGAGCGATGGAACGAAAAATCTTAGGAATAACGTTAAGAGACAGGAAGAGAGCGCTGTGGATCAGAGAACAAACGGGGATAGCCGACATTCTAGTTGACATTAAGCGGAAGAAATGGAGCTGGGCAGGCCATGTAATGCGTAGGATGGATAACCAGTGGACCATTAGGGTTACAGAATGGATACCAAGAGAAGGGAAGCGCACTTGAGGACGGCAGAAAACTAGGTGGCGTGATGAAGTTAGGAAATTCGCAGGCGCAAGTTGGAATCAGCTAGCGCAAGACAGGGGTAATTCTATATCGCAGGGAGAGGCCTTCGTCCTGCAGTGGACATAAATATAGGCTGCTGCTGCTGCTAATGATGATGATGATGATTAAATAAGTTGTAACTCATTACTTGGCGGCACATATTGCACTTTACGATTTGTAGCCGGTGAGTTTGCAAGGCATATCCACTTGGAACCAAAGTCGCTTGGAACGAATTCTAATAATGGCACGTGTTTCGAGAAATGCGCCATCACTCTCGCTGTTAAGATGCTCACTTGTTCCACTTACTGTTTCAACAAAAGTGTCTAGAATTATGCTATCTGCCACAGGCGAGTTTCATAAATTCTGTATAGCCTCTGAAAAAAAAAAAAAAAAAACCGCCCGGTGTTAAATTTAGTGGACCGAAATGGTTTACCGAGTAAATGCATCTAAAAGGCGTCACTTTTCATTTGAGTGCGCGTCTAGAATCCGTTTAACAAAATTAAGGCTAGACACGATTCCTTTGGGAAGTCGCCTTCCCGAACACGTAGCCAATTTTTCATGAGTATTCAGAGTGCCGCAAACAAAATATACGCTCGAATAACTGAAATCATGGTTTTGGCGGGGCGTTTTATGTTTTCACGGAACAACTTTATTGCTAGATCTGTTCATGCATTAAATTTTTATTGTGAAGGTACCTCGAAAAACGACGACGACGACGACGACGACGACGACGACAATGCTCATTCACTGAAATGAGAAAGAGAATGGTTATACCTCTGGACAGACAATTGTTATATTAAAGCAAAGCAATCAAATTTTGACTTTATTTATTTATTTACAATACTGCCAGTCTCTACTGAGACCATAACAGGTGGGAAATATATATATATATATATATATATATATATATATATATATATATATATATACAACGACCGCTCATCCTGTTAAGGATCAAGCAGTACATGTATGACATCAACTTTGCACTTTGCACATAGGCAATTTACACTATATACATAATATATACACCAAATACAAGTACATGCTAATTTTCAAGATAAAATAAAATGGCAATTTAGGCATTCTACAAAGGGCTTTAATTGAATGATAGCCGAGTTCGTCGCATTCGCACCGAGGCCGACCTTTCGGTCTTTCGGTAGCGTGCCACGATGGCAATATCCATCGTAGGACGCAATATCCCGCGATGGCAATACTTATTTAGAGCCACTTATGATTGCGGATGCTTTCAGTGATTCTTTCTTTCCTAATATCTCCACTCAAGCAAAACAGAACTTATATGCACCAAAGCGCTTTGCACAATAATTTTATATGTTTCCAACCACTCCTGATGAGGTGATATCAGTAGTAATTAACAATTTAAAAATAACAAGTGCTGGGCCAGTGTTGCCAGGTCCGACGAGGCGGCGTAGCCAAAAGCTAGAGAACTTGTAGCCCAAATGTAGCCAAACACAAAAAAGTGCAAACAAATTTCGTAGCCAAATATAGCCATTATTATTTGCAATTTTATTTGTGTATACATTTTCACATTTGACTACGGCAATCCTTTTTTTGCACAACCCGGTGTAACAAAATGTCCGTGCCGCCATTACGGTCGGCCCTTGATATCAACATCAGCGACATCATGCTTGCACAGAACGCTTTTTTGTTGAGCCCAGAAGCTGTTTAGTTCCAGCGAATCGCTGCAGAGGGCGAAATCAGTGCTTTTATTTTATGACAGATAGTACTAAGTTATTATTTATAGTTATTTAGTTATTTACAGTAATAACATTAACTACAAACTCTGCTTTTTAGCTGTGGTGAACGCAAAATAATGTTTACCATCATCGATCTGTCACGTCATCTCTGCCTACGGCGTAAAAGTTCAGCTGTCCAGCGATCTGCGACGTGCTCACGGCTTCTTTTTTATGAGCTAAAACAAGTCTTTGGCGCTATGATATCTCGTGTTACTTGTCTCATCGTCCTATCTTGTTTTCACTTTTTTTAATTAGCTTGGCCCGTGTTAGCTGGTACACATGATCTATACACTGTTCATTTACATCAACCTGGCCGCCATCTTAGGTCTCTAGCACGGCAAGAGCTTGCGTTAAAATAAAGTGTCAGACAACAGATGCCACTCGCTCTCTCAATCGGTATAAGCGAAGATTTAAAAGATTACTGCGCAAAACGGCACACCAGTGTAAGAAGCGCGCAGTCGTTTTCGGCGACGAGCACGTCCCGAACATAACTCGCTCGAAATGGTAAAAGCCGCGACAGCACACAAAGAGCAAAGGTAAACAACAAATTGATAGCAGTGTTTATGCTGTGAAAACCGGTTGCTGTCAATAAGCAAATTATGTTGATGTGCTAATAAAGTTTTAGAATAGAGGCCCCCAACGTTTGGGGCCGCAAAGAGCTTTGCGGGTTCACATGCATTGGGTCATAAATATTAAAATAAAATATAACATTTTATGATAAGAGTAATTTAGATTTACGTGTTTAATTACAAATCAGAACTAATTCTATTAGCAGCAAGCAACTTGTTGCGGTTAGTTTTGAGTAACCAACTTTACGTACCTTCACGCAGCCAAGTCTATCCGTGTTAGGCCTACGAGCCATGATTCGGAATCAGCGGTGTTTAATGAATCAATCCTCATTACACATGTTAGTTGAGAGAAAGCGATAACCGCCATCACTTCTCCTAGCTTACGAACTTCACGCGTTACCATGAATTGAGCCCATTTCGGTGCTAGGTTAGAGCCGTCGCTTCGATGGGCGCCGCCATGTTTGTTGACAAAAGCTTTTGGGGCATCTTTTGGGGCTCCTGCTAAATCGGTGAAATAGCGTGCCTGACGCAAAATCCAAGCACAGTTTGCGTCTTCCGCATGCGCAGTGGCTTCGATGCTATTTCTTTGCCCCCCCCCCCCCCCCCAAAAAAAAAAAAAAAAAAAAAAAGTTTGAGGCCCCTATTCTAAAATTCTCTAATAATTGCTGGGGGTCTGCGTGCCAAAACCACGATATGATTGGGAGGCATGACGCAGTGGGGGACTCCGGATTAATTTTGGCAGAGAAGGCCAAATTAGACGCGCTTATAAGAACGGGCCTCAAACGTGTGCTGGGACTTCCGCAGTCCACGAGCACGGAACGACTACTGAAGCTAGGGCTCCATAACACGATAGACGAAATTATAGAAGCCCACTCGGCGGCGCAGGCTTATAGACTATCGTCCAGCAAGGCAGGAGTTAGAATACTAAACGAGGCAGGTATTCGGCCCAGGCACGACCCGGAGGATAAAGTCTGTCTACCTAAAAACGTTAGTTCCCTAATCAAGGTCGACCCGATTCCGCGCAACATTCACCCAGTACACAATGAGGGTTGAAGACGTGCGAGAGCTCAGGCAATCCTCAAACAGATCACTCGACAGGGACTACACGCTCTATTCGTATAGACGCCGCTAGATACGACAGTGAAGACGCGTTCGCCCTATCGGTAGTGGATGCGAAAGGCAATCTGGTGAATGCGGCCTCTGTGCGCACCAATTCTGCTCACGAGGCGGAGGAGGCGGCTATCGCCCTGGCCATACACAGCGCACATTCTCCCCTCTTCGTCTTCTCGGATTCCCGTACAGTCGTTAGGTCCTTTTCGGCGGCGCGCGTATCGAAACGGGCTAATAGAATTGCGATCAACAAACAAGCTCACTAATTTCAGTCAAATTGACACGGAAGCATATTTGGATTCTCCTCTCTGTGGAGGATCCGATCTTACGTCCAACCTATCGAAATGAATCTCGAATGTAAGCACGTACAAAAATTCATCTAGCAGGTGAAGGAAAATGGATGTAAAGCTTCGCGCGAGATCGCACGGTCGAAAGCTGTGCCCGGCGCGATATTTCATGAATTAAAAGATGGCCATGAACACACTGGGGCGTGTCATCCACCCGTGCTTCCATTCTTTCATGTCGGCGCCCCGATCGCCCGACGGCCCCGACCCTATTTTATTGCTCTCCCTTCCTGAGCATACCCATGTCAGTACAGTGTACTGTGAAAAACCCACTACTCCCAGGTTCATCCCGATGTCCGGGGATCGGGTGCCTAACGGTCAAGCAGGGTGTAAGTTTAAGTGCATCAAAGATTAAAGCCACCGGCTCAGACAACAGCGCAGAGAGGGAAGGAAAGGGGGGGGGGAGGGGGTCATTTCGCGCACGCACACATGCACAACCGCTCTGCCGGCTCAGCCAGCTAAAACAAAGCCTTCGATGTTTGCTTCTACCCCATCAAAGCGACCTCTGGAGCGTGGACTAGGGCGCCACTTATAGCCCAAACAAAGCCAAGTCGCAGATTTTCTTTTCAGTAGCCCAAATATAGTCACATGGCCAACTCGTCCATGTCGACGCCAAAAATTTTTTTCCTGTAGCCCAATTTGGCATATATAGCCAAACCTGGTAACACTGTGCTGGGCTGGACAACATTCATCCTGGTCATGTTAAATTAATTTCTAAGTCTATATCATTTGTTCTGTCAGAAATTATTAACCTCATGTTTTAAACAGGCACTTTTCCTCGCGAGCTTAAACGTGGTAGGGCTACTCCGGTTTTTAAGAAAGGTGATCGCTCATTACCATCTAACTATAGGCCTATCTGTGTTTTACCCTTCTTTAGCAGGGTCATCGAGAAAATAATCGAGAGCGACTGATAAAATACTTAAACAAAATTAATATTATTTCACCTGACCAATTTGGATTTCGATCCGGTTACTCTACTGACCTAGCACTTGTATCTCTTACTGACCAACTAAAGAAAGCCATTTATGACGGTAAATTTGCAGGATCTTTATTTGTAGACTTTGCAAAGACGTTTGATAGCATTGACCACGATATTCTTAATGTTAAACTAGATTCAATAGGTATAACAGGTTCTCCTTTGCTACTGTTACGCAACTACTTATGACTTATGAGACAAATATCAGGTTGTTAGTGTTTCCGATGCTTACTCTAAACCCAAAATCACTAATTTAGGTCGACCACAAGGTTTCATTTTGGGCCCGTTACTCTTTTTACTTTATATTAATGATCTACCTAACTGCCTCACATCTTCTAAATGTATACTATATGCCGATGACACAAGAATTATTAATTCTGATGAATGTCTGTCAGCGGTAGTAACCAGGCTTAATAGTGATCTTCATAACTTGTTAGGATGGTGCAAAATGAATCCTACTAAAACTGAATTTCTTCTATTCTCATCCCAAAATAAATCATCACTTTGCATTCCGCCCATTTCCATTGGTAACCATTTATTATCAGCAAGTGAAGAATGCACATACTTAGGTGTTATTATGGACTGTAACCTAAAATTTTAGCGCCATATAACTCATATAACTCATATAAAAAATGTTACCACATGGAATACGAATTCTCATTAGGGCATGTCCGTTACTTTCACGACCTGTGTTGCGCTCACTCTATTTCGCGTTTGTGCACTCTCACATTAATTACTGCATAACCTCCTGGGGTAACACGTACACTACTCACCTAAAACCGTTACAAACTATCCAGAACCAGGCCATTAGAATAATCACGACGAGTCCACACACCGCCAATGCTAAGCAGTTACTACAAGAAAATAACACTCTTGACGTTTCCGCCCTTGTCACGTTCAACCTTGCCACTTTTCTTTCAAAACTAATAAATGACAAGATCTCATTGTGGCTATTTCCTATATCATCTCTAACGAACACAAACCCAACACGTTTCCCGCTGCATAATAACTTCATTCTGCCCAAAGTACGTACTAAATATGGCAAACAGACCGTTCACTTTGCAGCCATATCATCATGGAATACCATTTGTCATAAAACTCCAGAAAGCCCATAGGTTTTGCCATGAATTCAAACATTTTTTGTTACGTGATATGTATGTGACAGTGTACTGTATAACCCGATTTCGTTTTAGACCTGCCGTTCTTATGTACGTACGTCAACATGTTGCTAAAGTTGTTTTTAATTTTTTCTTTTTTCCCTTTCTTTTTCCTCCTCTTCTATGTTAGTTTTGCCTAGTTTCACTATATTAGATACTGCCCTTACATTGTTGTCTAATGTCTATTAATATCCTTATTTACTTATCCAGGGTGTCCCAGCTATCATGCAGCACGATTGAAAAAGAGAGGAACGGCGTTACGCGAACCAAACCTAGTGCGTATTGTTTCCAGTACAGTGGAGTAGCCGCCAGTAATTTTTTCCTTACGAGATTTATTTAGGTAATTGTAATTAATTATCTAACTCGAGAAGTACTGTCCTTTATAATTATCAAAGTGTCAATGAGAAAGTTGTAGAGCAACATGAAAAACTCCCGATACTGCTCTCTGTTGCTCAATACGTGCTACATAAATGCGTTTTTCGAGGGGGAAAGAAGCCCGCGAATACACGCAGAATTGCCACACGACTGGCCGCTCGAGGCACTTTGCGTGCATTTGCGGGCTTCTTTCACGCTCGGAAAAACACTTTTATGTAGCACGTATTTAGCACCAGAAAGCTGTATCGGTAGTTTTTCATGTTGCTCTGCAACTTTCTCATTGACACTTTGATAATTAGGGCAGTACTTCTCGAGTTAGATAATTAATTACAATTACCTAACTAAATCTCAGTAACGAAAAAATTACTGGCGGAAACTCCACTGTACTGGAAACAATACACACTAGGTTTCCTTCGCGTAACGCCGTTCCTCTTTTTTTTTTTTTTTAAATCGTGCTGCGTGATAGCTGGGACACCCTGTATAATATGTACCGTTATTTATCATTTTTGCAAATGCACTGATTCAGCTACCATTTTTGCCATTGTAACTTTTATGTTAACCATGAACAGGAGGTCCCAATTCAGTTTTTACCATGGGACCTCCTTCTGTATACCTCTATCTGTAAAAGCTTTTTGTGAAATAATAAAAAAAAAAATTGATTGAGTTGAGCCCCTTAGGTAGCTTACTCATCAACTTAACCTCGCCACATCGTGTCGTATTTTTTTCGTTGATAAACTAAAATGCTTTTTAAGTAATTCCTGAGTATCAGCAATGCATTTTAAGGCACGAAGCCTTAAACAAATTATGATGACATTAACGTCCTCCTACTCTCTCTGAATAATTCCGTTTCTCTGGTCTGCATGTCAGAAACATGGCTTTCGCCAGACGATAAAAACTTGTTCGGCCTTCCTGGATACGCGTCAGAATACTGTTATAGTTCATCAAGCAGTCACGGTGGCGCAGCATCCACCATATCTTACAAACCCAGATCTGACCTTCATAGTGCTGTGGATAACTGCGAATGTGTCTGGCTAGAACTAGATGAGCCATTATCGCCTCCTAATGCTAACAAACCTACTCTTGGTTACATCTACCGTTTGCCTTCATCGTCAATCTCTGATTTTTTGTTCGAGTTTCAACCTACTCCTCGAGAATTTGTCATTAGAGCACAATAATGTAATTATAATGGGTGACCTGAATATTAATACACTTGACGATACCAGTTCTAGTTTCACTGAGTATGCCAATTGTTTTCTTATGTTTTGGTTATGAATCTTTAGGTTTTCGTTGTAAATATATAATCACTAGCTGTAAACCTATAATCAATGTAAAAAGAAGACGTTTAGCCATTGACGTAACGTATGATCTATCAAGAACTGCGCAAGAGATTGACAGTTGACGTGTCAACACCAAAGTGCGTAAGCTTGATCAGAAGCAGTGAGTGGCTAACTACATCGAAAGCTTTGCTGAGGTCACAATAAATGGTGCCAACTTGGCCCCTTTGAAGTACCGGTGTGGAGATCTGTGTCATGAAACTTGCGAGATTTGTGATAGTGGAGCGGCCAGTGAGAAATTCTTGCTGATTCGGAATCAATGAGTTCTTCACAGTAAAAGACAATATGTTGTGAAGAGCAAGCTCAAAATGCTTAGACGTGGCACAGAGAAGAGAAATCGGGCGATAATTCGAGACATCAGTTTTACAGCCAGACTCTGAGAGAAAGTGGAAGTATTCAAAGTTATTAAATATAGATGTCAATACTGGATGCTTCCACAGAAAAACCTTATTGATAAATCTGTTCATGCATTAAATTTTTGTTGTAAACAAACAACAACAACAACAACAACAACAACAACAACAACAACAACAACAACAACAACAACAACAACAACAACACTAATGATAATAATAATAATAAATGCTATTAATGACACATAAATGATTTAATGAAGAAACGCTATGTTTTAGTCTTTAAGATCATGCCCTAGATTTAGTCCTAATATTTTGTAAATTATGAAACCGCACTATTAAGAGCCCCATCTTGAGTCAAAACTGAATAAAAGCTGTCACGCAGAAAGAAATACTACCACGGCTGCCTCTCGCAAACATTACTCATCGCTGAATTTCATCCGTAGAAGAGAGGCCAACTCCATGCGGTAATAAAAGAGACTCATAAGGAGGAAGAGGCTCCTTCCTAATCGGCCCAATCGGTTGTATTACGTACCTTACCGCCAGAAACTTGACCGCAAGCACAGACTGCGCGTGTAGCGCCATCTCGTGCGTAATAGTGGATTCTCTAGCCGCTCCAGCGTTACACATGTCGAGAAGCGTGCAGACTCTCTGCTTTGTCTCTGGATGGCAGCACCATCTCGACTCCTAATCGAACTTCCCCCTAACCGAGCTGTCATGCAAAACGTCTCCTATGCGCCGCGGGGGGCCCGAAATGCGCATACCTCGCGTGCCTTGCTCCTTAGATCATCTACAGCTGTTCGCGAGGCACGAATGTCCATTCAGCAGCATAGCGCCGAAGTATTTCCTGCGCCGTTATCGGTCCGTCCGGCCGCCGACGCTGGCCGGCGCGCGTGCGGCGTCTGCTGTTCCGTCTGCTACTAGTTAGTTTCGGTTCTGTGCCTTTGGTCTCGCTCGAACTCTCGCCTAAACGGGACAGCGCGAGAGCGCCAGCGCATTCCCGAGGCGCCTGCTGCTGCCCTGCTAGTAGGTAGCCCTGCCACTGCCTGCTGCCCGTGCTCTCTCCTCCGGCGGCGATACCTCCTCTGCCTCCTCCGAGTGGCTTCGATCGGAGAAGCAACGTTGTCGACGCCGCGGAAAAAAGCGAGCAGCGGAGCCAGCGGGGTTGTTACATCGACGTCGACCACCAACCAGTGCGCGCGATGCGTTCGGTGACCGTCGCGGGCCGCCGGCGTCCGCGGGCGTCGCAGCACGCGTTCGGCGAGCCAAGCGGCCGCGAGCCCGGCGCGGGCTAACTCCTTCAACGGCGGTGAGCTCTTTCCGATGGTCCGCGAGAGACGACGACGCGACGACGTAAAGTCCACGAGGCTGTTGAGCCACTATGGGCAAGCTGAAAGCGTTCGACATCGTGCTGGACGGATACCGCAGCGTGTACCACCCCGGACAGGCGGTGCGCGGCAAGTGCGTGCTCGAACTCAAGGGTGACATGCGGCTGAAGGCGGTGCGCGTGTTCATGCGCGGACTAGCCAAGGTGCATTGGACCGAGTCGCGTAGCACTGGCAATCGGCTGGGTGCCTACACAGAGCACTACAACGCCGAGATGGAGTACTTCTTCCAGGGGCAGACACTTTTTGGCTCCGGTAAGTGCGCTCGCTCATCGCTGCGTCGTTTCTCGGATGCCATATCCGTGGGTCATACTTTCAGCGACGTATTGAGTGTCGAATGTCTTCGTTGTTTGTGGCACGCCGGTGTTGTCCGGTATGCTGTTGTCAGCTATCTGCGACGTATTCCCCGCCACGTAACTTAATGCGGCGTTCAAGTGGAGCCTCGATTCGTGCACACGGCGGATGGCTAAACCTGCTGGCGTGCTTTGTATCGAAATTTAAACCTCGCGCTCCGCGATCCTCCCCCTGCGCGTCCTTTCCCTTCTTTAGCTTGGTTTCATTTTCCAGCGCGCATCGAGAAGTTACTCGAACTGCCTGGTCGCGCCAGCTGAAATAAGATTCCCCGAAAAAATGCTGCACTGCTTCAGCACTTCTCGAGATCGGCCGGGTTACCGATAGTCCGGTAGTTATATCGACGCGTCTCGCACATATGTTATCACTTCAGCTGTCAATGCTAAGCTTTCGGTCCAGGCATCGATGAATACGTGATAGACGTATACCTGTCATCTTAATCGTACGTGTCGAAAAGTCAAGTTCGGCGCAACAGCTATCCGCGGTCACAGCGCAGGTTAGCCACTTCTCTGGCGGCCGATATCTTCGTCGTTCCTATGGGGAACGTGCCAGTCGACTGACTTGCCTTTCGTCGGCAGGTTGTTTGTTTTTGTTGGCCGGAGACCAGGCCAAGGCAGCGGGTTTTCACTACCACTTGAAGAAGAGAGAGAGGCAAAGAGATAGAACAACGAAAAAAAAAAAAAAAAAAAAAGAAATACAATACAAATAAGTCTGTGTGTGTGTTTGTGGGGAGGGAGAACTCCAGGGCGAGCATAAACAAACAGCTTCTCTTGAATTTACGGCGCGGAGTAACTTCGCAAACAGCGTTCGCCGAAGAATGCGACCGATGATGCACGATGGACACCGTCGGCGCCGTTCCGTGTGGCGTTTGGCTTTTCCCGTTTACAATGAGCGCACTCCAGTGGAAGCTCGCATGACGGCCGGCGCGAACCTGCAGCCTAAGTTTAGCTTCACTCCAAAGCGTCTCGCGGAATCATTTGTCATTTCACCAACCTCCTGCTCTCGATTTGAAAGCCTTGAAACTTCCCATGCGCCATCCACTTTGCGGCCTTACTTTTCTCACAGACGCCGGAGGAATGCTTGGTAGCTGGCATTGGCGCGCACTATGACATTATACAGCTGTCTAGTGGTGTTCGGTCCCAAGAAAGAAAGTAACACAAAAGACAGACAGACGGACGGACGGACGGACGGACGGACACGGCGAAACGCCCTCTATAATTTTTTAAAGAAATAAAACCACAAGAAAATCTTTCCATTTAGAATAGCGGTATTTTATGGAAGCGTATGGAATTTCGCAACCTGTGGCGGACAGCTAGGCCAGTATTCCATATGCCGAGAGACTACTGGGTCTTGGAAAACAAAATGTGCAGACTAAATTCTTTTTGACAATGCGCGATACATCATTCTGCATAGCTGTCGTAATACAGGTGGCAAAACGCGTTCGCATTGCGCACCTGAAAACGACGGTCAGATTCTGAGACGGAGTTACGTCGAAGCACCCACCTGTTTCACGGGCAAACATGTTAGGGAGAATTTCGATGACGAGAAGGCGAAATTAACCTGGGTTATTCTCCAGCCTCGTGATCGTCAATGGTATTATAATTAGTTCTGCCTAAACGGTCAGAAACAAAGAAAGAAAGAAAGGAAGAGAGAGAGAGAGAGAGGGGGAGATTTAGTTCTACTGCCAAGGCACGGGAATTACCTGCCCGTGCGATGTAAACAAACGTTGTCAACGAGGAAAAAAAAAAAGAAGCCCAGCGCGATCTTATCAAACCGCCCCTTCAAGGACATGAAAAGAGCAGGGCAAATGAAGACATGCAGGTCACATGTTGTTATGGTCGTCGCTGGCTGTTGATGTTGTTGTCTTGGAAAAGCCATTATCTGTTTTACTGAAGCTGTAAAGTATCGAAGGTAAATTACACACCCAACCCGTGAACATGTGTTTACAGGTGCGCAACACTGTATTCATGTTCTTAGTCTCGTAATGTGCGCCGGCCATGCAATTTGAATGCCTGCAGCCTCATGTCTGTGAGGCTTTATACTGCTGCTGTTTATATTACTGTATTTCTTGTTTTCTTTTGTTGTTTGCTTATGCAGTACGTGTTACATGGGCCATGATCATTTTTCATTTTTCACAAAAATGTTATAATAGTGTATGTACGTCAGAACGAATGCCTCACGACTGTGCCTGGACACTTAAACATATTATTATTATTATTATTATTATTATTATTATTATTATTATTATTATTATTATTATTATTATTATTATTATTATTAACACATCTTTCAAAGAAAACAATGCTTTATTTTCGTGCTCGAAAACGTGCTGGTTGCCGATGGGCACCGGAAAACGGAATGGCCAATAATGCGGCGGCGTGCCTCGGCCGCGGGGAAACCGCTCCCAGCCTTTGTTCAAGATGACGATACGCCGCCTGTGTCGGGGTCTCACTCCGGCGCGACGTGAAGGCGCCCGACGAATCGACGTCGCGAAAACGTGGCGAGTTTGCTTGCTTGCGAGCTCGCAACTTTATTTAACGTATACATATATACTCATATATACAGGAAACGTATCAATTGTTAATGCGCTTGGCATTCTCAGGATACTTCACGAACTCTCCGATGTCTATCTATCTATCTATCTATCTATCTATCTATCTATCTATCTATCTATCTATCTATCTATCTATCTATCTATCTATCTATCTATCTATCCGTCTGTCTGTCTGTCTCAAGGAGGTTGTATAATTTGGTCTGTCTATGTCTTGTATGTCAATGTCTATGCTTCCCTTTTGTTCGCGCTTCTATCTTGAGATAAGATTGCCACGCTCGCCGACACTCTTTTCCTTGTATTGCGATAGCAGTTATATGGACGCCCCAAGCGCATTTCTGTCGTCGCCGTCGTCCGTTAGGTTCCGTATTAAGTTCAACGGCGATAAAATCGTCGCCGCGCGCCGTACGTTGTGTGTGCGAGTGAAAGCGTACAAGGGTGAGCAGGCAATTGCGGCTCAATGTAGCGCACGCGAGGGAGCAAGGCAGGCCGGAAGCGCGCGGTCTTCTTTTGCGCGCGAGGCACGGGGGCGAGGCGACGGAGAGGGAGAGGGGGTGCGTTCTACTCCGTCGGCAGCTGCTCACAGCGCGGCCTCACGGGCTCCGTATCTTGAAAGCGATCTGCGATGTGGGCGAAGTGCGCGCCCGCGCGGGCCTCATCTTCAAAGCGATCTAGCGATGGGGACAAAGTGAATGCGCCGAGTGCCGGTAGCTAGCTTCGTATGCGCTGTGCTTTCGACGTTTAGTTCGCGTTGAAGCGAGACGAGAGACAGCGCGAAGGTCAATTTGCCCGCTACTGCTGGCGCGCTTTCTCACCCCAGTGTTTTGACAGCGACTTTCCGCGGTCATGGAGCGAGATGTGTTCACGTTTACCTGTGCGCGCGTGAAACGGTGCTTGTTTATTTAATTAGTAAGCGAATGTTTACAACTTTTACGGCCCATTAAACTACTATCCTTGCTTCGTATAGCTCTCTACTAATTTGCTATCGCAATCGATGCTTTCGCCTTTCGGGCGAAACTGCGAGTTTTTTTATGTTTGCGCCAATGTGATTGCACCAATGTGATATTATAGCCTTTAACCGTTGTCCTGCCAAGTTGGGTAGAACATTGGGCTGCTGTGCTGGGGGAACCAGGATCGAAACCAACGGCCGGATCAACTTGGATCCAGTGTGGCGAACTAGAAATAAACAAACCCACTAGTCGAGACCCCGAAAATATCTAATAACAGCCGTGATGGGAGCGCACAAAATCCGCTAAAACCCTGCTAAATGCAGACAACAATCATAATCATGTTCAAAACGTTTTATTGCGCCTACGTAAAACACCGTCGAAAAAAAGATACACTGGACATAAAACTATGCTTCTTTTCGTTCATAATGGAAGAAAATGTATAAATTAACAACGTTAATAAGCACTGAATTAACAACTTAATAAGCACTGTGAAATGCGGAAACGTATTGCGAAACGAAACGAAATAAAGATGCTTCCGTGAGGTTGAAACAGGTTGAACTATACCGGGTAGTGAATAAAACTACGGGAAAATGTTCTCCGCTTCATCTTGGTATGGTCGCGCGTCATCAGTGTGTATTTGTTAAAATTAAAATTATGGGGTTTTACGCGCCAAAACCACGATCTCCGAGATAATTTGGACCACCCGGGGTTCTTGAACGAGCACCTCAATCTAAGTACACGGGTGTTTTCGCATTTCGCCCCCATCGAAATGCGGCCGCCGTGGCCGGGATTCGATCCCGCGACCTCTTAGCAGCCCAACAGCACATCCCCTAAGCAACGTGAGTCTAAGCCGCAGATTACTGCGACCGCAAATTCGACGAGAAATCGCCAAAAGTGTTTCATTCTTATTCTGCCGGGTGCGACTGCGCGCTGCGACGTCTTAGGTCTCTTGTTTACAAACACAAAGCTTGTCTATATATTTACGAATACAGAACTTAATCTTCTAATTCAGTGCCTCATTTCAGGTACAACGCTTGTATATCCAACCTTGTCCGTGTTTCTGGTCGCCCTGTCTTCTTTTGAGCTTTCACTCTTATTAGACAATATGGAATACCAACTATTCCAAACTGCCACCCTTCCAAGTATACAACGTCGCGATTTCACTGAACCTAATAATCGATCGGATCGCCGAAGCTTTGCGCCCTTCAGCCTCTGGTCGATGAGCGTTCTGGCCCACTAAGCGCGGGCTCTGTTTATTCTCGAGGAAAGGGGGGGGGGGGGGGGGGGGGGTCTTCCGCGGCCGATGCGGAGCGCGAGGCTTGGCTCACGGAGAGCAGATGTCAATCCAGACAGAATTAGCTCGACGACGGCGTGCGCATATGCACTAGGTCCAGGGGCGTGATGGGCACCAGGCGCAAAGGCGCGCCTCACTAATTGGATCCTCTTTGGCCAGCATTACGGGAATGGCGGCAGCCTCCGTGAGATGATGCAATTAAGAGTGGCGAGCCAGTCAGGTTGCGGACCCCGCTTTTGTGGCACCGGACTCGACTCCGCACACGCTCGCCAACTAATTGAAGGCTAGCCGGTACAGCCACTCCCGCGCTTCACTCAACTCTACCGAGTAACTGAAGAGTGCAGAGTCTAGCTACTCTGTTTCCACTTTCCGTGGGTGACGTTCAGTTACTGTGGGCGTATGTGTACGTGTGAACGAGCGTGACCGTTTAATAACGTCGCCGAAAAGCTGCAGAGGTTGATCCGAGCGTTTGTTATGCGAGTGACAAAAGTCGCATTTGTTTGGAATAATAATAATAATAATAATAATAATAATAATAATAATAATAATAATAATAATAATAATAATAATAATAATAATAATAATAATAATCACGATAACAATAAATGAGGGGTGTTCGAATACTAAAATTTCTGAATCGGTTACGAATATTTGTAAAGAACGACTACGGAATGTCGAATCAAATATCAAATATTTCCGCATTTCTAAAGCTACAAAAGATATAAAGTTATCGAGGAGTTCGTTTGGTCAAGAAGAAACCAGGCATTGGCACATACATATAAAACCGCTCACAATTTGATTTAGGGACAACTGAGGAGCTTGGAAATGAATAATTGCTTTCTATTACCTGGGATGACCTCGGAAATGACTGCAATGATACAAGCGAACAGCGTGTCACAAGATGCAGTACAGTGGTTGTGCTCGCTGAATTGTGTAGAAGAGTCAGATACGGGTACTACAACAGCACCGCACATACCTTTTTTTTTTTTTTTTAATTTGGCAACTCTCACCATAATGAGATTGGCTAAATCATAAATCGGGAAACATTGGCAAATCATAAATCGCCTACAGAGGCTGCTTAAACGCGAGCCATTCTTATTAAATGACGGGAAATTATTGGGAAGAAGCTATATCTGCCCCTTGTATTCGTTCTGGAACTGTTGCCCCTGCAGCAGAATCATTCGGAACAGTTTTCCTCACACCCATCGTTCCGTCTCCCTCGAGACTCCAATATACATTACAAAGAAACGACTATTCGACATCTTCGAATTGTGGATTCTCGAAAGTAATACGAGTTAAATAGTAGGGACTCTTTGATTCCTATTCGTAATTTCGAACATCCCAAAAATAAAAGATAGATAGATAGATAGATAGATAGATAGATAGATAGATAGATAGATAGATAGATAGATAGATAGATAGATAGATAGATAGATAGATAGATAGATAGATCTGTAAGAACTTCAGCTGAGAGTTGCATTCTGCAATGTACGTGCACGCCGTCGGCACAGGACGTGCGAAGCGAATCTCCGCCAACGCATTCTTTGAAAAGCGTATGCACGTGTAGAGGAGACGGAGGCGTCCCATAGCTGTGCCGCCCACGCCGTACCATTTGTCTCTCCATTAATTTCTTGGCCTCTACTCGAGGCTTTCTCCCGACCACCGCTCCGAGATCCACGTGGCGGCGCCACTTGTGGAACGACGACAGCCGCGCTCAAGCGGCGGCGTCGGCGAGGAGATTAGCATCTGTGAGGAAAAGAACGCGAAATCACGACGCATTGCATATCGCGCAGTGCCGCAGCTGTCAAGCCGACCGAGCTGTCACGGCCTGCTGTCGCGTCTCGTGCCTGGCGATCGAGCGCGTGCAGCGCGGTCAGAGGCAATGAGTGTGCACCACGGAGGATCCGTAGGTCCGTCTGGACGCCATGAATCTACAGTTTAATGACGATGATGATTAGCTGTTCAAGCTATGCACTTTTTATCGTGCACGAGGGACATATATATATATATATATATATATATATATATATATATATATATATATATATATATATATATATAGTTCAAAGAATAGAAGCACGTAGGAAAAAATAACAGGACTTGCGGCCGAAGCGTCAGTAAAGTCCTGTTCGTTTTTCCTACGTGCTTCTATTCTTTGAACTATTTCTGTGCCGGTTCCTTTGATTCTATGCTTCCCAGATATATATATATATATATATATATATATATATATATATATATATATATGAAATAGGCTGATAATGGTATTCATAACGTTAAGCCCGTCGTGACAATTGGAGACCACTCGCCAAGAAATGAAGGAAAAAGAAAGACAGGCAGGAGACACACAAAGAAACAGAGCAAGCGCACAACGAAATGCAATGCCATTCGATCCAGCTCGAAGTTTTCAAAAAAAAAAAAAAAGAGTCCTTCTAACAGTTCGGGACGATCTTCACTGGAACACCAATGCATTCTTTAGAAGATAACGGGGGCGGCCTTTTCGAAAGTGGAGCCTGTGTAGTCCTAGCGTTTCTGCTAATAAAACATGACTTCACTGCTGCTCGGCTTCAGCTTCGCAATTACGTGGGCCCTAATGTAAATCATTTAAAAAAATTCATTAGCGAGTACCTTTAATTAGGTACCTGAACATTGCGATTTGTCGGGCAAGTCACGTCTTCATGTATCATATGCTCCATGCGATTCTTAAAATAAACATGTTCAAAGTTTAAAAAAAAGAAAAAAAAAGAGAAAAATCTTGTTATATAGTTTTTTTTTTTTTCAGGGATTCATCATTATGCGTTAGTTCACTGTATAGGCTTGCACAAGGGTACGGCATGCACGTCAAATGTGGGCGACGAATCCGCTGTCGGCACGACTCGGCCACGTTACCCACAAAGAGAAACTCGGGAGTAAATAATTGGGCACGCTGTTTTCGGCCGTGTAACTGTGGCGGCAGCGGGTCTGGGTCAGACACTTTCACGGCTGACCCAAAAAACAGCTTCCCGCTGGCCTGCATTGGCTGCGTATACGTATACGTCACCATGGGACCGAGTGAAAGCGTGCCCGACGTCGCGTACGCACTCGCACTTCCTTCCCCCACGGGGCACGCACTGTTAGGCAGACCGTCACGTGTGCACTGCACTGGTATGCAGCGCCAGAATCCAGACTTTATGTTCCTCTTTCCGCCTCCAGCACGAACAACCTCGTTCCCTGTTTTCGTTTGGTTTTCTCGCGCTACGCACCGTGCCGTAACCGACCTGTCTAGACGGTGTTTTATTTGCGCCCGTGTCTCACTCCGGACATTTCGCTATACTTTGCCCTTTTCCTTCACGTTTTCTGTGAGCCATGTCTTCTTCACCTTTTGCCGGGTGTGATGTAACTGGTTTTTAAACCCTACCACACTTGCAGCAATTGCCGGCAACTTTTGCAAGGCTATTATAGGCCCGCCTGCAGCATGCAACACTCCTCCTGGAGCCAATCACTGGAGCCGATCAGAAATTTCGCCATGCTGCCATGTCTGAATGCATGGTCGCGATGGTCAGGAAGCCGTCTCTAGGATTGACTGGTAGAAGAAATTAATAACGTGATGGAATTGGAAACCGCCGAGATCTCCGCAATGAGGGGAAGGAGGAGGGGGGAGTGGCGTGAAACGAATTTTGACCTGTGGGCGAACAGCACCGTCAGGTGGCCTCTTAACTATATATAGCGCAGGTGTCTCGCGTACGCGAGAATCGTGGTCACATACTATGGCTTACTTGTAATGTTACCGCGAGTGGTATATTGCTCCAAAGTCACACGCCTATGTATCTTCGGCAGTGTCAGTCCATTCTACATAGTGAACTGCACGAACGCATAAACGTGTAATCAGGGCGGGCGTATTCGATCATGTTTATAACAGTGAAAGCATTCGAAGTAGCTTCGTCGCGTCTAGAGAATCCCCGTACATGCATGCCTGAGGTACGGATAGTTGTTTTCAAGGAAGGGGTCGCTCGAGAAAGGTTCATTAGCCTCTTATATTAACCCGAGACATGTCTCGCGGACTACCCGGCTATATACAGTGCGCGCACTATCAGCACGAGGTCCTATCAGCCAGTCGAGGACGTTGCTCCCTGCTCACTGCACGGTTATACCATAGCTGTTCTCTGGCACCACCGACGGGAAGCCAGTGCGGTTCCCGAGGTGACGCGTTAATTGGCTTCCCTTTTCTCCGACACCTGACAGGTGCGCTTTGACGACGTGAGCACACTCGCGGAAGTTGCAAGTTTCTCTTGTCTGCGACTCGTCGAGCCTCTAGAGCTTCCTCTCTCTCCCTCCTCGCCTGCTTTCCGGGTACACAAACTACAAATCTACGGGCGCGCGCTCAAATAAGCGAAGAAACCGTGGAAAAACAATAACTATAAGTAAAGCTGGAGAAGCTGAAACGCGCGGCGTCTCCTGTGGCCCATGCTTTGCCAGCGCGCTCCTCTCAAGCAAGAGCGCGGCTGACGCGCGCACGCGCTGTGTATTATAGAGACCTCGCGCTATACCGGTTATTTATTTCGTTTGAAAGGCCTGACAGGCGTTTATATACGGCGGCAGCATCATCGCCTTCGCGCCTCGGCCCACCTCGAGGCTGCGGCTGTGGATACAGTGACGTTTTAAATATTCCCATGTCGCGCGCGCGCGCGAACCGAAGACGCCCTTCGTCTTCGACCTTCACATGTGGCCCTATACGCTACGTCGCGGATCGTTCCCCATCCTTCAGCTCACGTGGCGGACGCTTCCGGGTCGGTGCTTGTTTCTGTTGATTTAGTCAGCGCTGGCCTTCTTATAATCCATCCACCACCACCACCGCGTGCTTTCGCTTCTCCTCCTTTTGCGTCTTCCAACTCTGCACGTTTTGAAGGCAGATATATATACGAAAATAAAGTATCCGATATCTTTCTTGGATATCCGCCCTGAACGTCTTCCGCCTTGGGGGGAGATGTGCGAAGAAGCAGCGCGTATTTGGGCTCAGAGCGAAGCGGTGTATGTTTTGTATGAGTGAAGAGAAGGCTGGCGTCTTCGCAGGTCTTCACAGAACGCTGGAGCAGAGCTTGCGGAACGGCCTTGTATTTATTGTGTCATTTTCTTCGTCTAAAAGCGGCAGTAGCGTGAAAGGTTGTGAGAGCCTGGGTG
Source organism: Dermacentor silvarum (assembly GCF_013339745.2). Taxonomy (NCBI): domain Eukaryota; kingdom Metazoa; phylum Arthropoda; class Arachnida; order Ixodida; family Ixodidae; genus Dermacentor; species Dermacentor silvarum. The sequence continues at coordinate 236,469,372 of NC_051155.1, forward strand.
TCCTTCGTGATTCGCTTCTTCTCGCTCTTCACTGCGCCATCGTATGTGCGACTAGACCGAGGACGTTATCGGAGTTTCTATATTCTCCTCAGACCCGAAGACTGCGGCTCAGGCACATAATCGCTTTTCAGATCGGTTTTTATCACCGACTGATATGTTACGAACGCGAAAGACCTTTTTTTTTCTTCTTAATACCCATGGTTACATGATTAAGGCAGCACCTCCGTGTGCGTGGAGAAAGTAACCGTCTGCTCGTTTTTCATAGTCGTGAAAACTGCTTTTCCGATGCACGAACATAAAAAGCAGGTCTACGATATCGTGTGTTACGTTCGCACATTGATGGCATGCATCTTGTGTTTTCATGTCAACTTTCGGTGCTCAAAACGCACTTCGTGGGTGTTTTTCGTCGTCATGCGACACCACAGAACGGCCCAGATGAAATTAGTGTCAGTTTTCACGTAACCTGATAGCAAAGAAATATGATTAAACCACCTAAGTACAGTTACGCGTGCATCCGACTTCATACCGTGGATTGATATCTTACGTAATCGCTACCGTGTTAATTTTCAAAAGGATTCAAGGCAATGCGCATTATAATTAATATACGAGGGGTCGTACGAGGATATATCTGTCCCGCAAAATCCGTGCTCGGCTGCCGTCGGCAGTATGGACTGCCTGGTTTACTTCCGCGAATGTTACCCGCACCGTTGATGCCAAAGAAGAAAGTTTAATGATATCTGGAGAGGTTATAGCTGTAGCGACAGGCTTGGCATGCCACACCAGCATACGTAATGAGGGCACAAGCGATGTCTGTGGTGTAAGCACTCTCGCTCGCTGCTCTTCTGTTCGACATCGTGATGATAACGTGCTCTATATATATGGAAGCATGCACGCACATAGATACCGCGAGAGGCTTTTCCCGGAAGGCCCTTGTGTGAGTTAGTTGAGGTATATAGAGGCGTCGGGTCAACTGTTTATCTCTGAAAATAGATAAGGATAAATGAGCTCTCACGTGTCCGCCATCAAGCGTACCAGACGTTGCGAGACATTAAATGGTCGCTGACAGCAGCGCTATATTATAGCTTAGCTTGGCGAAGAAGAAGAAATAAACTTTATTTAAAGTGCCGGCACGGTTGCTTTTAGTAGCCTCAGGTGTCGGCTCGAAGTCCTTGGACTCGGGCGGCATCTTCGGCTTGCCGGACGGCCCAGAGCTGATCTTCCAGCTTCGAACTTTTTAGGGGCGCCTCCCAGCGGCGGCAACGCCGACGGAGAAGGTCCCCGGCGGCCCCAGCAGCCGTTGCAACGGCGGGAATGAGCGAGCTCGAGGCTTTCTTTAATCTATTAACGCCTGCCGTTATGGGCGCGTCGCGGACGACGGTGGTTTCAGTACCGTTGTTGCCTGCACATTCCCAGAGCATGTGTCGCAGCGTTGCTCTGAGTCCGCACGCTTTACAAGCATCAGTCGGATATAAGCTAGGGTAACAGTGGCGTAAGACTGCCGGACTTGGGGGAAGTAGTCTTTCGAGACTGTGTTTTCGTTTATTTGGCTGGAAAAGGGTTGGTTGTTGCCGGAGAAATTGAAGGGAAGTTTTTTTTTCCTTCTTCAAATTTCGGGCCCTAACCGCGGCGCCAGTACGTGTGACGTCACGAATTTCAAGGTATATTCGCACGATTGAGTTGCTTTTTATTCAAAAGTATAGCTCTCTAAATTCGCTGTGTTGAGTGTTCGGTTCGTTGCGAGTGCGGTGTAATGCTCGTTATAATCGATAAGCTATTAATCATGCCCCAGCAGACACTGTCAAAATCCGTGACTCCACGAAGAGCTATAGTGCGGGAATGTCACGATGGCGTCGCCACCCGTACTTATAGGATAGGTTTAGCTAGGGGACCCGACGGAGAGGTTGGAAGCACGTGATACACCCTGCTGCTCCAAGTACGGGCCAAGGCGCCGTGAGTGATGAAAATTGCCCGTCCTTTGCTGTTGCACACTTTCTTGCTTACCAGGACTCAACCAACGTTTCGACTGCCATTTCTGGTATTCCAGAAGTGTAACCTATCGATCCAGTGTACGCTTCATCTTGCTTGGAAATTTCAGATTTTCTTTAACTTTTGCAAGCGCATTCCGACCTGTCTTGGTGGCTCAGTGGCTATGACGTCGTTCTGGCCGAGCACGACGTCAGGGGTTCGATTCCCGGCCGCTGCGGGCGCATTCCGATGGGCGTGGCATGCGCTCCCTTTCGTTACAGGCAGAGGCAGCGATACATGGTAGGCAGAGAAGTTTTGAAGAAAAAAAGATTAATAAGTTGTATACACAAATGCTAGAATGAAAAGCATGTATAGCATATCTGATTAACTCAAGCAGGCTAGGCGACTATTTGTCGCCTAGCCCGCCCCGTTTCAAAGGGGATGCCAATAAATCATCATCATCATCATCATCGGAATGCAAGAACGCGCGCGCACCGGCGTTTTGCGTGCCCGTTATGGATACTCTGACGGTGAATATTAATCCGGAGACCTCCATTACTGCGGCGCCGTTCGGGGGAGTTAAACCCCGTAATTAAATTGAAAGAAACCTAAGGGGCTTAAATCAAAACTGAAGTAAGGTGTGAGGCTGGTCATATCAAGTTTGCGCTGGTCGTATCAATATTAAATCAAAAGCCTGCTTCAAACAGCCAGCAGAGCATTAACGCTTTTTCTTTTGTTTTCTTTTTTTAAGTATTACCATGCAGTGTATAATTCAGCACGGCTGGCAAATAATGTTTTGTGCGCCATTCTGACGCGTACATAAGAAATACGGACCCGGGAAAAAAAAAAGAATAAAAACAAACAGAATTTATTCGTCATTCAAATGCGCAATATTTACGAGTGCACTGGAAAGTTTGCGATGCCAAGTTTGGATTGCGGTCTTCAATTTCATGCTACATTCATAGTCTGAGAATAAAATCGGCTTCATCGCGGAATGGCCAGTCCAAGGGAGTACACGTATGAAGAGCCAGACAGCGTGCACTTTCCTCAATCCGCTGCATCGTCATGTTTATCGTGCTCCCCTTTACAAGCAGATCGCTTTCCCGTGGAAAGCGGAGCGAATCAAATAAGTGTGTAAAAGAAATTATAAAGAAAGGAAATGGAATAACCGCGCGTGTTTCTGCGAGTGCGCTAAACGCTAATACGGGAACGGTCGACAGAGCCAGACGGAATCAAAGCGGGGGAAAAGAAAAATCTACGTTGAACTGAAAAAAATTTACGCACCACTTCCGCTGTGCACACGCGACGCGACTTACTCATTTTACCGCCAAAGCAAGCGTGCCACACGTTGAACGGAGCTGTTTACGTTAGTATGACATCGCGCTGAAAACTTCTACAGCTATATATAGATGCGATGAAAAAAAAAAAAAAAGTCCGTCTCCATTCCACACTGTGAAAGTGGATGTACTACAGCGAAGCTGTGGCCGACGTTAGACAAGTACCACCACCGCAGCTGACGTTAGACGATGTTAGACCACAAAGACACTGAAACCCGTTGCCAGGCTACTTTTCCTTGAAAAGGCCGCCGCCATCTGCCACTGGGTTGTGCCGATTGACGTCAATCCACACGCCGCCAAGTTCCAACTGCATGCAGGTACGTGCGCCCTGTTTGGTGGCGCCAGCCTTCTTTTGCAGCTCCCGTTTGAGGTCTGTCTGAGTGGCCGCGACCGCTAGGTGGCGGCACTGTTTTTGGATGAGCACGAGCCGACGAAAAACCCCATCCAAGACAGCTTCGCTGTACGCTGTACGCCGCGTTTGATATTGTGGCCCGAACGGATCGTTGCGAAATTATTTCCAATTTCGCAGCGGTGTTTTCGCCCCAATACTGCGGCGGCATCCTCGGAAAAGTCTTAAAAAAAAAAAAAAAAAATACCACGTGTGGCAACTCCACGGGGCGCTTTTCGAGCTTTCTTCATCGAGAGTTATGAGTATGTTGTTGCTGTTTCAGAGAGAGTCTCTGGGTGTGATGTCATGATCTCGCTCGCCGTGCTGCTGGCCTGACGACGCCGAAAAAAAAAAGAGAGAGAGAGAGAGATTCCGCGCGATTTCGGCGCGCGTGGCCTGTCAGTCCGACGGACGGGGGCGCGCACTTCACTGTCGCTGTTGTTTACGAAAGAGAACCCGCTAGCGACTCACCTGCGGAAAGTACCGGGAAGGCGTATAGGGGTGTGAGAGTATTCGAAACTTTCGAATAAAGAGACGAATATTGTCCACTTGTATTTGGTCTTCGAATCGAATAATCGCCATTCGTAAATACTAATATGTTTTCGGATAGTTTCTGAATGTGTTGAATCGTCAACTGAGCCCGATCAAGCGGATAAATCGGAGCGAAAATGGAATAATTGTCATCCCGGCCACCACACTAGGTATAAAACACGAGAAGTTACACGTACGCCGCAGCCCGCCATACGCCACTCATGGTGCCACATTTTCCCCGTTCAATTGCTATCATTCGCTCTCAGCGAAGAGCCCCGAGTACGCTAACTATCTGATTATTTGTTCCTAAAACTACATTTGTGATTCTGTTGAACAATGCTTCAATATGTGCAACGTAATTATAGAAGCTTCCTAACGTTGTGAGTGTACTCAGATGTGAACATCATTTCATTGGTGAAAGTGGCTGTTCAGTATTCTAAATGTATTCGGTATTCGACTCGATTCGTTTCTGAGACTATTTGATTCGTATTCCATTCGTTCTCAAATATTACTATTCGCACGTAGTGCGAATAGTTAGTTATGCGTCTTTTCACATAGTTCGAAAGCGCGTATTTTTGGCAAATTTGTCTCTCAACGTTCGCCGCGACCTTGCGCACATTCTCTGTTTCATGCACTGTCCAACTGCGCGGTTCTCTCCGACAGCTGTGCTAGCTGGTCTGCGAATACACGCTGTCGAATTGTTTCTTCTTTCTTTTTTTTTTTTCGGAGCACGTGTCCGCCTTCAGATGATTTCTTTTTTTCACGATGGCATGACGTCCCTCTACATCCTACAACTTGGTAGTATTTCGGCCAAAGAACAGACAGGCCACGGCGGCCGCATTTCGATGGGGGCGAAATGCGAAAACACCCGTGTGCTTAGATTTAGGTGCACGTTAAAGAACCCCAGGTGGTCCAAATTTCCGGAGTCCCCCACTACGGCGTGCCTCATAATCAGAACTGGTTTTTGCACGTAAAACCCCATAATAAAAAAAAAACAAAAACAAAAACAGACAGTTGTGATGATGATAATTAATGTGATGACCATGGTGCTGATGGTGGTGGTCGTCGTCATCAGCCTATATCTAAATCCACTACGGTATGTAGGTGTCTCCCAAAGATCTCAAGTTGCACCTGTCCAGCGTCATCTGAACAACCTATCCTACGCTTACAGTGAAAAAAAAAAAAAAAAAAAAAAAAAAAAAAAAAAAAAAAAAACGTTAACACGACAGAGTAGAACGAGCGCCTGTGTTTGCGTCCTTTCTTGCGCTGTAAGCAATAGGCACCATAAGCAACTCATCAGCTGTCTATCTCGCTGTTACGCTCTGCCAGACAATTTCGTAACATCATCACTGTATCTTATTCTCTAAGCCTTTAACTGTGTTTCGCTTACCTTAGAACATACTTTTTTACTCTAATAGACAACACGTTAAAGCTCGGTACAGATGCCATCAATGTATTTTAGTATGTTTAAGGTAGAAACCCACTGAAGTTGTCCTAATTGGGGAAATATTTTGCATATACATAACCTTGAAGAAGTGCTACATATGCAATATCTTATTAAATTCGCCTTTTCACTTGTATTATTATTCGTGCAGAAACTTAGTCTGTAGAACGTGTATGTAGACTCTGTGGATTATTCATTCCATGTGTGGTCAAGAAATGAAGTGTACGCGTTATGATTTCATTTTATTTTATAGCCTCAACTTTTATTCTTCTTTCTTTCTCCCTCTTCGTCGTATTGCTAGTGTTTCTGCATTCTTCGTGACTGTTAATTGCTTGGCCGGTGATCCTATTATTACTTTTATTCATTCTAGTGCTTTCTGCTCGGACTGCAATATTACATCCTACAGTGACACCCACTGTACTAAAGTGTAGTTAATTAACTAAATTATAAACGGTGATCTTTAATACACCTTCATGTGTACTTTTTTGTAGAGTTCTTACAGAGGCTGATACGTTATGCGAGACAAATACCGCACCTCCACCACAAAGATGTTACGTGAAACGACGCAAGGCGGGACTACTTACACTGTATTTACACTACACAGACACAGTAGCCGAGATGGTGGACAGCCACCAGCACCAGACAGAACCGTCTTCTTTGTCGTCTGCAGCAGGCAGAATGTGGCTCTCGTAGCAATATATTCGCATGACCTTTGGAAAGAGCACCGCACAGATGGATACGGTAATCATGACCCACTGCTCTTGATCCATATAAGTATGCACGAGGTGCTGCCGCGGCACTGTATTATTAACGTCTACTCACGCTGGGAGAATTATTGCATCGACGAACTGTGGGGGGATCTTGTGACCAATGAATCGATTGCGTCACCTTCCGAGCCAACTGATCGATTGAATTCTTCAACAGAGGCTAGGGTTTGCATGCAGCAACCGTGGCAGTAGCTCGGCGCGTTAGCCAGCCAGACATCTATCATACGATATATTTAACCCTGTGCAGATTTTTTTGTGCTGCGAAGAGCTCGTATCGCTCCCATTGATCCAGCGAAATGCCTTCTGCACACACCCGCGAAGCTATGCCGGCAATATAACCTTACGTAGACCTTCAAGCGACCTCATTGTTGTATCATGGTATGGCTTCGCGATGCTCATGTAACGACTGGATGGGATAAAGAAAATGATCCTGTGAAAAATTAATAACATACAGGAGATAACCAGCTGTTTTGCTTCACAAACAGTGTCGGAAGAGAGATAGATGCAAAAGGGAGCTTAAACAGAAAAGGACATCCGGTTCGCTACCCTACTCTGGTGGAAGGTTATGGAGAGGCAGAAAGATAGGTCGAGGGGACAGAGAAATCAAGCAGAAATCAGAACCAAGTTAAATGAAAACAGAAGCTACCTACACGCTCGACGAGCATCCGTCGGCATTTCTCGTGTCAATTCAAGTGTTGGCAAATACAGAGCAACACGATGGTTCAAATTCGCGCCAGTGGTTCGTAAGCTTTGTCGCGTTCCTCGCAGAACGTCGTCGGGTGTCGCGGGTCATCCAGTATATAGGCATAAAACGCTTCTGCGTCATGTGGGCACGGAGTGGCGGCACGTATGTGATTCGCAATCATTCGCTGCCTTTACCAAAAGTTGTCTTCCCTTTCTTGCGAAAGTTTATACATCTTTACCATCGTCTCTGTATCCGAGTAGCACATGTATATAGCTCGTATCTTCTTTTGTATTCAAGGTAGATATATTGTCGTAGTTTTAAGATGCGTAGCGATAGCTTATGGTTACTTGTGATAAGGTAACATTGAAATGTATACATATAGATTAGCTATGTGTTAAAGGATGTGTTAAAGAACAGAAATCTATACCGGGGTACTTCGGCTGTTCATAGGCCTGACCTTTACATTTACTTTGGCTCCATTTCAGTTAGCCCTTACGAATGAATTTATAGAAATCATTAATTGTCATATATATATTTTACCAAGGGGCCCGATTTTTTAAAATCACAACCATATGAAGCGAACAGATAATGAAATCAAGGCAAATAAGGGACGTTATTTGCAGTTTTTGAAGCGAAAACTTCATTACGCTACCTCGGGCAGCCGTCGGCGACTCAACAGTTTTCCGCTTGAGAGCTAGAGGTCAAACCACAAGAGAGCACTGGCACGTTTATAGTCCGACGTTATCGGCACGCGGGCGAGCGTCATCAGAGGCCGGGCGCGTCGGAGCGCATTGGCCGCGCGTCCGGTTACGTTGGCGGCGCCTGTACGTCAAACCATCGGTCGAACGATAGGCGCTGTTGTTCTCGCCAACGTGACATAACGTGTGCGCGCGTTCACGCTACGTCGGACTATATTTAGGCTTTTACAGAGCCCTGAAAGGAGACATTGCCGCCGTTGCCCGAGTATAGAGTTGGGCCCTGCTGCGAGTTGCAACCAAGTCTCACTACTTTACTGATCACCGCAGTGTCTTCATAGGCATAAAAAATGATGAATAAACACTGTATTCATTGCAAACATGTCTGTATATCATTGCGAAACCACACCTCGGCCACAGCTCGACAATGGGCTATAGCCAGGGCAGCGAAGCTTTCGCTATCAACCAGGGTTAACCAAAGCTAAACCACACCAATTTTTAATTGAAGTGCAGACATGATAAATTAAAGGAAAATGAAAGTAGAAAAAACAACTTGCCGCCGTTGGGAGCCGAACTCACAACCATCGCATTACCCGATCTCAATCCGGCAGGTCTCGAATCTCATAGCGAGGGTCTCGAATCCGGCACGTTTGACGCGTTCAGGCAGCGTTCCTTAAGTTCACGTCCTACGTGACGCTGTTGTCAAAAGAGGGTCAATATCCGCCGCGATGGCCTGAGTGGCGCGGGCTAACACTCCCAGCGTTACACACATACACGTAAATACCCAAAAATTGCGACGTAGGAACACCCGCCGCCCTAGCACAATTGGTAATGCATCGCACGCGTAATGCGAAGGTTGTGGGTTCGGCTTCCACCGGCGGCAAATAGTTTTTTCGTCAACTTTCATTACCCTTTAATTTATCATTGCTACACCTCAACTTAAAAAAAAAAAAAACTACATGTAACTTCCTCTGTGTTTTCCTTGGTTTCATTTATCTGTTGGCTTCATATGGTTATTCCCAAGCGCCACACTATCAAATGGTCCACGAATCTCCACTGTGCCTCTGGGTGAACAGCCTCAGGACTTATATCCATCTAACCTATAGAGGGACGTCTTCACGTACCACTGGCACTGGTCACGTGATTCTGCTCGGACAAAATAATAACAATAACAAATAAGAGAGAAGCGTGCACAGCCAGGAGTCAAGGCTGCTGTGCTCGAAGCGGCAGCGTGTGCCGTGATCGAGGACAGTGGACCACCGCTGCAATCGCTGGCGGCGGAAACGCGTAAGAGGTAATAAAAAAAAGAAAAGACTCAAGGCAAGCGAGACCCGAAACTTGTTGCCGATCGAAGCGCCGACATCGCGATAAGGGCGCCTATATCGACGCGTATAAGTAGAAAGGAAAAAGAAGAAGAAGAAATTGCCGTCAGGGGACCCTCCCTCCTTGGCTGACTGAAAACGCTGTCTCGGCATCGCCGAACATTCCTCCTGCGAGACAAAATCAGAGCTGACCCCAACTACGCAAAGCGCTTATCACTGCTTTATTTTCTTTTTTGTCTTCTCGTTTTTTTTTTTTTTTTTTTTGCGCACTTCTGTCCTTACTCCGCCATGCACTGGTGCACCTGCCAGTTCGAGCTTCGTCTAATTCGGGCCTACCTACCTCTCCCTCTTTCCACCGTGCAAAATAAATTACCTCGGTCTCTCTTCAAAGTCTAGCATTCATCTTCCTTAAGAAACTGCGACAGTTTGAACGAACGGTGCGCCTTTGGTTATTCGGTCAACGGCCAAACCGTAATGTAAATGCAAACGCGGTTCAAGAAATACGAAGCGTATACAGATAACTGTCGCACAGTGAGCACTGAGAGTAGCGTTATTAAAGGCCGCATGTAACTCAAACCAGAATGTAGTACGCGGAGCAACTTTGGTGCTCAAGCTGCAAACCTCTTTTTCCTACCGAATATACGCCAACAAATCTTTTTGCGAGAGCGCGTGATTCGGTATTTCTGCCTTCATAGCGTCGTCTTGGTATTTAACTCTCGAAGAGCCTCCTCTCCCACCACATCAACGACTGGAAAGCATCTGTTGCCCCGATCTCGTTCACGAAAATGGCCCGTGGTACTGTGCCTGCGCAACCTCACGCGTCGGCGGCGTTTCGTAACAGCCACCGTCGCCATTGCGTGCAGTTGGAACCTTCGCACAACGAATGTGGAACACCCACGTCGCGTGTCATGGGTGACGGTTAGGTATAAGAGCGTCTTTTCGAATAGATGAGTGAGTGACGAGTGAGTGAGTGAGTGAGTGAGTGAGTGAGTGAGTGAGTGAGTGAGTGAGTGAGTGAGTGAGTGAGTGAGTGAGTGAGTGAGTGAGTGAGTGAGTGAGTGAGTGAGTGAGCGAGTGAGCGAGTGAGCGAGCGATCTGTTTGAGACGGAGAAATAGCAACACAAGCAATTGCTGCCCCGTCAATTATCCACTTTGTCACCAGTGGCTCGTCTATGCATCCGCTACCCAGCGGTCACGAGAGTTTGAAGGTTCGGTATCACTCATACTTACATGTGTACTGTGATTTATGCTATATAGGAAATAAATAAATAAATAAATAAATAAATAAATAAATAAATAAATAAATAAATAAATAAATAACATTGAATTCAAAATGAGCCGAGCCGGAGCCAAGCCACCTCTCTCCTGAACGAGTACCCGGTGAACTGAACGCCAGAGCATCCATTTGTGTAATATCAAGTGCCGCCTTGCGATTTGGCCATTTTGACGGAAAGCCCTTCCGCTCATTCCTTATATACTAGTAGCATTCCAATGCTGAAGCCTGAACAGCCGACACGTGCATGACTGCGTGTTTTGCCATCTGGGAAAGGGACAGCTTTCCAAGAAGAATGACGGCGCGTGGTCGCCAAATTTAGCGAATGCCGATATTTAGTACGGCTGGAAAGTTGAATTGGCGGCTAAGGCTAAACAGCTAAGCTGAGGGAAAATAAATAAAAAAGGAAGGACACGGAAAAAGCAAAGTCTCCTTGCTCGTCTGATTGAGCTGGTATATACAATGTATCTGGTTTCAGCTGAGAGCACACAACTGCAGTGAGCGGGAAGCGAAGGCAATGCGCGAGACTTCTTCCCGTGTTAGCTGTAAGTTTCCCAATGGGCACGACATCTCACTGCACAACGTAAGCAATAGTGTTGTCTGAAAGAGTGCAGAATGCCTGTACTACTGGGTCAAAGTCGCAAAACTTATGGATATATGCGGACAGTAAATACAACACACAAAATAGATAGATAGATAGATAGATAGATAGATAGATAGATAGATAGATAGATAGATAGATAGATAGATAGATAGATAGATAGATAGATAGATAGATAGATAGATAGATAGATAGATAGATAGATAGATAGATAGATAGATAGATAGATAGATAGATAGATATGAAGAAACTTAATTTGAGTCTGTGAGCTTTCCTTGTATGTATACGTCGTACTTCGCGCGAAAGATATAAACGTAGTAGTCTGTCTCATTTGTCGTCGCACGCACGTCTGTACGTTGTACGTCTGTATGAAGCTGGAGTATTCCTGGCAACTGAAAGACAAGAAAAAGTGACCATCCCTCCTTCTCCCCGCGCCAATTTAATTTCGTACCCCTCGTCTCCTTCTCTTGAGAATTGAAGCTTTCTTAATGTAAGCCTGTTTGCAAATAAGGTGGGCAAAGAAAACTTCGCTTTAAAAACAAATGCAAGAGCAATTGCAACTGAAAGAGTTATCCCCCCCCCCTTTTTTTTTTTTTTTTTGTTCTAAGAAATCAGCAGACAGAAGCAGATGGCGAAAAATGAAATAGTACCAGCGTGGTCCTCGAGGTGTAAATGGGTACGTAGTGGGAAAGCCGAAGAGAGACGAGGGTTTTTGGAAATCTGATCGAAGTAGGAGTCCGCACCGGAGGCGCGGAACCCGAGTGGCCGTGTTTTTCGTCAGCAACAGCAGCAGCAGCCGCGGGCGCGCGCGCTTGTTTTGACCGGCGTGAGTACTCGATTGCCCCTCGGAGCGCTTCGTCATTCGTGGCCACTTCGGCCTCTCCGAACTTTTACGACGCTCGGAGAGAAACGGCACCCGTGACCTGCTCCCCTGCTCTCCTCGGCGAAGTTGGTATATACCGCCGCGGGAGGAGGCGAGGAGCTATACGCAGAGAGTAAACTTCGCTGAACTCGTGAGGGAAACATTTCGCCCCCCCCCAAGTCTCCTGTGGCGTGGTGGGCGGGATGGCGGAATAAGGAGAGTGGAGGAAATGCTGGACGTTGAGAAGGACGTGAGATGAGAAGGAAGAAGAGTGGTTTATTATTATTATTATTATTATTATTATTATTATTATTGTTGTTGTTGTTGTTGTTGTTGTTGTTGTTGTTGTTGTTGTTGTTGTTGTTGTTGTTGTTGTTGTTGTTGTTGTTGTTGTATTGGAAGCTGTAAAGCTTCGGGTTAACGACCACTTGGCGTGCCAGAACAGGCGAGCGCGTACTGAAGATTGATTTCAACGTGTCTTATTGGGTGCCGTGGCTCCGGGGAACGTCAGAAGCGTTCATTCGTCGCGCACAACGCAGTGTTTGCATAACGAGCGTCTCACTTCTATCTTAAAGCGCGATTAACGCGGCCCGATTTTATCGCACCCTGCAGATACTCTCTGTGAGGGGAGCAACGGTTGGGGTGCAGGCACAATTGAGGAGCGCTCGTCAGGTCGCCGGAATAGAGCCATTTCGGAGACGTCATTGTCACTTCCCTGTTTAATTTCGCTCAGCTGCTTCGTTGCCACACTAGCCGGGCCACGTGGCTCGCGTTTTATAGCCCGACGGACGGTATACGGACGAATGTTAGCGTGTGGGCGCCGTTGCTCTTAAAGCACGAGGGGGGTTATGGCGTTCTAGCATGGCGATGTTCGGTTGTATACGAGTGAGTTGATGTGACGAAACATGGCAAACGGGAGTCGGCTTGAGTCGGTGCTGCGGACTTCGCAGTGGTGGAGAGAGAGAGAGGGTAAAGGAGCGAGGGTAAGCAAGGCGAAGGAAGCGTCGTTTTGCACTATATATACGTAACTCTTTTTCCGCGCACCGTCTCTAAATACGCGGCTGTTGATTCTGCGGTTCTTTCATCGCAGCTTTGTGTTTCTATTCACGAAAGCCTGGCTGGCGCAGCTTGCGTTCCGCGCTACTATTTCTGAGGGGCGCTGGTGCAAGCGGCTCTTCCCTGTGTGTGAATCGAGAACGGGCGCGAGCCTTTCACGTACCAGCACGGAGAGTGCACGACCCCCCCTCCCCTCGGACAACTCGCGAGTGGTTTACAAACGTGGGCAGGCGGTACTTTTCCGCGGAAAGTATGAAGCAGTCCTCGATGTAGTCGTATATGTATGCTTGTAGTGCACGCCTTAGAGTCCCCGAGTGTATCCATTCCTTTTGAGTAGTGGTGTTCGGAAAGTATGAAGCAGTCCTCGATGTAGTCGTATATGTATGCTTGTAGTGCACGCCTTAGAGTCCCCGAGTGTATCCATTCCTTTTGAGTAGTGGTGTTCGCTCATGGAAACGCCTTATTGCTGCTTGCCGCCGGGCGTATCGAAATGACGCACAAGGACGGACTGTAAAGTGTCGGGCTGACGCAATTGCCATAAATGCAGCACAACTGCGATTGTGTGAGCAAACCTTTGGAGCGTGTAAATGTTGAACTATATATAGCTAATCGCTTCCGCACTTCGGCGAAACTGGGAGGCGGGGGGGTCCTTTAGTTCATCTTTTTATTTAGCGAGAAGCTGGAGCCCCACGTGTGGCATTTCCTTACTCGTGCGCTTTGGTATTACGTGTTTCCCGTCACCATACATGCGCATCCTCGAGAATTAGCTGTTCGTATTCATGCTTGCGCAGCATCTGCCGACGTGACGCCATCCCAAACTCGAAACTCCCGACAGACGTGCGGCCATTAAATAGGCTCGTCGTTTCTTTTCGCGTCGGATTTAGGCCCCGAATAACGGCGCACAGTTCCAAGTTCATTCATGTGGCGGCTAACCGCGTTTCCGAAAGACATTACGCGGTCCATTTCCCTCCGACGGGGCATCGTGCGGCAGCTGTATATATCGATTCCCTTATACGCGTAATAGGGTGCCTGTCAGACTTTATTCTGGTATGTGCGCGGCGTGCTCTCACCCGTTAAGTACTGCGTTTAGTATATAAACCTAAAATTGCAGAGAAACGTCAAATAAGTAGCCTAATCTATCGCTTTCCGTCCGACTCACAGGGGACCCTGATCACGACACTGTATATATACGTATATTATATAGCTCAGTGGATGCGACGTTCTGCTGCTACACACGGTGGTAGCGCGTACCGCATTTTTTTAAGCTATGGCGGCCGCATTTCTGGTGGTAGTGGAATCCAAAACCATTATTATTTTTATTTAAGTACAAGTTAGAGAGCCTCCCCCTCCCATGCACGACGTAGAAATTTATCCGTAGCACACCACGCTATATGGCATGCATAATATATAGCTTCCAGACGTTAATCATCAATCTGATATACATACCTTTGGGCATGGCACTACATCTCATCGCCTGAAACGAAAGTCGCGGTCAACTACTTTCTATACGCGTATGTGTCAGCCAGTACCATCTATTACACAATAGCCTCTTTCAGACAACGAAGCAATTACGTTTACATATATATATATATATATATATATATATATATATATATATATACATGGACGCCATGGAGGGTACATTTGTAACAAATAATCTATGAATTGTTATTTGACTTAGGATCTAATTAGTATAAATAATAACTATTCAAATAATAATTGGCTTGTGGACTTTCCACAGCCGACACCTCACTCCAGCATTATCGAAAACGTATAACTATGGGCTTTGCAAAGTTTCCCGTGCCTGAATTGGCATTTCGAGGTATCAAACGTAGTGTTATATATATATATATATATATATATATATATATATATATATATTGTAGTGGGGAATATGCATGTAGGCGCCGTGGGCATTGCCATCGCTTCGGCGCGAGACCCGAGCTCGAGCTACGGATGCCAACAGCTAGGACTGTGCCTACAAAGCTACTTGCGATCCCTCGGACGAGTCTCAATAAATCCCCCTTTCAATATATATATATATATATATATATATATATATATATATATACACACACACACACACCCAAGGGGAACAGATCAGTGGGTCCGCTAGGTATTCAAGGCAAAAGGTGGTCACACGTACGAAAACAAAAAGCCACGAGTCACTTTCTAACATTTCGGCCGTTTGATACTCTGGTGTGTGGCCGCTTCTTCCCGTACACATATAAACTGCGTCTCCAATCCCGGCACCGCTGTAACAGGCTCGCAGTCAGATCCTCCGTTCTGTTACAGTGACCGTAATCGGGAGAACTCGAAAGAGCCAAGTCGGCTGGTTCTCGTCTATACGTCATTATACGAATGGCGTGCGTGTGTATATCAGTCATGCGGTCGCGCGGCCGCCTGGCTCCGACGTGCACGTATACTTTCCAAGGTGCACAATTGATGTCGTCGCGCATCCAGTATGGATGGCTCCGCTCGTTGGCACACATATATCGCGTAGGCCGCACGGTATACATTTGCGCAGATAGCGAGAGGGTCTTGGCGTTATACCGTGCATGTAGTCCGGAGGGAGTGCGGATGACAGCTTGAAAGAGTGCACGGGGGCCTCGCGGCGTTTAAAAGCGGCACCGCGCGCGATCGTTTGCGCTGGCTTTGCCGATGAAGCCGTCCGCTGTGTAAGCTGCAGCACGACCTGTTATTCATAATGGACCCATGCGGTGCTTTTAAGTTGTCGAAGGAGGCGGCCGTGAGGCGGTGTTAGCTGCGGGATGTCGTATATGTTTAAGGATTTTGCCGAAGCGACTTTCCGAGGTCTCTTGAGTGGGCCTGGCATTCGTTCCGTTCTTCTTGCTGCGCTCCTGCACTTGCGAGACACTCTTCCTTTAAACGAAATTAAATTATGACGTTTTACGTACGAACGCCAGAATTGGGCTTTGAAAGACGCCGCATAGCGTGTACGCGTTTGTGGGGGGGGGGGGGGGGGGGGGGGATCCGTATTGATTTTTACTACCTGCAATAGGGCGAATCAGTTTTGCGGAAATTAACGAAGTGGTGGAAGATATCGTTCTTCCGAGATGAGCACGAAGCTTTGCTCTGGGGTGGATGACAGTCATGGTTCATTGCAGTAGCGCACCCAGGATCTCTGCCAGGGGGGGGGGGGGGGGGGGGGGGGGGGTTGACAGTTTGCCAATACCATCTAAACAGCACTAATTTCGATTTCTTCACGGGAAATTGTCAAAAAAATGCGCGTTTTGCGAGTGTGCAGACGATTGCGCGTCTTACATCTATAGTTGCAGTACTCAAATGCGTAAGGAAAGAAAAGGGGTTACACAAAAGGGGCGGGTTAAGTCGGCCTCAGGGGGGGGGGGTTACAACCCCCGAATCACCCCCCGTCGGTGCGCCACTGGTTCATTGACATGGCAGTGAAAGCTCATAAGCGCATGAGCGTTCTTCCATCTCGTCTGTATCTGAACGCGGCTGCTGCCTCAGGGAATCCACCCGGCGACTTCGTGGTCAGCTTAGAGAAGCAGGAAAACGCCATGGGCGTTCTCATGGACCTCCATCATGTGGATATATGTTGAAAGTTGTCGTGGTAAAAAAAAAATAATAATAAAGACGGTGGATCGTACGCTATATGGAATTCGGCGATAAGCTATAAGAGAGAGAGAAAAAAGGGGATGGAAATATAGGGAGGTTAGCCAGTGTAAGTACCGGATGGCTACTCTGTGCTTAGGAACGGAGTTAAGGGAATAAAAGGTGATAGAAAACAAAATAAAGGGAAAGAAGTTCACACAATGACGCGATGCTACATGCAACGACTTTCAAAGTCGGTCGCACAATTCACAAGCTCTCAAGAGCTTGAGCAGAGCTCTTAAGGCCTTGAATGCCAAAGCCCGTCTGGACCAGTTCCTAGAACTTCTTCCTCTGTCCAGTTTTTCGAGCGCGGTCGCGAGCACTTTTCTTGCCACATTGTAACTAACTTTCATTTATGTTTACGTCAATGTTAAGGAGAATGTTATGCAAGCGTTACGCTAATGACGCAAACGTTTGTGCAAAATGACTCAAACGCAATACAATTTTAATCAAATGCGAGGCTAACGACGCAAGTGCTGTGCGATGTTTATGCAAATGTAATACAAGGACGCAAATGTTTCTATGTATTGGGCAAGCAAAGGGAAGAGGCAAAGAATGCTTCGATCACTTTAAAAGATGCAGTCGCTGCAGTTTCATATTCAAGACAGATGACTGAAGAAGTTGTCGGTCGGCTATTTTAGGACACCTCGAGGTAACTTCGAACATGCTCCGATAAATGAGGGTTTGATGAGGATCGATGATTTATATGACGACAAGCGGGTGACGTCAGTTCAGTTACGTGTAATTGACAAAGTTTACGGAGATGTAGTGCGAAGGCGGTAAGGAAGAAACAGCGCAGACGGAGAAGTCAAGAGGCGCGCGAGTAACGAGTTAGAAGTATACGGTGAAATTTTGCCATATTCACTGTCCACGTGCTTCGAGTTGTCGATTAATTGACCCTCGCCCTGTCACCTGATAGCCTCCTGGTTAGCTAAGATTGCAGGCCGACGGCCCCCGAAAGGCGTTGGTCCCGGGTTGGATCCCCGCACCAAGACGAATTTCTCTTCAGCTGTGAAGATTTCTTTCTGAGAAACCCGTATGAGTTTCTTAACTATGTATCTTTGTGCCACTCAATACTAGAACACCGTCCCCACCAATCCTCGGCTCAGAAGGAAGTGAAGGCACTTTTGTGCTTTCTGAGAACGTCTGGCTGGTGCGAGCGCCTTTGTCTCTGAAGTCCGTGCACGTCCCTCTACCCCCCTCTCTCTCTCTTATTTGTATTCCCCTTCTCTCTTCCACCAGCGTAGGGTAGCCAACCGGACACTTGACTGGTAACCATCCCTGCCTTTTATCTCTCTTTCTCAAGTGGATAAAAATTGTTCTTTCCTGAGACTTCCTCCACTTTGCAGATTTCCGCAGAACTCATTTTCCATACGAAAATAAATAAATAAATAAAACACAGAACAAAGCGAGTGTCAAACGGTTGCCGACATTTCGGCTATATATGCGCATCGCGCTGCCAGTCCACGTGAGTTTCATGGCTGAATTCAGCTCCTGCAAAGTCCTTACAACTTACAAGGTGGCCAGCAGCCGCATTCGTTTCACCGGATCCGATCGGCAACGAGCCGTGGCAGACATACGGGCTAAGGTTAAAAGCTTGCGCGTGCAGGAACGGTCATAAGCTGCAGGATATGAACCTGGTCACGATGCGGACCACTGGCTTCCTCGTTTCCGTCGCTTGAAGGTTTACCTATATGGCTGCTTTCACTTGGCTATCGCTCAGCTGTCAAGTTGCTCCTGACTTCTGGCGGCGCAGGGCATCGCGAGTCGAATCTAATAAGGAATTCAAAACTATCGCGTTTTCTTTCTTTCTTTCTTTCTTTCTTTCTTTCTTTCTTTCTTTCTTTCTTTCTTTCTTTCTTTCTTTCTTTCTTTCTTTCTTTCCTTCTTTCTTTTCGCTCTTCTTGGCGTTACTCGGCGCCTCTTCGCAGCCATTTGTAATATCCGGTGCCTCCCCACACTCGTCTTCCTCGACAACACACAAGCGCACACAACGGACGCGAGCGTCGAGCTAAGCCTCTGGCGAGTGCCAAAATCACGTGTGTACGTGACGGATAGGACACCTCAGCTTGTTGTGAGCGGCGGGCTCACTGTTGCGTGAGCGCACTTTTCACTCACACTGCCCTCGCGCGCAAACAACACAGTCGCATGCATAATGAATAAGAGAGACGCAAAAATCAACAGCAGTAAAGTGAATATCAACAGCAGTAAAGTAAAAATCAACAACTCTAAAGCAGCAACCACGAGTGCGTGTGCGTGTGTGTGTACGTGTGTGTGTCTGCGTGTGTGCGTGCGGTTACTGTGCCAAAACGACCCAGATACGCCAGAATACCTTGAAATTTGTGGCGTCGAACTATAACGCACTGGCGCTGAGATGTCCGCACGAGATTCAAGAAAGGAAACTTTGCCCGCTATCTATAGCTCGTGTAACACAACGTTTTTTCGGTCGTATGATCGGAAATATAGTTTCGAAAGTACACTTTACCAGCCTCAACATTCTTTGCTACTGCGCTCTATTGTTCCTTTACAAGCTTTTCTCTCCGTCTCGCTTGACTGCCGCAAAAGGGTGAACTGGGCTCTCCGTTCATTGAGGAGCAGCGCGCGCATTCTTGGCTGCTGCGGGGTTCTGCGAAGCGAAGGCCCCTAGGAGGAACACGAGGAAAGAGCGGGGTGACGAGCTGCTGGCGGCTGCACTCTAGGGGGCTCGTAAAACTCGCCGGGCGACGGAAGGCACGACGTGGGCACATAACCGACGAACCGAATCTCAGCTATGGAGGTGCACAGGCCGGGTTATCGCAGTAGCTCCGCGCTAGACATGCGTCAGTGAGACTGGCACCGCTGAGAGAACTTTTTTTTTTTTTCCTTTGCTTTCGCGCTCGGCGTCTTCTGGGACTTTGGGCGCCCGAAAGAAACTTCCGGAAACCGGCGCATGTTGTCGTTTATATTGTTGCGTGCGTATAAGAGTTTGGCAGTAGTGTGTGGATTGAGGCGAGCGCTGGCTTGTTATTTGTTTCATCGCTAGTGTTAGCTTGCCGTACACTGAAACTATGTAGCGGCTAAGGAAGAGTGTGCTTCGGGTTTTGTACGTTCATTCACGCAGCAGACAGGCCAACGTAGAACGCTAAAGGTGTTCTTATTAGTTCATGACGAAAACCTTTACTTTGGATAGGAAGATTGGGCGCCTCAATTAATTAATTAATTTATTTATTGTATTTGTTGAGGCGAGGGCCTGAAATGCAAGGACGAAAAGTAAATGTTCAGGGCGGAACAGCACGTATTTAATGAATGAATGAATGAATGAAACATTCATTTGCACAAGGGATGACTTAGCAGCCTGAATGTACGACTGTACGGCTCGCAGGGTAGGCATTTTACAGCAACGACTTACCACAATACCACCACCGTATAGAGACAGTCGCCAAACGCCATACTTGCAACCCAGATACAAGTTAATTGGAGGTGGGAGCCACACGTGAGGCTATAGAAGCGATGATCGACAGCTTTCAACGCCACGGCTCCAATTCTGCCGTCTACACGGACAGCCAGGTAGCACTGTTGACGCTGAGGGCTAAATAATAATAGCGTGCATCATAATAGCACGAAAAACGTCTTCCATGTCGTTAGTCATAGCTCATCACGAATTATCGAGCGGTAATAGAACAGGAGATGTACTGACCTGCAGACAGGCGCCGTTCGTGCTATCTTTAGTTACTCTTTATACAGTTACTCGGCTCGTTCTGTACCGAGATGTATCCCTTGCAGCCTTCCCCTTCACAAAGTGTAGGGTAGCAAACCGGATGCGCTGTTCTCGTTGACTCCCTCGCCCTTCTGCATTCATTTATTATTCTCTCCTCGTCGCGCGCATACCCGTTACGTGAATTTGAGATATTATTTAATGGACTCCTTCGGAGAAAGGTCCTCGCGAAGCACCTCGTACGGAGAATGTCAGGGGACTGCTTTATTAAGGGACGAATCGGGCGCGGCCGAGTTATGTGGCACGCATGTATAAACAACGTATACGCAATACTTGCGTAACACGCGCGTATATGACCGAGCCGTCGAGCCGACGCGCGCATCTTCGCTGACCTGCAGGCGAGTGTTTATTGATGACGTGGCGGGCCGCGCAGCCGCAAAGTCCACTGGTGATGCGGCCAGACAGGGCCGGGTTTATTTATCGCTGTCTCGTGTATCTTGTTGGGGAAAAAAAAAAAAAAGGCCGCCGCCCACGCACGCCTCCGTATCCGGCGCGCTGCTGGTCGGGTCTCCCGCTACATGCCGCCTGCAGCCATCCATCTCGGAGTGTCCGAACGGCCGGGTCCTCGAAATTGGAGCGAACGGCCGGCGTTGCCTCGCGGGTGCCGTGAACGGGCGGGGGCGGCGGCGGCGGCGCGCGGCATTGGTCAAATTGATGGCGTTCGTGTCACCGCGAACCTATTGGCGTTGAGAAAGTGGCGAAAGGAGCATTCCCGCTAATGAATCGCCCAGCTAGCTGCGTATGCTTTAATATACGTGCATATGCGCATGCGTGCAGCGGACAGGGGGAGTTTAGAAACAGCTGACCTAGACTTAGCGGACGCTATTCGCCTTGGATATATATACAAAAAAGAAAGAACCCGAGAAGAGTTTTCCGGACGAAGGGGAGTGGGTTTGAGTATTCGGGTAAGCCGCTTGCGTCCGCTATTTCTAAAGCTGTCCTAATGAATTGCGAGCCACAGATCGGAAGCGCCTTGCATAGGGAATATATAGGGAGAAGTCGTGGGGAGAAAAACGGCGAGACTGTAACCTTTAGCGCGGGAGTGTTCGTGGCGTATGAGAAATGAATTAGCGCGTACGTGAGAGGCGAACTGAACAGGGAAGAAAGGCGAAGAGAGCAAAGTAAAACGAGGGAAGGACTTTTGGCAGGATTATAGTCCGTGCATGATTGCCTTAAAGGCAAAAATATCGACGTTGTTTCGGCGGCTTCTCGGGCTTACACATCAAATCAATTAGAGTGTGTGAGCGGGAATGCGCGCGAGAGACGGATATACATAGGGAAATGCGCAAAACTGTTGAAGGAGAAATGCTATTATTAACAAGGAAACTATCGGTAACAAATGAATAGGCGTGTACGTGAGAAGAAAACTAAATAAGGAACGTCGGGCAGGACGGCCTACGAAGGAAGAGATATCCACGCAATTAAGCGTGTCCGCGTCGTGCGCTGTTGAGAGAGAGACGGAGAGAGGCTAACGAGAAGGATTTGAATGGGATGACCACAATATCCGGGTAATGATTAAGGCGCGGGCAGCATAAGGGAGCTTTGCGACTTGCATGAACGAGACTTAACGCCACAGACACCGCGCTTAGCGTTGCTCGTATATACACACTGGTAAAGAACTGCTGTATATAGATGCTCGAACGATAAGAAATATATGTTTAAGCGGCACATAGATACGAGGCTTTCTCTCTCTCTCTCTCACCCTTACGACTACCTATATCTCTTCGATCCTGTACATAGCCTATATACATATACTGCGAACAGTCGATTAAAAGTAAGGCCGTAAGTCCAATGCGTCTGTAGACGCGGGGTCTCATACGCGTTGCCTGCGATATATAAGCGCTCAATCGCGGTCAGCGGATAGCTGTATACAATGTATGCTGTTAGACGTCTGAAGTGAGTTGGAAACCCCTGCTACAAACACTGTGCGTTAGCCTTAGTTGGTCCGTAAAAATTATCGAGAGACACCGTGGGATCTTGCAGACAAACACCGTTACACTTCCTATGCGCTTTTTATTGCGATAGCAATTATATGGACACTCAAAAGCAGATTTCTGCCGTCGGCGTCGCCGTCGCCGTGAGGTTCCGTATGACGTCATTTGGAGATGAAATCGTCGCCGCGCGCCGCCGAACGCTGTATGTGCGAGTGAAAGGGCGCGAGAGGCGCGTCTTTCACGGGGAGCGAACGCACGGCGGAGAACAAACGCGCGTTCTGCGCCGTGCTCGCTTAAGGGCTGCAGAAGTAGGCGTCTCGTTTCTCCTTTACAATCACCATATATGTAGAGCAAACGCGCCTTCTTCAGACGCGCGAGAGGCCATGGGGGAGGGGGAAGGAAGGGAGGCGACGTTTAGCTGCGGCACCAAGTGCCTATTTATATCAGAGGCTCCAGCAACAGTCACCAACGCCGCACGCATTTTGAGCTAACGCGGGCAAAACGCCGATGGCGTCGACAACAGTTCTGCGTGTTGTTGCTACCAAAGCCACTCACCTTACTTCGTATGACATTGCTGTGTTGCTATCGCATTCATTGCTTCGCCCTTCGGGCGAAACTGTGACATTTTTTTAGTCAGATAGCGGGCGGTAACAGTGGTGTCGACGTCAGCGCAAGACAGTGGTTTCGCTTAATCGTGCGGTATTCTCACGTATAGATAAGAGCACAGGTGTCCGATCCTATCAGAAATAACATTCGCAGTTGTATTATGCAAATCCGAGCAATTCGTATATCAAAGACAGCGAAGTTGTATGGAGGAGTTCTCACACTCATCTAAGAAAGTCTTGAGGTCTGGTTTGCGACTGCCTGAAATCTTCCAAGGACTGCGCTTGTATCCGGTGCAATTCATCGGCTATGCCCTATAGTGTATTCAAACGGCTTTGCTATATTCGAGCTTAGTCGTTGGATTATTGCTTATAGAGATGATTTGGAGTGACATCATCTTCGCCGCCATCCTACGGTATACTAATAGCACGTCGAGAAGCTGCGTAAACAAGAAACATGACAGCACGGCAGACGCGTCATGCATCGAGTGACAAACCGATAACAAGTGATAATGCAGGGAAAAACGGTCACCGTCAAAAAGCAAAACGATGTCTGCGCGTGATGATATGGTGAACTGACGTCATCGTGGGTTAAGGTACTGTATGCTGCGTCGGCTCTGCTGTGGCCCAGCTCTGTACAAATGCGCCCGTAGAATACCGACAACGCTGCCACACGTTGCCACTACCGCCGCACGAAAACCGTTGCCTCGCTGTAAAAGGTGTGACAACCGCTGCTGGCCTGCACCCATCACGCAAGCTTGTACACTGGGAGATGATTTGATGCAAAATAGACTGCGCTAGCTTCCTCGATCATAGCATCCATACCGGGTGTTTCAGCGAACACTTTCAAAAATGTTAAAAATTGCCTGTGGCAGATAGCACAATTCTAGACCATGAGGTGGTCTACTCGAAGAGGTGTACATTAATTGCACGAAAATTTTAAATGCATAATCGACAAAATAACAAGAATTCACCAATTATGTTTTTAACTAATTACCTTATGGCCCATATAAGAATTTACAAATTCTAGCCGTGGAGTCCGTAAGGCGGGTCCACTTGGAACGAATTCTCAGGATGACACCAGTTTCGAGATATTAATTCCCGCACTTTGCGGAGAAATGAACTGTCGTTCCAGTTATTGTCGTGCTTCAATGCATAAAACGACGGTTTGTTAAGAAAGTAAGTGGAACGAAAGTGCACATTTACCGCAAGTTTCATGGCCCATATCTCGTAAATGGTGTCATCCACACAATTATCTTCAAGTGGATATGCCTTGCCTTAGAGATCGCAGGGAGAGGCCTTCGTCCTGCAGTGGACGATATAGGATGATGATGATGATGATGATGATTTCTTGTAGTCTCACCCGCTAGAATTTGTAAATTGCAATATGTGCCATCAGATATAATCAAAAACCTAATTAGTGATATTTTGTTGAGAAGTCGATTACGCATTTCAATATTTTGTGCAAGTAAAGTCCGCCTCTTCGAGTGGACCAGCTCACAGACTATAATTGTGCTATCTGTCGCAGGCAATTAAAAAACTTTTTGAATCATGTTCGCCGAAGCACCCTGTATACACAGTGCAGCGAAGCGAACAGTCGCCGGCAAGACTTCGAGCAGACGTTCGAGCTCTCGTCCTCGCGAAAACGGTGTTACAATTCATACGAATGCCGCGAGCGGGTAATTTGACGGATGCGCATGCAGTATAACGTATCATCTTAGGCAGTCTTCTTGTTTCACATTTCAGCTTGCAAAAGCCGCCGTCAATTTGGGCGCAAATCGTGCAGTGGTCGCTGCACGTAGATTGTTGGCATGTACCATGTAGCTGTCCCTTAGTGGATGCAGACGTGGTACATGATACAGGGTGTTTCAGCGAACACTTTAAAGGTTGCCTGTGACACATAGGGACAATTCCAGTTCATGAGCTGGTCTATACTCGAAGAGGTGGACATTACTTGCACAAAAAGTTGAAATGCATAATCGGCTCATTAACAAGAAGTTTACTAATTAACTTTTTAACTAATTACCTCATGGTACATATTGCAATTTACAAATTCTAGCCGTGAAGTCCGTAAGGCGGGTCCACTTGGAACGAATTCTCAGGATGACACCAGTTTCGAGATATTAATTCCCGAACTTTGCGGAGAAATGCACAGGCGTTCCAGTTAATTTCTTTAAAAACGCCTTTTTATGCATTGGAGCACAAAAGTAGCTGTCGTCATCGGCGATACCTCACCATAAATAATTTCGTCACGCCTTTGATTATGTAGCCAGCACCATTGAATAACAAACAGTTGAACAACTCGGCCTAACATAAGACCTACGTTGGTCCGGCTGCCTATGCTGCTAGAGCAGATCAAAAATTTTAAAAAAAGTTAGCTCGCAGATCTGAATATCCAGCCTCCAAGTTTCGTGACCTACGCTTAATAATGTCGTCTACCGCTCAAGCTGTGATCGCTTTGACGCCCAAAAGCGACGCCGTGCAGGGTGGTACTCCCGAATAATTTGGGCTGTCTGAGGCTCCTGTTTTAATGTGCACCGACACCTCAATAAACAAGCGTTATTGCCTTGCCGCCCTGCCGCCTTGCCGGGGCCTCAGTCGGTAATGGAAATCGCAGCCCCTTGCTCAACAACCAGGCTGCTATACTGCTCGAACGGCATTCGCGATGCGCTGAGCTGTCACGTATGCGAGGCGCTATCTGACGACCTGTTTACAGTCTAGCTCATCCGGCTCGTCTACCCCTTTTTTTCTTTATTTTTTTTTCCTTTCTTGTACATCGCGCTATGTTAACCGATTCACTTTGCGGCTATATTTCAACACACGCCACTTTTGTACAGCTGGAACAGGTCATTAACCCATCGTTCTTTGAGCCCTTCTTTTCATTAAAAAAAAATTATGTTCTTTGTTCGCTTATTTGTTATATTTTTTGTTATGTGGCGTTCAGCATCTAGCTGTCGTAATCGTGTTCCCGTAGACGACCGTCAACGACCGCCTCTATGCGCGCCGGGAAAGTGACCGCGATCTCTCCCTCTCTCTCGCTTCGAGACAATGCGAGACTGATATATCGTACCACGTCCGACCCGTCAAATGCCGCGTCGGTGGTTCAAGTGGACGCGGTCACTGAACGCCTCGACGCGCCACAATTTTCTGTCGTCATCCGTATCTGTCTTTTCTGATTTTCATACTTATATTTCTTTACACGTTATTACCAAACCGAAACCAAATCAGATATTGATTTTTTCTTCACGAGGAACGGGGCAGCTACGGTGGTATGTTCAACTGAGCATCGTGGTGGAACAAACAGCTGAATTGTGCGTGCACGTCGACAGCGACGAAAAACTTATTCCTCAGAATACACACACACACACACACACACACACACACACACACACACACACACACACACACACACACACACACACACACACACACACGTACGTACGTACGTACATACGTACATACATACATACATACATACATACATACATACATACATACATACATACATACATACATACATACATACGTACGTACGTACATACATACGTACGTACATACATACATACATACATACGTACATACATACATACGTACGTACATACATACATACGTACATACATACGTACGTACATACGTACATACATACATACATACATACATACATACATACATACATACATACATACATACATACATACATACATACATACATACATACATACATACATACATACATACATTCGCATAACAGCAACGTAAAATACGGTAAACGCGGTAAATGGTTTTGCTGCAGGCAAGTCGTTCGCCTGTGTAAACCCGTGCGGGTTTTCTCGAAAAGCAAACCTCCAAGCGGAAAAATAATCGTCTCCCCGGGATCATCGCCAGAACAGGAACAGTCCGTAGAACAACTCCGTTCGCGAAGGATCCTCAACTCTGCTCATTTCCGGAGAATTCAATTTTCTTTTTTTTTTTTAATTTATATGTACTCTGGCGTCGGAAGACAACTTCACACCGGTGGCGCGTCCAACGTCAAACGTTGGTCCGGGGCCAAGTCAGCGTTTCAACAGGCCGAGTTCACTGACCACCGCCGCATGTATACACGTACGCGTATATATGATTTTATCAGTCGCTGCAAACAGTCCGAAGAGATATCATTACCGAGTATACAGTTTCGTAACGTTGTATACGACCGTCTTGCTCGTGTGTTTTCGTAAGCGTCTGAGATCGTATAAATGGAGAGAGAGAAGGAGAGAGACAGTGAAAAAGAGAGGTTTGTAACCGGCTTTTCCTGTACCATGGTACACGGAAAAGCCGGTTACAAACCTCTCTTTTTCTCTGTCTCTCTCACCCGCCGATTCGCTGTAAATATAGACACTGGACACGGGCGGCGGCGCCGATGAAGTGAAGTGCACATTGAAACTATAACGTAGGGCAGCAAAAGATCCTCTCAATACTCCATCACACACACACACACACACACACACACACACACACACACACACACACACACACACACACCACACACACACACACACACACCACACACACACACACACACACACACACACACACACACACACACACACACACACACACACACACACACACACACACACACACACACACACACACACACACACACACACACACACACACACACAACACACACACACACACACACACACACACACACACACACACACACATATATATATATATAATACTTTAGTAGACGTTATTATACAATCAGCTCATTGTCCTACTCCGCCAAGACCAAAGAGAAACTTGAAGGGAAGATGAGCGACGGAAAGGACAATGATAAGTGCAGCGTTAGGATACAGGAAGACTGTAGCATTGATTAGATGAGCAAACGCGGGTAGCTGACGTTATCGTGGAGGCTTAGCTGGTATTATGAGATTACGAAATGCGCAGGCACAGGAATGAGTTAGCTAGCCGGTGCGAGACGTGGGTAATTGAAGATCGCTGGGAAAGGCCTTCGGCCTGCAGTGCCATTGATGCCTCCTGCTTTTCTTCTCATCGTGTCAGCAACAATATTATACCACCTTCACTGACTATGTGCTTGCGCGCGTATATTATATTGACTTCTATAATATATTCTTATATAATGTTGACTTTCAAAGGGCTGTCTCGCCTGACTTCCCCTTCTTAATCAAGCGTACGAGCCGGTTCTGCAAGGCCACCGTGGTTATCGTATATCTCGTATGTTTACTGCTATTTTACGTATGTGTATGTCGTAAGTTTTGTATACTACGCGTAAACAAGTGTTCTGACGTGTATTGAACGTGTTTTGCGTGGTGCTTCTTTCTTTCCGAGCAGGTTTCTTTTCCCTTTGCGACCGTATTTAATTATGGGGTTTTACGTGCCGGAACCACGATCTGATTACGAGGCACGCCGTAGTGTGTGTGTGTGGTGGGGGGACTTCAGAATAACTTGGACCACTTGGGGTTCTTTAACGTGCACCTAAATCTGAGTACACGGGTGTTCTCCCCCCCCCCCCCCCCCCTTCGATTGCGATTGGCTCGCGCGCGCAGCTTGCGCAATGGAGCCAATCACGACTGAGAAATTCGATCCGGCACGATCTTGATCGCGATCGGAAGTGCGCCGTATGACACCCGTATTAGATATTTGCGTCAGACAGTCTCATAATTGTCACTCTGCGTCTCGCTGACGAGGATCCCGCTATGCGTGAAATGCAGCTACACACGCTCGGAGGGAGTGTGTACAAACCTAAAGTCCTCTCCGGCGGTGGCCGTATACTTCGCATTCCACCCAGCCGCCACGTCGCTATATAGCTGTCACGATCGCCGCGCGGCAGCAAGGTCGCGAGGCTGTCGGTGGCTCGCGCAACGCGCCACGTAATAAGCGTCTCGCTCTCTCGCTAGCGGGCCTAGAAGGGGAGCGCTCGGCGGGCCACGAAGCGACAGCGCAGAAACAAACGCACAAACGCTAGGCAGGGAAACACGCAAATATACTTCGGGCGTGCCGACCGTGTGCCGGGAATAGCATTTTGCATAGTGACCCTCTCTCCGAGGCACGTTCTGGTGACGCGCTCGCGCGCCCCGCGACTCCACGTGTTGCGACCGCGCAAGGTGGGGACGCTGGCGACGCCCGAGGGTTGCTCGCATGCCAGTGCGCGCGGGGCGGCCTGTGGAAACGCGTGCGACAAATCGGGGCATGTAAACAACGTTCGCTGCTTGTGGCCGGCGTTGACGAACTTTCCGCGTACTGTCAGCGTTCGTGTCGTCCTTCGTTCGGCTTTCGCCCCCTGGTGGACACACGTCGGTTGGCACTGCCCTCCGAGTCAGATTCGCAACAAAACCAGGGTGACGTCACCTCCGGTGGATGACTGGCTTCTTTCGCTTCTAATTTCTACAGGGGCAGCTGTTTCTTTAGCGTACTTAAGCCAACTTTCGTAGCGTCTGTTCGCAGGTGTCATCATCTTGTTTGTAATAATCCTGTTTCCGTTGTATAGAAGGCGCCAGAGACAGTGAAAGAGATCGTAGTTTTCTCCACCAGCGATTATATCACTAGACCTTGTCGTCTCAGCCGTCGTGCCGTTGTCGTGCCGTTGTCCCTGTCCTTGTCGTCACGCCAGCTACGACGTTCTTGGTGACACTTTAGGCTTCTTTTTCGCTGCCCCTTTGGAAGTCTTGTTTCTTTTGCCGTTACTGCTTTCTTTTAGAGGTCCAGAATACGCATTCAATAAATGTTTACTGCCCCTCCACGTTCTATCTTCTTTCGAATATTTTTTTTCTCGCCGTCAAGGATACGAATTAATTTAATGTTTTAGTATCTTAAGGTACAGAAGAAGAACAGGGCAGTTGTCTAAGCGAGAGAACAACAAACGGTGCTAAAGAAGAAGAGAAAAGCTTCGCAAAGCTGAAGACGTGAAAACACGAGAACAAGCAGTGGAGAAGAGAAGACGTGGCAGTTTGTGCGTAGCTCGGCAGCTCGGAATCACTCGTTTCGTCGTCACCTGCACTGACCTTCTTTCTCCCGCGCTTCCTCTTTCCCGCAGCGCAGGGTCGTTAGCCAGAGAAGACTGCCACCCTCTGCGAGTCACTCTTCGTTTCTTCTTTTTTGTAAATGAATCTCTTCCTTTTCTTTCCTTTTTTTAACATGTTCTTATCAACTGCCTCAACGGGAGCAAAGTTTTTTTTTCTCTCTTTTTGTTGTTATCGCCGCCTTATCGATGGCCGTCGATGTACGGCGGCTGCGCAAGCGGGGACAGTCGGTGTCGACAAAAGCACGTTCCACGTCTTTTCGGCTTCGAGATGATTTGCCGTGTTCCTCGCGCAGAACAGCCTGTTTTGCCGCCTTAAATGCATGAAATAAAAAGCAAGAGCGTTCTCTACACGAAGCGTATGCTACGTCAGTCACATCAGGATTCGAGGCACGAGCAGGAGGTAAAAAGAACGTTCAGGGCCAACGAACTACGTGGATTCGGCGATTGTAGTTAATTCGACTCACGTGCGGCTATCCTCACCAAATCAGTTTTCTTCGGAAGTGAAAATTTTCTAGCTCACATTCAGCCACGCGCACTCGCATACGGAAGTCGTCGTAATCTGCCGTAATTATTGAGTTTGGCCATGATTACGCGAGGTACAGCGGTGAGCACTGTTAGGGTGAACACGCGAGCGCGTGGCCGACGGCACTGTCAGCGCCCCGTTACGGTCATCACTGGAAACATTGCGCATGCGCATCACGCCTTCCGCGAAATAATTGTTCCACCGCGCGCATGACGTCATGAATGCACTTGTTCGTCGTCTGCTAGCCGCATTTTTGTTTTCTATGCCCATGCATCCTGCATTTTAAGATTTCTTTAAACATCTGTGCTTGAACAGAACAAGACAAAAAAACTTGTATATCTATGGAGGCGTGTCTATTCGTTCCCTTCAAAGTTGTTGTGCATGCAACGCTGTATATAAAACAACCAAACATCTTTCGCAGCCGTTCATTCTGTCGCCAGATCGTATTATGGCTAGGGTTCCCGATGATGAACGGCGCTCAATTGTCGATCTTTCCCTGAAAGGTTATTCCCAGCGGTATATTGGCGCTTTAGTTAATAGGCCCCTGAAGACTGTGAACAGGATAATTCAAGCCTACAACTATGAAGGTCGCATTCAGGATGCACCCCGCGCGCCCCGCCCTAAAGCTACCACAGACGATGAAGACGCCCTCATAGTTGCGGCTGCTGTTCGTAACCCTTTCTTGCCAGCCCCAGCAATACGCGAGGACTTGGATTTGGACGTTTCGGACACCACTGTTCGACGTCGCCTGCGTACTGCGGGCCTTCGCAGTCGCGTCGCAGCGCAGAAGCCACTACTAACGGCGGCAAACAAGGACGCACGACGGCAGTTCGCTGAGCTGCACGAAGCATGGACATCAGAAGAGTGGGGTCGCGTCATCTTTTCGGATGAGTCGACGTTTTCGACGCGACAAGACCAAAGATTGCGTGTTTGGAGACTACCAGGCACACGGTGAGGCAAACTTCCTGCTTTGAAAAGTAATTGTTTTAGTTAACGTCACAATGCCACGCAGGAACGACCCGGACAACGTGCAAGGTGTTTCTGCCAGTGGGAGATCGAGTGTGAACGTGTGGGGTGCTGTTTCAAGATATGGTTTAGGGCCCCTGCAACGTATACGTGGACACTTATCGTCGGAACAATACTGCAACATTTTGAACAATGTGCTGTTGCCATATACGAGCAGTTTATTCCCAGACGGTGATTACCTGTTCCAACAGGACCGGTCACCGATACACACGGCGCGGGCTGTCAAGGAGTTTCCAGGCGGAGCAGCACATGCAGCTACTGGAATGGCCTCCGAAAGGAGCGGACCTGAATGTGATAGAAAACGTGTGGGGCCGTCTGAAAGCTTCTTTGGCAAGGAAGCCCCTTTATTCCGCGACTTCGGACCAGTTGTGGGCGCAAGTCAGCAACGAGTGGGAAAGGCTGAAAGCCGATCGGGAATATGTTCGATCACTTTACGACTCGTTACCGTCCAGAATAGCTGTAGTCGTTGCTGTAAGTGGTCACATGACTCGCTATTAGATTTGCTCATGTTTTTATATTTGTTCTCATGGTCTTGTTTAACTTGAATTGCAAAAGTGCAATTTTCTTGAATAAAAAGTTTAATAATTATCCCTCTTACACTCACTTTTTTCCTTCACGCGCCAATCTTCAATCCAGATGGACCTTGAAATGCAGAAGGTATCAGCTCAGCGAACAAAAAATGCGGCTAGCAGACGACGAACAAGCGTATCGATGACGTGATGCGCGCGGTGGAAAGAGTGTTTCGCAAAGCACATGCTGCGCATGTGCAATGTTTCCAACGATGGCTGTTACGCGGCGCTGATAGTGCCGTCGGCCACGCGCTCGCGTGTTCACCCTAACAGTGCTCACCGCTGTACGAGTGCGAAGTTGACTGCGGTAGTAAAACACGGATGGTTTCCATGGTTACTCGGCAGTTTATGTAGCACTTATTGTTTCTTATATATATTCTGCGTTACTCTTTCCTTTTCTCCCATTCTCTGTCATATTTCTTATATTACTTGATATGGGGACCTCATCTCAAGCCTGTGCGACTTTTTCTCCCTCGGTTGAAAAAATAAGAATAATAGGGCGTTTTTGATTTCGCGCACCCAAAGCTCCACGCTCTGCTAGCTATTTTGTAAACCTTTTTCTTTCTTTTGTACACATTTTCGCATTCTTTCGCAAAAGCGCCGGTTTGCGTTGCCAAACTTTGAGTGCGTAAAATATAAATGTCCTTAATAAATAAAGTAAAAGAAAAGGAGATGGGCAGCCAGCCGCGAAATGACGGCTTCGTTGAAGATTACCTTTTCTTTAAAAAAAAATATTCTTTCTATCTTTCGTGACTGCCTCATCTTATGCGGGAGGCAGAAAAAGTATTTCAATTCCGTTACTCCTCCCTCTACCCTTCCCCACATTGCGCGCAAGCACGCACGTATTCTCTCGCGTATACCTTCTCTTTTTTCTTTTCATTTCCCGGCCGTTCGCAAGTTCTTGAGCAGCAGCTATTCAGCGCAGCGTATTCCAGTTCCACCGTTCCCTTCCTCTCGGATATGGTATGTAGCGACGTCGTCGAAAGAAGCGGTCGTCGAGGCCGTTCTCGAACACCGCGCGCTCCCGGAGTTGCGCTTTCCCCCCCTGGGCTCACGCCAGGACGAGCACGCCTGCTCCTGCTGACTGTCTCACGCCCACCCAGCTGAAAGAAAGAAGAGATAAAAGGGCAGTAATGCGCGCCCGCCTGCAAATTTTTCGTGGCCAGAGCTTCGCGAGCTCTCTTGTGCATGCCGCTCCTCGCTGCCTGCTCCCGTCACCATCTTCGTCGCCCGCCTTTCCTCGACGAACGGCGCCGCAGCCTCGGTTGACGCTTTGGCAAAAGATTCCATCCTTCTGTAGGACTCGCCGTCGTAACAGGCGCGGCGCAACAGGCTGTAAAACCTTCGACGGTTCCTTTCGCTGCCAAAAAAAAAAAAAAATGCGGTGGTCGTTGTTGCTGGGATGCGTGTGTACACAGTTCAGCGTCGCAGGCGAGACGACGCCGAGGATTCCTTGTGTAACCGAAGGGGTCCTCTCGGGTTGTTTGTTTGTTTGTTTGTTTGTTTGTTTTTGACGTTTTGTCTCCCCATCTTTATTACTATTTTTTTTTAGATCGCTACTGGCGGTGCGACTGTTGTCTGGTGTCGTGGAGGGCGTAAATCACTTCCTCTGGCGCCGCTAACTGCGTCCGGTACTGCACAGAGCGAACGTGCACACGTTTTTCAGTTCAGCAATGCCTCATCTTTTCTGCGGTATCTTCAAAAACCCTTCGCTTTCTCTCCCTCTTATATATATATATATATATATATATATATATATATATATATATCATTGTCGAGTTGATGCACGATGTATGTGGCGTGTCTGCCACATACATCGCATCCCCGGGCTGAGAGCTGTTGACCTTTTCTCCTCTCTATAAACTTATTCTTTTTTTTTTCGTCGGACTCTGAGAGTGGGGAAGAGGTGGACATCGAATGATTTTGCACTTTGTACAAAAGTTCCTTTCTTTATTTGGCTTTGCATTGCTTTATCTTTGTCTACAACGCGAATAGAAGATAAAACGATCTTGCACAAGCGATGTGTGCGTTTTTTTTAATTTATGTCCCTTTTCTTTTTTTATTTGCATTGTCATTCCACAAAAGATTTACACATGGCCTCTCTAATGCCATTCTGAATAGCCGAGAGCAATGTTTCATCCTCTGTGCAAAGTGTGTCGAAATTCTATTCTTCATGTCCTTCAGCTGGAAGCAGGGCGCATGTTACTAGAAGCTTCTTCTGCTGCCCCTTTTGTAAGGAATGAGGAGAAAGAATAACGTTCTCGTTCGGGAGTGTTGCTTTTTTTAAAGGAGTCTCTAGTGCGTCAGCAAATCGATTTCGTGTTTAGTCTCCCTCTGCTTTTCGTTCTTTATTGAAAAGAAGAAAGACAGCCGTGTAGCGGACAGGCGAATTTATGGGCAACACCCAGCAACGGGCTGAACGATGCTGCAGCCTACATAAACAATTTATTCGTAAAGAGCAGAAATAGGGAAAAAATAAATATCTGCTCGGGTATTTCTTCTTCATTCTCTCTCTGTCTCTCATTAAATTATCGTGCTACACGGAAGCTGCGCGTTTATAGTCAGCGTCGGTGCCGATCGAATGCCCGTTCTTTATGTGGAAATAAAGCTTCACGTAACGAACCCCCGCGGCTAAACCTGTTACGGTAAACGCGAGCAGCCTCGACGGTGCTATT
This sequence comes from Dermacentor silvarum, assembly GCF_013339745.2. Taxonomy (NCBI): domain Eukaryota; kingdom Metazoa; phylum Arthropoda; class Arachnida; order Ixodida; family Ixodidae; genus Dermacentor; species Dermacentor silvarum. The sequence continues at coordinate 236,504,044 of NC_051155.1, forward strand.
AGACAAATACTATACGGTAAGGGGTACTGTGCTTGCGCAGAACTGTGTAGCAGTTGCGTTCCCGTGAGAGCACCTGACATTTAGAAGGCAGGTATTTCGACTTCCCCTGGAGGTTAATTGTGTGACGTTGATTCCACAGGCGAGAGCGGTAACGGTCAGCTTATTCGACATCGTTGTGTTAAGTGGCCGCGTGGGCTGAGCGAACGTCTTGCACTAATCAGGAACATCTTGGCTGAGCGAACGTCTTGCTCCACCACTAGGGTGGCCTAGTGGTAGAGCATCCGTCTTGTATGCGGGAGGTACCGAGCTCAAATCCCGGTGCCGCCGGGAACCCACCGGTTTGTTCTAATGGGTAGAGATGTTCCCTGGCCTGGTGCTCGGCTCTCGTGGGAGTTCACATCTCGAAAGAGAGCCCAATAGAGATTTCAGGAGTTGACTCTGGGCGCCTCTTGTCCAACCACAGAGGGTGCTGGACACGGCGGTTGGTTAAATTGAAGAAAAAAATTATGGTTCTGTACTTCATCAAGATAATATTTTATTCGTCAGGTTCCACTAAAAGTGATATTTCGGGATGTTTCATGTTACTAACTTGGACACACTAGGTAGTAACAAGTTTTGTATTAGGTAGTAAACAGGTAGCAAAAAGTTAGTAACGGTTCAAGGAAGGTAGTAACCGCTGAAGTTACTACCTCTTCACTACTGTAGGTAGTAAACAGGTAGCAAAAAGTTAGTAACAGTCCAAGAAAGGTAGTAACCGCTGCAGTTACTACCTATTTGCTTGCAGTTACTACCTTTTTACTAACTTTTTTCTAAGAGTGTACCGGTAAAATAGGTACAAGCGCGCTCCCGGCCTGGTGCTCGGCCATTATGGTACCTCAACGCTTGGAAAGGGGTGTTTGTCCTCAACCTGAAGGCGTCCCCACTTCAATAGATGCTTGGGGCGCCACATGGGAAACGTGCTTGGGGCGCCACATTCTACCTAATCAAAAATAAAAGTACTAATAATAATATAAAATACGGGTTTCCCCTGCACGCGAGCAATATATATGAATGCACCGAGGAAGTCACGGGCGCTTGCCAGCAAACTGTTGGAGCTGCAATTGGCGCCCGGTATGTTTCGCACACTGCACTTCCACGGCTTATCGCCTGTTTTCCATGATCTTTCTTACACACTGACTACTTCGGAAGCACCGAAACGTAAAAACTGTGAACGGCACAGCGCTTCGACGCGGAAAAGCTCGCTCGCTCTAATTGCCAAACGCCTTCAAGGGATTTGTGCGTTGAAGGCGTTTCCCCTTTTCTTTTTTTTTTCTTTTTTCAAGAACGATGCACCTGATCCAATGCGATCCCTAGTGCACAACGGTATTTGGTTACCACCCGGCATCGGCAATCAGGCGCCATGTACTGAACGAGGGGGAAGAACAGTGCTGAAAATGCAACAAAGCACTTTCGCGTCTACCTCTTGACTCCGTATGTTATTGCCGATATACACAGTCGAAGCTATTGAGCGATATGATTGTTTCGCTTATAGAAGAAAAGGAACGAGCAGCTTTTGCTTTTCTTTAAATTTTTTAGAGCAAGCTTTCGCTGCAATCCGAGATAGGTGGTTGTAAAGGACTGAGCAGTGACTCGAAAAAAAAAAAAAAAAAAAAAAAAAAAACGAGGAAAAAAAAAAAATAAGAGAAGCCAGTGAACAGCAGGAGGAGAAAAATGTGTGTCCGTACGTGCTTGCTGAGGGAATCACATTTACGCTATATGAAGATAATCAGCGCCAAAGACGCCCAACTCAAGTTGCGTGCCAGCATATATACATGCAGTGTATAGCACAGAGAAAACAAAAATAGAAGGTATGGCACTATGCATACTCGCCTACCCAGGTTAAATTTACCGCTCGTGAGGCCCAGAAGTGGCGGAGTAAGCAACCTACACAGAAGGCGACGCCCGCTAGCGACGCGATAAAAGCGCAGTCATGCTCGTAAATGCGGAGCGATCAAGAGAAAGAGCGACGCCATAGGAGGCGGGTGCTGCAGCTACAGTGCAGCGGCCCACGTACGCTTCCGGCCGGAAGAACTCCGGTGTGCCATGCCGTGTAATGCCCCCGAGCCACTATGCCCCCCCCCCCCCCCCCCCCCTCACCCACACACACACACACGCACGCACACCCACCAACGCACAACACACAGTTTCTGTTTTACTGCTCGCTTCTGCAAAATCACGGCCGCCAAACACTCCATCTCCCCCGCACATCTCCCGCCTATATGTATACACGCTCTTTCCACCTCTCTCTGGAGATTTTCTGCGTTTGCGCCATGGTTTACGCCGTTCTTCGCGCCTTGGCTCTTCTGTATACCTACTTTTCTTACGCCTGCCGTTCGCTGCACGCTTTTCTTTCGGCTCTTAGTAGCGCGGCCGGTCATCCAGGGAGGACGGGTGGGGAGCGGTGAGCACCATTTTTCATCTCGTGACATCGCCTAGATGACGGGGTGCGTTTCCGCGCACCTTGCACCTGGTCCGCTCGGCGGATTCCTGCTGCCAGCCTGAGCTCTATAGCTCTCGTGCGCTCACAGTCCGCTGGGGATATTCGATGGCTTGCGTGCGTGTGCTTATATACTATATACGGGTGAATGTGGGTTCTGCCGGGCGCCACTGGCTAGTTCCGAATGGCCGCCCGTGAGTCGCTGCAGGTCTTTCTGCTCGCCTCCTGTGGCTCCTTGAAGCCCCGCCGAAAGAAGTGGACTCAGCTTCGAGCTGGCGGTGGAGGAGGCTAGGGGCGAGACGGGCTATTTGCCTCCCAAATCAGGGCACCTTCCGCTGGGCTGCACAGCGCTGATCTGTATGTGCGGACGCAGCTCCGTCTTCATATAAATGCAGACACACACACACGCGCCCGCAGTAATGCGCCGGAACTTGTATAAAAAAAAGCGCGCTTGGTTTGTAGATGCGGCCCCCGCTTCGCCACTGAGCGGCGCCTGTCACCGTTCACGAGACTGTAACGGCTCACACGTACTGTGTTGTTTTCTTATGTTACGCGCAAGAGCTATGCAGGTAAGTGCATATGAGGAGAGATTTGACAGTAAATAAACCAGCCCCAACGACTGCTGGTAAACTCGGCGTGCAATATATGCGTCTCGGGCTCATGCGCGTCATCCTTGAGTTGTTTTACGTCGCGCTGGGTTATATGCTGGGGCGCACAGCGTCGAGGTTCGAAAATTCCACTCGCGGAACGTTGACTTAAATTGCCTCCTTTTTCACCGACCATGAGCCACTGTCCGGATGACGACGCGCCTCGTTCGGCGCGGAGAAATATTTACCCGAGATGTCCCTGTCAACACGTCGCGTTCAGGTTAGACTGGTTTAGGTTAGCTCCGGTAATTTGGCTGTCAAGTCTAATATGCTTTGGCATGCTAAGGCAAATATTGACGCAGCATCCGGGATAGCGTCGTTTTGTAGCTGTAACCTTGGTTAGCGCTGTGTGTTCAGCGTTTCGTGCAGACGACAGACGTGTTTCTATCAATCTCCCCCTTTTCAGCTCTCTTCTTGCGTGAGAGAGAAGAAACCAAATACGAGTCTCGGTGAAGGAAAAAAAAAAGTTGGCCCATTGTTTGCCGTCAATCCTTCCGTGACCCTTCAACCCAACCGGTGTGGACAATCGTATAATTAGAAGCGGAAACACTTGGGGAACAGATTGTGTATAGCGCTAATTCGACGAACGGAAAGGTCGGAATACGGGCGTGGGCACTGGCCCGTCTTCTGCTCTTTGTGTTCTACGCGACGCCTTCCTCAAGCATCCAACCAACATGCCCCGCAGAAAGTTCTTTTCAGCGGAAACACGCCGTCGGCTCCTCTTCTTCTGGTTGACTGACGCGGGTCGTATAGCTTTCTCCGCAACTGCGCAAAACCAGCAACCGCACCGAGTGCATGGTGTAGCGCTTTGTCGCCTGCCGATCCCGTATACGGGTCTTCGTTAGCGGCCTGCCTGCGACCAGCCCGATTCACAACAGCAGCGCGGGGCCGGACGAACCTTTTGTGAAAGAAGAGACGGGTGAGCGGAGGCGCTGGCTGAAAGGGCAACCCGAGCGGGTTCGCAGAGCGTGGACACAAGGGCTTATAACCGGAGACGCACTCGGCACGCACAGCCACTACCCGGGCTGCTGCTTGCACGACGAGAGGAGCCTAGCGCACCAAAGCAGCGCGCGGGGCCCGAAAGAACTGCAGCTGCCGGCGGTATAGCTGCGCGCCCGCCCCGAACAGCTGCTGCGAGCTCCCCGGGGTTATAATGCGGGCCTCGCGGCTGTACCTATATTGATCTGATCTTGGCGTGTGCTTGGCGAAGAGCGCAGCTCGCCCCCGCCCCGCTGCAGGAGCCGGTGTCCCTTTTCATGGGAACTCTCGCACGCTGTGCACCCGAACCGATGGTCGCTCATCGCTCCTCTCGCTCTGGGTCTGCGCTTGAAACCGTGACGCTGCTCTCTACATTTGCGTGTGCGTCTGTATATATATGTGGCGCGCTCTCATCGCGGATAACTCTTTTACGAAGGCCCACATTTCTTGCATTCCTGCGTTCTGTATAGCTTAAAACCCGATATTGCTGAGGAGCGGTCTTGATGTTCATTATACTTCCTTTCGTTCTAACTCGCATCGACCGATTTTACTTCTAAAGCAGAAAAAAGAAGAAAGGAAGCAAAGAAACAAACAAATAAAAACATTATCGGCAACAAATATATTTAGACCATGGCCGCACTTTGACTCATCGGCGCAGAAGGCCGTAACAGCATTTGCTGGATTTATGTACTCTATCTCAGCAACTCCATGCAGCGCAGCGAAACCTGCTGGTGGCGCCACCCAACCAGAGAAGAGAACCAGAAGAAATTCATGAGCCATTCCACTCTGCGAAGGTAGATGACCAGCGAAGCTGTTTAGCGCACGACACAAAGGTGACACATAATTTTGAACAAAGGTGCGAGTACGAACGTACTTAGTTGTCCTGATCGGTGGTCATTGTGACGATAGGTACGCACACACATTCGCGTATTACCTCTGTTATTAAATACGTCCGTCACGTCAGACAATGAGTGGCTCATACCCCCATAAACCCGACATCCCCATTACCACGATAGAAGTTAAGTTCTACGCTGGAATGATGAGCGGCAACGGAGCCAGCTATGGAAGAGTCGACGACGACGAATGTGTGAGAAGTGGCACGAGCGCGTTCGCGCGGTTGCGACGAGGGGCGCCAACACTTTTTCCCTTGGTCGCTTTATCAGGCGCACACTATACGTCACGCACTACGTCATCCATTCGCAGAGAGACATCGTTTTAGACACAGGTGGCGGTTAACCCGAGCTCCGACTAAAGTCCCTCTCTAAGAAAAGTACCGCCATCCTTTGATCAACGCCGCTTCTCTCTCTCCTGTATCTCCGATTGGACGATGATAGCGCGCGCTTTTCACTTCTTTATATTTTTTCCCCGCTTCAGAGCCATGTTGAAAGTCCTCTGCGGAGCCGCAGTCGCCGCCGCCGGCGGCGGCGCGCGCCCGGCCTGAAAGCTTCAACTATAGAGTGACCATATTCTAGTACACTCTAGCTTCAACGTAGACTTTCTAGGTGCTCCACCGTCGACTTGGCTTTCGCAAGCAAAAAAAGTAAAGAAAAAAGCAAGCGCTTTAGGAGAGGAGGCGGCGGAGGAAAGAGTAGTTGGCGGTACTTTTCTTAAATAGGGACTTTAGCTCCGACGCGAGCGGCGATATGCGTTTGCTTTTGTTGTTGGCTCTTTCACTCTCACTTTTTAGGGGAGAGTTCTTCCGCGCGGACGCCATAAAATCTCGTATCCTAGTCATAGACAGCTTCGCTGTAAAAGGGCTCTTCCACTGCTGCCGCGGATCGCCCTCCGCGCGGCGCCTGCAGCTTCACGGAAGCTTTGCGGAATGATTAGTATCGGACAATGGGCGAGATCTTCTCCGGAACACTCAGCCAGCTCACGTTGATGATTGGCTGACACGATCCCTATAGCATTCGTTGCACAGCTCGGATTCTCCGGATACTCCTCGATCACGTCGATCGCCTCCTGCATGGCTTCTTCGACTTTGCCTTCGCATCCCCCGGCGCACCAGACGTATAATGTCGTCGGCGTAGATGGTGTGCTTGACGTCCTCGACGCGTGCCAACCTCTCGGAAAGACCAATCATACATTGTTTCTGTTGTATAGAGCAACTAGCAACATACATAACACGCCACGTGAAGCGATGTATCTTAACGACCAGTGTGCGCTTGCATTCAAGTGAATTGAAATAAGTGCTAGCGCCTGGAGAGTGCTTGTATAGTAAATCTCGACTCCGTCGCAAGTGCAGTTCCTCGCGTGCTACATCAAAATGCTCGCATTAACAAAAGGTGAAACGAAAAAAGTCAAGAAATGTTTGTTATATGGCGCCATTATAGGGGGCCTCGGCGTACTCAGTAAAGATAACGGCTCGAAAGAAAGAATAAATAAACAAAGAAGAAATAAATAAACGTCGAATGTTTTTATGGAAGTGTTTGATGTGGTGCACGGAAGAAAAAGGTTAAAGGCGTTCTTCTTTAACTATTTTTACGTTAAATGCGTAGCGGGAAAGATCGCATTGTTTTTCTGTAGTCGTGACTGGAATGTCGAGGTCTTGTACTTTATTCAAGCTATGTGTTGTTAGCCTTAGCTTGGTAGGCGGGTCAAGCCATAGTCCTGACAGAATTCACTTAAGTCCATTGCGTGTTTAACTGCGGTGTGTGCAGTGTCTCTATTCATATGTAGTATAATATATGCCCAGATTCAGAGCAAATACTAGAGACGTCTTCTCCAATTAAACTTTGCGCTCTCCCTGTCTCTCTTTTAACTTCGGTTTCAGTTCATCGGCTCTCAAAGTTTTGTACAGTTTTCATTGCAAGGATGAATGTTTTCAGGTGACACAGCCACATTGAACTGGTATCCATTAGCACTGTAATAGCTCTGCGGGCAGCTAACTATAAACTGACCGTTCTTATACCCGTAAGTCTTTATTTATTTTTATTTTTTTCCCCGGCCGCAACTCCCACAATGTGCTCCAGAAGCGTATAAGTTTCCGCAAGCACGATGACTTCGCTCTGCATGTCCTCCAACTGCTATCTTATGTTTCACTCGACGAAATACTTTCGAGGCCGGGGGATTTCACAGAGTGCGGACTCAAAACGCGTATATGAACGCGAGCAACCATCGTTTCTTCGCACGACGTGTCAATATCGCTGGCAAAAGAAAAAAAGACACGCCCCGCAATTCGCACTTGTGAAGATACGCTTGGCTGCGCCGCGATTTCTCGCACCCGGGTCCCTCTTATCTGCGCGCTGTCTCCAGCTCGGTCGACCTCCGACTGCGCTGTTCGGCGTCGTGAAGCGCAGATGGGGACGATGCCAACTATGCATATATATACTGCTCAGCCTCGCAGTGTAGACGTCCTCTCCGGGCAGACAGACTGTCCTTTGCAGCGACGTCGGGTCCTCAAACGGCAGCGCGGCCATCTATTTCCGCGAACTGCCGCTGTATCGCTATACCGAAACGCGTCTCCACGCCTCCGCTATCACCCAAACTCGTTTCGCCCCCCTATTGTGACGCTTTCATTTCCTTTGAAAGCGAGATGCGCGCAAAGTTGCGGAACTATATAGGCACTGCGAGGCGCATGCACTCATCCGCGCGCTGCACACATACACACACGGCCGCGCGCGTGCGCTCCGCGCAAACGCCATTGCTTCATCCATGCACTCGCACCAGAGCGCTCGCTGGCGTGTTTATAAACACGCGCGCGCGACTCCATATAGGCGCGCCCCGCGGCACTCTTCGCCCACCGCTCGAGCGCAGCGCGCCGTTATTGTATATACGCCTCTTGCGCGTTGGGCCGTATCTCGCGAGACGAAGTCGCTCTGCCGTTCAATGTTCAATTCCGTGCGGCGTAGCGTTGCGTGAGCTGAAGTTTGTAGTGTTAAGTTCAGCCAATCAGGAGCCGAATTCGCGGGGCGTGTGCGGCAAATAAGAGTTTACGACAGTACGACAGCACACTAGGTACTCAGTACGTGCCTGCGCGGAGTCGCGGCGTTACAGGTGTAGAACAACATTTTCCTTCGTCTTTTTTCCCCCTCATTGCCAAATGTGACGCGACGAAAGCGCCTTTACCACTGCCTCTATAGTCCCGCGTTATCGCTCATATATTTCATCGTGCTGGGCTGATCGGTCGACTTGTGTGACGTCACAGCTCACAGCCTTGAGTTATCCGAGTGGTGTAAACGGTGCTCCAGCGCATCTCGGAAAAAAAAAATTTCTTCCCGTGCGGCAAAAAAAAAAAAAAAAAACTGCGTGAACTCGATGTCCCCGATTGGTTGACGGTATCACTCCCGCTTTAAGCACGTAGCACGCTTTTACGTCGTGAGAGGCAGTGTGAAAAGAGGCGGCCGTAATATACGGGAATTAAAACGTCGAAAAGAGCAGCGCGCGTGGCGTTCCCGCGCCCGCATGCTCGCTGCGCATATATCGCGCACGCCTCTTCTTCGCTGGCTCTGAGCCATCGCGCGCCGCCGTACGAGCAGCTGTCGCTGGCCGTGTGGGCGCGGCTGCTCCATGCCCGGCGCTCAACCGAAAGCTGGCATAGAAAGGAGCAACGAGCGAGAGGCATCGTGCCATACGGCTTTGAAAGTTTTGTGCTCGGGCGAGAAGCAGGAGCGGCGTCGGCTGAGCACAAAGCTTTCAAAAGCCGTAGCTTTGGAAAAAGAAAACGTAAAAAAAGGGAAAGGACGTAAAATGCCGAGACAAAAACGGAGAAAGCGTCTCTAAGGCGGCATTGGAGTTTGAAAGTTGTGCGCCGTAACTTTTCCCCGCGCAGTGCAGACGCTGGAGTGTACGCGCTGTCTTTCGAGCGCCAGTAAACGCCACCGCGCATTCCTATCGAATGGATATATCGTATAGACTCCCGATTGCGTGATTGTAAGTAATCGTTCGTGTCACATGCTTCTTCTTTTCTTCTTAGAGGAGCGGATTTAGACCACGATCACGGGCGTCTTATAGTTGGCGAACCAGTGCCGGTTCGACACGACTTCTCTACTGGAGAGCGACGAGAACATGGCAGAGGAGACTCGTACTGTATATGGGAGAGGAAAGTTACGATTGTTACCATCTGATTGAGAGGTGGGTTACGCGCAACTTGTCAATTCGATTCGCCGACGACGTCAAAGGAGAGACGCAGTACCAGAACGTCGAATATAGCAGATGCTGTCAGTTGCTGTCGGAGATGCTATAAATCACATAACAGGTACCTTCGTATTCGGCGCGCGCCGCATTGTCGTAAATACATTTGCGCTTGCTCCCGAGTTTCGACCCCATCGAAATGCAGCACCACCGACCGGAACGCTGGGATTCCAAGCTCTGACGCGCCCATCGCCAGAGCGCGCGGTTTTTGCAGAAGCTCTCCAACTTTCCTCACGCAAACTCCCTCGCGCCTCTTTCAACTAAACGAAAACAAGTTTCGCGCCGGCGAAGGACAGCCAAAGAAAGTTTGCGCGCAGCCGGCTCCCTTCGAAGAATTCGCGTGTGGCCGGCTTCGGCGCGCCGCCGTGACAAGAATGAGCGCTGTCGTCTCCGTGCGTCCTCCGCTGCTCTCAGCTCGGCCGCTACTGCGCGCGCGTGTATGTGTGGCCTCGTCTTTGGGCGAGGCCCACGCGGCTGCGTGACGTCTCTATTATTTATGACGGCGAAGCGCCCGCGACGTTCGTGCGGGCACTCGGAAGCATTTCTGTCGTTGACGCGCGCCGTATGGCCGACAGCGAATCACGCACATGTGCGCGTGCGGTCGGGAAGAGCTACGAACCTTACAGTTCACGCATGCTGCGAAGAAAATAGAATACACAGAAAGAAAGAAAGACCTTCATTTCATCTCAGGCTAGCTGCATGGCAATCGTCGGCGAAATCAGAGGTGCAGATTTTTATTGCGATAGCAATTATATGGACACTCACTCCAAGCGCATTTCTGCCGTCGCCGTCGCTGTGAGGTTCCGCATAAAGTCCAACGGCGATAAAATCGTCGGCGCGCTGTGTGTGCGAGTGAAAGCGTACGAGGGTGAGCTGGCAATCGCGTTTCAATTTAGCGCGCGCAAGGGAGGAGGGCAGGCCGGAATGGCGCGGTCTTTCGTGCGCGAGGTATGGGGGCGTGGCGACGGAAAGGGAGGGAGGGGGGTGCGTTATGCTCCGTCAGCTGCTGCTCACAGCGCGGCCGCCGTATCTTGAGAGAGATCTGCGACGTGGGCGAAGTGCCCGCCCGCGCAGGCCTCATCTTCAAAGCGATCTACGATGGGGACAAAGTGCATGCGCCGAGTGCCGGTAGCTTGTATGCGCTGTGCTTTCGACGTTTAGTTCGCGTTGAAGCGAGACGAGAGACAGTGCGAAAGTCAATTTGCCCGCTGCTGCTGGTGCGCTTTCTTTTACTCCGGCGTTTTCACAGCGAGTTCCCGCGGTCATCGAGCGTGATGTGTTCATGTTTACCTGTGCGCGCGTGACACCGTGCTTGTCTATTTAGTTAGTAAGCAAATGTTTACAAGTTTATACGGCCCATTAAACTACTATCCTTGCTTCGTATAGCACTCTACTAATTTGCTATCGCAATCGATGCTTCGTCTTTCGGGCGAAACTGCGACTTTTTGAAAGAACTGCTCCTTGGCCTATAGTTGGTATATACATATCTGCTGAAAGACGCATTCGCCGCTTAAGGGACACACACTAATAGGAAGACACATTGACGACTTCTTTTGGTGCGCCTGACTGTTGTGTCTTTCTTTTTGTGTGCGTGTGTCCTTTTAGCGGCAGATATGGCTGTATAAATTGTTCAGTTGCATCTGTCGTTGACGTAAACAATGCGCATCTCCAAGTTCGTGCTTATGGAAACCCGAATGGCAGTTTGAGACTTGTCTGAAACTTGTGCATGCATAGACTATGCGTACTATCACAGATGTCTCAAAGTAGATCTGGTTTAATGGGTAAGGTGACGAATACGTTAGCATTGCATAAACGTTTGCTTCAGAGACCAACCGTAATGAGCCGATGTACCATAAACGATCACATAGATGACATTATGATAGTTTATGGCAAAGTAAATAAGCAAATGCGCATTATATACTTTCTGAAGGCTGATGAAATAAGCTAATTTAATCGTTGCAAAACAATTACTTTGGCGGCTACTGTGGTCAGATTTCTTTTTCAATTTTGTTTCTTCCATCATTTGTTTTTTTTTCTTTCTATTTGTGTGTGTGTGTGTGTGTGTGTGTGTGTGTGTGTGTGTGTGTGTGTGTGTGTTTTGTTACTTCATGGAGAACGCCGTTGCCTCCGTCCTTAAGGCAGTGCTGAACCCCAAGAGGTTATATATGTGCACGAAGAAAAAACAAACATTATTACTCAAATAATGTGTTGGGTGATTTAGTACGTCAGGAATATACAAAGCCTGTGAAAGAGAAACGAGGGCACACGGATCGAGCTGGCTTCGTATAGACCTAGGCGTTCTGCTGCCGAACGCGAGGTATCGGGTTGGATTCCCGACCGCAGTGGGGGCCTAATGGAAGTACACCTTAGTATCAAATATTTTGGAATACGCGTGAAAGAATTCCCTGGTAGGTCCAAATTAATTCGGAGCACTCCACTTCGCCAAGACGCTGTAGCTTCTACGTTGCAATGGTAAAATAAGCTCAATCCAATGCTTACTTCTTCCTTATTAATAATTACAAGGTAAACGTTGATCCCGTCTACAGGCGATTGCCGGTAGTCTCAAGGCCGAAAACGCTGCAGGCAACAGCCCTGTGCTGTCAATGCCTGTCCTTTCGACTTGGAAGAGGCCTGAGGAAAAGGTAGAGCATGGCGTAATTCCATACGGTTTTAAAAACAAGCGCTGCGAAATTACTCCCCAGGGTGATGGATGTTACAGGCTCGATGAAGATACGGCCCCATATATAAAGGAAGCGTAATGAAGTGGAAAAAAAGCAGCGTTTTTGGAACTTGTAGTACGGCGACAAAAATTATACCGCGATGTGAAATGGATGGTCCTTACGACGAATACAGTCGAACCGGGATATATCGAATATGAAGGGGACCACGAAAAAGTTCGATATATAAAATAAAACATCTATATCAAGCTTTTCAAGGGGATTTTACTGCCGTTCGTTATACGCAATAATTTGTTATGTGTGGGTTCGGTATATCCGGGTTCGACTGTAAATGCACGTTTCCACCAATACATTTGCGTATACGGCAAAGACAAGAAGAGCCAAGCCCGGCCGCGGCGCACTTCGGGGCCAGCGTCCTCCGGTGCATGCAACGAGAACACGTGGCGGCTATTTTCGCGCAGCCGTCGTCACTCCTAACAGGAGCGAGAGCGCCGCTTCACGAGAAGGGAGCGAGCGAGCGACTGTTTAATGATAGCCGGAAACACGAGCCCGCGGTTGCAACCCGGGGCTCGCCTATTGCTCGCGACGCGATTGCACGGCACTCGTACACACGTGGGCTCGCAGTGGTGATGCTGCTTGGTCACCGCGCAGCGACTGCACTGTACGAACATCGTCGGAGAGTAACGATTATAAAAGTACTGAAAGTTGGGCGAGTTGCATGGCCGCTATTCATCTTGAAACTGCGGCGCGCACACAAGAAACGAGGACAATAAGGCAAAGGTAACAGACAGTGAAGTTTGGCGCCGGTAAAACATGTACCGTGGCACTTGTAAACATAGCGAACGTGTTCTATAGCGCTGACACAGACGCGAGAGAGAGCGCTGCACTTGCGTGGAGCGCAAGAGGTCGCCTTCATCACCGACTGAGGGCCTTCTGGCCATGGGGTGCAGAACCCATCACTCGCCGGTACCGATAATAAAGTTTTCATGACTGACCGACTGGATCCTGCGTTCTTGTGTGGGCATCTGTCAGCGTTAAAAACACGTTCACTGTGATATTAACCAACTCGTCCAAATCGTCACCCTGACTTGTAACCAATAACCGAGGCCAGCTAGATTTCTTGACTTATTGTCATCGCTTGTAATCTACAATGTTAATATGTCTCGTCCTGATTGGTTCAGCAGCGCAACCGACTCGTAATTTTGTTCGCTGGAGATATGACGTCGCGACCGAATCGATTGGGAGTTAATAGTTATCTAGCAACTGGCGTTCTTAAAAAAAAAATGCTAAGGCGAAGGGCGCCGCTAAAAGAGGCACAAACTATATATATATATATATATATATATATATATATATATATATATATATATATATATACACGCACACACACTATAAAGAAGTTTTTCTTTTTTCTCGTTCTTATTGTCTGTGGCAGATAGCACTATTCTAATCCTTGCACTGGATTGCCCGATGAGACGAACATTACTTAGACGAGAAACCGAAATGTATAATTGAATAATTACCGGAACTCACTAATTAAAATTTTAATAATTACATTACGGTAGATCTTTCAATTTACGAATTGTAGCCAGTGAGTTTGCAAGGCATATCTGTCCCCCTGAAACGAATTCTGAGGATGACACCAGTTTAGAGAGACACGCCATCAAACACGTAAAACTGTACCATTGTTCGGCTTACTTTTTTTCACAGAACGTCGTTTTATGCAACTAATTAAATCTCAGCAATGAAAAAATTACTGGCGGCTACTCCACTGCACTAGCAACAATACGCACTAGGTTTGCTTCGCGTAATGCCGTTCCTCTTTTTTTTTTTTAAATCGTGCTGCGTGATAGCTGGGACACCCTGTATAGACGAACGTAAGACCAGCATTTTAAATTGGAATTAGTAAGGCCACAAGTCATCAAATTGTCACAACTATTCGTCACATATGGATGAATGGTATCGTGTTTTTTGAAGACGCAAGATTCTCGTGCGCGGGTGATATAGACTATAGGTTGCGTTGTCTGCTTTTGTGTTTGCGGTATCTATCAAGGACGGTAGGTTTTAACGTAATAAATAGATGTATCTTTCATAAGAACTGAAAGCCGGGCGAGTTGGTGTGGGTTCACTATTAACTACAGCGTGACCGAAAGACAAAGGAAACAACCAAAGTGCTCTGCATGCTTGCTCACTTCGTCCTTGATTATTCTGTATCTCTATTGTCTGTCTGTCGCTCTGTAGTCAACAATGAGTTGGAACTTTGGAAAAATATACCGCTGGGCTATAGTTGGTTTGAAATTGCGCTATATATATACATATATACATATACATATACAGGGTGTTTCAGCGAACACTTTCAAAAATTCTTAAAGGTTGCCTGTGGCAGATAGCACAATTCTAGTTCATGAGCTGGTCTACTCGAATAGGCGGACATTACCTGCACAAGAAATTGAAATGCATAATCGAATAATTAACAGAAATTCACTAATTAAGTTTTTAACTACTTACCTGATGGCCCATATTGCAATTTACAAATTGTAGCCGTGGAGTTCGCAAGGCGGATTCACTTGGAACGAATTCTCGCGATGACACCACTTTCGAGATATTAATTCCCGAACTTTGCGGAGAAATGCATTGGCGTTCCAGTTAGGTTCTTAACAAAACGTCGCTTTATGCATTGAAGCGCGAAATTAACTGGAACGGCAATGCATTTCACCGCAAAGTTCGGGAATTAATATCTCGAAACTGGTGTCATCCTGAGAATTAATTCTAAGTGAATATGCCTTGCGAACTCCATCGGTACAATTTGTAAATTGCAATATGGGCCATCAGGTAAGTACTTAAAAACTTAATTAGTGAATTTTTGTAAATTAGTCGATTATGCATTTCAATTTTTTGCGCAAGTAATGGCCGCCTCTTCGAGTAGACCACCTCATTAACTAGAATTGGGCTATCTGCCACAGGCAACCTTAAATAAATTTTGAAAGTGTTCGCTGAAACACCCTGTATAGCTTTCATCACAAAGACAGGACAACCGAATACACGGGACAATTGTCTCGTCCATTCGGCTGACCCGTCTTTGTGCGCATGCTGGAAAATAGCGCTGCAGTGTGAAACTTTGCACTAATCTAGTTCGCAGCTGTTTACTTATAGCTTCCCTGTTCTGTTTCGACAGCGCAGTTTCCAGAGAAGTACATACGGAGTATCACCGACTATATAGTCCCTATGTATATATACGGTTGCATTGAGAGTTAATCGAACCGAGAGAGCACCATTCGCCACTTTCATCACGCCAGCCATCCTGTCTTTCAATCCTTCCCAACTATTCATCGATTCCATTCCCGATTCACTGAACACGAAAGTAAGCATCTCGGCTGCTTTCCTAATGCCAGAGAATAGGGAACGAGTCACAGCGACACCAGTCAACAAGGGGATAAAAGAGGCGCTGCGCTTTCGGCTATGACATGGGCGCCCGCGCTACAGCCTTGCGCCAACGAGTACATTTGACAAAAAGGGTGCCGCGGATATACTACAGTTTCGGCGAGAGCTGCTTATTGAGAGAAAGCTCGAGAGGCAGTGCGCAGGGTTACAATTGTACAATGTGCAGTCTTGGAACGTTTTGTTTAGAGTTCCACTGGGAACCGTGGGTCTATCGCCAGTCGGGCCGAAGGAGTGCAGGTGGGGTCGGATTGAATGCATTGCCGGCTTGCGCCGCACACAACGTCGTCGGAGGAGTTGAATAGGACGTTAATGACTCTGTCGGGACGAGTGCGTATACGTTTGCTCGCACGCGATGTTTTCTTCGTTCCGAACCGGCTCGAGGTCCCCTGTTCTGCCTGCCGCCAGGTATTTACAAGCATCCTCCCGTAGACAGATGGATCGGTAACGAGCAGCCTGCACTCTGGTGAAGGGGAGGGAAAGGAAGGCCAAGCCCAACTTGACGAGGTGTTTCTTTCTCCGCTTTTCCGTCGTTTGACCGCGGGGTGCGTTGTCATCGGCGGGCGGCACAAAGAGCTTGAGACAAATCTCCGACGCGGGCTATTGTCGCCGAAAGTTGAAACGGACGGAGAGGCTGCGATTGTTGCATGCATAGCACCTGCGGCGCCTTTGCACACGCGCATGTAAGCGCGGAGGGCGCAACGGACTCGAGAAACAGTTCGTGCTTCACACGGAGCCCATGCGTATAGTCGCACCGCAGCGGAGCTGAAACATTGGTGAAGTCGGAAAAACACAGTCGCGCTCGCGTTTATTCATTGCGAGACACGAAACCCTTCGTGGTCTGCGCGACTGAATAGAGTAGAGTAGAGTAGAGGGGGAGACGCATTCGCATGTTTATCCGTTCGTTGTCCCGGATCACCTGCTCTCTGCCGCCAACCCGGAAAAACGCCGTCTTGGAGGAGGAGAGTGCAGGTGTGCGCCTCGCGGTCACCGAGTCGAGAAGGCACTCCAGCAGATCGCACGATTCCCTCGAGGAAAGGCCCGCGCACAGTGTATATAGTCGTCTACTTTGCGGCACTCCGCAGAAAAATTTCCCCGCTAGACGCTCACGGGGGTTTTTAAGGCTAGACCCTCCACACTGCCTTCATTTTCCTTTCTTTCTTTCTTTTTCGGTAAGCGGCCGTTTCTTTGTGTTCCTCATAGCTCAGAAGCGCGACGCTCCGTGAGCAATCGTCTCTCGGGAACCACTCTTCTGAGCTGCCTGCAGGGCTCCTCCGTCTGGCGTTTATAGCAGCTCGGTCCGGGTCTGCCCGACGGAGGTCGCGAAAACGCTGGGCAAGCGCTTCTGTTATCGTGGCGTTTTCATTTCGCCGCACTATGGGCGGGATCCAGACGGGCGGCCGGCCCCCGCCACAGTTCTTCTCTCTCCGTTCTACACACTTTCGGAGATGCTGACGGAGACAACTATATCCTCCCATGCCGCTTAGCTGGTTGGCCGAGTCCCTCGGGCTTGCGTAAAACCGAACATTGTTCGCCGTCTTTGAGGGAACTTCGACGTGTCCAGAAGCGGTAATGGAGGGGGCACATTTCACGGTTCCGTCAAAAAGTTGGCGCGGTTCGTGGCGCGAAGTTTTTAAACGTAGGATCCTTCACGTCCTGTCTCTTGTGTGAGTTTCATGTCCGCATTTTCCGGTTGCACTAGACAGATCTTTGCTTTTCTCAAGCGACCCGCCGGGGTGGCTCAGTCAGCTAAGGCGGTTGCGCTGCTGAGCACGAGATCGCGGGATCGAATCCCGGCCGCGGCGGCCGCATTTCGATGGGGGCGAAATGCAAAAACGCCCGTGTGCTGCGTTGTAGTGCACGTTAAAGAACACCAGTTGGTCAAAATTAATCCGGAGCCCCCCACTACGGCGTGTCTCATAATCAGAACTGGTTTTGGCACGTAAACCCCAGAAAGGAAGCTTTTCTCAAGCGCCTGCGCGCACACCACACCACACACACACACACCACACACACACACACACACACACACACACACACACACACACACACACACACACACACACACACACACACACACACACACACACACACACATATATATATATATATATATATATATAGGCGCAGGCGTGTATGCATTCCAGAGCATACAGAATGTATATTTCTTTTAACGCCTGTGGCAGATAGCGTTATTCTAGTCCTTGAGCTGGATTACTCAAAGCGGCGAACATTACTCGCACAGGAAATAGACACGCATAAATGTCTAATTAACAAAAATCACAAATTAACTTCTTAATTAATTATTTATGGCACATATTGCAACTAATTTAGAGCATTTTGCAACGAATTTAGAGAGCATTTATTAACACATAACGAGATTACTAAACACTACTATCTAGGACGCAGACAATTTCCATTGCCACATTCAAAGCTGAACAGGGCTCAGGCAGTTTCACTGAGACTATTACAAACAGGAACTTATCCCACGCCGTACCGCCTTGATAAAATGTATCCAGAAAGAGAGGTCAAGAAAGATTGCCATGCGTGCAATGGCATCATTGGGATCAGACACATGCTCGCGGGATGCCCTGCGACTCTCACCAACCCTGAAGAAGAATGGCTCCATTGGAAGAAGATGCTACAGAGTTCCTTTTCAAGATGAGCTACGGGCTGTCCAGAAGGCCCGCGATGTCGCTGAAGGGCTGGGCCTAACGGTGCCATCGTGGGTGCGGCCCGCCTCGGCTTGAAATAGTCGAGCCTCAGGACTTTTGTAAATAAAAAGTTTTCACACACACACACATATTGCAACTTAAGGAATTGTAGCCGGCATACTACATAATAAGAATTGTAGTAAGGCATACTTACTTGGAACGACATGAACCGCGCGGGTTTTGAGATATGCTGTGTGAAACTTGTCGTAAACATGATCTATCCTTCCACTTACTTTTTTTTTAACAAACCACCGCCGTGTTATGCATTGAAGCACAAAAGTAACTGGAACGCTCACACATTTTGTCGCACACTTTGCCAATCAATATCTCGAAATTTGTGTCATCCTGGAAATTTGTTCCAATTGGATACGCCTTGCGGAATCACCGGATATAATTCGGGAATGGGAATATGTGCCGTAAAGCAATTTATGAAAAGGGTGATTGTTGTTTATTTGTTAATTAGTCGATTGAGCGTTTCGATTTCTCGTGCAAGTAGTGTCTGCAGACATTACTTCAAAGAGACATGTCTCTTTCAGTAATTCAGCTCAATGACCAGAATTATGCTTTCTGCCACAGAAGATTCTTAAAAATTTATTCTGTAATTGTTAAAAAAAAAGGGGGGGGGGGAATCATCTTGTATATACATGCAGCTCTATGAGTAAAAACACGTAATATGGTACGTCATCACCCGATACCAACCAGATATCGTATTTAAATCATCAAACTCTTTCTGCTAACCTCTCTGGAAATCATCTCAGAATGAAATGGAATCTTGACAGCTAATAAAACAGTGTTCAATAATTGCTGGTGCCTCCTAACTATTGTGCAACATTCGCCGTTGGGAATTTGCGCTATAGGTTATGTGCGCCACGCCGACTCCGAGAGCGTCGTCTTCTGCTCACGTATTTCGGAGGCCACAAAAAGCAATATACTCGATGTTGTGCAGATCGCAACTCTGGTGTTGAATTGTCATTATTTGGGGAGCAAGCAAACTGTGAGGCAGTGACAACCTGCTGCTGTCGCACTTAGTAAGTTCAGAGCCGGAAGAATTATTGAAGTATCCTCCTTTCTTTTTTAGTTTTTAGATGGCTGAAAGTTGTGGCCGGAATTGAAGCGTGGCAGTATACAAGCTGTCCCTTGTCGATGCACGCACAAATCGAAAGTATGGCCGCTTCAGCGGGTACCCGATGCCCAAACTGAGGCAAAGAATACGTTTTGTTCTGTGGACGGTCCTATCAATTAGCCTGATCAAGGTAACGAGGAGAAAAACAAATTACTGCAGATCCAGCGCACTTCTTGGAAACTACGCTAAGCTTTCTTGAATCGTTTCAGTTAAATGTCATGCAAGGAGCCACATTGTGCGTGCAATTATTATTATTATTATTATTATTATTATTATTATTATTATTATTATTATTATTATTATTATTATTATTATTATTATTATTAAATGCAAACACGAGTTCACGAGTTTGTCCTCCCTGTATGCGACGTGTGTGCAGCGATTATAATTACAGAATGATGGAACGTTTTCGAAGTGGTGAAAGTGGCATTGTTAGCAGACGTGTATAATGCGCCGAGAAGTATTAAACGTAGCGACGTGTCTTTAATGTTTCAACACAACTGACGAAGCCGTGGTAATCAATCATCCCCACCACGCGCCCGCGGAGATCTCTCGCTGAGTCTATTCGGTCAGATGTCATATGTCACCTGCTAATGCTCTTAGTCCTGTCAATGATCTTTGTGCTTTCCCTCTCGACGCCTCCGCTGTATGGGAAGGCCCTCGCTACGTCTAGTCGCCGAGACACCGACGCCAAACGCGGAGGAAAAGGCAGATAAGCCAGGTCCACATGCTGCAGCCAAGCGACTGTAGCGATATAGCATTGCCAGGATTATCAGGATTGCACTCTCTGCAGTATCGACTCGCGCCACAAACTACAATTTTAAAACCCTGCGAGGGTTCTAAATGTGCATTGCTGCAAGGATCAGCCCACCAAGTCGCCACCTTTGATCACTCACTACACCATCTCCGCGGGATTAGTATAGTTTACTATTACACTCTCCGGTCGGATAGACCCAGTTTTGATTACATCATTTCGGGGGGTGGCCCATTTTAGAAATACTGTCCCGCGCCGGATTGACCAACTTTCCTCCGCAAAAAACCCACCGAAGGACGCAACGCGCTGGGAAATTTTCGCCTCAAAAGTATTTGGTCGCCAGTGGAAGGGCATGCATTGGCGAAACGTTTTGTAGCTGCTGGTTTGATCGTTTCGGTCGATGATTGCTTCTCAGAGAGACAGGCGTGTCCACTGCAATAGCAAGGCGCTCAGTGCCGTCCGACGCGCCTTTTATAAACAAACTATACGTATACGAAGAGTGAAAATGCTGAAGCAGGATCACGTGCGCGTACCCGGATGTTTACGGCACCGCCTACATGGGGTAAACGAGCCCAGCTTGCCGCAGGCAAAAGTCGGCTCGGAAGTTTATGACTTGCTCACGCCAGGCATGACTGTCGGTGTGTCAGAGATCTCTGTCGAACTTGTATTGTTATCCACGGCTTCTGTCCTGAACCACCATCCTCTCTCAAAGTTACACGTCGAACTTACGTGCCACGATCGAATGCCGGGAGGAACGTTTCATCGTCGCCTAGTGTGCGACCGAATGATGATCTTGGATCCGGAATTCCTGTTATACACCCCTGAAGCTACCTCTGACCGCTTTTCGCCTTCTCAAGTTTGCCGAAAGCAAATTGACTGACTGACGGATTGATTGATTGATTGTTCTTTGATGTACTTGAGGAGCTAGACTTCCAGCTCGAGAACTGAAATTTCAAATGATAAAAAGGAAGTATACATAAGTGGCGACTATGCTTAACCAGTAAGGGTATACATATACGAGAAGTTCAAGATCGCCCTCGCAGCCGAGTTTCGTGTTCGCTCTCCTTGGAGGCACCAGAATGTATACGTACACACCACCGTCTCGTACAGCGGCGAAGGCATTGGAACGCGTCGCGCTCCTGCCAAGTCGCGGACCACGCGGACCCCCACGGTTGTTTGGAAAGTGACGTCACGAAGCCGCGTGCGGCTGGGAGAGGGGGAGGGCAAATTGTCGGGAAGGGCGAGGCACGCGAGAGGAGGAACAGACTGCGACAAGCGTGGCGTCGTCCGCGCGCCGTCGACGACAGGCGTGTTTTGTCCACCGCCTCCATTGGAAGGGGGTATTTTCCGCAACGCCGACGGCCGCATAGCGCTGCTGCACGCGGTTTCTTCAACACAGATGCCGAGGGGTTCCCGATCGTTCGACGGCCGAGTCCCCGCCGCGGGCTTCCAATATAGCACCGCGGTGCGCGGCTGCGCATGCGCCCGAAAAAGAAGGGAAGGACGCGGCTCCAGTCCCCGCGAAACCACCGGTGTGGGTTGGGGAGGAATGAAAGGAGGCTGAGGGGGGGTTACTTCTACGCAATAATGTCGCCGGCCTGCCAATCAGCCGCAGTTCTAACCGCGCGCTATGCCCGCGACTACCACCTCCACTCCCTCTCTCCCGCACATTCTCTCCTGGGCGAAGTTCCATTCACCGGCCGACGTCCCGGTTGATCGACGACGTGACGACGTGCCCTACGTCGCGCCGTTTGTAAGCATTGCTCCCTTCGCCACGAACCTCCTCCGCCGGCCTCGGCGCGCCCCCGTTGTCATCTGTTTCGTACAAATATAGACGGCAGGCCAAGCACCAGCTGTGTGACGTTTCCGTCGCGAACGGCCCGGCAACTACATCTAAGTAAGTCTCCGCGCGATGGTGCGATTACGATATTGCGACTTAAGGAGATATACTCGATCGCTAACGCCAAACAGCTTTGATGACCGTCGTCTGCATAGCGGCTTCTGTATTATTTTGTAGATGTTTTGGTGAACCGTCATGTCAAGCTTTTTCGACGATAAAATTGAAAGAATTCTATAGTTATACTAGTTCAGTCATCTGTTCAATGGCGGGTCCACTTTTGACTTCCATGAACCTCTGAAAACGAAGGTGAAAACGAAGGAGGGACATTGTATCGTCTTTTATTTCTATCTCTCTCTCTCTCTTTCTTTCTTAGAGCCCGCCCAGCTTCGCCATAATGCAACAGCACCTCTGCAGGATCACATTAATGTGACACTGGTGTGGAAGTTGCGAGGCTCGTGTTCCGGCTCTCGAAATTGTGCTCGAAGATTGAGTTTGGGGTGAGGTTCTGTATGTCGCGGAGGGTCGCGCAGCACAGGGACACCTGGAATATGTGGAATATGGCTCAGGTTCACTTGCACGACCGCGTCCCTGATTGGCTGAAGCCAACTGTAGCTTCAGCCACACCAACGGCACATATTGCGGGTTGCCCGATGCCATCTTAATTGTACTGATTTCCCCCGGTCACTGAATATTTATTAGGGAGGATTCGACCGAGGTTTTCAGCTACATTATTTCACTACATTTCCCCAGTTCATGTCCATTTGCGTGGACATGAACTCCCTGCAGAAGCGCGATTGCCGCGTTTATATAGGCAGAAACATCTTTGACTAGCGTTGACAGTTGGAAACATATTGAGTGCTGTCGAGACATGCAGCGAAACGAAGTACAGTAATCGCTTGTTTATATATATATATATATATATATATATATATATATATATATATATATATATATATATATATATATTTGTCGCTTTGTTTATAGTTCGGTGTCCCGACCGCAGGCTTCGTCCCGTCCTATCATATCTGCTTTTAACGAAACACCGTTTATAACGAAGTAGGTTTCCTGTCCCAGCGCATTCGTTATAAACAAGTTCTAGTGTATATCTTCTACAGCCACTTACCGCATATCGCTCAATCCCGAAAACTATTTGGTGAGAATATACCGCGCGTCAGAATGACGGGCCAACTTGTGCCCGTGCAGGTCGCCCCGAATAAAGCGCCACACAACTTTATATACAGCGGATGATTTGACACGAACTAAATGAACGGAACATTCAGTTCACGAACTGAATTGTATGAGCCGTCTTTAATTTATTAGTGGATAAGCAAATGTCCTAGCGAGATGTTATAGACAACGATAAAGAAGCAGACAGGGACGAGCATGGTGCTCACTACATTTTATTTGCGAAAAGCACATCGATGCATACATCATACCAGTCACCTTACACATTTAGTACATACACGAACGCCTATTCCTTCCGCATTGGAGTGGCCGACAGCCCTGCTTGCAACAACTGTGGCTGCGAGGAGACAATCAAGCACCTCCTCTGTGACTCTCCCCGCTACAATGTGGCAAGAAAAGCGCTCGCGACTGCGCTTGAAAAACTGGACAATCGCCCCTTCACAGAGGAAAAAGTTTTAGGACACTGGTCTAGACGGGCTTCGGCACTCAAGTCCTTAAGGGCTCTGCTGAAGTTCTTAAGGGCTTGTGATTTGTGCGACCGGCTTTGAACGTTGTAGCGCGTAGGGTCGCGTTATTGCGCGAATTTTATCTTATTTTATTTATTTATTTTATTTTATTTTTTCTATTTTTTTATTCTTTTTTTGTTTGTTTCTTCTATCACCTTTCATTCCCTTTACCCCTTTCCCCAGTACAGGGTAGCAAGCCGGTATTTTTCACTGGCTAACCTCCTTGTCTTTCTTTCCCTTTCTTTCTCTCTCTCTCTAGTACATACACTTCTGAGAAAAACGCGTGGTTTAAACGGAAGCTGCTGAAGAAATCGAATTCACGTTTCCTTCGGTTGACATCTGCGTCGGCGATGTATCGCGAACAGTTCCGTCAAATACGAAACGCCTTCGAGGCAACCCACGGGCCACGACGCCCCTGTACTTCCATTTGCCGAGCATTTTAACACGAAAGTGTTTTATGCCGGGGTCCACCAAGACTTCACTGACGTATTTCCGTCACGGAAATACGTCAGCTTACAATGTACACGAACATAATACAAAGAAAGAAACCAGAAGAAAAAGTTCCACAAACATGCAAAATTTGGAAATCGAACCCACGACCTCTCGGTCCGCGACGATAGATCGCCGAGCGTTTAACCCATTGCGCCACAAACGCATTTGCAGAGAGCTACACAGACGCGCCTTATATATCTAACACTCCTCCGTGTACCCGCGCTCTTGCTCGGGGCGGTGCCGCCGCCTACGAGCAGAAAAGAGAAGTACTGCATTATGACACTAACGCGCACCGACAGTGAACGCTTCGGTGGTCTCAGCACTACGACGCCTCGATGCCAGCATTCGAAGGGACGCTGGCATCAAGAAGCACTACCAACGCCACCTAGGTGGCGTTCACCGTACTCAGCACAGCGGAGCGTGGCCTCCGCAATTAGCTCTGAAAATGTTTCTGAAGTTGATCGCGGAGGCTGCAATTACGACGCGCTGTACGCGCTGATTTGACTCGGTGACGATACAGTTACGTGCTTTGTCTTGCGCGTTGTATTAGTGTGTCGGTTACGTGCTTCGTCTTTCGCGTTGTGCTAGCGTGTGCAGCGTAGTGCAGCTTCCATATGCACGACGGTTGCTCATGGTCATCGACGTTGGTAGTCGTGATGGAGGAGACGTGCCACCAGGCGTCAGCGTGGGTGCATCAACGCCTAAGGGCGCTTTAGCCACAAAACACCAATAGACATTATATATCAATGTGCAATAAACATTACACTACTTCTGTGAAGACACGTTTCACTTTCGTGTTCTATACCGATTCCTATATAAGAGGGATCAACCACATTTTTTAATACAATTCTCGGGCATATGTATGAGATGATGGAGAAATGAGACTGACAGCCGAACCCGGAAACGAGGAAGTTTTCCGTAACCAGACCATATACGCACATACACGGAAGATTAGAAGGAAAAATCTGAGCGCATAACACGACGGAAGGAAGGGCTGTTTACCGCAGACGCCAATATTTTCTTCTTTTTTTGTTCTTTTTTACGTTCGTTTCTCTCTCTCCTTCTTCGCATTGCTTTGGTCGTTTCGGTATCAGCTTCCCAAAGACAGATCCAGACGCGTTCCCGAGCGGACAGACGAATACTCTCGCCCTCTCGGCTCGCGCGCATTGCGGCACTTTGTTTCCCGACGCGACGTGTATATATATATATATATATATATATATATATATATATATATATATATGTGTGTGTGTACGCGTTCTTACACTGGCCTGAAGCCCTCGACGTTCACCCCGTAATAAAGAAAAAAGAAACGAACGCAGAGCAGTCACATGCTCTGCCGTCGTTGTCGCAGCGGGGCCATGTTTGCTTTTCTCTCATTGCAGCTTCTCTTTTTTCTCTGGCAGAGCTCTCTTCTTTTGATCTCGGTTCCATTTAAGGAGAGACTGCTCTTATGCGTTTCTTTTCCTTCGGAAGGAAAGAAAAAAAAAGATGAAAGGGCAGGGAGAAAGGGACGCTCTTTGAGACGAAGCGCGCGGGCCTTTTTAAGGAATGCTCGAGACATCGGAAGAAGAGCACGTGCGTGCGTGCGGACTCGAGCGATCATTCGATCGGATACATGACCGGAAGGACTGCGAGAAAAAGAAACCTGAAGCAACGGCGATAAGCGGCCCCTCGAGTGGAAAGGTGGGCGCCCTTGTAAAAAAAGGAAGAGCGTGTAAGGCGAAAGCTGCTCGCATAAGGATCGGCTGGGAGAAGAACGGCATTGTGTTGGCGGAGGAAGTAAAAAGGGATGCGGGGGGTGAAAGGGAGTAAGGGGGGGGGGGGGGTGGCAAGCACGCTAGGAAGTCTAGCACGTGAAAGCCGGGCGGCCACCGCGCGCGCTGTAATGACGAGAGAGCGCAGCGCCGAACGAACGAGATCGATCGACCCATCGGGGCGAACACCGTGCTATTCCGCTATCCGAGAGCTTCAAGTAAAAGAAAGGACGGAGCCGACCAAGTATACATAAGCGGGAAGAAAACGCCGCGAGCTCCCTTTGCAGCGAGGAGCAATCGCATTCAAGCCCGCTGTCGCGCGCGGCCGATTTTCGATCGAGCCGAGGCAATCGAGAGCGTCCGCGCGGCGCGGTCGGTGTCTTTCGATCGCCGGGCAAGCAAACTTCGAGCTGGGCGAGTCTCCGAGATTTTTCGTTCGGGGGGCGTTCGTTAATGAGCGGGTCCCAGGTGCCGCGGTCGCCTCGATTAGTTTGGAGGACCCGGCGCTAGCTCCTCCCGCGTGCATGCACTTCGGCCTCCCATTATCTCCCCGAGCCGCAACGCGCGCCCACATCCCGTATCTGGTACTTGGTCTCCGCGGGCCTCTTTAATTGCTCGGTCTTCTTCTTCTTCTTTTTTTGTTAGCCCTAACTTTCGAGCCCGCGTGATCACACTGGCGCGGTCAATTGGAAACGTGCTCTCCGGACCCCACGCCGCCCTCACCCGCATCCTGCTCGATCCGACGTTCTCCTCTCTTGAGTTCAAGCGGAAGTCTGTTGTTGTGGGTGTTCCCGATGACTGTAAAACCCACTCGCCAAACGATTCATATTACTATAGAGCGTTGGCTCGTGCCGATATGGGCTGTGGCTGGAACGCTCGAGAGGAATTGGATCAAGTTAAACGAACTCACGCTGCCACCTAGAAGGCCGACCGTGGTCGTACCTTTGTTCATTAGTATATGGTGACGAAACACAAGAAAAGGCGCCATCCCTATTAAAACATTTTGCACGTACGTGTTCTAATGATCACACGTTTTCCCGCATTCTTCTTTTAGAGACGAGAAATTAATAAGAAATCATCCCGATCTTCGTATGCAGTATATGCTGAACATGTGTAAATATTGCAGCGCATACGGAACCGTTATGTTATCGCACGAATTCCGCTGCTGGAGTCGGTGTAGAACAAGATAACGTTTGTTCACGATGACGTGTGGACAATTGTGGCTCTGGAGGGTGTAGGATAAAACAACTTGATTGATTGGTTGATTGATCGATCGATCGAAGTCTACGTCTGGTAAATGAAGAGCGCCATATCGTGAGGGTTGCTTAATTATAATATGCCGACCACTCGGGGTTCTTGAGCGCGTCCCGACATCTTACCTATGCCGGATTTTCCATTTTTTTTTTCATTCCGTTCTTATTGGAATGCGGCGCAGCCGCCGCTGGGTTCATGATAGTAGAAGTGAGTGAGAGGAAAGATATCGGCGAAATCTGTGGCCGCAGATTACCGATATGGCCGTGCCTTACTGTCACGCTGCGCTGTTCACAAAACGAAGCCGAGCCCACGATTTCCCGGAAGCTTCACTTAAAACTCCACCGAATTTTCGCGGTTCCAGCCGCCAAATGGGAATCAAATTCGCGGGGGATGTACTGCATTTTTTTTTTGTTCGCGATATTTTTAAGCGGCACGCTGGCACGGCGCTGTAAGCTTCACGAAAGACGCCAGCGCAGACCCATATATCCGTTTAATTCCACTGCAGCTATCTAGTGATCACTGTTAGAATCAGAGCCAGGAGCGAACGTTTACACTTATTTCTCGCACTTCGTAATTTACAATTTTACCGCAAAGCGTAAAGCGCACTCGAAAACTATACAAACGAAAATTCCGGAGTTCATTGTTATAATGTGAAAGTGCACGTATTGCAGCCACTATAAAGCAGTGGGTGTCTCGATGTACAATCCCCCCCCCCCCCCTTTTTTTTTTTTTTTTTTTACTGGCACCGCATACCATTTTTAAATGACCACAGCGCTACTGGCCGCTGTCATCATTGTTAGCGTCCTGTATCCCACGAGTGCGAGCCGCTACACCGCGCGGCGTTCGATCATTTTGGCAAACACAGCTGTCGGACCTCTTGATGATATATAGAACCGATCGAGCGCCTGTCTCGGAATTCAATCGGCTCATGTACATTTGCTTATTCCAGTATTATTGATTATTTACGCACGATGCACTCCGTTGTCACGGTAACAATCTCGGTTACACACTTCGAACACTTGGGGGCCATCGAATGAAGAAGGCAGTGAGCAGAGCTTCTCCTCACAAGCATTATTTAAGTGGAGAAGACAGCTTTGATGAACGTCGTTTGCGAGCTCTTTAGTGAGCGCGCGTATACACAGCTGTTGAAGCCTGCCGCATTTGTGCCGTATGTGAGTTATCGATTGTTAGACGGTAAGTTAATGTGCTTCTGCGAGTAAGAAGACTAGAACTTGATTGAGCGGTCGAATGACGTGAACAATCACGTATTTAAACGGTGCCATAGGCTGAGCGGATGCACCGAAATGCTGTTTTACGACGCCGCTCGAGCAGAACTACACCACCTCTGCCAGTGAAAAGCACAGCCTCACGTGCTCACAGGCAGGGGCGTAGCCAGGGGGCGGCACCCCGGGCGCGTGTCCCCCCCCCCCCCCCTCCTCCCCGACATTTTTGTGTTAGTATGCGGCCTTCCAAGCCCCTCTCCCCCTTCCTCCCTCCCCCTTCCCCGTCCCTGGTGAAATGGATGCTCCCCCTCCCCGGAAAAAAAAAAAAATTCTGGCTATGCCACTGTGCTCACAGGAACTGTGTTCACATTAAAATAGTTTCCTTTTAAAACTTGCCTAGCGCGGGATGAGCTGGTGGGTACCGGGCCCTTCCCAGCCGATAGTAATCGGTTATTTCTTTGTAGCTGACCATGCGGTCTCCTCTCGTTCCCGGCTGGGCGGGCTCACTTGCTCGGCGAGTAAGTCCTCGAGCTACGTTGTGAGCCGCCTCGTTGCCGGGGAGAGAGGAGTGCGCGGGTGCCCAAATAATTTGGATCGTCCCGCGATGACGGTCGCTGTTACTATTTAGAATTTTGAGCGCCTCTGGCGAGATGCGTCCTTTCGCGAAATTGTGAACTGCAATTTTGGAGTCGCTTATGATCACTCTCGCTTTCGTGGAGGCCACCGCTAATGCTATGGCGGCTTCCTCCGCCACTTCGGCGTTGTCCGTACCCGGGTGGCCTGGCGCCTCCTGCAAACAAACATGTATCCAAACCCGGTGGCCTGCAGCAGATTCTATCCAGGGCAATACAACGATCAATGCAAATTATGTAAATGTAGGGCGGATCTGCCACATATGCTATGGGCATGCTCGAAGGCGGCTCCTTTCGAGGGCCGCAAAATTCAAAACCGGCAGCAGTGGGAGACCCTGCTGCTCAGCTCAGACCAGCAAGACCAGGTCTGCGCCGTCCAGTTAGCCGAGGCAGCCGCTGAGAGAGAGAGAGAGATTTTTGTTGGAAAGGGTGAAAGATTGGGTTAAAGTGCAGCGCGATAACTGTCTCTCAATAGAGGACACCTCAACCGCGCTGCACAGGGGGATGGGGAGTGAAAGGAAAGAGAAGGGAAAGAGGTCGCAGGCGCAGGAGCGGAAGCAGCAGCAGCATCATCTAAGGCGCCGCAGGCGCGTGGGGTTCGCGTCGCACACTGTCGGAAATTTGAACAGGTCGTAAGGAAAAAAAAAAAAAAATAAAAAAAATAAAAAAAAAGTAACAACAACAATAAAAACAATAAACACAACAACAACAAACAAACAAACAAAAGAGGAAGGGCGTAGCCGTCGAGAGGCACCCGCCAGACCCCAACGCCAGCCGCTGAGACCCAGGGGATCTCGGCCGTCTGCTAGGCGGAGGGAGGCTGCGTCCGCCCTCCTGGCACCATTAAAGTTGTATCTCTCTCTCTCTTGCCTACAAATTTTTTGTTGCCTTTGCCGCACTACAACCCTGTTGACAGGAGAAGACAGCTTTGAAGAGCACGCGCTTGCCCAGGAAGAAACATTTGCTCCGCGTTATCACTAGGCGCAATGTAAAATAATATATTGCAGTTGTCATCAGGCAGCAACAAGCTTCAATGACCTAACAGCTCGTTTTGCATGCTTGTCGCATTTATTTGTGTTGCCCAAGTGAATTTATATCGAGGCTGTAAATGTGCGCACGGTTACCCACGAGCTGGTCCGTAGTTGCAGACATTGGTGCGCTGAAAGTTTTCCCTGTTCCGTTCGTATTTGTACAGTGGTTTGATTTGGGGTGAAACAGGAACAGCGCAAAAGAACAGGACATAGGGAATGGGTAGTGAACGGCGCAGGTTTTGTCTCTGTGATCGAGTGTGGTAACTGAATATGTGTTTTTCTTCTCTGGCAGAGTCGGGAGACGGCAGGGACGTACTTACCGAGGGCCACCACGAATTCAACTTCACTTTCCTTCTGCCATCAACGTGAGTTGCATCAAGGGATTCTCAGCGCGATGAGAGAGAGAGAGAGAGAGAGAGAGAGAGAAAAACATTTATTTAGACCATTCAGATCGTTGATCTTGAGGACGAGTGGGTGGTGTCCTCATTCGCGATGAACAGTTCCACCGGCACTAAGAGAACACCAGCTGGAGCATATAACTCGTGCACGAGACCATTTTAGACATTATAGTTAATATAGCACGTTTTTATTTTTAATTTTTTTAGTGTGAAAATACATTAAAAATCGTCCGTGAAAGCGCAATTTTCTTGCGCCAGTCGGATCGCTTGAAGATGTGGACATTACTGCACGACAAATCGCAGTGTGATGCTAGATAATTAATAAATTTTCGCTAATTAGTCTCGTTTACTTTAGGGTACATCTCCCAACTTCTAAATTGAATCCGCGGAGTGATAAAGTCACATTCATTTAGCAGAAATCCTGCGCTTAATACCTAGTTTCGAGAAATACGTCCTCAAACTTCTTATGGCGAAATGAATTTAGCTCCAGTTAGTGCTGTAGACAAATGCATTGCTGATAGCTGTTAAGTGGAATATCTTTTAAGATACGCCCTTTTCTAAACGCCGTGGAAGAAAATTCGATC
The DNA here is from genome assembly GCF_013339745.2 of Dermacentor silvarum. Classification (NCBI taxonomy): domain Eukaryota; kingdom Metazoa; phylum Arthropoda; class Arachnida; order Ixodida; family Ixodidae; genus Dermacentor; species Dermacentor silvarum. The sequence goes on from NC_051155.1 coordinate 236,534,887, forward strand.
GAGATTGGACTGACTCCAACACCAAGCATGCTTCTTCCATTTGCGCAGCGGCGTGACCACCTCGTTCGAAGGCAAGTACGGCAGCGTACGCTACTGGCTCAAGGCTGAGGTGGAGAAGCCGTGGTCTTTCAACCACAAGACCAAGAAAGCCTTCACGGTCATCAGTCCCATCGACATCAATCGTAACGAATACCTGGTACGCCAAAACGACGTGACAGATCATTTTCTTTCTTCCAAGTAATTGTGGTCTGTGGATGAGCGTTGTTATGACAGACCTATTGAGAGAAGCTGTTCTTGGGTGTTACATTGTCGCTTAACCTTATGTCAGCTGTGCTGCATCATTTCATTCGCATCAAGGCACCTTTAAATGGTCTTAACGGTTGTGCATGAACACATTAATGTCTGTGATATGTGTTAATATTAATATAGACATTGGGGCGAGCACCACGTCTATTAATTTCATTATAGAAAGGAAAAAAAAAGAAGACTGAAGCTAAGCGCGTCAATTGTGCGGCCTAGAGAAGGAGCACGTGTTATGATGCCTGTAAGTGCCATCGCCTGTGGACAGGCAACTTACAAAAAAAAATTAAATTATGGGGTTTTACGTGGCACAACCACGATCTGATTATGAGGAACGCCGTGGTGGGGGACTCCGGAATAATTTGGACCACCTGGGGTTCTTTAACGTGCACCTAAATCTCAGTACACGGGTGTTTTCGCATATCGCCCCCATCGAAATGCGGATGCCGTCGCCGGGATTTGATCCCGCGACCTCGTGCTTAGCAGCCCAACACCATAGCCAATAAACAACCCTGGCGGGTTTTTTTTTTTTTTGGACCGGGCTCGGGCTGCGGCATTAGCCAACGGCTTTCTGGACTGAGAGAGCCGCCCACCTAGGGCGAAGAAAGAACACTTTCTCGCTGTTTCTAACAATAAACGTTCATTCCTCCTCCTGTGAGCATGCAAATAATAAAACAGAAGGTTCTGGCCAGGAAGTTCTATAAACGCCAGAGTAAGAAACTATCGGTGCATGCATGATCTGTAAAATGTGGTTTCATTGTGAATTATTTTATGAGCTGAAAATAAAACTCTAGCGGGCTATAACTTTTCATGGGGTGGGCGCCTTGATGTTAACAAAACCCCACAAATATCTGAATGTATTTCATGGTGGATTCAAAAACAAGTATGGACACCGTCAGAACAACGTCGCCAGAAAATACTACTACTCTGGGATTCTTCATAAAGATATTAGTATACGTGACCGTGAAAAAAAAATGAAGAAATGCAATTAGCATAAAAAATATAAATGACACCATTGGTAAGTTTTCCTTAGATATTTTGACGTTTGTGGCACAAGAAGACAATGATGACAGACACAGTTGTCATCATTATCTGATTATTTTTATTACCTCTCCCAGCGATCTCCAAGTACTTTGGAAACACATTTGTCTGTGCCTGCAAATACATGGATGCAACTGTTGGCTGATAAATGTTGAACTGAACTTTTCTTTTGGGATGGTATTAGACTGGCCTGGCTTCAAACCCTGCTGTGCGCTCTGTGTTTTATTTTATCTTTTTAGACGGCAGTGGAGAGCAGTGTGGAGAAAACGTTGTGCTGCTGGTGCTGCACTTCAGGCCCTATCTCACTGTATGCCAGGACAGACCGCAAGGGGTACTGCCCTGGTGAGTAGTGGTGAACGCTCGCTCTATGAACTGTTGTGGTAGTACGTATACATTGTCTTAATTTTATTAAACGGCACTACTGACCACATTCAGATGTTCATAATAGCATCTCATTATTATTCACTGATACACTGAATTAGTACACTAGCCTCTACTGAAGCAATAAAGACACCTGTATGGGCGTAACAGGTAATAAGAAGTAACAACGCATTCGAATGAAGATGTCAAGTAATTTAACGAATGTCTCCTGAGCAATATATATATATATATATATATATATGCACAAACGGCGGCCTGAGCGAAGCTGCATGAGGTAGAGCGGGTGAGCAGAGGACGGGGGACCGAGGAGCAACCTCCACCACTTGCGACGTAGCGTTCACACGACATTTAATACGCCGCGAAGACGCGGCGGACCGATCACACTCAAGGCACAGATCAGTCTCAAGATGAGTCCCCACAAGCGATGAAGACGAAGAAGCCGATATGATGATGAACATGTGCAGCCAACGAAGAAGTGACTGAGAAATGCCCACAATATACACACATGCACACACATGCCACCGTCAGTTGCACTTCGCTCCTATATAATTGAGCTCCTGAAAAACACTTTGCAATGTGGTGAACGCAGTTTAAATCATGGATCCGGGACCTCAAAGAGGTTAAGTGTAATGCTAGCGCACGTCTTTCACATTTACCGCTAAATCGCCACTGGATAACCCCCCCCCCCCCTCCCTCTCATTTAGGACGCTGTTAGTGATGCATCAAGGCAGTCACAGGGTATTAATCGGGACTTTGGGCAAGTAGATTGGCACTTTTGAGCAGGCGCGATCAGCCCACGCGCAACGCCCAAAAGAAGCCAGCATGTAAGCCCACAGCGTTTCGGCAAGTTAGCGCCTTGATAAGGATGCTCGCTTCATGCTCGCTCGACGGCGAGGCGTAAAAGCCGCGTAACACATCGTGAGCGTCTGCTAAAAAGGCGTGATAATTGCGCCTTTCCGTAGTTTCTTTAAAAAAAAATATGGGGTTTTACGTGCCAAAACCACGATATGATTATGAGGCACGCCGTAGTGGGGGACTCCGGAAATTTGGACCACCTGGGGTTCTTTAACGTCCACCTAAATCTAAGTACACGGGTGTTTTCGCATTTCGCCCCCATCGAAATGCGGCCGCCGTGGTTTCCGTAGTTTCGGTTTTCGAAGTTAAATTGTCCGGAATACATTACGATGCAGAAAGTAGCAGTGCCAGCTTTTTGGATGTCTAAAACGGTCGGGGTCGGATGACCGGCGTCAAATGTATTAGGATCAATCGCCTTGACTCTGTGGGAAACATACCCTCTTGGTACAGTACCAGTAGCTTCGTTACACGTAGACGTCGATGTCTCCGGCGCCGATGCACGCGAAAGTAACCAAAAATATTACTAGCGGTATTTTGGAAAGGCTCCATGTGGTCTAATTAAGCGCCGCCAGAGGGCTTCTGTTTTCGTGATTTCGCTTATCTCGAAACTTCGCTTATCTCAAAAGTATTTTTCTGGATTTTACAGCTTCAAGTTAAAACGGGGGTTAGCTGTATTTCATTTTAGAAAAGCATGTGCACTCACCCAATGCATGACGTGCAGGCGAGTCTATTGCCATCACGGCTGACTTTGAGAACCTGTCTGGCCGCACCGTGGTTCCACATGCAACGCTGCATCAGACACAGACTTTCCTGGCTGGTGGAAAGTCACGGTCACGGCACTGCAAGTTCACCACAGTCACTGGTGTGGCCCTGCAACCTGGTCGCTCGGCCAACTGGGATGCCCAGCTGCTCAAGATTCCAGCAGTGTCGCCCTCCATCACCAACTGCTGCCTGATTCACGTGGAGTACACCGTACGGGTAAGGGGACAGGGCTATCAAAGGCCACTTTTGTCCTCTCATCAAATAATATCTGTAGGATGGGTGCTTTTTTTTTTCTTTTTTTTTTAGCTGCACCACACTCTTAAAAACGTTTGCACCATTTGGGGCTTATCTTGTCCCGCAACGATAATGGTCACCTATCTTGCCCGCATTTCCTTTCTTTAACGCCACGAACGGCATGCGCATTATCAGCGTGACATAGCATTCTGGACAGGAAAGTAGCGAGCGCAGAGTTTTCGAGAAAGGAAACGCAAACAAAGCAGATGACGATTATCATTGCGAGACAAGATAAGCATCAAATGGTGCAAACTTTTTGTAGCGATAGCTACATTACGACAGGTTTTCGCCTCTTCGCCGTCGCCGCACTTTGAGCCGTGGCCGCACTGTGACGTCACGTACACCACGGTCCTCGATTAACTCGGCTCGTCGCTGTTGCCGAGCCATAGAATAAATTGGCCGAGGGGCCACCGCTCCTGCCGTTGGTAAAGTCCTTTAGCCGTTGGAGCCGTTGGGCGCTCGCCGCGCCCTCTGCGTGACGTTTCACGAAAGTGAAAAAAGTGAAAGTCACACCACGGGCCTCGATTCTCCGGCAACTCGCCTCGTCGCGGTAGCCGCGCGGCCACCGCTCCTGCCGTTGGTAGGGAGTACACTCTAGCCTAGCCTTTGGGGGCTTTAGCCTTTGGTAGGGTGCCTCGATGCCCAGCGCCGCCGTCCAGGGTGGAGACAATCCCGCTGGCGCCGCCATATTGTGTCACACGAGCTGAGACTCAGCTAGCTTTCGTTCATTAAGTGTTACTCGCGGCGCGCTTCCAAGTGCTTTGCCTTGATGAGGATTTTTTTATCGGTGTCCCATCTGCATATCTTTAAAACCAATAGCCGTTAACTCGTCGAAGGTCGAACACGTAAATGTATGGCGCCGGGAACATACCCCAAGTTGCCTAATTCAATCACATTTAATATGCCGTGTGTATGTTTAAAATACGCACTATTTTTTTTTTTTTTGCGCTTAGATGCTTGGTATATAAGGTTTGCGACCCCCTGTGTGTGGAAGTTTTTCTTTTTCGCTGTTGTATTTTGGTTTACACGTCACGCCTCCTTTACCGTAGCCAGCCACTCGCGCACGGCGGTTAGTTTCCCTTGCGTTGCGCGTGCTCTTCGCGTTCGTTGCAATTATTTGACGATATCTACGCGCAATTTTTGTTTTTTTTGCCCACAGAACTGTGTGCTGACAGGATTAAGCTGGTGTAAAAATAACTGTGATGTGAAAATAAGGTTTAGTTAGTGCTGTAGAGAAAAATGTAACTTGTCTGTGTCAATCTTGCGTAGTACACACAAGAAATCAAACGATGCACAAAATACATTTACTTATAATGTCTAGTACAATCAATCATGAAAGAGATATGTACATGAAAAATTATATGTACTGTGTGGCGCCTGAAGGTTATGTTGAAAGACGAGATAAAAAAATAATTCGCAAGGTAGGCTCGACACACAATTCGGGATAGAGAGAGTTTTTTTTTTTTTATTTATTCATTACATGGGGGGGGGGGGGGGGGTTCAAGTGAGTGCATCAACCTTATTACACACAATATAAACCGAAAACAAGAATGCAAACAAGAAAACGCAACCGCGGGTAATATTAATCAAGATATCCAGCCAGAATACATACATCAGCTACCATCGAATACGTCGCATCAGCCAAACACATCGAAGGCGAGTACAGAACATTTCATAAATAACCATTAGAACACTGATAACTACATTGAAAAAATAAACAACACTGCATACATATCACGTACAAAAACCGTAAATGAAACTAAGACAGTCAAATACAGATTAGCAATGTTTTTCACTTCGAAAATATAGTCCATGATGTTGTAGGGCTGTTGACTTTACAGACGGCGCCCATCCTGTCGATTTCCCTCGTACTGGTCCTCTTCAAAGTGTTTCTAAGTACAGGTAAAACAACAAAAGTGATTATTGATATGAAAAGTTGCCTTGTAAATACAGAGAACCCATTACAGTGCTTAAAAATAAATTTTAGCAGAAGCAATGCTGTATTACCTCGCTTCACACGTTTCGAAGAAATGCACAGGCTACAACAGACACCACGCCAGAAAGCGCCGAAACATTTTGGTCCCATGATGCTCCTTAACTCTACTACACCTGGGCATACCGTGCACAGGCATTTAAAGACCGTCACAGTACCCACTACGATCGGGAATGAGCACGAATGACCATCGGCTTACGATCACCACGCTACAAATATGTACAAGTCTAAAAAATCAGCTATGTAACGTAACACCCTGAGGTCCGCAAGATATCTCCTGAGAAATTAGAGAAAATCACAATGTTTCGCTTACCACGTACAAAACAGCCGCTCTCCCCAGACGAAGCACTGCGTTCTTTAGTCCCAAATAACCAGTACCGAAAAAAAAAAAAAGAAACAAGAGACACACACGATGTGTGCTTCCCGTGAAAAAGGAAAATAGGTGGCTTACGTGACGATTCGTAGCGGCAAAGCATCTTCGTCAGTCCTTAAAATAAGGGTACAGACTGCGCCCATCAAAACGAAAAAAGCCTATGCGATGCGCGCGCGCAAACCATACGCTACTCAGACAGCATCGGTGCAGTGCTTACTTAGTTCGTGAGCGAACGTAGGTACGTGAGCGAGGATCAGAGAATACTTTCTTATTTAAATGAAAAACACAGTGCGGTGGTCTAAACATTCTTGACACTTACCTCGCAAATGCAGGAGTTATCCGTTGCCTTCCAGTGATCGCGCTTTACTTGGGCTTCCCATCTCTTCCGTCGCTCTGGGTCCCGGGGGAAGCGAAAACAACGCAGTCCTTTACGCGTCGATCCGGCGCACTTGGGAACACAACAGCCCGTCATGTCGACACGATGCACTTGATAGCTTGTCAGTCATGCGGCTGAACACTGTCTAGCAAGTAGAAGCGTCCGCGAAGCATCCGCGCGCACTGTGCCTCGAACTCAGCACCGGCACCAAGCAATCGCAACGGCTCGCTGTGACACAATATGGCGTCGCAGCGAGAAAGCGGCGGCGCGGGGGCGGTCAAAGGTTGGCACCACCCTGAACGGCGGCGCTGGCATCGAGGCACCCTAGCCTTTGGTAAAGCCCCTTGATGTTAGAAAGTAGCGACACTCTCCCCCACGCGCGCGCTTTCCTCCTCAATTCTCCTCGGATTTCTCCCCCTCACCGGGCCGGCGCGGCGCTGAACCCTCCAGTGGCTCGCTGCAGCCGCATTAGAATCAATGCGCGCGCTTGTTTATTCGGCCCTTTGAAGCGTTGTATGGGAATTTATCCCTTGTGAAACAGTCATGACGAAAGTACGTTTCCGATAGAACGTCGTGCCATTTTTTAGGACGCTTCGATAAATACAAGCGGAAGCGCTCCGAAAAAAATGAGTACCAAGCAGTGGCTGAGCTGTTTACCTCTACGTCGCCACTTGCGTTGTCCGTAACGCGGAGGTGTATTGGGTGCATACAATATAAGCAGCGTAGAGTATAAACGAGAATTTGGTTCACTATATTCGCTCTTAAAAGGCTCAGAGAAGTATAACCAAGAAGAAATGTGATAGTTTACTTAAAGTGAATTCGCCAAAATGAGTGGGCCAAAAGCCTTTGTACCAATGCCACTGTGCGAAATACGTGCTGTGTTTGCGAAACCGCCAACATAGAACTTTACACACGCGCCTGTATTCCGTCACTATGAAACGACGAGAAATTACATTCCATCACCTCTGGGAGTAACCTAAGTCTCTCTCTCAAAAAAAAAGAAAGAAAGAAAAAGGCTGATTGTTTACACGGAAACTGCTAAGACTGGCACTTGATAATTAACTTACAGACTTCAAGATGTCAAGTTTATCAGAATTGAGGGAGATTATCAGAAGCGCGTGGCTTGTACTTAATGAGCATGCCCGAATAATACATAATATCACTTATCTACCTATATATTGCGGTTCATGCCTTCGCAACATAAAGTACATAAAGAAAAAAATGCTCGCAGTATTGAAACTTTGCAAAGATACAATAAGCACGCAATAAGAGTAAAATAGTTCCTTGGCTTCACAAGTATCAGGCGCAAGGATCACACGCGCACACACACACGCGCACACACATACACGCACGCACATACACAAACACGCACACACACACGCACACAACTACAAAATATGAGTTACAGGCATTAACTCACAAATTACATACATTTGAAAACTAACGCACGCACGAAAACACAAAAAGCTTTGTCACGGCGCGAAGAGTCAACGAAAATTTCAGCCGACTCACTTAAAAAAAAAAGCTATATGCACAGTTATCGGTGCTCTGTATTAAACTGAACGAAGAGTCCGGATATGCGAAGAGCATTAAAATCTCCATGCAACTTCATCCACAAATATGAGGAAAGCTGCAACATTCACCTCGCAAAGAACGGCGTGCTTAGAAGGGGTGAAATCCCTTCTCCCGATGTTATGGAGCCACTGCTTCCGACGCACGACATTCCGTTCACCTCGGGGGATATAAAATAAGGCTTGCCCTTTCTCTGGCCTGCTGCTGCATTGAACGCGCAGCAGCAAGGCATTTTCACGGAGAACGAATCTCACATTCCTACGAAAGGATGGAAAAACTTGGAAAACACACGTTCGGAGCGGCAGGGCGACCACCACTTGGACTGCTCATGGCGAGCGGGAGAAACTAAAGGCGCGCGAAAGCAAGTTTCGCGCCGTTTTCGTGACGTCAGGGTCACCTGACGGTGTAGTCTCGAGCGCCGCAGCCATTCAGCGTGGCGGATGCGCTGCCTCCGCGAAAGAGGGGGAGAAAAAGAGGAGGTTGACCGCGCCGGCGAGGGTGTGGCGGCGTAGATCAAAGCGTGTCGCTACTTTCTAACATCAAGGGGCTTTAGCCTTTGGGCGCTAGCTGCGCCCTCTGTATGACGTCACACCCCGCGCTCCGCAGCTGTGATAACCGGGAGTATAGAAGGGGAGAGCTCGCGTCGCCGCAGACATAGTTGAGGCCGCAGTATGGATGGTGAGAAGTCGGCCAGCCTGAAGGAGGCCAGGGATCGCCGTAGAAATGGAGACAGCGTGCTGAACGGTTGGCCAAACGCATTGAAAGCGATGCCGCTAGACGGGCTCGCTTAGCCATGTCTAACTACAAGCGAAGCATATAGGCGCAGCCGGGGGTCTGTGGCTATCGCTACTCGACTAGGTTTACCAGAGCTAAACCACAGCCAATTTTTGAGAGTGCAAATGATTAAAATTGGCAGATCGCACAATTCTAACCCTTGAGCTAAACTACTCGACGAGCTAATTAAAGGGAAACTGAGACTTCCACCCAAATGTAGCAATTCGCTACTATGGAAACCCAACCGGGTTCCTCGAAAGAAAGCCTCGCAGTTGAAGAAAAATTCGTCCTGGTCCGGGACTCGAACCCGGGACCACCGCCTTTCCGGGCAGCCGCTCTACCATCTGAGCTAACCAGGCGGCTAGCAGATGGCAGGGCGAAGTCGAATTTGTCGACAACTCGAAGCAAAGGCAAGTGTTTGATGTAATAGTTCAGCGGAAATCCGCTAGGTGGAGATAAGTAATTAAAGGGAAACTGAGACTTCCACCCAAATGTTTCAGTTTCCCTTTAATTACTTATCTCCACCTAGCGGATTTCCGCTGAACTATTACATCAAACACTTGCCTTTGCTTCGAGTTGTCGACAAATTCGACTTCGCCCTGCCATCTGCTAGCCGCCTGGTTAGCTCAGATGGTAGAGCGGCTGCCCGGAAAGGCGGTGGTCCCGGGTTCGAGTCCCGGACCAGGACGAATTTTTCTTCAACTGCGAGGCTTTCTTTCGAGGAACCCGGTTGGGTTTCCATAGTAGCGAATTGCTACATTTGGGTGGAAGTCTCAGTTTCCCTTTAATTACTTATCTCCACCTAGCGGATTTCCGCTGAACTATTACATCAAACACTTGCCTTTGCTTCGAGTTGTCGACAAATTCGACTTCGCCCTGCCATCTGCTAGCCGCCTGGTTAGCTCAGATGGTAGAGCGGCTGCCCGGAAAGGCGGTGGTCCCGGGTTCGAGTCCCGGACCAGGACGAATTTTTCTTCAACTGCGAGGCTTTCTTTCGAGGAACCCGGTTGGGTTTCCATAGTAGCGAATTGCTACATTTGGGTGGAAGTCTCAGTTTCCCTTTAATTACTTATCTCCACCTAGCGGATTTCCGCTGAACTATTACATCAAACACTCGACGAGCTAGATGGCCATTAGTTCTACGAGAAATCAAAATGCTTAATTGAATAATTAACGTAATTACACTACTTAACTTTTAGTTAATTTCTTTTATGGCGCATATTTAAATCTACGAATTGTAGCTAGCGAGCTAGGCATATCAATTTGGAACGAATTCTGAGGATGGCACCGGTTTCGAGATATGCGCCATGATGCCGCCATCGTACTTGCGATAAGAATGCACGGTTTTCCACTCAAATTAAAAATAAAACAAACGCTGTTTTATGCATTGAAGCAAAAAAGTAACTGGAACACCAATGTATTTCGTCGGACACTTTGAAAAGTAATATCTCGAAACTAGTGTAGCCCTGAGAACTCGCCGGCTATAATTCGTAGATTGAAATATGTGCCATAAAGTAAATAATAGAAGAAGTCAGTGTTATTATGCTAATTATGCAATTACGCATTTTGATTTCCCCGTAGAAGTTTTGGCCGCCTCATCGTGTAATTTAGCTCAAGGGTTAGAATTGCGCTATCTGCCATAGGCAATTTTTAAAAATTGGGTGCAGCTAAAAAAAAAATCTGATACTTCAGACTTGCATAATCTATGCTGGGGCAGTCTTACATCTCGATTCTGTTTTTGAAACTACCACTTTCTTACGGGATATCTACTAGCTCAATGGAGTCCCTTGCAACCTTGCACATGTCCTAAATATATAACCATATTGGCAATATTTTTCGTTTCGAGGTTCGTTAAGAGTTTGTCACGCCTCGAACGTTATTCACAAAAACACATCTGCGATTTCATTGCTACAGACACAGGACCCCACGGAAGGCATGTTCAAGTAAAACAACTCGCACACTAACATGTCATGAGAGAAGAAGCTGGTATGTGCTAAGCTACTTCCTGCAGAGCAGCTCATGTTTTCACTTCAGTGGCGCACTGACGGGGGGGGGGGGGGGTTCGGGTGTTGTAACCGCCCCCCCCCCCCCATGCGTCCAGCCCCATCAGTCTAACATGTACCTTCAGTGCTCTGTGCACATTCTCATTGGTGGCTTGAGGTCGAATTTTCTAGAATAACAAAAACACTCTATCATTCTTTTGTATTTATTCATTCACTCTTCAATTACTTTGCGTAATACGCTGAAGAAATAACCATCATCATCATCCTTGGTGTCATTATTATTATAATTATTAGGCATTTTATTTGCTGTTGGATTCCTGTGGCTAAAGCAAGAAAATTGCATATTATGCAAAGTGCTTGCTTACCCCCCTCACACACACACACACAAAAATTCACCCCCCCCCCTCTCTGGCAGAGATCCTGGGTGCGCTACTGTTTCACTTTTTCTTCAATAGAAGAAAAAGAGTGCAACTATGAGGAAAGGTAACTATTAGAAGAAAGGCAAACTGAATGGCTTGGTCGGTGCACATGCAGAGTATATTTAAGTGTCTTGAGCAGCATAAGACAGGTCTTCACTTACAGATGCCTCTAATGGTTTGAAATATTTCTTTCCCAAGAGTACTTCTCAAGCATGTACCTTTAAAGCACAATTCAGTACAAACATCTTTGTGTTCACAAATGTACTCATGCCTTTATGCCTTCTTTCAGTGCAACGTGTCTAGTAAAATAGTTCATGAAATTCCTAATTAGTTTGTTATGTGAGTGTCATGCAGCGTGAGTTTTATGTCCGCTATGACACAACCTTTACTTCATTTATTGTATTTCACCAGTGACATGTTTATCAGGTTTCTAGACTTGCTAGTCTCAGTGTAGCATGTCATTATCATTCTAGAATCACAGAAATGGTGACGACATAGAACCTACACCAGTATACAGGTGGCTATGGTCAATCCTCCAGCCCACATCTTTTGGATGATTAGCTTAGGTTGCATGAAAGGCTGATGTTCATGTGCCCTTAGCGCAAATGTTGGCTGCCACAAATTGTCCTATGTGCTGTCCATAAATTAACAGTTGCAAGGTAGACGTGCACACTCGTCACAGTAAAATGCTTTTCCTTTCCAGATCACCTTACAGATTCCGGGGGCATACAATTTGTTTGTGGACCTCCCCATTGTCATCGGAACGGTGCCCCTGAGGTCCCGACCACCACACTATCGTGCGCTGGGGATGCCCAGCCAGCCACAGATCCATTTCTATCCAGCTGCTCCTCCTTACTCAGAAGCAGACACGGATGATGCACTGCCTGTTGAACGTGAGAAATATGTGCTGCCTCTGGAAGGTGCCATGAATATGGCTATATTGCTGCAGAGACTGCTCACATTTTAGTTATTACAACTTACTGCCACTACAATGCGATGTGGCACATAGCTGAGAACAGAAACAGGGAAGCATTTATTAATTTCTGGACAGAGGGTGCACTTTTACCTTTTCCCAATAGCATTACGAGAAACCATTTAGAAACTTCAACAAGCATCATGCTTAACAAGATAAAACAAAGTCAATTTAAGCACTTCAATAAATTGTCAGCTTGTATAATTTTAAGATGTTCCTTGGCCTCATCGCTATATATCTAAGTAATTCTACTGTGGCTATCAAAAGAGCTAGAGGCAAATTATTTGTCTCAAGTCACTATGTTCTTGCTTACAAAGTTTATTTCACTTTCTTTTTTTCTCCTTTGACAAAGGAAGTGCTTATGCTATTGATGTTTTTATTTAATGTGTTGCTCCTTCCTGAAGCACCGTGCAAGACATTTTTTGCATCTGTCAGCACTTGCAGCACCTTCTGTGTGTCAAATAACGGTGTGCCGTGATGAACAACAAGCTCTTTCTATTTGTTGCAGCTCCACCTACCTATGCCGAGTGTATAGAAGGCTCAGTGGACATTGGTGATGACGAAGATGGAGAGATACTTGGAGACACACGGTTTACACCAATGTATGCTTATGTACATGACTACCTGTACCACCCACCTCCAGCGTATTCTGAGGTATGACTATGTTTGAAAGAATGCAACATGCCATCCCGTTAAATGATAATGACTAGTCTCCTTCGATTGAAATGTTACTGTGGTCTCATATATATTGTAATGCTGCATACCTGTTACTGCAGTGAGCAGGTGGCTCCACAGTAATGGCATTTATAGTGCTTATAGTTAGGTAATGACTTCTGCATCTAGTACTTTATTGTTTCCATAGTCTTTACCATACATGTGAACAAACTATGTAGTGAGGTACCACCGATGACATTTTTCTTTTGTGATATACACATTAAATTTAGCATGAACTGCGAGGTCTATAAACATAATAGGATGTAGTAGTCTTCACGGAAGCCAGGGTTGAAAATAGCAAAAATTGGCAACAGATTTTTTATGCATTGAGCAGAGGTGAAGAGCGAAAGCAAAACAAGGATGACCAGGACAGACGTGGATTATCTTCTGTGCCTTCTGTCCATGCCTAACCTGGTCTTGCTTTGTGCTTCACCATAATTTAATTGCATGCCAACCAGCCTGCTCATAAGCCTCTCTGGGCACCTTTCATACCTTTCTAGAAAAATGGACACTTCGCTTACAGGTAGCAACCGTAATCTACAACCTCCTTCTTTCACCATGCTTCTAGCTGATGATGTTTATTAATATGGCTGAACTTTCGGCTGTCATTTCTTGCTTTAACTGCTGAATCCAGGACGTGACAGTTATATATATATATATATATATATATATATATATATATATGAGCTTTGAGTGGCGTTAGTAAAAAGTGCACTGCTAATGAGTCACAGAATGCACTTCATGCATGCTTCTTTCTTTTTAAGAGTTTGGAGTTGTGGTGCTTGCTCTTAATATTGCTGTTACCTCACTCTTATACCCCACACTATGTAGGTGAGGCAAGGAAACTAGTTATCCACTGTGTTGCATATTGTGTGTCCACTTCGCGCACGACAGTACACTACTTGAAAAAAAAATGAAAGGTACTACACCATGCTTCTTGTTTCTGTTGCCTGCTTCCTACAACTCTTTTTAGTAAAGCACTTCACAATGCCCTTCTTGCATGCACATGCTAAAAAATGTCAGTTGCATGTGCATGGACAGATGCATGACTTGTGCCACTTGATTGCTAAATGTACTTACAAGGGTTTTTATTTCCTAGGTTAAAACTTTTTTTTTGGAGATGGCTATGAGAACACAGTGTATTTCATTTGTGTCCAGCACACTGCAAATCTGATCTGAAAATATCGCCAGAAATACGACAGTAAACTATTGCTTGTAATGAGGCAGTAGCTTTTCACTCTGGATCACATTTCTGTGTACAGAAAACCAAATTCACCTGAAACGGTTATCTTAATTAAATTATGGAGTTTTACATGCCAAAACCACCATTTGATTATGAGGCACACTGTAGAGGGGGACTCCAGATTAATTTGGACCACCTGGGGCTCTTTAACGGTGACCTAAATCTAAGTACACGGGTGTTTTCTGCATTTTGCCCCTATCGAAATGTAGACGCCGTGGCCGGGATTCAATCCCACGACCTCATGTTTAGCAGCCCAAGACCATAACCACTAAGCAACCACGGAGGGTAAACATTTATGTGGATCTCTGATGTTTTCTAGGCCAAAATATACGCAACAGAATCTTGAGCTGTAGGTATCAAGTGAAATCTGTACTAGCCACTAACATGCATGTACTACACATTACATGAAGCTGATGCATTAGAGTCCCAGCTATCATGCGGGACATGCATTTTCTATGATCTCATTTCCACTTTCTTTTCTATCATTTCATTACCACCACAGCAAACAATCTAGAAGCAGCATTAGCCATGCATTGAATGAGCCAGCAATGAATGAAAGCACAACTCAGGCGTTGCAGCAGCAAGTGTTTCTTGAAAGAGGGAGCATAAATTTTAACACATTATTGAAAGCTTAATTTGCACATTTTCAATAAGAGACACAGTATATAATATTCATTGAAAATGTAGCTGGCTGTCTGTTTATTATCAGTTCTAGATTACTTTTAAAAATACAAGCACCAAGTGTCTAAATCTTGAATGTGGCTACGTGCAAAGAAACCTTTCAGCTGCTGGTCAAAAAACATGCACACTGTAGTCTTTTTCCTTGCTTGATTTTGAGTGTTCCTGAGCATAATGTTTTTAGAACACATGGCATGCACAATATAAGCAATTGGCAGTAATTCTAAACATTGAAAATCCAAGCATTTTGCTCAGAGAGACACTTTCAACACTTCATTGAACAGTGGCTTCATTCCAACTTACATCTTTTTAAAAAGCAGTGAGGTTAACTTCAAGTGACACATGCTAACAGTAATGCGAACTCAGTTTTAAAACTGCATACAACCTGATTTATTATAAATGGAGGTAATCCGAAAACTTTAACACAAATTTTTGGAACAAAATAAACTGTATGTTTATAGTCATAGCAGTGCCTTCAATGGGGTTGGGGTAAGTGCTTATTATGCTCCTGTGTGAATGCTGCGAACAATGGTAGATTCTCAGAAAGTCAGGCTAAGCATAAAATGTGGGTAGTTAATATGTAAATTAAAATGCCCAACAGCCTTACAAGAGTAATACTGCAATCTATCTCTAGCCTTCTAACAGAGAAATGAAAAATACCACAAACTTGGCACCTTTCCGTTGCTTGCATTTGGACACCAGAACATGTGAATTTTGGACCATTGCAAGCAGGTGCTTAAACATGCTCTTAGCAGTCTGTCTCATGTTACGGTGGTGCCCAAGGACCTCTTGTTGGAAAGGTCTGTTATGTTGCTCTCATAGTCTTTCTTCTTTGCTGATAACATCATAAAGAAGAAGTTCGCAGGCCTAAGTCATCTTCATTTCAAGAGCAAGCGGCATCAACAATGCTCGGGCTCTCTTTGTCAATACAACAGGAACACTTCTTTCTGCCTTGCTGATAACATAAATATGCAAAACCTACAGGAACACTTAGTGGAAACCTTGACAAGCATTTGCAGCATGCTTTATTACCAAGTGCCTTCCAGTCTTCCTCCTTGCCCTCCCTTAGATACTCTTAGATATGAAGTGTACTGCAAAGTTGTCAATCTGATGCCATGTTCCATTGCACATTTGCAGGTTGACCCCCACCCATCTCGGCAAACAGGGGACGCAGCCTGTGCTTCCCACTGAGGGTTTATCCAGTGCAAACATGTTTCCAGTGTGGACTGCACAGGACACTTTTATGAAGTGCCGTGCTTTTATGACCAAGGTGCAGCAACGAGAGAGCAGTGGAGAGCACAGTGCCTCAATTCATCAGTGTTACAGCTACGTGTTCTTGTTTTGCGTCTACATTGATCGTCATCGTCTTGTTTTGCCACTGCCCTCCGAGCTCATGGGTCTTGACTGCGTGCAACACCAACGAAATGTGCGATGGACATCGCCAAAGCTGCGCTCAGCCTCCAGCAAGGCGTCACACTTCTGCGGCACTGCCAGTGTTGCCAAGCACCAACATGTCAAGTCGGACCTGAAGTGCAATAGCACATCCTCAGGCACGGACCCGGAGGATGACAACTGTTTCTGGGCCTATCGCATATAGCATGATGTCTAAAACTTTGTAGACAGTTAGCCGTGCTTTCACTGTGCCAACAGGGTGCTTGCAACAAACATTTGCCAAGCTCTCTTGACAACCAGGGTTACTGCGCAGTGTGCCAATCACGGAGCATGCTTTCATAGGGCAAGGCTGCTGCTCATGAGACAGAAATGCTACAAGTGTTGTGCTATGTAGCTTGCACCTTTTGCAATAAACAAGAGGTGCATGACTTCTGTTTCCCTGGCCTGAATTACCTGTATTTCTCTTGTTGCCAAAGCCTGTTGACTTGTGTATAGTGACAAAAAAAAATAAAAAATAATAACTTCAGCAAGAAAGCTTTGGTACAGTGTAAACTTCACCTTATGAAGCATGCTTGGATGTGGTATAGTGGACCAGATGGTTTTTTCCCACCATTGTTCTCATTGTACATGATCAATAACTGCATTGACAATGAGTGAGTTTTGGCTTTGACGTTAAATGATAGTTTCTGCAAATGTAGCTTCTTGGAGTGAAGCTATCCAGTTCAAACTGTATCAGTGGTCCTGGAACCACATTTCGTAAATGTTTTTTTTCTTCCGTTGCATTGAGTGGCAAATGCTGGCAAAAACTGTATAAAATGCAAGCTCAAAGGCAAGTGAATGCACCAGGAAAAGAATTGTTACAATATGCGGCCCCAGCAGTGGTGCTGGTAATGCTATCTTTAAAATATTGTCCACTAACCACAACTTTCTTAGCTACAAGACTTCAGGACAATTACGTGTTGCAGTGTCTCTCATGTCATGAATTAATGTATTTACTTGTGTAACTCCTGCCCTTGTGAGAGGTTTTCACCCCAACTTTGGAGTGCAAAAATTGGGAAAAAAAGTTTCATGAAGAGTCTCCATGCGCATACTCACTTGCTGGGTAAATTGTGCAAGCTGTTACAAGATGGCACTAGTCCATTCTTAAAATGGGGTGCCCCATGTAGCACGGACAAAACGGGCAAAGTTAGATAAAATTACAACTTTCATCAACAATGCTTTGGTACGTAAACTAAAAATAAAAAGTTTTTCTATGTCTATGACCTTCAAAGATGTATACAACCCTACTTAAAAAGAAAAAAAAAAAACTGCAGAACACTTTAATTTGTGTACAGTTAAAATACTGGTTAAAATGTAGAAGACTCATGCTCCTTAACAAAATGCTACATTTCAATTCAACATGTCTCGGTGTGCATGTGTTTACCGTTCTCATAACATACGGAGGTTTACAAAGAAATACATCAAAATCTTTCCACTTTCAAAACTTC
Source organism: Dermacentor silvarum (assembly GCF_013339745.2). NCBI lineage: Eukaryota > Metazoa > Arthropoda > Arachnida > Ixodida > Ixodidae > Dermacentor > Dermacentor silvarum. The sequence continues at coordinate 236,552,517 of NC_051155.1, forward strand.
CCCTGATTATTTTATGGCAATGAAAATCTACAACACTTGTGAAGCATCAAAATAACAATTAACACAACTTCTTGAAACATCTTAAGTGACATTAACTTATCACAATCGAATTAGCATGTTGGTGACACAGCATCAGCAAAGAAAGAGGTTTCAACTAGCAAGAAAGTATGTTTATATTTCATTAGTGTTTAAACCATGTTGCACACAGATTTAAACCAACATCTCTTTGAAAAACAAGGGCTGTATTGCAAGGCATCACTCAGGAGCATGCTTGGTACCTTTACATATATGGTCAACATTCATTCTACATGCTCATCAGATAAGGTGTATCTTTGGAAATCGCACCCTGTAATAGTGGTACCCAAATGAACAGCACATAAGCTTTGCACACAATATGTCGTTGCAAGAGTGTACAGTGTCTTCATCCACCAGAACTTTTTTTTTTTGTCATTGTGCATGTTCTTGTCTCTTGTAATGTCCCAATTGGTTTCTGCCTGCTTGGTCACATTTTTGCCAAGTCCCAAGGTTCTGTGAACTACGCTACACCCAGGTTTACCATCTTGCTAAAATTGGTGACATTATAACAGAAGTGAAACAAGGTATGCCACAGCTGTGTGAGTAGACATTGTAGCTGCATGCATGTTGGTTCTCTGCTAAAGTGTCCCGACTGAGCCAGCTAATAAATAAACATTGTCACTTTCAAAAGGTGTGTGATTGTATGTATGTGCAGGACAGCATAAAAAGAAAATAGCGAGAAGCCTAAAATGAAGTAAAGCCCATTTATTTGGTAACAGGCCGTGAACAGCCAGTCAATCTATGACCGAAATGTACATAAAGCAATCTTGTATGTAAAGCGCCATTTTCATGCCGTGCTTATGGAAAAGTGATACTATTAACAAACTACCATGTACACATCTAATAAATTTCTCAACCTTTCAATATAAAATCGAACACTTTGGAGTAGTGGTCAACGAAGTGGACTTCTAGGCCTTCTGTGATATAACTCTGCAGCTCAGCATAATCTTTCTTGTTCTCCTCGGGAAGGATGAGGCACGTCACTCCGACTCTTTTGGCCTTTGAAAGAAACAAAAAGGAAACAAAAGTGAATGTCACATTTAGCTTTTTTCCCTCTGGTGAAGAAAACATTTTAAGTGGACATAAATAAGAATTATCAATCACTCAAGCCAGCCATGTAGCCTTTCAAAGTGCTATATGCATACCATTTGTGGAAATATGCTGATCATTGGTGGAGAAAATGAAGCCCAAACTTTTCTATTCAACTGCTCTGCCTAAACCGCAAAGCTGATAATGTCGGTGCAATTTCATGGATATTATTTTTCCTTATCTCAACTGTTTCAGGCAATGAAAGTTTCTGAGCAGACGCTGCGAAGTCTGTAACATCACAGTGAACCAGTGCACTTTCAGTAGGCATCATCACCTGTCCTTCATTCTCGTGTCCTTTCTGGCTTACCAATGTTCTGCTCATGGTAATGTCTAACTTAAACTAATATTACTCTTTAGTTCCCGCTAAGTCAATGTCAACGACACATTTCATTCATCACTTTGAGGTAAACACAATGGAGGATGACGTAAGTGCAGTGTTACAAGTCACTTCAGTGCAAGTCCACATTTCTAATAAATCTAATAAATTTATCAGGCCACTGATACAATCCCACTGATAAGACAGGCTGTCAGTTAATGTCAGATGCTACCCCATCTTCAATGAGAAAAAATGAAGCCCAAACTTTTCTATTCGACTGTTCTGCCCAAACCGGGTATTGCTCACATAGCTACACAGTGACAGCCAAGGCACTTTGGTTCCTATTAGTAGAAAAACATTCCAACAAGTCTTCAATTTCATGAACAATTTGTGAATTGCATGTAGACAAAAAACGTTCATGAGAAGTGAAATGAATGCAAGGGAGAAAAGCAGCTGGTATACATGCTTTGCTAGATGGAGGAAACAATAACAGAGGAAATAAACAGACTGTTATAAGCTCTATCACATTTCTACATATGTTTATCGACAAAGGTGAGGTTTACACAAAAGCAGCAAGAAAAGAAACTGCAGTGCTATCTGCCAAAGCCCTGCTGCCTTTGTTAATGCCCACAGACATCATTGGGGTATTCCATTGATAATGGGCACAAACTTCTGTAAATTGAGAGTGACAGCAGACAACAGCTGCATTTGTGCAATAGACTTCCATGACTGACATGGTATTCATAGCAGTCTAACTGCACTTTAGTAAACAAGACTGTCGTGGGTGCCAATGAAGGCAAGAATAATAGAAGAAACATGCAACACACCATGAATAAAGGAAGCTACACATTTCATTATGGCAGTGCTGTGTTCTCACTTGGTTAGCTTGAATACATGCACACATTTTACCAGGTATTGCTCCGACACAAAGTGACAGCCAAGGCACTTCGGTGATGCAGTTTCTACAAGTACATTCAAATGGAATTTCCTTTACATAAGTACATTACAAGATGCCAGCCAAGTTACCGCCTGCTGGAATTGTGGAACACATTAACAGCACTAAAAGAACCAGAAAAAGAAGTGCCCATCAAATGTACTTAGTGTTTCTTATTTTGTGCCTTTAGAGCTGTTATGCTTGACAATGCCAGTCAAGAGAAGAATTTTAGGAACTTGCAAAATTATTAGCAAGGGCTGACATGCAGAAACAAAGATATTGGAAGATTTTAGAGATGCTTCCGGCTGATGCCATGGCTTTTTCATTTATGGTTCAGCTGCACTGTTCTTGCATCTGTCTGACCAACAGTGAATACAAGTGCTTCATGCTGAGCAGATGCATTAAAAAAAAATTGCAAGAAACGAAGCAAAATATTACTAAGTCATGCAGACTTTACTTAGCCTTCATTTCAGTCTCCCCCACTGACATCTCTGCTCAATAAAAATCTTATTTCAATGTTTGCTTAAGGGGAGATGCTACTCGGAAAACATTTTATTCAAATATTTGTGACAGCTCAATGAAACTTTGACTATTTACAGAGTTCGAGCTCCTCTTTTCAAATCTGCTTTTAATTTTTTGATAGCTCACTTGGTTAGTTTCTTGCACACCATGCATTTATAAAAACAATGCATTTTGTGCAAGCTTAAGCAATAACAGTGAGCACAAGAAAACACAAAAATAGCTCATATTGCTCCCAATGAACAGTAGAATTCAATAAAGCAAAAAATATAGTGTAACATTTGTGTTTTAGTCTTGAAAAAAATTACAACACTGAGTTTCAGTTTTACCATTCTGAACGAAGAAGCTTTTCAATTTATCTTACTGAATATATTTGTGAAAAGCTCTGAAAGTTGTTTCTTTGAATTCAGGACATGTTAAAACATAAGCATGCCAAATTTCATTATGATCAGACTACATAAAGTGCACAAACTCTAAAAATGCTACAAATTGAAAAATTGAGAAAAACATCTTTGAAAGTAAAAAAAGAAGAAAAAAAAAAAAGTTGCAACGCTAGGCTTCCGGCGGGGAATATATATATTTCTTTTCTTTCATATTTTCAGCAAGAATGCGGCACTGCCGAAGTAGGCTCTGGGAGAAGAGGGTTAGGTCTAGATCCCAGCAAAAATTCAAGAGCAGGTAACAGCGGGGAGCGAAATGCCGCGTGCGTGAAATTCGCACTCTCATGAGCCACCGCGAGTGCTTTTCGCACTTTTTATTAACTTCTAGTTGATTCTCAGCTTTGATTTTTTAATAGATAAAAGAGGAGGCCCCCCTTAGAGGAATACAAAACACAACAAAACACAAAATCGACTTTTTTAGGGAAAAATCACGGTTTTTCGACCCTCAACACCCTTAAGTGTGTCCTCCGTGCTAAAGTTGAACTTTGCCAATAATGATGTTCACGATACATCACTGCTAGCTGCAGAGGTTAAAGAAACACCAATACCAGTCATTAACTAGGGCCAGGTTTGAAGACTGGCTTCCAGCAACTCCTTTGTCGTCATTCTTGCAGTGCAAAGAGATTATTTATTAATGTAGAAAACCGTAGACGTATGCCGACATTCCCTTGATAATTTTTCTAGCATGCAAACTATGAGGGCTGTGATACCATAGCCATTGCTGCTATGCCCACGTTGCACACATTGCTTAGTGTGTACACTGGTAGCTGCCAAACAGCCGCTGGCAGCAGAAGCAGTGATCAGCACAGCAAACACACAAGTGCATACACGAAAAGTGATTTACTGACTCACAGCACTGCTTTGGCTGTCAGTGCAACAGCGTACACAATGCATGCAAAGTTAGAGGTGGACATATCTGCACGTATTAAAGTAAATATTTGTAAATTATAGTTGCCAAGCAAGCACAAAGTCACTCACCGCTATTGTCTTCTCCTTGATACCTCCCACTGGAAGCACCTTCCCTGTGAGTGACACCTCTCCGGTCATGGCCACACCTGGCCTTATCGGCCTGTTCAAGGCCAGTGATAGCATTGCGGTCACCATGGTGATGCCTGCACTGGGACCATCTTTGGGCACTGCACCCTGTCAGTTTGAAATAGAGGCACAGTGTGGTAACATTGTAACATTAGCTAGCTGGTCATTCACACTGAAGCAAAAGCTTCACAAAAGACGTACGTGGATGCATAGAAGGCAGGCACTAAGTGCTGTGTCTACCTTTTCTATGTTCTACATCTTTTGCCCTGTTTTGACAAAGCATGAATCTGATTTATGCGCCCACTTGAATTCATTCAAACTTCTTCTAAGAAGCACAGATAGGTGTGCGAGTTATCTGAAGTTGAGTGAAACAGCAAGCCTAAAATAGTATGGGCTGTTACACAGACAGGGCTTCATAACATAGAGGAGTGGGAATCTATGCGTGGGCACATTTGCAATACAGAAGGTTGCACATATAATATATTGGTTATAATGAGGAGATTTCAAGTGCATGACAACCTCGAGATCATACACATAGAAATTATATCAAAATATAACAGCCATTTTTTGCACACTACTGATCCAACAAATGATTTAGGTTCACTAGACTAAACGAAAACAAAGCAAATGTACGTGGAAGGAAAAAAGTGAACAAAAATAGATGAGAACTTCATCAGGAGCTTTAGAAACACTCAAGCAATGCTTTGTGAAGTATGAAGAAAGGACACAAAAACATGAAAAAATACTCTTGAAGATGAAGTTTAAAAATTCTACATTTGTTTGAATTAACCAGAATTTTGAGTAATTGCAAGTTGGCTGTACATATCACTCAAGCATAGCAAGCTGTTACCTATTGTTACCAGCCCTATAAAATAATTTCTTTCATATTTGCATAACATTCACTAGGAATACCATTCACGACAAAACCTAGGAAGAGGCCTTACTCTGAGAAACATGGAATGAAAAAAAGTAGGAGGGAGCATTACATCCAGCAGCCAGCTTTCACAAGTCGACTTAAAGTAATCTGCTTCCTTCGAAAAGCCGGCCCAACTCATGACCCCACCCTCAGCAGACAGACTCGGCCCAGTATGTTTGACTTGAGCTAGGTTTTAATTGATGTTCGGACTTGTGCCAAAGCACCCGATCTGTGCATATTTTCTCCCAAAATGCTTGTGCAACTTCTGTCACTTATTGCAACGATATATTCGTTGCCTTCTTTGTAATGTATGAGTGCGGCAGTCACACGTTGCTGTCGCACTCGTAGTCTTTTCAAAGGAACGCGTACTGAGTGCATCTAGGCTAGTGGTGGAAGACATTAAAACATACCACGGCATGATCATGTGTTGGTTCAACTTTTTTTTTACTTCAATTCTATCCCCTGACTCTCCCTCCTAGTTCTTTCCTCCCTCCATATAAAAAATGCCATTGGGGCCCCTGAGGGGTGCCAGATGACAAACAATGAGAAAGTAACACTTGAAAAAGTGCTCACAATCAGTTTGTCCAGGAAGGAAATTACCCACATCACAAACACGTAAGCCATGCATCATTTCATTTAAAACACGAAGTTGAAGATGCGGCTTAGTCAAAGTTATGCTCATATTTTGACAATGGCCCCTTGATTTCAATGTTCTGATGAGAACTTCATTTTTTAATTGATGAACAGGTTTGAAAAATAAAATAATTTAAGCTGCTTGCAGCACCACCCTATGAAAATAGAAGACAAAACTGAGACGCACAGGTTTGAGCTCAAATAATAATATTAGTAAAAATAAAAACGTAAGAGTAAAACGGCAACATGTCAGGAATGAATTCACTTTCACCAAATTCTGGTACTGATGCTTCTTTAAATGAGTGACCTGAGGCTCTTGAAACTGAATCTTGTTCAGGCTGCCGTTTGAACAAAATAAAGTGGGTTCCAGAACCTCACCTCAGGCACATGCAAGTGAATGTGTGCCTTCTGGAGGAAATCGTTCTTCGGATCCTCTTTCAACAGGAAGGCCTTGGCAAAGGAGTAGGCAATGTTGGCACTCTCCTTCATCACTTCGCCGAGGTGACCCGTCAGCTGCAGTGAGCCCTCAAGCTTCTTGTCCCCACTAGATTCCAGTGGCCGTGGAACGGCCGTCTCTATGTATAATGTGGAACCCCCTAGAAAAACAAGACGCGCACACAAGTGTCAAGCATGCCAGAAAATCTAGCAGACAAATATAAACAGCAAGGGGCTCCAATTGTTTCAATTTATACTATGTCCATAATGGCACGCCTATAAAACATCTGCTGATGCCTCTAAATACAGTGAAATACTACAAGGTATCGGGCAATAAAAACTCATATGACACAGTATAAGAAGATTTCTAGAAAGGCTGTACAAGGCAATTCAGATCCCTGGATACATGTTCCACTAATTTTCCATCACTTAAAAAAAACTATGTACCAAAATTATTTTTACAAGTAAAAAATTGTGATGGCAAATTGATACAAGCACCAACATGCTTCCTTATTGGTAGGCTCCAATGATATTGCATGCTCCTGGCTACTCTCGACAACTACGAATTGAAACTTGACTAAAGTTCTAAGCCAACAGTTCTAAGATAAGCAGTAAGCACTGATCCTCAAATGCACAGAGAGCCACACTATGAAGATAAATGTTTCAATGGGAATTAAATTTCTCTAAGCAAAAAGTGGCACTCAAGCAGCAACATTTTGTTACCACTATAGTAAGTGTTGTATTTTCCATGCTATATTCCACAGACTATTATAGAGTATAAATGTTGAATTTTTGTGGGTTGCGAACTATCTATAGATGTGGATTACGCGTGATTTTATATGTTAAGATTCAAGGCATGCTCAAAGAAAACAAGGCCAGACTGCGGCTGCACATTTTCCCCATGCGAAATCACATAATGGAATAATCATCACTGTGCACAAGCAATATTCCCAGCTCATACTGGCAGCTCGTGATATGCAAGCAAAAAGTGAACAGATGTGTAGGGCATCTTGTGAAGTAAGAAGTGGGTTGTTGAATCGTAGTAGTGATCTGAAGTAGTGATCCGACGAATTTTAGATCTGACTCTTATAAGCAGTTTAATAAAGGACCCAAGCTTTTACTGGCTGACAGTGAATGAATGAATGGACCATTTATTGGAAGGATGGCTCATTAGCTTAAGGTTGGCTATAAATTTTTTCTTTACCTACTGTATACTGCTTTCAGACAAGCTAAAAGAACTGTTTCCTGTCGAAGTTCATCCTTGCAAACTTGCACCTAGTGCGAACTATCTAAAAAACCTTTTTATTTGAAGCCCCAACTGTCCTCTGCAGACTACACATAAGGTGCGGACTACAGTCCAGAAAATACAACTCAATTTCTCATCAGATAATCCAACCACATGTATACATAAGAAACAGCCTAACAACTCCTTCACAAGCAAGCTCCACACTTTACGAACGTAAACAGAGCAAGCAACTGTTTTTATCCCAGCTCACCCATGGCCGTCCAGGCTAGTCCCATGACAACGCCAGGTGGTGTCTCCTCGTACATTCGATCGTGAGTAAATAATGGTTTCCCAACAAAATCGTTGAGGTTCTCCGGCTGCACTTCCACAACTTCACACTCTTTACTGACTATCTTGAAAGCAGCCTTGCGGAGGATCTGCACCAAAGTAGCAGTCAGAAAAAAAAGTCACAAACAAAGCACTCTTGGATAGTTCAGATTGGAGGCAGTAAGGGACTGTGTGTTGCCTTGTTATACAACAGAAGGCTGCTGCTATCGTGTAATAGAAAGAAAAAAAATGAAAGCAGCTGCCTTGTCAACTATTCAAAGCTGTTACAAACAGATCAAAGTTCCAGGAGAACTGGTGGCTGATCAATGAGCTTTAGAGATATTATTTAATTGCTAACAAGGAATCTTTCTTATGACAGAGAAGGGTGGAGGCTCAGTGGATAACTCATCTCGCATGATACTGCTACATTACCACGATGGCATAAACAATACATCTGCCAGTGTTTATGCAACAATGTGTAAGATGTAAAGCTTGAATATTTCAGCATCATGTGTGCATTTGCTGCAATGTACTATATAAGTTAACAACATTGTAGTCCAAGTGCTGAAAGTGAACTTGGCTTTCCTTGTGGAAAAGAGACATGCTCTACCAGTCCCCAGCAAGTAAAGACAGCAAGTAAAGATATCTGCGATGTTTACTTGAATAGTGTTGCTGCAGTTGCATATATAGGGAGACAGAAAGAGAAAATTGGCGTGCACGAATATACAGGGAACCAGGCAGCAAGAGTGCAGCATGGCAAGTTATAAGAACATCTGCAATCTGATGAAACCACCTGATAGGCTAGAAGGTAGCAAAACCTCACTTGCACACAATGATTTTCAGCCTATTTTTTTCTGCCGAGTATCTAAACACTGGAATGCTCTTCTTCATCAATATTGTGATGAGCAGGTGATGCTCATCACGATCAGTTCAAGATATAACAACTTTTTTCAGTCTACTGTGACAACCACTTTTTGCATACGCTGTAAACCAGTCCCTTATGTAATATGTCTGTGCAGGATCTCTAAGGTCATCAAATGCAATGAAGCGAAACCCTTGTTCTAGAAAAAGCAAGCCACATACAAAAACAGACATCCATAACCATCTACAGTTAAACCTGCTTATAACAAACCTCCATATAACGAATTCCTGGATATAACGAAGTTTTTCTATTCCCCGCCATTACTCCATAGAAATACATGTATTTGAGACCTCTACGTAACGAAGCGGCAGCGGGGGACCCCCTTGAAATAACGAATTTTCCCCGCCGACAACCTAGAGATTTCGCACAAAATTTTGTCATTTTTGCGCGGCCAGCAACCGGAAGCACCTTCTCTGCCGCGACGGAATGCGAAGCGGCGGCGCTGCGCTTGGCGCGCTCGAATTCACGGCGACTGCGAGGAGAGAGCGAGCGCGAGGCAGGCCTGCATCCCTCGACCCAGCGATCTTGCCACCACGGCCGTGACCTTTCCCCCTCCCTTCATTCAAACCTGATCCCGCCGCTTGCTGCAGCTGGCCTAGCCCACCAAGCCGGCACTCTCCTTCCCCAGTTGATGATGCCGAAGAAGATAAAATTTTTTTTTTTTCAACGCGCTGGCAGAGCCACTCTTTGGTTACTGCGCAAGTCTCTGCGCTTCACTTCACTAACCTGACACTAGGAACCGCTAAAACGGGTCCAAAAATTGCCTACGCGTTAGAATCGAGTACGACCCTAAATTTGCGCTACCATATTGCCATCGGCATTTCAATATGGCCGCCTCATACGCACTTCGAGCCTAGCTCTTGTAGCTTCGACCATGTGCTGTAGTACGTGTGCTTAGGCATTATTCTACCAATTTAGTTAAACAGCGAATGTTTACAAGTTTATACGGCCGATAAAACTACTATTCTTACTTCGTATAGCTGTCTGCTAATTTGCTATCGCAATTGATGCTTCACTTTTCGGGCGAAACTGGGACTTTTTTGTTCATCGCAACTTTAGTGTATTGAGAGTAAATTGTGAGCGATAGTTGTATTTCTGTATGAAAGCATAATGTGCGTGGTACTGTAAAGGATTTTTTTCCCCTCTCTCTTGGTCATGGAAAACGGGCGCGCGTTACAATCGAGGGCGCGTTAGAATCGAGTAAATACTGTAAGCATTTCTTTTTCGAATTTTCGAGCCCCACCTGCATATAACGAAATCCTCTTTATAACGAAGTTTCTTGGGAATTTGTCAATTTCGTTATATCCAGGTTTAACTGTATAAGAGATAAGCCCAATGGTTTCAGATAACTGTTACTCTAACGTTTTCGTTACCACTGTCTTCTCTTCTTTTTGCATGCAATGCCAATTACTGAGCCAACATGGTTAGTGATAACCGACATAAAGCTACCTTGCATAATGCCACTATCTAAAACCTGTAATGCAGCCAGATATGCCGGGTGCTTGAAAGGACCTCAGAAAATCTTCATTTAACAATCTGTTTATGTCAACAAGCAGACTGTCCATAAACGTACTACACTTGAACCTCGCTATAACGAAACGGGATATAACAAAGTAAATGAAATTCCCCTTGAAATCCCCATTGAGATGCATGTATTTAAAACCTCACCTTAACCAAATGAAATTGTCCTGCCAATGGATATAACGAGCTAGATTCGTTTGCAAAATAAAAAAAATACCCGACCGTTGCGCACTGCATACATTGCTTTCTGCGGGGTTCGGCACTTGTTCACCGTGGCAGTTAAAAACTCCCGTCTCCCTGCGTCGAATATGTTGTCAAGGTCTTTCTCACCATGGCGAGTAGCTGTGCCCCTGCGCACAAGCAGCCCTTCTCCACTGACCTCTCTCTCTGTAGCGCGTGCCTGGCTGCGCTGCGACGCATGGCAGTGCGAACTCACTTCTACTGTGCGGCGTGCCGTGCAAGCAAGCAGGCAGGCAGGCAGGGACAGCTGGGCGTGCCCTCCAATCTCAGAGGTCACGCGTGAGCCTGCGCCAGTCGCGCCATGCTGCGCGGCTACGTGCGGCGGTGCGAAAAATGAGTGCGATCACTTCTTTATCTGCAGCACACTGTGCAGCCAGCTGGGCCTGGCCTCCAAAATCTCCACGCTGCAATCGCAGGGGTCACGCCCGGGCCGTGCATTCACTTCTCCTTCTCCCTGCGGCGTGTCACAAGCGCTGGCTGGGCGTGGCATCCGAGATCGCATTGGCACCGCTGCCATCTCGGAGGCCACAAGCCGGCCGAGCCGCACCAGCACAGCAAATTTTGCTTGCCTCCAAGATCACACAGCAGAGCGCCGTGTTGTGTGCCATGTGCTGTTCGACCACAACGAGCCAAGTGGAAAGCGGGCGTGAAAGATGATCACAATGAAACAGAAGGCAGCGATCACTTCTTTAAGCGATCTAAAGGCTGTCGCGTAAAGTGTTAAGGAGTTACGTGTTGCATGCACAGACAATTCTTATGTTGTTTTATTAAATTTCATCGCATACGTGGTCGTGTAGCGGTTCCGCGGGCTGCAATGCTGTTTTCTTACTTCCATGTTTACAATTGCGCACCACATTGGGTATATATTGCAGGCAATAATGGCAATAATGGATGTAATGGAGTAATTTCGGCTCCCCCTTCAACTTCGTTATAACGAGGTTCGAGTGTAATATATACCAAAATATGAAAAACTAACCTTTTCAATATGTTTCTGCAGGTTTCGGACGCCGCTTTCCCGGCAGTAGAATTTGATTAGACGCTGTAGGGATTCAGGCTTCACATCCACCTGATCATCAGCAATGCCAGAATGTTTCCTCGCTTGTGGAATCAGGTAACGCTGCACAGTAAAATAAGGTCATCTTCGCATGTGATTTAGGCCTTTCAGGTAAGAAACCTGATAACCTACAATGAGGAAAAAAAAAGAGCTATGCTGACATACAGGCAGTATGACATGTGAAAAGTAAAAGAACCTCCCATCGTGAAGTCACTACCAAATGATGAGTGCCAAAGCAATGTCTGTCACTAAAGGTTCTTTGATTTACGAACCAAAGTGTCCCATCAGTATAAGAATTTATCAAAATGCTGAACAGTGCAATCTGCCAGTCTGAGAAATGGCGTGTCTTAAGACAGCAGCACTGCCATTGGCCACCAAAACAAAATGGTGGGGAGTGCATGGGCAGAACATGTGGAAGATGTGGGCCTATACAGCAGCGCACTGTGTTGTTTCAATGGCCCTCCACATTCACATGATATCCAGCTTCTTTGTCTTCAACAAACGTAGTTGGCCTGTTGGCCTCCTGCATCTATAACCATCGGAATTAGTGGCCACTATGACATTCAACACCAGCTGCAGTTGTTCTTGCATTGTACGGTTCTTTTCATAAGGCACATGGCACATGTATCATCAGCAGAAATTGAAACTCAAACAAAGAAATAAGGTATCAGAATACCTGTTCGGTGTAATTACATGAGAGTTCCAACGTTTTTATTGCTCTGTAGCCACTTTTTAAGCATGGCACAGTCCCAAATCTGTTTTGGAGTCTTAATTATGCCACTGTAACAAATTTAGGCAAGCCTGGAAACGAAAAACCACATTTGAGTTGTTTTCTACTTGTGCATATTTGCTGACAGTACATGTTATGAAGTTTTAGGGAGGATGCCTTGCAAAAACTCAGCAGTAGGTTAAGGGCTCAGTCCTTTTGGACATCAGCGCTCGACGAGGAACTCCCAACCGTTCCACTGGACACTCCCCATCCCTAGAGTTACAGCTGTCCTAGAAATGTGGCTTTTTGCCGGGATGATCTAACCGGGATGACCTAAATTTTCCCTGCTTGTAAGGCATCAGATGCTGCTGTGACAAGTGTTGGTGGCTACATACTGAGGTTTATGGGAGCACAAACCTCGGCGATGGCCATCTTTTCCTCAGCAACGTAGCCAGACAGCTCAATCATCTCCATTCGATCCTTGAGTGGTTCTGGTATTGTGTCTGTGACGTTTGCAGTGCAGATAAACAAAATCTGCATAAAAGGCAAAAAAAAAAAAAATGGACATGAATTCTCATAGAAACACACAAGTGATACTGCAATTCTATATTTTCTGCTGTTTCTTTTTCTTTTTTACCACTGCTTTCATTTCCAGTGACTAAGCGAAAAACAGTATATTAGCATTATATAAAATAGGGCTTTCTTAGGACACAGCCTACGCACACGAATATACACACAAATACACACACAGCCATGTAGTCATCAGTATAATTTCCATGAATTATTATTATTGTTTATAAATTAAGGTTTACTTTCCGTTATGTAATTTGAATTACAGTGTAGTTCATGTATAATGCATGCGTGCAAGATGGGCAAGGAAAGGCTTCTGAATCAAAGCTTACTAATTAATTAATAAAAACAGTGAACAGGCAGCAAAACAAATTACATTACACTTTAATCACCTTTGAGAGGTCTACAGTTGACATCAAGGTAGTGATCCAGGAAATTGGAATTTTGTTCAGGATCAAGCACTTCCAAGAGAGCAGATGATGGGTCTCCTTGATAGCCTCTTCCAATTTTATCAACCTGTGAAAAATGTTTCGGATTAAGAAAATGGCACAAGTGCCAAAAAAATACTACACAAGTTTTACAGGGAGAAGCCTATGTCTTAGAGTAGAACATACCTCATCTATCAGTACCAAAGGATTTTCCGTTTTTGTCTTTTTCAAGCACTGGATCAACTTTCCGGGCATGGCTCCAACGTAGGTGCGGCTTCATAATGAAGACAAAGAATAGGTAAGATTAAGGTTACATAAAATAAACAAACACACCCAATTACATTTATTTTAACGCACACGAAGATAGCATCATACTTGGCATTCTCAGCAATGATGGGATTAAATCGGGAAGCTTCATGGTGAATGCAGGCTACCAAGGTAACTGAATAAAGTGTCTCAATGATAGCTACATAAATTAGCAGAACGTAGCTGAACATCAATGCTAATAAGAAACCACAACTTCAGCTTTGCATAAGATTTGAAAAAGGAAAACAATTAAGTCCAAGTCTCAAGGTGTAATGAAATGTCAATCTTACCGGTGCCCCTTGATCTCTGCAACATCAGTCATGCCACCAACACTAAACCGGAAGTACTGTGGAAAGGGAACATTACAAAAAGTAGTCACGTACAGCACAGCTTAGCCATAAAGCAAATATTTCTGCATCAAAGTAATATCACTCAACCAACCAAGAAGTAGGAGTTATGGCGAGATGGAGACTAATTAAAACAGTGGATCACGAAAGGGTGCCTAACACAAAGCCTTAAAGGGCCCCTCAACAGGCCCCATTGCAAATTTTACTTATACGCTAGGTACCGCTTTACCGAGTTTTTTTTCCAAATCGGTTTATTATAAGAGGAGATGGAAGAAGTTGAGTACTCTGTTACCATACCACCAGGAGGCAAGTGTGAATGCCAACAGAAACACCCTCTCCTTCTGCCTCAAATAACATCTGTAATTGATGTTCGTTTACTGAAGTAATGTGTCATTGCGAGTGCCATTGCTAGCACTGCGTTTTACATCATGGCGTTCGTGCGTGTTACCTTGACTCTGTGGCTGGGAGCGGAGCTTCCTTGAGAAAGAGAGGACATGCGGCATTTGGTTTGCAATTTCAGCTGTTTCAGCGGTGCGCAGCGCTGTAATACTTTGCAGGCGCGGTTTTCAGCGCATGTAGTTTGCACCTTGCTTGTCTGTTTAAAAAGGCCAAACCTTTCTCATTATAATGAATACACACTTGTTGAAATGTTGCTCTGTGCTGAGGCTTCCCTTCTTTGCCCACTTACGAACACAAATGAGATATTAACCAAGTGAATGTGAAAATCCACAGAGGACTTTTACTACAACAGACGAGCACGTTTGTACATGCGGTCACAACACAACATTGTGCACAATAACAACACAAAGCCCGAGCCACAACTTTAACGAATGCATAACAAACAAAGAAAACAAACATTAAACATACAAAAACACACATCTATTTTTGGCAGTCCACCCTTTGGAAATGTTGTATTTGTGCATCTAGGTACTGCTCTAAAACCACTTTTGATGTTGAAGTCTAATTATATTTTCTGTATTGCTCTATCTAGTCTAACTCGCACTGGATGTGGCTATGCTACTAAGTCCTTTGGACAGCTTAAAGCAAAATACAAACAGCATTTGGTTGTAGCTAGCAGACAGACATAAGCTGAACTTAAACCTGCCAAGCAGGATGCAAGCAAATGAATTTTACGTGTAGCATAAAAAAATTTAAAAAAGAAGAAAAGGAGGAGAGAGATAGACTCACAATCGCATGAATCTGAGAAAGGCTCATAACAGCCACAAAGGAGGGTGCTCACCTCTCTGTTAAGAGCTCTAGCTATAGACCTGGCAATACTTGTCTTCCCAACACCAGGAGGACCGTAGAAGCAGAGGATCTTCCCTTGAGTTGTTCCCTTCAGCTGACTCACAGCAATAAATTCCTGCAAAGAAGTTTATACAGACAAATAAAGTTCTCGTAACTAAGAAAAAAGAACAATTTACAATCAGCTGAAGAGAAGAAATGATAAAAATTGCATATCAAAAAAACTTTTTTTTTTTGATCATGTCAACTTCAAAACAATACACAACTGCTAACAAAGCTTTCCAGATGCTGAAGCCACAAAAAAGATGAATTTTCTTGCACAGTAAGCATGCAGTTAACAATAAAGGAATGTACGCTACTTTGTGAAAGCAGCTCTTGAAGTTTGCCTCTCAATTCCAGTACGTGCGCCCAGTTGCGAAATTCTTAAGCACAAAATTATTTTCTTGCATACGATGCTTTTTATTGCGATAACAATTATGTGGACATTCAAAGCAGATTTCTGCCGTCTGCGTCACCGTCGCCATGATGTTTCGTATGACGTCAACGGCGATGAAATTGGTGCCGTGCGCCGTATGCTGCAAGTGCGAGTGAAAGCGTGTGAGGGACGCGCGCTTTCACGGGGAGTGAACGCACGGCGGAGAGCAAACGCGTGTTCTGCGCCGTGCTCCCGAAGGGCTACAGAATTAAGCGTCTCTTTCCTCCTTTACAATCACCATATATATATAGATCAAACGCGACTTCATTCGTCGCGCAAAAGGCCGTGGGGGGACGGGAGGGATAGAGGGGAGGCGACGTTTAGCTGCGGCACCAAATGCGTAACTATATAAAAGTGTTGCATGGCGAGAAGGTGGTAAAGACTTTTGACGCTGCTCGATGAAGTGTCCCGTTCTGATCTCGTCGAAAACCTCCAAGCCGCCCCCAGAGGCACCGGCAACAGTCACCCAACGCCGCGCACATTCGGTGCGAATGCAGGCAAAACGCCAACGGCGTCGACAACAGTTCTGCGCGTTGCTGGTGCTGCTGCATGTCCAAGTTTATACAGCTGATAAAACTACTATCCTTACTCCGTATAGCTCTCTACTAATTTGCTATCGCAATTGATGCTTCGCCTTTCTGGTGAAACTGCGACATTTTTTATACAAATGCCTTTGAGCTCGAGTACACGTCATGCAGCTGTACGCTAGTGGTTGCAGTATGTATGGTGCTCTAAAAGTGTGTCAATATGACACCAGAATTCTACAGCAATTATGATTCTCTGAAAGGGTTAATTCAACACGACCTCAAATGATACAAGTGCTTCAAATAGTAAATGTAGGCCGCGAGTTGAGTTGAAGAGCAACCACTATTCATCAGCTATTCAATAGTTGGGTATTTGCATGGCACAAGTACTTAATTTTTGTTTTCCCCAGCCAAATGACTTTAAAGGGGCCCCGAACCACTTTTTATCGAAGTCGAGAAATGCATTTGAAGTTAAAATAGACTATTTCAGAAATACTTTGCTGCCAAAAGTACTTCAATGCGTTCAGAAGAAGCGGAGTTATTGGCAATCAAACATCCTCTTCGCAGTGCTTCTGCTCATTCTTAAATGACTTGCACTGCGAAGGCTACGGCGCAGCGGAGCATGCCAACAATGCTCCACCTACTGAACGTCACCGTGGCGCGCAGTTCAAATTTGATTTTGGATGTTCACGTAGACACCACTACTTCCGATTTCGGCACCTACGACGCCCCAAACGCGATTGGCCTCAGCCAGCGGACTTGTCGCGGCACCCCGCGGCAGCCGCATTATATATGCTACATAGCAGACCGCAACTACATGCAACTGTAGTGCGTATGCGTGCTTGCTTTGTGCATGACAGGGCTTAAATGAGCGCTCACGCTCATATGCTCCAGTCTGGCCATGCTACGTGGTGCAGACCAGCTTTGTCGTGCACCAGCTTGACCAGTAGCCACATCCAACTTGCGCATGTTGAAGCGCTAAGCTCAATATGAAGCGAACTCTGCCAAGGCATCTAACCTGGAGCGGCCAGGAGTGAGCGCGCACTGGCAAGCATATGTGTGGTCTGAGCTTAAGTTTCGCGCGATTCGAGGCTAGTTGAGTGTTCAAAACTAGTCGAAATTAGCGAGACCTGATGGCTATGACACCAATAAGCAGGGCGGCCAAAGTTCAATTCCTACGTAGGCAGCAACGGCCGAGCGTGAGTAGACGTTAGTCGGCTTCTTCTGTAAGTACGTAATTATTATGAAAATTTGAAAGCACATTTTTCGCTTACTTCAGCCTGTTTATTAAACTGCGTCAATAAGTATACAGAGTAACAGTAGAAAGAAGCGCACTGATTCAGACACCCTTCTTGAGTGATGTCAGCTATTGGACAATAGCAGCCGAATATGGTAATTTTGCTATATTGTGAAATAAAGCATCCAGAAAAGAGTGAGGAGCAGGCTTCTGTTGAAAAGAGAGCGTCTGAAAAAATGTGACTTTGCGCTCTGCTTACGAGCTCCACGCGCAGCACACGGCTGCAAAATTTGGCTGAGAAGTTCACAGCAGTGTGCGCTATCCGCGAACTGTGTTTTTTCACCAAGCCCAGTGAGCGGTTCAAGCCCCTTTTAATCAAAGTGCATTGCAGGCCTTATGTATTCATGTGGCCTTTACAGACAAATTATGTCAAAGCGTGACAGCAGTACAATTAAGTGACGGCGGTACAACTCACCAATATGCGTTTCTTGACATCTTCCATGCCGTAGTGGTCTTCCTCAAGCACCTCCTTGGCTCTAGTCAGGTCCAGGTTTTCCTCACTCGTCTTACCCCAAGGAAGGCTCGTAAGCCAGTCGAGGTAGTTACGCGTCACACTGCGCCAAGAGGAGGAAAAAAATCTTTCTGGTCAAAGCATATCATGTGAAGAAGTGCCCCAGCTGCGGTTTATGAACCTTGACTCGTAAGCTGTAATATACTGCAATGTTGTACAATATGCCAGAATGTTGTAATTCATAACAGAGAACAGAACTGGCACTGTGGACTGGTCTTAACACTAACAAAACAGAGGGTTATGCGAGCAGAAAAAGAAAAGAAAGATTATGAACAAAAAAGAACTAAAACTTTATTTCCGTGTGTTTGCTTTTTAGCACTATTTTTTGTGTGCTATCTTGAGCCACTCCAACTACAAATATGTCGAACAAGAAGTTAAACACTTCTAAATACGATATTAATCTTTTTTTTTTCAATTTTTCTTGAGCTGACCAAGCCGACACATTTAAGAAATTACCTCTAAGTTAGAGCCACAAATAATAAAAAATCTACACTGTTTAGCCTTACCTAGCCAGTAAATCTCATGAACACAAATAGCTAGATTGCATACCTGAACTCTGACGAGTGGTTGTCGAGAAACGAGAGCTTATTCAATTCTTCGTCAATCACTTCCATGACTTGCTTTGGAACAACCAGACCCTGTTACACGTAGAAAAACAAGACATGCATTAAAACATTTAGAAAACCCCAAGGCAAAATAAAATGTCATTTCTGTTTTGGGATAAGTAATGCCCTTGCAAGTAAACGTGTTAAAAATGTGATGGCAGCTGCATGTGGAAGGCCCGTCCAATTCATTTAATTATTTATTTTTGGGATAATCATAACAAAGACCAAATAAAGAATGCTTAATTCTCAGAGGTTATAATTTAATTTTAGCTTCCAACAATACCTTCTTTGTTCCAACTCTCAGAGTCATTGCTGGTATATAACTAAATGGTAATTCATAAATCATATCCAAAGTGAGTGGCTCACTCTCTCTGCAAGAGGCTTGGATTAAAATCTTGCATCTCTACAACTTGGTTATAAATAACAGAGTTCAGTACACCTGTTTGCTTGCTCAACTGTTGCATGATGGGGGCCCGTACCTCTAGCCTCTGCTTGAACTTCTCCTCGATGGCATCCTTGTCATCCTTTTCGAGGCCCAGTTCCTTCTTTATAGCCTTGAGCTGCTCCTGCAGCATGTACCGCCGATGCTGGGTCTTCACTTTTTCCTCGACCTGTCACGACAGAACATGAAAAGGCTAAAGTGCTCATTTTCCAGCTCCACTTCCAGTAACTGATGTTGCATACCACTATACTATTCCTTCCAGGTCAAGGCGCTAACAAGCAGTTGGAAGAAGTTTATAGAAGATCTAATTCATTTTTTATGCCATACTCAATTTGGTAGACAAGTTTATGGCAAAGTTAATTCATATTTTGGATGCTTTGCACAATAATATCATTTTATCACTGTGATTATCTTAGACATAAGCAAACATTACAAGAATTGTACCTATTGTCACAGAAAATAATGTAACGCTACTGAATTCTCTTTTTAAAATTTCTAAAGAGAGAGGGGGAAGCAAGTTGAAGTGCGTCATTATGATAGAGCACACACGCTATAACTGCCAGAGTCAGGCCACGACTACATGAGCCAAACATAGGGTAGTTGACCTGGTTCTGGTTTTAAACACCAGATAGTGAATCGCGTGAGCAGTGATTCAGCTAGCCAGGAGTAGGTAGATGATGAAACTGCATTTAACTCAAGTCGCTGTGCATATACTAGAATCTCACTCCTGGTGATTAGGTTGTGCTCAAAAGAAGGATGTACAAATATTTCGCCTTATTGCAGCACTGACCACGATTAAATCATACATAAACCAGAACACACGCAAATGCAGCCATGACATGCATGTCTGCAAAATTCATCACTGCTTTATGCAAGAATACAAACAACGAAAGTTAATCACCTCCTTGCCGATCTTTTGCTGTAGCTTGCTAAGTTCATACTCTTTCTTCAGGAGGGATAGAGCCAACAGGAGACGTTTTGATATCTGGGGGGCAGGAAGAAAAAAAAAATTAACAGACAATGACAAACGCAAGCTGCTCAGCTTCCAGCTCACGGAAATACCACTGGAAAGAACAGTAAATGCAGAAGCACATTTACATGGGCAACACAATTATATCTCAATTCTGAGGTTATAGTAGTAATAATAATACTAATGATAATCATCATCATCATCATCAACATAAAGGCCATGAAACACATCTTAAGACACATCAAATATTTATCAACGTAATGTTTGCAAGAGCCACAGTATTAGTCACTTCTTTTTTGCAAGGTTATGTTTTACACGTGCAACACAGAAGCTTACACGCTGCATAATGACCTTCCCCACAGTGCTGGCCACTTAGGTGTGTATCACAGGCAACCTGTACCACGCTAGCAAAACGTATTCAGCCACAACAAAAATCTCTGTTACACTTGCTCGGAACAAAATTTCCCAACTGCTGCAACGCCCCTATGACAATGACTGCTCCTTTACTACACTGTGCCATCACCTTAGCATTCAGCATATGGCATGTGCCATCTCGGAAGGCATTAAATTCTTCCTCTTAGGTGCATACAAGCACATAAACCTTTGTCTAAAGAAATCGAGCCACTAGTAGAACAGGAGCTAACTGGTGAAGTATAGCGGCTAGATGTGCTGCTTTGTAGTGTAAAGACACACATGCAAGCTCGCACATCGTTTTGTCTGCACCAACCCATTGCTAACATGTATTTCATATGCTATAGTACTAAGTAGCACATATAGCATTGCTGAAGGCATTAGGAGCATGAATGTTGCCGAGTCCTGATTGCACTGTGTTGAACCTAGTGCTAAACCTCTGGATAGTAAGGGCGAGGGTTCACCTCCTTTTTCAGAGCTCTCATATAGTGTCGATACAAAGTTACAGGAAATGAAAATAGGCGGCATATGTTTCATTAAAAGCAGTGCAATTGTTTGAGAGCTGGCATCAGCATTGAGACAGCTCAGGCTTGATTCTTGCTGATGCCTATTTGGTGCCTTAGATAGTTTATAACAACATTTATTGTTTCTATGATTCTGCTCTCAGTATGTCGGATGCATACACAGATGCATACACCATACAGACCTATAAAACAAAGTTAGTGGACAAATCAGGCTTCTCCACACAGCACCCCTTAATTTTGAGAAGCCAGCTTTGACAAATGCTTTTTAAAGAGCTACAAAACCACAGACCATACAATGGAGGCATGTTTAAAATACCCTAAACAAGCTAACTACTATAATGATATCTGTGTGGCGTGCAGTTGAATAAGTGTTGCAATTGTCTGCGCTGATACTTCAAATGGATTAAGGCTTTCGGGGTTAAGTGACATTTCAGAATTTATGTCTCACCCTACAGAAGCACAATCTACAGAACAAATGTTCAAAATGCTTACATCGGTCTCTTCAAGGATCTGTTGGAGCTCATGAGATTCAGCACCGGTCAATGCCGCACCTAAAATGTTGAACAAGGATGCCAAGCACATGCAACTGAATGCCAACTACACTCCAGGGACCCAAAAATGGCTTTTGGTGAAATTAAACTACACTTAAAAGGAAAGGCAATCGAGGCCCCCTCATACAGAAATGAATATATTAAATGTAAAATCTATACAATACTTTCTAATGTGTTTTTAACACCAGAATAAAACAGCAAGGTTAATTCAACCATGAAGTTTCTTGTGTATCAAAATGATATCATAAGAAGCCAACAAACGACGACACCAAGGAAAACGTAGGGGAAATTACTTGTACTTACTAAATGAATTAAAGAAATGATAAATTAATGAAAATGAAAGTGGATGAAAAAACAACCTGTCGCAGGTGGGGAACAATCCCACGTCCTCGCATTACGCTTGCGATGCTCTTACCTATTGAGCTACCGCGGTGCTGTTTCCCCATCCACTTTCTGGAGTATTTATGTTTTACTACTAGAACTAACCCTGGGAGTGTTAGCCAGCACCACCAGTGGTACACAGGTACAAAACACAGTGACAACCAAATCCTCTGAAATAGCAAAATATAAAAAGCTAAGGCATTACAAAGTTCGAAAAAACAGATACAGTTCTTAAATGAACAAGGAAGGTGATGTTAAAAGCTACATATTTTTCTTTTCGAAGACAGTACCTCATCTTGTAGCTTCTTTGATCACATGATCACTGATAACAGTTTATTTCTTAGTTAAACTTAAAATGGTGGGTAACACCTACCTTACCTAACCAAACGGATTCCAATGCTGAATACAGGACAAGGAACTAAGTGGACAGTTTAAAGCACACTTTTGGCTATCAGTTCAATTCAGAGCCACACTTTCAAGCAGGGACAACAATAAGTGTTTAAGTCACAGTGGTAATCATCAAGCAGAGTACACCAGCACAACAATGACAGATGAGCGTTGAAATTACAATGCACTCTGTTGCCAAAGCATATACAAAATACATTAAAACCTCGTTACAACAAAATCACCATGACAGGAAATGAAGTTCGTTATAGGCGGCATATGTTTCATCAAAAGCAGAGAAGCTTGAAAAAGCCATAGTAATGCAGGAAGTAAACTCCAATATTCCAGAGGCTCGTAAAGCTCCATTGGCTTTATCATGGACAAATGAAATGCGAATAAGCTTGGGGTAAATTGAATTCATTACTATTTCGTTTCTGTTTTCGAAGTTCGAGTGATGCCGGCATGATTTCGGCTTGTACGCATAGTTTAAGGTTTGCTCCCCCATTGGTGACAGAATAGTAGCATTACGAAATCACATTGTCATGGTATTAGTATTCATAAAAGTGTTCTACTTAATATTCCTGTTCACATTTAATTCGTCCAAAATGCACTGAAACAATGCTGTGCTTGAAAAGGGCAACATGATATCAGCGAGATTCTGATGACACCTGTCAGCAGCTGCTTTGTCTGTCAGTCACGATCGTGTGATGCAGCCAGTTCCGAGGAGCTTTTGCCATGTGGTGGCACGTTCTTCCCAGTGACTCAGTGCCTGTAGAGGCTGACATGAAGAAAGGCAGAGTGCTACCGTATCTGCTGTTCTGAGCTGTCTTGTGCAGATTTCCTCCATCACATTTCATACTAAGTGGAGTCTGGTGCCATTCAACTTCGAATATTCTAGTATAAAATGCATCCAGTGCAGTCGGCATCTCATAGAGCATCGAATAAAGTGATTCTGTTATAGTGGGGTTTCACTGTACTTCGCAAGAATGTTTCAGGAGTCCATTACACATTTCACCTTAACAATGATTGCAAATGTCCTATTCCCATAGCTACAGAAATAAAAAGCAATAAGGTGCTGAAGTTTGAAGGCTCAAAGTGGAAAGTTTGCTGGTGCACATGCATAATCGAGCAGATGGATGCGCATAAGCTTACCAAGGTCTGACAGGTACACAGGGTTGTCCACTACACGCTGCCCAGCCTGGATCATCTGCTGAATGGATTCTCGGTACAAGGGATTCAGTGCAATGATGTCACGAATGGTCTTGACTATCTCCTGAGTGACTGCCTACCATAAGATGAAGGCAAATTAAATGGGGCACATGTTACACATCAAGACATCATGACTAATAGTAATATCTTAGTACAGCATAACGGATTGGGCTAGCTAGTATTGCATCACTTTTGTATTAAGCATGAACATTTAATGGAGACACAGAGAAAAGGAAACATGAGGACAAGTGCTACTGTCAACTGCTATGGTTTATTTTGAAGAAACATTTATAAGAACACAACCCTGAAAACCCAAAAGAACATGGAAACATGATGAAGAACACAAGAAAGCATGACAATGAAAAAAAAAAAACACACATAAATCACTGAGCGTGCATGACCATGCATTCCAAAAACAGCAAATTCTTTGTTACGTTTATCGTGGTGTCTTCTCGTTTCTGTGTTTTTGTTAAATGTTCACGCTTCACACTAAAACAATGTCAGTAATAAATGAGCATGTGGCCTTTGATAGCTACAGCATTGTGTTGTAACAGCTGTCAATAATATTGTTGACACTGCAATCACAACACACAAGAACCATGCCTGATTACAACATATGTGAACAAACTCTCTCACGATGCTGGTGGTTGCAACAACAGCACTGAAAATAATTAAAAATTGTGGTGTTTAATATCTCCAAACTGCACAATGGGTTATGAGGGATACCATAGTGGAGGGCTCCGAACTAATTTCGACCACCTGTTTATTTTTCATGTGGAAGCATTACATAACCCATTACGCGAAATTTTGTTGGCGGCAGTGGCGTGTCCGAGCGATGGTACCAAAGATGGCTGACCGCACAAAGAGTAAAAACACGTGAAAAATGCTCATACTGACGTCAAGTCTCTCTGCGAGGTTCCTCTAAACTAAGTAAATTAATGGCTTTGAAAAGAAAATCTGGTACAGTTTGGTCTGGGTGCAAATTGAAGCCGAGCCACCGGGGTGCGAGACGAGCACGCTTCCCTGACGCCACGGCGGTGCCACGGTTCTGGCTGACTAAAGGTGTGCCTAGTGCGTGTGTTATTGCACACATTATGTCGCAGCCATCTGGCTGACTAAACGTGTGCCTAGTTACAGTGCCCTAGAAGGGTGCAGTGGGCTTACTCAGCCGCTCCTCTGATGCAGCTAGCATTGCATCCAAGAGGTGGCGCCACAGGCAACTTCAATGGAAGCTTTGCTCCCTTTGCTTGCAGAAGCTGTCATTTTCCTTGCGCTTCTGTTGACTTCAGTTTGAAGCAGTTCACAGCCTTATTTGTTTTTAATTTTGGCACACTTGAGCTTCTTTACATATCTTTAGCAAGCACTATATTTGTTGAGGCCACACAATATTTGCCACAATAGTACCTTGTGGAAAAGGACGAGGGCAACACTTGGGAGATCTGCTGCCTATCCTAACCGCTAGACTTTTTATGCAACTAAGTCATCGCCGACGGATATTGCTTATGCGGAGAGGGCCTCAAAATTTTCCAAATTATCGGGCAATTGTAAAAAAATTTGAAAAAAAAAAAAATCTAGTTGAATTGGAGGGTCGGTGACCAAATGTACGGTTTCATGCCGTGTCGACCTAATCTGAAATGATCTTGTATCAAGATTATGTCCTGGTAGTTCACCAGTGAATTAGTCTGAAAACAGCGCGTGCATCATACGTCTTAGCTGAGCTAAAGATATGCAGGTATGCTAGCCACGTTTGTGCCTTTGCTTAGCTAAAATAAAATTGTATACATGGCCTAAATATTTCCTTGTTACACTTTAGTTGTTTCACGTATGACAGTAGCCTACTGCATTTATTATTAACCATCATTATGCAGTTAACTTTTGTTATGCTTATGTACAGCCATATAGGGGTAAACTAAATGATGATAACAGGGCTGTTGTTTACACGAAGCTTTTATTTCAAAGAACTGAAATACATATAGCCATTGATTCATGTGCTACACCTCATGTGTAATGTCTCAACCTCAGCTGCTTGGCCCTCTGCCACTTTCCTGCCTTGTCCCTGTTAAGTCCTTTCACATAAAAATGAAGACGTGTGACAATGTAAAAACTAATTATTTTAGATGTGAGGGTAGGAGCGTACACATTGCAACCAGTTTGGAGGGAAAGTCTGCTCTGAACAATTGCCAGCATATCTATAATGCTGTCAGTGTAGCTCGCTTTGACAGAAGCATTCTGTAAAGAGATCCTGGAGTTTTTTCACGAAGCCATATAATTGACTGGAGGGATAAAGGAGGCCTCCTTGGTTACAGTAGTTCGTTAGCCGAGCAAACTGAAAACTTCCGCCTGGTGGAGTCACAGTAAGCAGCTTGATACTTTCTTGGCATTTTGTACTGGCATTGACAACACACTTCCGCGCCACATAGCCCGCAATGTGGTAAGTAAGCCTTGAATCGCTTCTGGCCACGTGCTAGTTGTGGTCTTATCCCACTCTTTCCACCTATTTTAATCCTTCAGGACGCCATACAAAGACAACTTCAGCCCATCCTTCACGTAAACGTAGCCTGCTTGGCACGCAGGCGCGTAACAGCGGTTTTGTCGATGTCGCAGCATGGTTCAGCCACTGCAAAGCATACTCATCTCTTGCATGCAGTGTGAGACAAAAACACAACAGGAAACAAAAAAAAAAGGACCCCATGCGATGATGTCCACAGCAAACCAACGCAGCTCAGAAACTTGGGCTAATATGCTCAGGCCGCTGCGACGCCACTCCGTTCCATTGAAGCCAATGCCAGTGCCGCGCCCGGGCTGTTGCAGAAGCACATATTGTCGACATTCGCGGAGCTGCCGCACACCATAGCCTCCACCGGCGAGTAAGCCCACTGCCTTCTTCTAGGGCACTGTAGCCTAGTGTGTGTGTCATTGCACATGTCACATCACAGCCATCTGGGTGACTAAAGGTATGGCCTATTTCACCAAAGGGGCTATAATGCTTTCGCATTCCGACCCGCAAGCAGTCTGAAGTGTCTCTGCTGAATTTTGTTGTTTTTTAAATTTCGAAAGTTTGCCTTGTGGCACAAAACATGTGAAGCATGCATACTACACGTACACGTATACAGTAATCCCTCGTTATAACGAAGTCAGCGGGACGGCAAAAAAATTCCTTATAAGCGGTAAATCGATATAAGCGACCACTCAAGAAGAGCTAAAGCAGTCGAGCTGTAGTTGCGCCACAAGTGCGAGGAAGTCAAAATACAATGCATTCAGTGAAGCAAAAGTTTATTCACGTACAAAAAAGGCAGTGAGCTTTGGCTGTTTCAAGTTCTTACAGGGCATGAGCAACCCCTGCTCTAATTTGACCAAGCATTGTGTTTGTTGTGCTCAAAAAACGATTAGCCGCTCATTGTGGCTAAGCAGCGCGATCGTGAAAGCGGAACGGTTTTGCAGTAGGGGCTTTGCAAGATCACTGGGCAATATTTTCCTGAGGTGTGCAGCTGTGAAGTTTGCAAAACGAGAGTTTTCCTGCGCACCGTTGTCGACAACACTGTGCTAATTCTATAGTTCGAGCGTCGGTGCTCGTGCACCGTCGTGTCCACGCCATTGACAAATGTCTAGGAACAAAATTTGATGACCCTACCCAGCATTTAGATCGTTTGTCTAAAGCCGGATAGCGCGAATCGAGCATGACCGGCTTGAGAAAAGTACCAGCTTGCATTGACCCGCCATGCTGACAGCCAGACTCGCCGCTGGTGACGCTGGGATTTTTTGTGTTTTTGGCAAGTTATCGGTCGATTTGCACTAGGCAGTCATCGGTCATGGGTTTGGTACTTTTGTGGCCTGTTCTGTGCCTGCATAAGACTAATTTGTCAGCGGTATTAATTTGGCACTGCAGTGTGCAAAAGGGTCACCGCCGGCCTCCACTTGCCACTTCGCTCTAAGCGGGTCAAGCGCTTTGCACGCTTCGAGTAATGCGACTTAAAATGCATGCATTTGGGTCGGGAACAGAAGGAACTTCGAATAAAGCAATATTTTGAGTAAAGTGATTTCCTTAAAACGAGGGATTACTGTAATTTGTTGTGTTTGATGAAGTGCAACCTGGGTTATATGGTGTGGTCCATATATCCGCAGATGCTGCGGTTCTATAGCGTGCACCCAATGCACGGTACACGAGCGTTCTTGCATTGTGCTCCTATCAACCAGCGCGGTCCCCGTGGCCACGATCGTACCTGCGACCTCATGCTCAGCAGCACAATGATATAGTCACCATGGCAAGTATGAAAATAATGAGTCATGCACTGGTGCATTGTTGCTATAGTGGTGAGGTCATCATATTCACATGCATGACATATGTCCTCATGTGCACAACACAGCAATTTCCTCTTTTTTTATTTTGCTGAAGGCTATTTACATAAGGGCCCATGCCCTGGACCAGTCTACTGAAATGCAGCAAACACTGCAATGTGCAGTAGCTAATTTATCATGTCTCAGCTCGCTTTGGCGCTAACTCCATACCTACAGTAATGACCACACTTAAGTAGATGTGAAGCACAAGTTTGTTCCTGCACATTGGCACTTAATATGTGAGGCCTTGATAGTATGATAACCACTAACTTTTAACAATATCTTGACTCCCCCCTCAACTTACAGAGTTCCCATCCTTGCACCTTCAATAAATTCATCCATTCAATAGGAAGAAATAGCCAGTTTACTTACTTTCATTTCCTCCGTGATGACAAACTTTTCATGAGGCACATTTTCAACTTCTGCTATCAGAACTGGCCCCATGGGGACGGACACAGCTGGCGAAGATGCCTGTCCAGCCTCTGTTGCAGGATCCTCAACAACTTCGCCTGAGGAAACTGCATTGGCAGGGCGACCATTTGCATTTGGACGTCGTCGTCTTCGGTTTGATCTTTTTGCCTCCTCACCTTCTGTTGAACAAAAGAAAAAAAAAAAAGAAAGAAAGATACAACCTTTTATATAAAGAAATTTCATAAATAATCAAAGGGGCGTAATCAATCACATCAAGGGATACTTTTAATCTTGCTTTATGTAAAATTTAGTGCAATATCTGAATGGAGTGTCAGGGGGCCTGTCAATTCACAATACGATGTGAAAATAACTAAGAGGGGAGATGTGCCATTTTTACTGTCACGTCCACTATCCAGTTGAAATGCACTTAAAGTGACATCCTTAAAAGCGGTCAGTTAAGAATACAGCTTTAGAAGACAAGTACAGCCAACTTCCTTTACTAATTAAACACTGGATAATTTTATGTTGAATTCAACGGTGCTCAAATGTTTGGAAAGACACCTGTGTTTTTAAAGCACTTCTTTTTAATTCCAACTTCAATTCTTTTGAATGAATGTCCAGCAGGTCGAGCAATGTCCACCAATGATTGAATTGCATGCGAATAACTCGCGCGCTATCAATGCAGAACGTGCAGGGGGATTATAGTGATGCAGAATACAGTGCCCCTTTTTCGACAAATTTGGTCGCACGTGGCGCATGTGATCTCCCAGACGCTTCAAGACTTCCACGTAGAAAGTCGCACTGACAGTTTGACCTTCAGGTTTAAATTCATGGTATACAATTCCATGGTAGCAAAAAAATACGACCAACATGACTCATTTTTGCTTTGTTATCGCACTTATTTGGACTTGGCTAATCTTTATTTTTCCATGCCTTGCTCTATAACTTCAGCTCGATGTCATATTCGTAAATGCAAGTTTTCTCACCGGTGACAACATTTTGCAAGATCTCCTCGCTGTCATCTGAAGATTTCCAATCAATGCAACATTAGAGAGTTTTAGAATAGGGCTTTGCGTTTGCGGATAGCGTCATGCACTTATTAGAAATATTAAAAATAAACTATACCATTTTATGATAGGAAGAGTAATTTTGAGTTTCGTATTTTTGCGTTTAATTTTAATTTAGAGGTTATTCTATTACCAGCAAGCGATTTGTTGCACTTAATTTTGAGCAACCAACTTTACCTGCCTTCACCAGCCAAGCTAATCCATGTTTGGCCTACGAGCAATGAAATCGACAATCGAATTCGAAATCAGCGGCGCCTAATGAATCAATCTTCATTACACACGTTAGTTGAGAGAAAGAGATAACCGCAGTCACCACTTCTCCTAGCTTACGAACTTCACGCGTTACCACGAATCGAGCCCAGTTTGGTGCTCGGTTCGTGCCGTCGCTTCGATAGGTGCCGTCACTTCGATGGGTGCCGCCATGTTTGTTGATGCAAAGCTTTTGAGGCAGCTTTTGGGGCTCCCGCTAAATAAGTGAAATAGCGTGCCCGACGCAAAACCCAAATGCAGTTTGCATCTCGAGCATGTGCAGTGGCTTCGATGCTATTTCTTTGAGGCCCCTCTTCTAAAACTCTCTATTCTTTTTGTTGTAACTTTTGCTCACAAGTCAGCACTTTCTGCCCCATCTTGGTACACACCTTTTTCAATCCCAAATTTTCTGTCAAAATCTGGTGAATAGACGATTTCCCCAAACCAAGTGCTTCTGCTATCATTCTAACAGTCGCTTGGTGGTCATTGAGCACAAAAAGATGGACGCGATCAATGTTTTCACGTTCCCACCAGGTGGAATGCCGTTCTGATCCCTTGTTCTGTCTGTGCGTCGATATCCATTTCGACAAAGGCTAAAAATGGGTTGAATAATAAGTGCATGCATTAAATTCTGCTTTGTCATATAGCAGTCAGGCTCATACTAGAGGTCAACCAGGTTCTTTCAAGTAGCAAGAGTGAGAGTGGTGTTTCTACACCCTCTCCCACTTTTTTGCTGACTCACACCACAAACTATTGGGACACACCACGAGCTATGCAAGACCTCAATAGCAGAATGCTCACCTTCAACAAGCTGGCGGATAATCTTGACCCTAAAAAGAAACAGACCACGAAAGGTTAAAGTAAGCCTCCATTTACTTCAATATTTATTGATTGATTTTATTGATTTTTCAGATACTGCCGACTACCTTTTGGCAGCCAAGGTAGGCCCTCATATGGTCCTTAATGGTCCTCATTAGTCATTACAATAAAATGCGCTAGAAACAAAACCTGAGTGCACATAAAAAACACTGTGCAGGCTTGTTTACTCACCAAAGAAACACACACACACACAAAAAGCTTTTGTTTATCACACAATGACCTTGAGAAAGGTAAAGAAACTTGTAGAATGCCATTATAGACTTTTCACTAAGCATATACCTTCTGTGGGCCATGACAATCATGCGCAGCTTCTCTCCAAGGTCCTGGAGCTCATGAATCTGGACAAATGTTCCCACACTGTACAGGTCATCCAGCTTGTCTACCACTTCAGATTCATTGCTGCATTGACGGAAAAACAAAAAACAAAAAGGAAATAAGTGGTATCTAAGTAACTCAAAAAACAACTTGTGTTTAGTACAAATGGCACAGCCAAATCACAAACGAAAGGTCACCACAATGACTGAAAGACAGTCTTCAAAA
The DNA here is from genome assembly GCF_013339745.2 of Dermacentor silvarum. Lineage (NCBI taxonomy): Eukaryota > Metazoa > Arthropoda > Arachnida > Ixodida > Ixodidae > Dermacentor > Dermacentor silvarum. The sequence continues at coordinate 236,583,568 of NC_051155.1, forward strand.
GCAAGTAAAATGCTAATTCAATGTCTGTGCTCTGACAAGTGGCTCTGTTTTGCCTCAGAACTCTAAAAAAGTACAGAAAAAGCTACAGTAGCAATTTGCTGACAGACTAATTGGAAAAGCTTAAGCTGCACTCATTACACCACTCAGTTATTATGTGAGCATACGTTTCAGTGCCATGACCCTCACTTCAAACGTGCTCAACATCGTTTCTTACATAATTACATACATACCCCAGCCTGCATCAAAAAGAAGTGTTCAATTGTGGGACAAGTATAGGGTTCTTTTCTCTATCACTTTTTTTTTTTTTTTCAGGAACCTTGGCACATCAAAGGAATGGAGGGCAAGGTTTAGGGCATGCCAAGTGGTCGCCATTTCAAATCTACACCTAGCAAATGTCTACCCTGTGAATCAATTCATCAGCATTTAGGCTTTCAAATTTTTCTCGTGATTATTCATAAACTTTACCTAGGTGCTTGCTCTCTATTTGTACAATATGCAAAATAATTAGAAGACGTATGCATATTTTTTTTTTTTTTTGCCACACCAGAGCAACTTACTTTAGACTTTGCAGAGATGCGAAGGCTCACCTTTCATCACGCTTAAGAAACACGCCAGCATATGGTTGGTTGAGGCGAACTTTCCGTCTTATCAAGTCTACAAGTGCCGGGTTAGAAACCTGTAACATCACATTTTGTAAGATGGTGTTATCAACAAAGAATATTGCATAAATGTCTATTGCTCAATTCACCATGTAATTACACAGAGTGACAAGAAAATGTTCATAAGATGTCACAGTAAATGTGCAAGCTTTTTCTATGTCACTTATATGAAATTGCTGGGCCAATCAGAAAACGACAGGAATTCAAATTGGGAGCAAAGTAGAAATTAAATGGTTAGAGGTTAATATACGAGGTGTGTTCAAAAAGAAACCAAACTTTTGAAATAGCACGCCAACCGGCAGAGGGAGTGCGCTGCGGCTACTGAGCGCATGTAGCGGCAGGTTTAGACAACAAACTGCCATTTGCCGCGTTTTGCTCTGACCATTAGCTGGCGAGCTACAGCCGCTGAAGTAAGCACATGAACAAGCTGTTCTTCAGATTGGTGCCAAAGGGACAATGAAGGAATTGGAAGAACAGCGTGTGTGTGTGTGAAGTTCTGCTACAAACTTGGGGAAAACTTTCACAGAGACATTTCAGTTGCTTAGCCAAGCATACGGGGAGGACTGCATGAGTCGCATGCAATGCTATGATTGGTTCAAGCGTTTTGAAGATGGAAGAATGTCAATCGGGATCCCAAGCCTGGACGACCTTCCACATCCACAGATGATGACCACGTCGAGAGAGTTCGAACTGTGATTCATGGAAATCATCGTTTGACTGTTCGAGAAGTCGCTGACGAAGTGGGTATCAGCGTAGGATCATGTCATGAAATTTTGAGTGGCAAACTTGGGATGCGTCGTGCCAGTGTGAAATTCGTGTTGCATTTGTTGACTGACTAACAGAAGCAGACCTGTGTTGAAATCAGCCAGGAACTGCTTGCCGCTGCCAATGACGATGAAAACTTTCTTAAGAACATCATAACAGGTATTGACATGGGTTTATGGCTATGAGGTTGAAACGAAAGTGCAGTCATCGCAGTGGGTGGCCAAAGGTTCTCCTCGTCCAAAAAAAGCACGCATGAGTCGGTCAAAAATGAAGGTGATGTTGGTTGTGTTTTTTGACTGCAAAGGCATTGTCCATCAGGAATTTGTGCCACATGGTCAGACGGTAAACAAAGAAGTTTACCAGGGAATCCTAGCACGTTTGAGAGATACTGTGCGCAGTAAGAGGCCTGAATTGTGGGAAAATCAGGCTTGGATGTTGCATCATGACAATGCCTCGGCTCACGCGTCACTCCTTGTCCGCAGCTACTAGGCGAAACACCACACTCCTGTTGTACCCCACCCAGCATATTCTCCGGACCTAGCCCCAGCAGACTTTTTTCTATTCCCCAAGCTGAAAACCACCTTGAAAGAATGTCGTTTCCAAATCATAGAGGAGATCCAGGACAATGCGAGGAGAGACCTGCGCGCCATTCCAGAAAGTGTGTTCAAGGAGGCTTTCCAAAAATGGAAGAATAGATGGGAAGAGTGCATTGCCAGTAGAAGGGACTACTTTGAAGGGGACAGCACTTAAAATGTTGTACCATAAGCAGTAAAGGTGTTATAGCAAAAGTTTGGTTTCTTTTTGAACACACCTCGTACATCCGACAAAGTTTTGTTATCGCTATGTTTCGTATATGTATCTGTGTTTTCCAACTGCTCCTTGTCATTGCAAACTGCTCACAGGAGTCAAGCAAGCGATAAGAAAAAAAAAAAAAAAATAGACCTCTGCGCTGCTGCTGCTCACAAAAATAACTGTGCACTGCGTTATCAGTGCGTGGCCTTGCAGACAAGGCAGTACCCCTTTAGAGCTTTCAGATAGCGTACCTTCAATGTTGAGGACGGAAGCTGCATGTCAATATGTAATGCACACATACGCGAAAACGTCTCCCCACCAGTTCTTAACTACAATTGCGCATCGCCTGTTCGGCGCATTTGCTGCTTATTGTTATTAATGTAATAAAACTGTGTCGGCACAACGTTCTAAAACAGACACGACGACGTCAATTGTGATAGCTTAAGGAAGTTTGAAACCGGTGGTAAAGGTTCGTTACTTTCGCATACGGAGGGGAGGCACAGAAAAACGAAGCTGCACGTGTTTCGTAACAACGAGACAGTCAACAACCATGATTTGCGTTGCATCTCAGTATCGCGGCGTGCTGGTGCCTGAATTGCGTATCAACGAACTTACCTCCACCATTTTGATAAACCTGGGAAAGACGGGGTTTCTACTGACAGCGATCACAGGAACTTGGGGCCAAACGTCAGGCACCGTTAACGCGGTGACTGCGCCGACGCCTTGATTAGGATAGTGAATAACACTGCCCTCGTCCTTAGGCGGATCATCTTCTGGAAGTTCGTTGGGTTTTTGTTGATCACAGTAAAACCTCGCGCTGTTCGTGACAGTCCCCCCGAAAGTTGGGAGCTTGTTGGTAGACTGTGCAAGCCATGGTCTCCCGCCAGCAGCATTGCCCTTGCAATGTCGCCAGGTTCCAAGGCGTGAAATCGCTGATGCGCTACTGTAGTGCCTCCAGTTGCTTCCGAACACGCCTAATCTCTGTAATAATCTTCTGGAAGTTGAGGAACCACCAACAGGTAAGACGCAGCTGAAAGCTCTCCTATGTGCTTCAGATGTCGCTGAGGTCACCGAGTGCGAGTAGCAGCAGCACTGCGATAACCACGCGCACGGAGCTGTTCTAGCTGTTGTCGTAGCAGCCTTTCTTCCAATGGAGATGCCATAATCTTGCCGAATAACCGCTGCCGTTAAGAAGTTTCGTCGGGCCGCCCGCATGGGCTCCTTCAAGAGCGCCGCCATGATAGTCTTTAAAACATTGTAGTGAAACATCAGGACAGAAAAACTTTCTGAACAGATTCATCGCTAGGGCTGCAACTGGTTGACTAAGTGGCGCTGGCTGCGCTAAATCTTCCGCAAAAGACAGCATATAGAATTTTTAAGTAACATCAAGTTAGTTTTATTCTTCTATAACATAACTCATATTTCCTATTTAATAATTAGAGGAGCAATAATATTATCTTAAATCAATAATCTTAAATCAACCGGCTTGACTCAACTCTCGCGATATCTCGTGAAGAGCGGTGCAGTGCGTTGTTCATGCTGTCTGTCAGTAGGATTTCGATTACGGTTGTTTAAGGAGTGATGCTCATTGCCGTGCTGCGCTATTGTGCTTGATTGGCGGCACGGATTTGACAGTATTGTGTAATTGAGGCACTAGGAGAGGCTAGAAGATACCAAGACCGTCGCGCAAAACAGCGTGCCGAACACGGCCCGAAGGGCCGTCTGGACGCCGATGCTGTAAACAAGATGTGAACGGTATCCTATCCAAGCAGCCGCGTCGTGCCATAAGATGGCAGAGCACGACTTCGACCCGCGGCAGCATCGAAAGCACTTCCACGGTAATGCAGTCAGCCAAGATGACGACCGAGAAGGCTGCTTTCACGATGAATATGACCCTTTCGCTGGTGACGGCGATTTGATTGAAGATGACTCGAACATCTCTCTGACAGCGCCTCCGCAATCGCAGTAAGTTGCCGCGGATGTTGAGCGTCAAGTGTGGTCGTTTAATGAATCCTTGAACGCAGTGAAGCCGCTGATGTACAGCTGGTACCACTGTGCCGAAGCATGTATTTGATCACGAGTGCATTATTGAAACCTTTCCAGCTTTAGCTCTTCTTTAGCTGTTCATCACGAAAAAATAAATAAAAATACACTGGACAGGTCAGAGCTTGGGCGATCGCTCTTGTTGGTTTATCTGCTAATGCTCGCTTTTTCTCTTCTATTCCGTAGTTAAAATCTTATCGTACTGCACAGCTGCCACTACTATTTAAGCCAGTGGAAACTGTTAGTGCAACATAAATATGTTATTCTCTAAAAGGAAAAAAAAAAGAAAAGTCTTCTTGCTCGACAAAGGTTGTCTCAACAAAGCAAGCACGAAAGCACGGCTGGAAAGCACGATGCTTTGCTTTTTGCGACTTATTAGAGTTCTGACCAAATGCTTTGTAGTAGGGTCACTAAGTAAACAGCATACACGGAGATTGTGCGAAATGGTCAGAGGTGTGCTTAGCACAATATGCCTAGCAGTGTCGTGTGACATTTGCAAGTGCACCTTGTGCGCTGTAAGAGATCTAGCCAGTGTGACAGACTGCACCTGTAAAACATATTCCATTACTATTCTGACTGTTCATTGTGCATAATAATGCTATCATCCAGGTGGTACCATGGACGATTGGACCGATACACCGCTGAACAGCGTCTACAAGCTGCTGGTGGGCTGGGCCGCTACCTGGTTCGAGAAAGTGACCGCAAGCCAGGCTCTTATGTACTGTCTTACCTTGGTCACACTGGCATCAACCACTTTAGGTTTGCATCACAGGCACTGCCCTGTTCTCATACCTTTTTATTTGTTTCATGAAGACACAATTTTCTGTTGTCTAGCTTCCAACAAGACTCTTCTGACATAACGCAGCTTTCTGTTTGAGTAAACAGTTGAGTGAAATGTGTTTAACCACCATTTTTCTACAATCTTCTTCTTCATCTGTAATTTACTGTTTTCTGGGTTTTAATCTGTTGCTGAGGTTCCCTTTTAGTCTACAAGTAATGAAACCTGCTCCTAGCTTAATATACACTGCATAGCCTTTACAGACATGGCAGATGCTTTGAAACCAAAGACATTGGAGGATGAACAACAAGACTAGACAATCTGATGCAAGTCTACTTTGCATTGACCCAGGATTACTGCTGTATGTGGTGACTACTACATCGGTGGCCGTCAGTTTGACTCGCTGTCTGACCTCATTGGCTACTACACCGGCTGGTCAGACCTGCTCAAGAAGGAACGTCTCATCCAACCAGTTTCTCCTCCTGAGGCAAGTAGTGAATTGAGTGTCAAGCATGGCATTTCCCTTTCTTGATGAAGCTGCTGCATGGTGTTTTCATAGCTGTTAAAAATTTTTTTTACAAGTCAGTGGCTGAATGCTCTTGTATTTCTTTAAACTCGAGGTTATCATTTTTACTGCACTGTTTTCTTATGCTCTGCGTGTAATTTTTGCACTTGTTTTATTGAGCCTAAATTATTGGATTCAATCAATCAATCATTTGTTATTATACATTAATACAGTTACAAAGTAATAATAATACAGAAGGAGGTCCCTAAGTAAAAACTGTCAGGGGGACCTCCTGTTATTACATGCATAAAATGTAGAACATACGATTAGCAACTAAGGTAAAAATAGCGGGAAAATACAAATCAATATAACCAAAGTAAATAAACAAGACATCATATCACTTAAGGCTTACGATTATGGAAAAATACAAATCCACATATTAGAAGTAATTAATCAAACATCTGTTAGTTGAAGATTACACAGAAATACACAAAGAATAATTGAATAAGAGTTACATTAATGGTACGCAATCCAACACAGCAACAAAATGAATGTGTACTAATAATATAGAAACACAAACTGAGAAAAACAATGAAACGTGGATACACTATAATGTATGCACGCGCACACACGCACATATACATATTAGTTAACGTATGTTGTTAGTAAAAACTGTTTTAGAAGCCGACGAAAACAGTGTAACGAAGGGCATGATTTATTATTTGATGATTTGATGGCAGAGAACGAAAGGCATAATTTAATATTTGATGATTTGATCGCAGAGAATTCCAAAATGAAATTGCAGAAAAGAAGGCTGTCATTCTACTGTAGTTAGTGTTTACTTTTGGAAGCAAGAGGTTATTATTTTCAGAAAACCGTGTGTTATTTGTATTGTAAGGTAGCATTGGGGGAAGTAACTCAGTTAGAATGTCACAGTTTCTGCTTCTAAACAATAAAAGACCTAGTTTGAGTTGAAATGTGCAGGCTAATGGTAGAATTTCAAGGGTGCAAAAAATTGATCGTGCTGATGTGGTGTATGAGCTATGGGCAATTATTCGGACCGCCCGGTTCTGAAGGTTATTGAGGGATGTCAGGTGTGTGGGGTATCTGTTGCCTCATGATGAAATACAGTAAGTAAGGTGACTGTTAATGAAAGCATAGTAAAGCGATTTTAGAATATGTTGCTAAAAACAATGTCTTGTTCAAATGAGCGTGTGGAGCTTGGACATGTCATACGTCATAATTAAGCGACATTTTTATCGCTTTTAGTCTCATTTGTGAACAAGGCTCCTGTGTGGGAGCTGAAACTTTAACCTTTACTAAATATTTTGTGGTCGGTGTCTTGTTTTGTTTCGTTATGTTCCATCCTGACCTAACGGTATTCCGTCACACTCTCAATTTCATTATTTATGATGGTAGCTTATTCTTTTGCGTTACAGATTTTCTTGTAACACTACCCTTTGCATGTTTTTTACGCTTCCTGTAGCCTGTCAATGACAAGAAGCGAGCCATAGCAGTGCTGCCGTATGTGAAGATGGCTGACACAGATGAACTCAGGTCAGTGACATGCTAACTACATTCACCTGGAATCTGGTTATATTTTTCGCTGTTAACTCTGTTGTACTTTTGTCCCAGTGATTTGTCCTAATCCATCAGTCCTAATGAAAGTAAATTCCAACCATTAAAGCTATCACTTCACACTTTGTGAAAACTACTGTGTGGCTCATTTGCTGATTGCTGTGAATGTAACAAGACCAACCAGTTAAAAAAGTGTTGCTTTTCTCCACTGTGGTGCAGCTTCCAGAAAGGAGACATCTTTGTGGTGCACAATGACATGGGTGACGGCTGGCTGTGGTGCACCTTGCATCGCACTCAGGAGAGTGGGCTTGTCTTCAAGGAGCTCTTAGAGGAACTGGTGAGTAGAAATACTGCATGCCCATGCTGCTAAAATGTGGTCTTTTAAAGCATGCAGACTTTTAAATCCGCATGCTTTTTATACCACAGTGTGGGATCTCTAGTGATTTTGGTAACAAAGCACACAGTATACAGTAGTTCGAACACACAAAAAGGGCATTTATGGCTCTTTCTATACAAGAATGGCAGCTAGCAGAAATATGTACAAGGAATAGTTCCTCAATGGAGAGAATCGAGGAAGTTTGACTTGCTAAGAAAGGATACTGAGTGAATAATGTTCGCCTATGCCTGACACCGACATCTAGGTGTTTGCGGGTGCGTTTCCACGAACGGAAAGCCTTCTGCAGGTTAGTCCCGCAGAGCGCACTGATTATTGATTGGTTGATCTGCATACATTTCCACCCCTTAGCCAAAGTGAAGGAAGCAAATTCCTTTTGCACCCATGTAATCCACACTGTCAGTTGGTACACACATTGCAATACTCTTGTCACGGCTGCATAACTGCGGCACCGACTTCCACCATTGCATGTGTGTCATGCGGAAGAGCCGAATGTCAGGAGATTCAAGAAGCCATGCGGGTAAAATGAACGGCAAGAGACATCAGATACTTGAACATCCTCACAACATGGAGCACATTGAAGTTAACACCTACAATATTGGGTCCATCTCTGTTCTTGTATTTTCAATCCGCACATTATTATTTTTCTTGCCATCAGTGGTCAACATTATTCCTGCTTACAGTGCTAAGGAGGAATAATGCTTTTGATGTGTTTTTACATTGGGCTCTTATGTAATCTGTGCATTCATACTTATCACCCCCTCTCATCAATTCTTCAATTACATGTGGTTGCTTTCAGATGCTGCTCTTGCTCTGTTTTGCTCATGCTGTATAGCTCTTACTAAATGGTATTCTAAAAATTAAAAAACAACTGCGTTGCCAGTCTGAAATTTCAGGCGAGAAGAGGTTTTTTGAACATGTGGTTACCGGTTGCGTGGCAATTAAAAAAATGCTTTGTGAGGCATCTTTTTCTTTTTTACCTGAATATTACATTTATAACACATATTTCGTTCTTCATTTGCTTCTAAGCATATGAAACTGTTACCTGCGTAGAATAAAAATTGCTTTACGTATTTGCTGTTACAGTGTAAGATGCTGTTGTCTTTCATTGCAGGATGACAATGTAGACCCAAACGAGATATACCCCTGGTTTCATGGCGACATCTCGAAGGAGGCTGCTGTTGAGGAACTTGCAAAAAGTAAGCTGGTGCTATTGCTGCACCATGATTTGCTCTCCACATTGATTTGTGTACATGTGTGTGCGCCACACTTCAACTTAGTGAAGTGCCAAGACTAAACGAGTGAAAGTTGATGCTCAATGTATAATGGCAGTGAGTAGGACGAATGCTTGGGTATGATTTCTGAGGGCATTATTACTTCTGTTGTAGCGTCTGTTAGGTGAATGTAGTCTCAAGCAGAACTCCCAGGTCTAAGTGCACTGTTTGGGTGCAATTGTTTAAAAGTTTGAGAAAATATATTAAAAAACAAGGATTAGATCAGGCTGATAAAAGCTGTGTTTGTATTGTAAAATATTCAGTGGGCATGCTTCACTTTCTCTTCGCTATGTGTGAAGAACATCGAACGTAAATTTCAGACTTTTGAAGAACTTGGCAGCTGGATGTAATATTCTGGACAAATGAAATGCGAACTACCTGGGACTTGCCCAAATTGGAGCAAGTCCCAACTTGGGCAATGGGATAAGCAGCAGTGCAAGATTGTACTCTTGCATTATTACTGTTAACAGTTACAATAAACTTTCGATAATTCAACTCCGGTTAATTCAATCCGGAGCAAAGGTCCCATCTGGTGCCCATGCATTTCTATGGGCCCAAACTTTCATTATTTCGATCCAAAAATTGGTCTTCGCCAGATAATTCAAACTTGACCGGTCAGTGCACCTGACCATTAAGGTGACCCCAATAGCAACCCTTTAAGCGGCAGTGTCTGTCTCAGTGGAGCTTAGGGGACAGTGAATGTGTTGAACAGTCAATCCCTCTTCGAAAACGGCTATTTTTGACCTGCCCTAGGAAGATTTTCAAGCAATAACAGCATCTCACAATGTCTGATTGCAATATGTATCTGATTATAAAGAGTGCCCTCTTTCTTTTTTCCAGGTAAGTTAGGTCGAGAATTGCCTGTGCGGTTCAGTCAGATATGAAACCAAAACTGTGTTCCCAGCATTCATATGCTTTACAGCATAAAACGGCTATATTGCAGCGAAGCAGACTTAAGGAAATCGGCCATCACTGTGCAACATGCATTAGACCCTTGCTCATTTTCTTGCTAAAAAATCAGGCGCGCATTACATTTATACTTTGTTTAAGAGCTTCGCATGTCATTTCTATGTTAGTTTCTGACTTTGGATACACAGAGAGCTTGCATGCGTTCGTTTGGGGGACATGTTAGAATCGGGCAAATATTGCCAAATGAATCAGTGGTGTGTTTTGGGTTTTTTTTTTGTACCTTGTTTCATTCGACCCAGTGGATAACTCTATCAATTTCATCGGTCCTGTCAGGGTTGAATTAACAGAAGTCAATTGTATTCTACGTTATACATTCCTGTTAACATTTCGCTTGTCCACAGTGGTAGGTGGCATGCGCAATGAAAGGCACACTAATGACAGTTTTGTGAGCATAAAAGTAGTTGAAAGTAACGCCTGTCAGTTCTGTTATGACCTGAAGGATAAGGCCCATGTTACTGCTGTCACCACTACTCTTTTTTGGCTGACATAGCTACCGGGCAGCAACCTTGTGTCTTGGCTTAGGCTTGGCTCTGCAATTATCTGGTTGCTGTTAAAAACACTGATCATGCATTGATTGACCTTGGACAACGGGATATGTGTGGTAGAACAAGCCACATTTGTAATTTATTGCTCATGACCTTGCTGAGTTACTACTTCAATTTCATTTCAGCTTGAGCAGCTATTTTTTCTGTCAGCTTCACTTTTTAAAGGTATCCACACCCTTGTGAGGTTCTTTGTGTTGATATGCTGTGACACCCATCCCTTTTTTTTTTTTTTTCCATGTAGTGGGTCCAGGAAGCTTTCTGGTGCGACCAAGTGACAACTCGCCGGGGAACTTCTCTCTATTCTTCCACATTAACAATACTATCCAGAGGTTTCGCATAGAGCGAAAAGGAAACCGTTATGTCATGGGTGGACGCACCTTTGACAGGTAGCGTAGCCACACTTCTCATCTCCTTTTATCATTGCAGGGCCTCTTGGCCTATATAGTGTGAGAGCCTATAGTTTTAATTCTTACCATTGCTAGCTGACTTGCACATCCGTGAACTAGAACTTTTTCCTTTAGTGTGAGGTACAAAAACTTGTGAAAGAAGTCTTAGTAAATTTTGGCCTCGACTTTAGTGGGTAGATTGCATGCAGTAAGAAATCATTATCGTAGAGGATGTTTGTCCTGTTCACATGGTCTTATCTTTAGAAAATGTTCACGAGTTCATGTTGTGTCACATCGTTGTGACTACCAGTAGATTTAGTTATTACTGCAGATGGTACAACAACATTTAGGGAGGAGCACCACACAGCACTACGACGTACCACTTTTATGTGTTGTATTCTGTGTGTGTTGTGCTGCTAGCTATAGACCTTTTCATCGGGCGAGGAGGAAAGGGCATGCAGCAACCTTTCCTCCTCTCTGGCTTATGCGAGCTGGCGTGGCGCTGCTTGGATGTGTTGCTGTGTTGTGTGCTGCAGAATGATTTGAAGATGATTTAGCTCATTCTCCATTAAATTTATGGGATGTCAGTTCATACAAGGTCATTGGGGAATCACTGTGTAGCCTTTCGGTGCAGCACTAACCACAATATTTGGAAATTTCTCTTGGGTGCAATAACAGGCGACGTGCATCATCTGCCGTGGTGTGTGTACGTGTTGTAAACTATTCTGACTCTATCAGTTTTCACTCGATGATGAGAACTGGCCTCTGTGAATTGTGAGCATGAATTAAAAAATCTTCTCCCTATCTGATCACTTGGCGTGGAAACTAAAACATAAAAGTGCATGCTCGTGTATAGCCAACCCTATGCAACCCCGAAACATCAAAGCGCCAATTGTTATAAAATATTTGTGGAAGCCACTGGCATCGTTCTCACGCATTTAAACTCTAGTAGAATTGAAATCACTATGCTATGCTTATGCTAGCCTCCTGTATAATGCCAATAGCATTACTCAATACAGCGATCACTGCGGTTAGTAAACCAGCATGGCACAGATAAGGTTGGTGCTTCAGCATTGCCTTTTGCCTTGTAAAGCAGTAATATACGAAGAATGCATGAAAAGAATCCAGCGGCTATTTGGGAGGACACAATCTTCATACGATGGGTAAGTGTGTCATAGAAGACAAGACCGAAAAAAAAAAAAACGGTTCTCATTCTTTCTTTTTTTTTTGAATAAAAAAAGAATGAAAACATGCTAACACCATGATAAGACCTCGTATGGTCGTGCCCCATGTTTGGACAATGCGCTATAGTTAGAACAAATCTAAAACCCAGAATCGACCACTGCCTCAGATGCTCGCATAGTCTGCAGACGGTCACTCGACCACTCGGCAAGTGTATCTAATTCACAGTCTACAGTGTGCTGTTATTACTAACCACAACTACTTTATTTGTGGGCGGAAGCCTCGTCCGACAAACAAGGTATTCACTCTATGTATCTACAGATAACAATTTAAATGCCGGTCAAAGTAAACAGCGCTACTTATTCCATAGCGGAACAGTACCCGTGCTGTTGGGATCGTCATATGTTTAGGAAATACTCATTGCATCTATACCACAGCTTAGAACTACAGTGAGAATACTGCAGTAAGGTCACATTACTGAAACAAATTTTCAGAAATACAAAACTGATCTCTGATGCTGATTGTAGGTTCAAACATGCGCGCACACATCACAATGGGTCCTCTGTCCATCTCAATGACGCATAAGCTCCAGCCTTGCTGACTTTAATCGTTTTAGTAGATCCCGCAGAACCCTTTCACACGTAGAAGATGCCATGTCATATTAAATAGATCGCACGATGTGAAAACAACCACCAGAAACTAATGCTAAGCATATACTTGGCATATAGCAAGAAGCGCTTCCCCAAGCCAGCATGCCGACTGCCCATAGAGGGCACCACTGCGTAAGCAATATGGCCACGTCCATGAAGAAATGATCTATATAGTGTTGCAAAAATTAACAAACCTAATCTTAGTCTTAATCTCGTAGTCATTGTTAATGAAATGCCCTTGTGTCATATGTTGCACAGGGAACTCATTCTGTTAACATGAGAAAGGCAACATGTTAGGCTTGTTTCATCACACTCTTTTGAAGCTGTCGATACGGTTGAATTTTGTTATTATAACAAAGTCATATTGAACACGAAAATACCTTAATTAAATTCGATACTTGTAAGCATATATTTGTTACATGCTAACTTACTCTTTATTATTCTTTATTTAGGACATACTGCCACTCCCATCAAGGGTTGTTACAGGAAGGGCACTAGGTGAACACAACAATTAAGTTGTACATTGAGGCTAGGTTAACATAGCAAAACCAATGCCACTAGAGTTCAAAATTCAAGTGACATTAAGTGATCAATGAACACCATAGCATAATACAGTCAGACACTTGGGCAGCATTATCAGCAAGAAACTTTCTATATTCATGTTATATTCATGTTAACTGTGTCGAGGTTCGACTGTATGCATTCTGAAAACACAATTGTGGTGTTATATGTGGGACTCTTTTTATTGGATATTGTTGCTTTCTCTATAAAGAGGTCTTCTAGGCTGGGAGCAAAGTGGATTATTCGTGGTTGTTGCCGCCACTTGCTCTCTTCATGATTTGTTAAATGTGTTTATTAGGTGCACTGACTTCTAAGAGTTTCCCGTATTGCTATTTCATGGTTCTGATCATACCACTTCTTTTCTAAAAACATTTCGGTCTACCTTGGTTTCAGTCTTGAGGCTGTGGTGAGCCGCTATAAGGTGGAACAAATAGTGGAAGGTCATGTCCTCGGAGACCCTGTGCTGAAGGTGTGTAACTGTGCTTGCAGTTGTACTCTCCTTGTAACCCTTATAACTATCCATTTTTAAGAGTTTGATACTAATTTGAACATGTAGCTCCTGGGCACATGCAGTACAGTCAACGACCTATTTTTCGGACATGCCCGATAATTCAGACGCCTTCGCGGCACCGCCACGTACACCATAGAGTGAAAATTCGGACGCAAAAAACCTTTGACGTCCGATTTTCCGGACTTTTTTCCCATGACCGCAGGTCCGAAACGGCATTTATCGAAGCCACCAGTGCCACCATTTTGATTATCTCGCCGCCTCTAACTGGTGCTCTCGCACACAGAACCACTGGCAGCAGTAGCCACCACCATGGCAACGCTAGGCCTAGCTACTTTGACGTTCGCTACCAAGCTTCTTGCTGTTCGGTGCCATATTTTTCATTGAAAAAATGCGCCAGTGTTAGCCATGGCACCGACTCCGCCTTTGTAATCCTCACCAATGGCTTCGAAGCTCGGAAAGCACGGCGCATTGCGTAATGACGGTTCCCGAAAGTCAGCTTCACCTCAATACAGCAATGTAACTCAGTGAAGCATACCAAGAGTGGGAAGGGGCAAATGTCATGGGACATGGTATGTTTTCCTTAATTATACACGTGTACACCCGCTGTCTCCTATCGCAGTACAAGCACCGATACGCGTAATAAATGTACTGGCAGGCCTTTAGAGCTATTTCGGACGTGCCTGTGGCGATTTGAGTCCAAGGACTTGGGGGCAGTGAAATGCATGCATTCATTTTTTTCGGACTGCCCGATTTTTTGGACGTTCTCGCGGCCCCTAGGGAGTCTGAAAAATTGGGTGTTGACTGTAAACCCTCAATAAAGCAAAGCTGTCGGGATAAGACATTGATTCTTTTATAAGTGGTAGTTTGTGATGAAGTTAAGAAGTGAGCCAACCTGAAGACTGAACGGTGGCTTATGGACAATACTCTTCGTAAGTCGCTGTGGCACTATCTGCATGAAATGAGTTTCATGTTCGCATGTAATTTAATTCCCACATTATGCAAATGGTGAGTCAAGTAAATGAAAGAAAAAAAACAAAGAAATGGAAGAGCTACAAGGTGGACATGCCTGTGGCGATTTGAGCCCTTGGGGGCAGTAAAATGCACGCATTCATTTTTTCGGACTGCCTGGTTTTTCGGACGTTTTCGCGGCCCCTTGGGAGTCCGAAAAATCGGATGTTGACTGTAAACCCTCGTTAAAGCAAAGCTGTTGGGATAAGACATTTGATTTTTTTATAAGTGGTAGTTCCCAAATTCGTTAAATGTACGTTCAACCGAAGCCGCAGTCAGTTGTGGTGACATGACTGGCAAAATTCTGCTGACACTCAAGAACAGCTGGCTCGTTTGTCGGTTATCATCCCATGGTACAGTTAATCCGAAGGAGCTATTGCTATGGGGTGGTGTGGCCTTTGCAGTGCTATTTGCCCTGGTAAGCTGATCTGAATAAATGCAAAAGGTCTTTGTGTGTGCTGCATTGAGCGGTCCCAGGTGAACTTCCTGCTTCGCACTTTCTACAGAACGAAGTCTGGTGCTACTGCACCTCAATCAATGTGTTCCAAAATGCACACGCTGCAGTTAGAGCCATCAAAAACTTTAAATAAAGCAATATTTGAATGAAGTGATTGTCTTATAGCGAGAGTTTGCTGTAGTTGGGTGTGCTAAGAGTAAGTGCTCCTTTCAAAACAGCACCAGCACAACAAAGATGGAAATTGAAAAGGAGAGGACAAAAAAAGGGCATTGAACCTGCAGCTTATCTTATAATATTTGCACGCCTTCCTGTGTTATATCCGTGTTTCACTGGTTCTGCGGTGGTAAACATAAGACGCCATTGACGGGCGATGCCATGTCGGTGGTGCGCGTCGTAATATTTAGGCATAACATGGGAAAGCAAATGTAACATGTGGGAAGCTCATACACGTTAATTTATTGAAACTAAACGGGACCAGCGTTTCAGAGCCTAAGAACCGAGAAAACGTAACAAAAGGGAACTTATCAATGAGGCATTATTGTACTATGGTTAACTTGTCTCATTTGTTTTTCTTCTGCAAATGCATCACGTAAGCATCAGCACTCTGTGCATGTTTTTGTTTTCTCCTGCAAGCAGTTCTGTTTGCCATTCCTTCTTATATAGATAGCTGGCTGCGTAAAATAAGTAGCTGCTTAATATTGTATGTATGTTTAATTAAATTTGCAATGTGTGCTGCACATTGTGTTTCAGGCCCCTTATGAGACCTGTCAATCAAGCCGTGCCGAAGAGCTTCAGCATCGATCACGTGACATTTACGCCACCCTGCGGGAGAGCCGAGAAACTGGCATAGCAAAACGTAAAAAGGGCGTTCGAATGCAGGGATACCTCTCCAAAAAAAGTGAGCACCATAACTGTTCACCACGTGACCTAGCCTTTCCATATTGTGTACAAGTCTTGCTTGTCTGGGCTTTGTGTCCAAATTTTGCCATACACAAATCTCATTTGCCTTGGGTGTGGGTCTCAAACCTCCTAGCATGATAACATGATTCTTAGATTGATTGTGGATAATGTGACAAACCACGTACATTATGGGGGGAAATATAGATTTGTGATTCGTTTTACTAATCCGAGCTTTGTATTTAATGTGGAGGGAATTTCTTTATTTGAATTGGAAACCTGAGCTGGTGCCCTTCTAAAGCTTCTTTTAAGCGTTTGCAATTTCTTAACAGTGTTCTTCAGCTGATGGTTGGTTGTGATTGGGGGTTTGGTTGTTGTAATGGCTGTTCATGTTGTGTTAGCGGGAGCTGGACAGAGCCATTGCACATTCTGTTAGTACTTGAAGCAGCTTTTGTGTGTTTACTTTATTTCTCTCCCCAGGTGTGGGCAACAAGAAGTGGAAAAACCTGTACTTTGTTCTCAATGCCAAAGAACTGCAATTGTATTTTTTTGACAACCCTAGGGTGAGTAAGTGCCTAATGGTATTTTGCATCAAATGTCAAATTGTATGGTGTCAAATAAATTTTCTGAGTAGTTAATGGGTAGAGACAAGAGCTGTATTGGCAAGAAAGCAGTTATGGTTAACCTTTTTAACATAATGTGGAAACATTATCTAATGTTCTGTTGTTTTTCTACTGTTTAGTTATAACTGTGAAGTCATACAAGCTTTCTCAACTTTCTGTTTTTCTGATATACAAGAGAAGGTTTTCACACTCGGAGGTTGAGTAAGGAGTCCATAGAATATGGACGAAATTATAGAAACTCCACAAAAACGGCAAGCCCACATGGAAATGTGACATGGGTAAAGAAAAGAGCTGTATCGGCAAGAAGGCAATAATGGTTAACCTTTTTAACAGAATGTAGAAACGTTATGTAATGTTCTGTTATTCTTTTTTTTTTCTGTTTAGTTATAACTGTGAAGTCATACAAGCTTTCTCAACTTTCTGTTCTGCTATACTAAAGAAGGTTTTAACACTACGAGGTTTTCTGCAAGATGATTGGTACTTTGAGCAGGCGCGATCAGCCCACGAGCTGCACCCAAAAGAAGCCAGCATGTGAGCTCTCACAGCATTTCAGCGAGATCACAGCTTGATAAGAATGCTTGCTTCGTACTCATTCGACAGTGAGGCATAAATGCCATGTCACTGATGGCTGTTTGCTAAAGGCATGACAATTGTGTTCTTTTGCGGTTCAGTTAAGGTTTTCGAAGTGAAATTATCCGAAATTCATTATGATGCAGAAAGTAGCAGTGTCAGCTTTTTGAATATCTGGGACTGGTTATGCTCGGATGACTGGTCTCTAATATTACTTTAGGATCAATTGTATTGACTTCGTTCAAAGCACACTCTCTTGGCACAGTGCCAGTAACGCCGTTGCTCGTAGACGCCGGTGTGTCCGGTGCGAATGCACGCCAACGTGACCGACAATATCACTGGCGGTATTTGGAAAGGCTCCATGGAGTCTATGCACTGCCAGTGGGCTTCTATTTTCACGATTTCTCTCATCTCAAAACTCCGCTTATGTCGACATTTTTTCCAGTTTTTACAGCTTTGAATTAATGGCATTTTACTGTACAGTTAAACCTGCTTATAACGAAGCTCCATATAACGAATTCCTGGATATAACGAAGTTTTTCTATTCCCCGCTGTTACTCCATAGAAGCACATGTATTTGAGACCTCTACGTAACGAACTGGCAGTGGGAGACCCCCTCGAAATAACGAATTTTTCCCGCCAACAACCTAGAGATTTCGCCCCAAATTTTGCCAATTTTGCGCGAGCAGCAACCGGAAGCACCTTCTCCGCTGCGACGGAATGCGAAGCGGCGGTGGCGCGCTTGGCGCGCTCGAATTCATGGCGACTGCGAGGCGAGAGTGAGCGCACGTGTGCGTGCGTGCGAGCGTGCGCCAGGCGGGCCTGCATCCCTCGACCCGGCGATCTTGCCGCTGCGGGCGTGACCTTTCCCCCTCCCTTCATTCTAACCTGATCCCGCCGCTTGCTGTAGCCGGCCTAGCCCGTTGATGTTGATGTTGTAGTTGATGTTGCCGAAGAAAAAAAAAAGTTCTTTTTTCAACGTACTGGCAGCGCCACTCTTTGGTTACTGCGCAAGTCTGCGCTTCGCTTCACTAACCTGACACTAGGTGACACTATACGACGCTACGACGACATCGTGTCGCTCACTCTTCGTTTCCGATGCCTCGCGCTTGTGCGAAATGACATGCGTCCGCGCATCCAGTACCTGGTGTGACATTCCAAGGATGAGTGCTTCGACGAAGAAACGCAAGATATTGACTCTTGAGGACAAAATGGCCATCTTGGACGCCATTTCTGGAGGCCAAAAAAAAGGAGGATGTAGCTGACAAATTTGACATCCCAGCTAGTTCTTTGTCCACAATTTTAAACGCGAAAGATGCAATTCGTGATCGAGGGCGCGTTAGAATCGAGTAAATACGGTAAGCGTTTCTTTTTCGAATTTTCGTACCGAACCTGCATATAACGAAATCCTCTTTATAACGAAGTTTTTCAGGAATTTGTCAATTTCGTTATATCCAAGTTTAAGAGTATTTTGTATGCTGCATTCTGGTTTAGAACGTGTTGCCTGACGCACTTATATCTCTCGTGCAATTTGCTCAGTGTTTTTGCAACTGGCCTTTGGGCAATGTGGGTTGTTGAAAAGAGCTGTCTTTCACGCTTTAGAAAAGCCAACCTACAGACTCGAAGTAAATTTTATCTTTTTTTTTTTTTTCAGCGAACAAAGCCCAAGGGTTTGATTGATCTCAGTTATTCCTACTTGTACATGGTTCATGACAGTCTTTTAGAAAGGTATGGATTCTCTTTTCTGAGCCCATGTTTTATGTGCTGGATATGTGTATTCTCTTCGTTATTCCACACTCTCTGTATTTTGATGTATCCTTGTAGTTTTCAGGTGCTGCTCTAGATCCCTCTTTTTGCAAAGTGGTGCATGTTCCTGAAGTATTCGAATTCATTTTGCTTTGGTAACGAAAGAGCACAGGCATTGCTGTGTGGCAATAAGTGACATCTTTTCGGGCTGTGCAGCAGTTAATAATAATCACTGGTCTCACAAAGTCTAAATTCTGGCTAGTTAATGATCTATATGTTGCAGCACATGGTATTTAAACACTGAAAACAAAATTGGTGTGCTGTGCCTCTTGTCTTTTTGACTTTATTTGTTGCTTTACGCATTTGTGTTACTACCTAACATTGCTGCTTTAAAAGGCAACCATTCCCATGTTAAGCATTCTGGTATGCCTACTACAGTTGATGTAAGTTTGGCTCAAGTGCCAAAATGTAAGTTATGATGCAGTGGGCTGACTAGTAAATTGAAATTTATAGGTAAAACAAAGATTTGGAGGCTATGATCAGTAATGTAATAGTATCAGTCTATTTATACAGTAGAATCTCATTAAATGGAACCTCAAGGGACCGGAGAAATATGTTGCAATTAAGAGGAGTTTCGTTTACTAAGAGAGATTTGCATAAGTGCAGCACTATATGTCATATACCCTCTTGACACTGTTAAGACATGTTAATAATAATGAAGTGAATGAGTGGCTAGTTTCTATGGTTTTAGTGTCGTAGACGACTTCTCGATTAACTAGGCTTCACTAGTTTTGATTTAGAGGAGGCACTGGCGACGTATCAAAGCAAGAACATTGCTCTTACTTCTTGACTAGTGGCTGAATTAGCACCAGGTCATGCTGGTGAAGTCCAAATTATCGAACAGCGCACTGCAAGGTGTCTGAAATTTCAGTCGTTCTTACTTCAGCCATCTATGGGGCGAGTGGTGTTGCCACCAAGCTGTCTGGACTGCACTTGATATGCATTTAACATTTATGAAATGTTTGCTTGCTTGAGTCTTTTCCACTGCTTTTTAATTATGGCTTTTTTTTATAGAAGACAGGTGTCGCAACATGAACATAAGATTTTGGCCTTTAAAAAAATACTTTAGAGCTTTTCGATTTCTGAGAGTTGCAAAAGTTTTGGTTCTAATTAACGAGAGTTTCTTTGCATTATCCAAATCAAAACCAACTTATGTACAGTTGAACGCCTCTTATAACAAAGTGTTTGGGGCCTCTGAAATAAATCGTTATACAGATCACTGCGTCGTAAAGGTCTTGCACCGCACAGCTCACAATGGAACTGGGACAGAATTATTCATTCGTTGTACAGGTCATTTCGTTGTAGAGGCTGTTGTTCCATTCAAACGATTTCGTTTACCGATATTCTAATGTATATTCAAATGCAGTGATATCCGTTAAATGTATTAATTTGGTGGGAAGCACACTCAACTAATCACGGTGACATGTTGAAAACCTTTGTGTGCAAGCAAGTTTAGTTCTCTTCATTTTTTTATTTCCAGGCCTAACTGTTTTCAGATTGTTGAAAGAGCCCTCCCTTGTATCAGCACTGTGTATTATCTCTGTGCCAGTACCTCTGATTTGGTTCGGGTAAGTGCACATTTTGGAAAAGATAAAGAAGGTTCTTATTATGATTGCCTGGACACGTAGCCGTAGCAACAGCCTCATATTAAACAGCATTGCACAGGACACGCATTTCCGTTTTGTCAAGGGTGCAGACACGCGAGAGATATGCCGTGTTTGCGTGACCCTCTTGCGCATGCGCAAGTTGCGCGAGTGAAATCTGGGGACTGCACCTACGTACTACGGAGGACGACAGGCTTTGCTCCATCCACCCATAACCAATGGCAATGCGCACTACGTGAGAACCGGCACTTCACTTTCATCCAAACGGGATTGCAGTGGCTGATACAGAGTCCATAATAGTGAAGCATACAGTAGAACTAATTCGCAGTAGCAGTGTGCCATTATTCATTGGTGTGCGGCCGCTAAAGTAGCATCAACCTAATCCCCCAAGTCTACTCCGACGCTTCGATCCGCTTGACAGGAACTTTCCATGTCAGGCCTGGTGGTGAAGCATAGGTAAAGAACAACTACTGCACAAGTCAAAGGGAGAAATGATATAATAATGCAGATAAAAAAAAAGAAAATAAGCAAAAGAAAGAAGAAAAACCCGTCAAACAATGCGATTCTAACTACGGACCTCCCAATCAGGAGCGCAGTGCCAGGACGGCTACGCCACACAACTGTGAGCTGAGAGAGAGCTTATTCCAGAGTATTTATCTGCAGCCACATAGTGTAGCTTGGCTACGAACAAACAGAGAAAAGCAAGTTGTCCTCTGTAGGTACCTAGGTGCAGTCCCTAGATTTCTCTCTCGCAACTTGCACATAGTTATTTGTGAAGCAGGTCACTGACCAAGGTCAAAATGAAAATAAAATGACGTTTCAGGATCCGTACGGGTCCCTTGTTCACAATGATTCACAAAACATCATTTTATTTTCATTTAGATTGTGAACAAGAGACCTGTACGGATCCCGAAACATCATTTTATTTTCATTTTGACCTTGGTCAGTGACCTGCTTCACAAATAACTATGCTTTTACCTGACCAGACGGTATTCCGTCGAACTCTTGACTACATTAGCTTGCACATGCGCACGAGTATCGGGCAAAGGCTCTCTTGTGTCTGCAACCTTGACAAGACGGAAATACTGCGAAAACCTGATAATTTGAAATCTCCTAATTCAAATGGACGGATAATTTGAACTGCTCTGTTGCAGTTCGATTTACTCCAGCGAACTCCGGCGAATTCGAACTCCAAGAACCATGCATGTTACCGCGCGCTCTCACCTATGCTCCCTCCTCCTCCTAGCACGCGCTTTATCACATTACCACGCGCTCACCTGCCCACTCAACCCCCCTCCCATCCTCCATCTTAGCCCGTGCTTGATCATGTTACCGCGTGCTCACCTATGCCCCCCCCCGCCCTCCTAGCGCACTCTCAATCACATCATCTCCAACATTGGGCACGAGGGAGCACGTGTCAAGCCGCCATTCTTTTTGGCTCACCCTCTCACCCACATCAAACGGAGTACAAGGTGCAATCTTATCTCACTTGGACTTTATATGGAGCCTTGGCTTCTTCCAGCACATGTCGCACGCTGATGAAGGAAAGATAACACTTTTTCAGAGCAAGCCCCAGTGATGGTTCTGGTTTTGCCACTGTAACCCACAATTGATTGGGTGCTTTATTTAAAGGGTCTTTCCTTAGTTCAAACTCTATTTTATTCAAGTAGATATCCAGTTTCCCTGGAATTCGAATTCATGAGATTCTACTGTACGTGCACAGGTCACAGGAAAGAGGCACACAGAACAGAGTGCTTCTATTGTGTCACGCTGTTTCAATATTGCTCTTTAACAAGATGTACCTACAGACCACCCTAACTGAACATGCTGTTAATCCATTTAGGCAAAAGAAAAATCTACCAGCCAGATTGGGAAGAGCTGCATTGGGAAAAGTTAATAAGTT
Source organism: Dermacentor silvarum (assembly GCF_013339745.2). NCBI lineage: Eukaryota > Metazoa > Arthropoda > Arachnida > Ixodida > Ixodidae > Dermacentor > Dermacentor silvarum. The sequence continues at coordinate 236,606,028 of NC_051155.1, forward strand.
TTGCTTTATTCTTTGTAATGCTACAATGGTGGACATTATAAAGTATGCTAGGCCTTTATGGGAGCAAAACCTGATGTAGGTCCTTAAAGGTATATGCTACAATGTGGATGCTCCTAAAACTAAAAGACTTGCTGTTAAGAGTAAAACGAAAATTTATGCAGCGCGCTTAAACTTGTAGAGGCAAATTAAGCATTTTAATGGGAAATATGTCTTGTTAGGGAGTGAACAAATGATGCGCGCAAGGTGAACAAATAATGTGCGAAAAGACAAGTACGAGAAGGCGACACACGTGAGCTGACTTACTACTTTTATTTTCGTAAGTGTGTAAAGTATATAGCATACACATGACACACGAAAATAAACAGATACAACAACCACATGCCCGTGTTGGTCGTTAAATCACAGCTGCTTGTTCCTCCAGACGTACACACCATTTTTCAGTCACTGTCAGGGACGCTGACTGAAAGGGAGGTTGTTAGGGAGGTGTTTTTACATTCAAATGCTTGACATACGACTTCAGCAGATAAAGGAGAAAAGCTTTGGTGTTGCTTTCCAAGACGCGGGCAATAATATAATAATAATACAGATAAAAACGTTATATTTTATGATGGATACAGGCATACAAGATTAAACTATTCAGCATTTGGGTCAATGAACTTTTGAAGTGCTCCGTAGCCACTGCAAGACATTTCGTTGACTCTGCACCAAACCACAACTTGGCCACCGACTCCCAAAGAGACTGCACTGGTTAGGCCTAGTGGTGGGGGGGTGTCTGGCTGCATGCTGTCACGGGGAGCTAGCCCTTGATATATGTTCACACCCATAGACAAATACATGGGGACCTGGCACAAGATCACATGCCCAGGCTGAACTGACGGCAGCATGCATGAAGCGAGTTTCGCTGGTGATCAGCTGGCAACTACTGCAAACCCATATAGGAAAAGTTTGTATGCACAGGTACTAGTAGAAATGGCGAAAGCTCGTGTGTGGACAGCGTCACGAAGTCAAGTTCGCATGCGCAATATCTGCACTTCGCGATGATGTGCATCTTGATAGGCGAACACGAACCGCACTCTTGACCTTGACTGATTTTTCCGCAGTGCTGGAGTTGGAAAAAGAACAAGTTGATTTGTTTTTCTGCCCTGCCCGATGATTCAGACATTTTTAAGACTCCGCCTGTGTCCTAAAATATCAATCGACAACTGTATTTACTTTCCACACACAAACTGAAGAAACGAAGAGCAACGGTGTGCAAGCGTTCAGTGCGGACGGCGTGTCGCTGACAAGCAGCTGTAGCAAAAAGCATCTCCGTCGCCTAAGCAACCCCCGCACACCCGCTGCGCCAGCATGCTACCACCGCGTTTATTTTTTTCTCCATTCCTTTTTCGTTCGCTTGCTCTGTGTCTCCTCTTCCTCCTCCGCATCATCCTCGTCGCTCTCCCCTCGGCTGGCACACCTCGTTGAGAAAAACACTTGCTGCCTCGCTTGTCTACAGGAATTTCTCGCAGCCGCATTATAACCGGTATGTTGTTCCGTGCGGCTCCACTATAAGTGGTATGCATATACATTTAGTTCTATGGGAGGGCAAACTCTCCCAGTTAAAAAATGCCCCATTATATCCGGTCCTGCACTATAAGCGGTTACGTTGTCAGTAGTCTGAGCTGTAAATGGAATGTCATGCATTCATCATTTACGCCATTGTCTTCTAAAGCTTCCACACAAAATTCAGCTTCAAGAACCATATAAGAAGCATGACAAAAATAAAGAAGATGCGCACACAGTACCTGCGATGTTCAGCATTTCTGCAAGTTTGGTGATGGCTAGATCAAATACATCATGCAGCTGACAAAAAACTACGATGTTGTTGTCCTGGCAAGACTCTTCTTAGCTAAATTGCGAACTAAAGGAAACACTATGCTGCTTCTTTAATTATTTACCAGTGAAAATGGTGATGTATAGTCGAGTCCCTATACAACGAAATTCACGGGACAGGCAAAAAATTTCATTGTGGCTGAACTTCGTTGACAGTGAAATTAGTATGTACAGTATAGACCACTTATAAGATAACTGCTTATAGTGCAGGATCCGGATATAGTGCGGTCTTTTCAGACTCCCGTTAGTTTTCCCATAGCACTCCATGTATACACGTGTCGCTTATAGTGCAGTTGCGGGAAACAAAATACCGGTTACAGTGCGGCTGCCTGGAAGTACGGAAGTCAGCGGAGACGGCGAACGCTCCCCTCAAACGGGCGCCTCAAGGAGTGCTCGAGGAAGAAAGAGAGACGAAGTGGAGGAGAGGGGCACGTGGTGCGAACGAACAGCCAGTGAGGCTGAAACCAGAATCTTGAGTGCGAGTTGTGACATATCACAGCGCGCATAGCGAGCGAGGGCCACGAAACTGCCAACGCCGGCCAACGCTCGCTTCACGATAACGGCAGTAAATGAAACATCAGGGAGCGGGCGGCGCCGGCAAGGCACGGCGAAGGGCGCACGCGGAGACCGTGGAATGTGAGGGAGGAGGGCGGCAGGGAAGCGGATTTCGCCTCGGCAACTCCGCCGCTTCGGTGGCTCCCCTAGCCCTCCCTCGTAGCTCCCTCACTTTCGACTGTCATCGTGCGCGCCCGCCGCTCCAGCCGGCCCGGCGCCAGCTCCCCGAAGTTTCGTTTTCTGCCGTTATCGGGAAGCCGGCGTGGCACAGCGCCGCTGCTTCCCTCTGCGCCGTAGCCAGTGTGCAAGGTCAACACGTGACTAGAAAGTAGAGGAAGCATAAAGGAGAAAGAAGGGTTCACTGCCACTTTCTACGCGTGGCTACGGTAGCGTGGCTGAGATGTCGGCACGTACACGCATGTTCCGGCGCAACGCAGAATCGGCGACCGTGCCATTTGAGAGAGGGTGAAATTTCCGCCGCATTTTTTTTTTTTTTTTGTTTTGTCCGCGCGTGACATTGAGGGGTCTCTCCTAAGCTTTTACTCTATGGCGGTGCCGGAGCAATGCCGCTCGGAGGCGCCGCCGCGTGAATTATTTCGAATTAACCAGATTCGACTGTAAATGGAATGCAAACATTCTAGCCGCATTCCTTGACTGTCGCATATGCGTGGCGGCTCGGTGCACATGTTTTGCATATGCGCGGGCCTTGAAAATTGTTGCTTTGGTTATAGTGCGGTACTGCTTATAGTGCGGATATTTGCGACTCCGGCGACTTACGTTATAAGCGGTCTACACTGTATATACGTACTCCAAACGGCAAAGCCACGAACGAAACCTGCTCGAGGCTGAAACCATCGTCCGGGAAAAACCATCGTCGGTGTGTCTTGCGGATTCTCATTTTCCCCCAGACGACGAGACTGTTGCCGTCATGTTGACCAGAGCGGCTGCTGCCTGTGCGTGGCCGCACGGGCACCGTATCTTGAAAGCGATCTGCGACGTGCACAAAGTACGCGCCTGTGTGGGCCTCATCTTTCAAGTGATCTGCATAGTGGGCACTTACTAGTGCCTGGTAGAGCCGTATGAGCTGTGCTTTCAATGTTCGTGTTGAAGCGAGATGGCATGGAGGTCAATTCGCTCACTGTTATTGCCGCGCCTCCTTATTCCAGTGTATTGGCAAGTTTCTGCGGCCATCGAGCGAGATGTGTTCAGGTTTACCTGTGCGCGCGTGACACCGTGCTTGGTAATTTAGTTCGTAAGCGAATGTTTACCAGTTTATACGACCGATAAAACTATTATCCTTAGTTCGTATAGCTGTCTACTAATGTGCTATCGCAATATCGCTTCGCCTTTCAGGCGAAACTGCGAGATTTTTTTCCTTCCGCTTTCTGCCTCGGCGATCATATGTGCCTCTTCCTCGAGAGAAATTTACGCTTCTTCGTTGGCTTAGCCATTTCGCCCGGATACACACTAGAGAGAAAACGGCTGCGATTGTTGTGTTCCTGTGCAGTCTCGCATAGGCACATGATGACCACGCGTGGCTATGGATTGCAGTGGCTCAATTCGGCACTTTAAATTTGATTTTGTTCGCGAAAACCTCGTTCAAGCGGACATATGATCGTCACAGCTTTGGAAGGGCCTTCTAATTTGACTACTCGGCAGTTCCAATTTCAGTTCAGTCCCAGTTTCGTTCTCGAAAAGTTAGTTGAAGCGAAAATACCGAATAAAACGCCTTCATTATGAAGATACTTTTCTTGTATTACTTTCTATGGGCAGCTGACGGGGAATTGGAAAATCTTCGTTGTGGCGGAAATTTCGTTGTAGCGGCGTTCTTTCTAGGGGGATTCGACTGTACTTTCCGAAGTACACCGTGCACTTATGGGTTAATAGCCTCATAGTTTATTTGGGATCAAAAAGGCATCATAATTTTTTATCAAGATTCACTGAACTTATCAGCAATAATAGTCAATTTCATATTCCATTTAGCACTATACTAGTTTCATCCTACCAGTAACATACATACGTCAGCAGTAGAGCCCTCTCTTAGAAGGCCCATCAGTTAAATACAGTTAAATTCTTACTGTGCAGCAAGCTTTCACTATCAGTGAATTCTTTCAAAAATATTACTTCATCCAACAAGGTTCCTTGAGCCCTGAATCAGAGGTCTATTGGTCCATCATCAGGCAGCGTGAACACAGAAACACTTCTGAAATTTTGTTACACTAATGCAATTTAATCACTTTTGACCAGTTCGATCATCGTGCCAAAGGTGCAATATTTAGGACTTGCTGAGGGCATAATTGGTGTTTACCTGATATTGTAAGAATGCATGAAAATACACAGACACGCACACAGCAGAAGAAAGAAAAAGAGTGTCGTTGTTTCTTTTCCTTTCCTTTATGGTGTGAGTGTTTTCATGCATTATTACAACATCAAGATTGAGCATTTGGGGGCCAATTAAGCATGCAAAGCATTAACTTTAGCTGTCAGTGGCAGCTGGGCTGAGAACTTTAGTTGGGGCTTATGGTCACCATTGTAGTTGAAGTCATTGTCTCACTTCCCATTGAAGGTGGTATCTTGGTTCATAGTCCATTTAAATTTCCGTGGAGTGGCTGAGTGTGTTCTCAAGGTAACAGGCTAGAGTCAGCAGCAGTGGGACCTCATTGTTACAGGAGTGGATGGGTGCGGTGAGTCCCCTGTGTGTGCCGCAGCTGGCCAAGGGGGTAGCTGGCCGAGGCACCTCGCCAGCCGTCTCCCAGGTGCGCTCGCTCAGCCTCACCCTGCTCGAGGCTCACAGGCTGCCTGTGCGTCTTGCTCCACATCCCTTCTGCATCATTTCCCTCAACCAGGTGAGCTCTCTCTCTCCCCCACTACCTTTTCCTTCCGGATCTGTCTGTCCTTCCTGGTACGAGTTCATTCCATGTAGCGCAATATGTGAAGTCCACATTGTCCCGAGCACCTTGACCAAATAGTATTGCTTGACACAATATGGATAGGCCACAAATTTTTGCAGAAGCCCAGCGTCTATCTTTCCTTGGTGGCGAATGCCGCATAACCTCCGTCATTGTCATGATGGCTGCAATGGAAGCATTTTGTCAACATCCACATATAATTTTGGTGGTAGCTGATGATTGCAGCACAGAGGATAGGTTAGCTATTTAGCAGAGAAAGATATAATTTATGTGCCCCTTCCCCCCTGTCCCATAGAATGTATACAGGGGTGCAACAGCTGCGCCAATTGCGCCATTTTGATACAATTTCGTATTTTTGCGCCGAGCTGCGCCAAAACCGTGATATATGTCGAAATTGCGCCACGCGGCGGCAAAACGCCCGACCAGCCGCAAAATTTCTCGGTTACAATGACATTGCGATGGCTCTTCTAATGGACTGTGGGACTCGCATAATGGCTTTGCTTGCCGTGAAGCATAAGAAATCCAGGCTGACCGACTTCTGGAAATAAAACTTCCGGTAAGCGCACGTTTGCCAAGCTTGCCGACTTTTTCATAAATATTCAATGAAATTGAGATAATTCAAACTGCTTCATTGCGACGGTGCATGTGCCGCGAAGTGAGTGTTTCGCGATCGGCCGGGCACGTGCTTTGAGTTAGGCATCGGCCGCAATGCTAGAAAAATGCTGTAACTGCGGCGCGAAATGCATTCTCTCGTAAAGTTGACAATTCATTGACCGCCTTTAGTACGTCTCAACCGTTGCCCCCACCTCATCGCAAAGATTTCCCGAACGATGGTTTCGGCTTCGTTCCCGGCTTTTGTTCGCCCGTATTACACTGTACCCGTATTTTGCGGGCTATAACTCGCACCTTTGTATAAGTTGCACCCTCCTATAAATGGCAGTTCTTCAGAAGAAAAAAAAAACACTTATATAAGTCGTACTGGTGTACAAGACGCACCTGTTCGTTTGGTAGCATATGATTTAAAAAATTAGTGGCGTTTCACTCCGTAAACGCGAGTCACGTGCAAGCGTATGGGTGTCATACCTACATAATTGCGATAAGAATGATAAGGCACACCAGGCGCATTTCTGCAATCTTGGTTGCTGCGATGTTCCGTATAAAGTCCAAAGGCGATAACATCGTCTTCATGCGTTGTATGCCTTATGTGCGAATGAAAGCGGGAGGGTATAGCGGAAGGGAGGGGGTTGGCTTGTACTCTGGTAGCAACTGCGAAGCTTGCGCAACGGCGCGTGCCGTATCTTGAAAGCAATCTTTAGATGCGACAACTTCGGGGTCGGTTGATTCGCGGTCGGCCTGCCGCCCGTTGCGTTGCTGCTCCGTCTTTGCACGGCGTGCGGGAACTCGATAGCGCGCACAGAACCCATAGCAAATAAGTGGCAGAGGAGATCAACCCGGTGTGCTTTGCTTGGCCATATAGCCTCCACTCCGATTTTGATGGCAGTTTTGGCGGTGAAGGAAACATACACAAGTCGCACCAGTGTATAAGACGCACCGGCGAAAAATTCAGAAAGAAACCGCGACTTATACACCGTAAAATACGATATATACATACTAATTTCGCGTCAACGAAGTTCTGCCACAATGAAATTTTGTGCGTGTCCCGTGATTTTCGTTGTAGCGGTACTCGACTGTGTGTGTGTATATATATATATATATATATATGTATACTCAGTCGACTCTCATTACAACAGACCCTGATAATCCGAAAAAAAAGACGCTTTATCCGAAGTCTATGTATCCGAAAGTGGAGGCCACCGCCGAAACACCAAAAGATTGTTAAACAGTCGCTGCATGTTTCGACTACCGCTGGAACGTCGCAACACATCAGAAAAAAAGAAGGGAAAAAAACGAAAGGGAACCACTCACGAAGAAATGCATGTGCACTTTCCACATGTTTGGTGGAAAAAGTTGTGTGCAGTGCACTGCTGGGGCGCGATCGAGGTCGTTGTTCGGAGCGCGCGTTCAATTTCGCCAGGCGCGGCCTAAGTCAACCGTGCGCAGGCAAAGCTGAATGCGCGCTTTGAACGGCAATCTCCGATCGCGCCCCTGCCCTCACCTATGTTGCTAATGTGAATTACCGTATATACTCCCAGAAATCCAATGCAAAGTTGGGTGGTGCGTCTATTATGCAGGGCAAATTTTAGGGTGTTTTATGAGTAAGCGTTTTTTGTGAAACTGCTCAAAATTTGGGATTTACTGCTCCAAAACAGAGGTTCTTTTCCCCCGTAACCTGCTCCAAATTTGGATTTTCGTGCTCCAAAAGTAAGACTTTCCTGCTCCAAAAATTGCTCCAAATCCTATTTTGGCTGTTGCACCACTGTGTATATGAAGGCATAGTATTATCTAAAGGTAAGTGGTGAACGTGGAACAGGGTAACACATCCCAAAGTATGTTGGTTCTGATGCCTATAGCTCGGCAATTAATGAACCTTTCTGAAAATTCTAGTATAAGGAAAATTTTCTGCTTCTGCCTTGAGACAACCCCCACTTGGTGCAAAGATTTACGCGTACAATACATTGTATACAGTTGCATACAGTGGGTGTACGAGGTGCAAAAATTCTGAAGATTTATAAGGCTTGTCTGAAAAGTTCTGATCACGCTCCCATAAAAATAGAAGCATTGCCTGGTGTTTTTGTCGTCCTAATTCATTTCCAAGTATTTCTCTCCTGCTTCTGCACACCCGAGTCCCACACCCTTCCCATTCCTCGAAACAGTCCTGATACCCCTCAGAAAGTGCTGCAAGGACAGTAGTTGCGTTGCACTTGATGTCCTCTTGGGTTCGAAAGTGCGTTCCTTTCAGGTGCCTTTCGATTTTTGCTAACAGCCAAAAGTCATACTGGCTTATGTCCGAAAACTATGGAGCTTGACGAACCACTGAAGTACTGTGCTGTGCCAAAAATGTCGGAATCATTTGAGCTGCGTGAACAAGGGCGCTATCCTGGTGCAGTTACCACTAGGGTTGTGCGAATATTCGAAAATTTTTACTATTATCGAATATTATATTTTTAATATTCATATTCAATTCGAAAAGTAGATATCCGAAAATGGGGGGGGGGGGTTCGAATATTCGGTTAGATACGAATATTCGAATCAAATCAAATATAGTGATAGCTGTTTGGGAGCAAACATGGTTCTTAGCATTTGTTTCAATCTAATCTAATATCGGGGAGATATTGTGCTGAATTTTGTGATTTTGTGCTGCTAGCGAAATTGCCCCTGTAAAGCACACTTAGCTACAAAACGTCTGAACTTAGCAAGAAAGCCAGCCTCTCAGTAGCAAGGGGCACAGGTTTGTGGACAGCAAGAGTGCACTTTTTCTTTCTCTCTCTCTCTTTTTTTTTTTCAGCGTTAGCCTTAGTCCTGAGCTTATTGCTTGACAGCAAGTGCAGTTAGTGACGACTAGCACAGGGTCAAATGCCTCCAAGTTTATGGGCTGTGGGGGTACACTCGATGTGGGGTCTTACACATGCTCTTGGGACAAAGTAACGATAACACAGTACTGCAAACAATCAAAAGGGCATTTATTGCTCCTTTCATACACTAATGCCTGCTAGCCGAATTACTACCCATAAAACATTCACGTGGGCACATGACAAATCGATGGAGTCCGACTCACCGCAACCGGGTAGCAAGCCAATATGTTCGCCGTATGTGGATCAGCGCACGGCCGGAAACGTCCACAGCGCTCACTAACATCAATTTAAAGAGGAAGCGCCTTCTTCCTTTTGTGCCCAAGTAGCCCCGCCGTTAGGTGGCGTTAGCAGCGCAACACTCACACCATCTCTTGCAATACTCTGCAACCACACCGACCTTCGCCGCCATAAAGCCACCCGGCAAAGCCAGATTACAGGAGACGGGAGCCATGCGGGAAAACAACATCAGGGACGCGTGAGAGTTGCGCATCCCCCCAACCTTAAATCACTGCATACTCCGGCGAAAACATGTCAACACAGTCTAACATCAACACATGGCTTCGTGAGCTAGAGGTAGTACATGCAGCAGTGGCCATGCCGAGAAAATGTCCACGCGCTTTCCATTACATGCGAGCCGACATTGTCTCTGAGGTTCACCGCTGGCTTCCGTTGGTCACAGCACCAGCTCTGTAGATTCGACGGCATCAACTCCAGCCCAGGACTCCGGAAACGGCGACGCAGAAGTCGGCACGAGCAAGTGTTGTTCGCGCTGACCCGCCCTGCCAGCGAGAGCTGCTGTAGAAGTTGGTGACTGCCAGCCCACCGAGGGTTGCGAGCCGGACACAGGCGGCCGCCGAAGTCACTGCGCCGAACTGGCCACAGGCATAGCCGTTGCCAGGGGTGGCTCGTTCGTAGCGGGGCAGCAGCACAGGCAATGTGCAGGTGGCCGCAAACCAAGGTTGACTCCGCTCACGCTGCGTACACTCAATGCACGCATATTCGACAAACACTAAAGTAGGGCAAGGGAGAGGAATTCTGCATGCGCATCGCCCATGTGGTACAATGTTTAATTCGGCTAGCGAAAGATCAGGTGACTACTCAGTTGTTAAGTTCACGTGAACAAAGCTCGCTTTCTTGAGTCGATCAAGTAATTTCAATTCGTGCGAGGCTAACTAGAGTGAGGGAAACAAAGTGTGACACCTCAACACCATAGCCCACCAGGTTGTGTCCCTCCACGTGCAACAGGCGGCTTCGTAAAGCCTTAGGCCTAATGCGTCGCTACCCTGACAACAACTGGCATCCAAAAACGACACCTAAAATAGGCACAAGAACAGGCAGCTGCGAGGAAACGTTAGCTCTACCCCACTCAGTGAACACAGCATTCGAGTTGACGGCGCCCACCGTCCCAGACGGTGTCGGAGCGCCCGGTGCCAGGCCGCAATACCAGACAGCCCGTAGCGGCACCCGTGGCTCATGGCCACCCGGCTCCCAGAACTGCGACTCAGAGAAAGGAGAAGTTATTTACATAAGAAATTCGGACCTCCCACGAGGCTTCCGTACTCGCTCTCTCAGGAAGCGGACCACGTGGCTCTCGTACCGACGAGTGTTCCTCAAAACACTCGCGAACAGGCTTAGCATGTTGAAAAGTTCAAACGCGTTACCGCAACCGTTGCCTCGCTCAAGAAAGCACGCCGCCGACGCTAGCGATCAAAATCCACGCTAGGAACATGCTTCGGTTCAAACAAAGGTTGTCTCGAACCAAGCAAAGCTGTCAAAACTATCGTCCGATAACCCAAGAGCTCCATGTCGTGCGCCAGATGTGGTGGTACGCTCTGCGTGAGGCTAGGGCTGAAGGCAAGCTCCGGATCTAGCCACACACAGTCGTTCCGTTGTACTCCCCAACCCATAGCACGTGCAATTGCAGCTACGTAGGGTTCAGATGAATAAGGCAACGAGCGAATCAACTCAACAGCGTTGTAGTAAGGAATAAATAGGCCTGCCTCGTTGCGTGTGGTAGTCACGCAAGTGAGGTCACTCACGGGTTGCAGCAGGTATATCTGTTCCGGCAGGTTCGAGGTAGGAATGCCAGAGAGAGTCAGTCTCTCCCGGCAGTGCTCTTTTATGCCTTTTACCTTTCGCAAAGAGAATCGCCTCCTCGCCCGTCGGCTACCTTCCCTTTTCCCGCAAGGGTACGCTTGTCGCAAGAGGCGAGCGAGAACCGGGAGAGGGCAAAATGCCTCTCTCTCGTCTCTGTGCCGGCTCCTGATGCGTTCGCAACGTGCGCACGCGACGACAAGAGTACGCGGGAGAAGGTGGGTGCGTGTGCTCCCCACAGGGCATTTGATGCAGTAAGTAAAGCACAGGATGGCAAGTACAGCTAGTGGGAATCACTAAATTTTTCAAGTTAACGTGTACCAAATACACAATATTTTAGTATAACGGCTTACTAGTCTAGCTTTTTAACATTGGCAATGTAATTGCAATGTTCCAATATGACAAATTAACCCAACTTGCTAATAAAGTCATGTGCATATCATTATTCAATATTTGATTCAATATTCGAAGCAAAGTATTCATATTCGATTCGTATTCGAAAGTTTTGATATTTCCACACCCCGACTTGCCACGTCTTCAAATTCCTCTGTCAAAATTCTGGGCAATATATTGCTGGCACCCGCCTGCATACTCAAATTGTCTTTAATAAGGCATTTATAGCATCTTTGTTGCTATTTCTTGCTAAGAAACTTCTCTGACAGTAAGCCGAAAATCTCTCCATATCTACGTTATTCTTATCATGGTTTGCACTTCATAAAAAATTGCATCATTTTGGCTTGTAGAAGGCCTACCATAGCGATAGCGCATGTTCACTGTCCACAGATGTTTGGCTTTTCTAGAAGTGATTTTACCTGATATTTATCTACTTCGTGACCATACCGTCATCAATAAATGCTTTTCGGATCTTGCGAATTTCTTCTACTTGGCTATAATTCGCATAACTTTATGCAGTATCTTTGTTAAATTCGCTCCATCATTTTCACTCACTGAAAATCGCATAGAGACGAGATGACAGTAATCACCACAATTGCTCCCGTGCAACAGTAGATAAACTGAAGGACACGCCACCTCCAGGCTAGAGACATCACGTACCCTCCTCCCACATTGCGCAGTGTGGCCAACCTGCGCCCTGTATTCTCTAAAATAATAATGTCGGACACTTTTCAGACAGGCCTTTTACAAATGCTACTCACAGAGTTGTATGCAAAACATTGTGATGGGGTGTACTCGTACGCACCTAGGGTATAGTGATGCATTATTTGATGTGTCAGGGCTTTAAACTGTCTGCTGCACTTTATATATTTTAGTGTTTCTAAAAGCTGCCTGCCCTAGCTAACTTCTATGGCTTATTGTATGTCGTTTAATCCTTTTGAAGAATTAAGTTCCAAAACCCTTGCAGTAACTAAGTGATCTCGGAATATTCAGATAGCTGCTTTATACTTGTGTATGTGTCCTGTTTGCTGTTTTCGGCATGCCAAAAGATGCACTCGCATTTACTTGACTTGGTTTATGTCTTGGCTGCTTTCTAGAGTTCTGCATGACAAGTTCTGCAAGCTTGACTCCAAGTGCACAACCTGAAATTGCATGTGTGCCCCTGCTTTGTACAGGTCTTCATTTTCTGCTTTCTTGACTGACACTCAGCTGGGAACTGTTACATATTCAAAGCACCCTTCTTTCTACCTTCAGTTGTAGTGAGTCATTGTGCAAATTATTTTGCACCATTGCTTGTTTCTCAGACATTCTTTAAATTGTGACATGTGGTCATTTTCATTTGAACTGCTATTCGGTGCTCTTGCACTTTTCAACTGTTTTGTGTAACCCCTTGCCCTCTGCTGTGCATGTCCCACTACTGCCACCGGCACAGTTTGAGAATTACTCCATTATTTGCATGCTCCTCAAATCCATTTGTGGCATGAATGGGTTCCATCATGTTCGCATGCATTTCATGTACTGCATGACATTATCACAGCCATTTCGCCAAATTGAATTCATTAATAGCCTTCCTTTTCTCTTTCACAAATACTGTATTTTACTTGCTATCACCTTCCTGCAGTGATCTGCCTGTGTTGCTTGTACAGTCTGATTGGGTCTTGGTTCATGATACTTCATTCTTGTTTTTTCTCTGCCACCCTCTGACGAATTCCTTGTTGGCATTAGGTGAAGGTGTGCCGCACTCAGGTCAAGTGCCCACCTGATCCAATCTGGGAAGAGGACTTCCTGCTCGAGTGAGCTTTGTTTATCTTTTTGTTTCCTTTGATATAGCTGCGATTGAGTGTTGTTCTTAAGGAACTCCATTTTAGGGAATCGGCAGCTTGTTTGCCCATGATGGTTTGATTTTTTTCATGGATATTGTTATTAAAGTCGCCTTCATAGAAATAGTATTAACATATAATACAGTACGTAGAATACAGTAGAACCTCGTTGGTACGATCGCGTTTTGTACAATTTTCTGGCGCCAAAATCTAGTATCGAGAACGTGAAAAATGACCCAATACTGCTACACTTCTTTTTTACCGGTTACTACGCTCCCGGAAAACAATCTTTTGCCAACAACATTTATTTTATCGCCAAACTGCGATTCGCATTGACATGCATCTTTGATTTTCTCACCGGCTAACAAATGCTAAAAGTTTTCGCCCGCAGCGCACGACGCACCTGCATGTATCGGAACATTCTCGATTGTTGTAGCCGATTCTATCTGTTGTCGATGTTGTCTGCCGAACCTCTTGTAATCACGTTGGACGTGTGACACGAATAGTGTTTTACATGCTGGAAAGCACGTGAGCATCACCGATTACGCTGTAATCTTTGACAAGTTGTGTATAAATATCCCACATGCTTGACCCGCAGATCAGACTTCGATGATCAACGCATGTGCTCGTCACTATCGTTCTGCCTGAGTGTAACTTGTTTTCGTGGGCACAGGTTTGTACAGTGAAGAGTTAGTTTTATGACCCACAATCTTGCCACCGACTAATTCTCCACCGTCACGACATCGTAACAGTGTGATACGTTTTCCGGCCACTAGATGCCGCATGAACAAGAAAGGCACGAGGCATGCGCAATCGAGAGCAGTAGGCACCTACCGCTATTTCTTCCCTGCAGTACTTGCCCACCTGCCCGTGTCACGTGAAAATGCTGCCGCGCGCTCCGTTTCTTGTTCTGGTACCAGCAAATTCCATCATGGGTATTCGCACGTCGCCATTCACAGCTTTCGCCTGCAACCCTATTGCAATAAAGCATCTTCACCTATTGATTTCACAGCGCGTGTGGCGTAAGAAGTGCACTGCACGCCTTTAATAGGCAATAACCCAAACATGTCGCTCGCCGTTCTCGCTGCAAGCAGTACAAAGTGAGTGTCGGTTTCTTATCACCATTTTAAAATGACAGTAGATGTCTCGGGGCACGAGCTCTGGCGTCTCATGCCGCAATAATTCTCAACAACTAGGCATGTCAAAATTATCCGCCAAAGTGCTCCATCCAAAGAAGCTGCTGACCCAGGCCATATTTGAGAAGTGCAGTAAGCTTGTCAAATCCGCAAAAACGACAACGTGCGTTTTCAGCTGCTTGAGCTCTACCAGCACGGTGCGCGTCAGCGTCTCATGCTGCAATGATTTGCCTAACGCTTTGCCTTATGTAGATGTCAACTAAAGTTGAGTCACTTCAGATTGCATGTTTTCCCAGTTACAATTTTTGTTGTGCATTTTTCCAAAACGTATGAACGAGGTTCTACCGTTTGGTGCATGGTAGGGAATGGAGATGTAAATCATCTAATGCTTTGGTTTCTGTTTGTAGACATTTCATTTCTGCACAGCTGGGGCACATGCATAAGTTTTAGGACTTAGGAGTGTGGCCACGGAGATGGCCATACTCGCATATTCCAAAACAACAAATGCCTGCCATCTACTCTGGAAATGCCCTGGGACAAAAACAGTCCGTAAAAGTGTTTTTAGGATTCCTGAACACACAGTTGATTTGCCGTTACTTGTGCTACCTGTCACCGCTATTGGTTTAGTTCTGCTGCATCATCGTTGAACAGTAGTTTGTTGGCCCAGATATTATTGTTGTCATCTTAAGGAAACCAAGTTCTAAATTCACAGCACGTCTCATGATTGATTACATGACTGATATATAATGGTGCTATCTGCCATGATAATGAAATGGTATTCAACGAAGCTTATGGCCATAAACTACACTTTAAATAAACAATTTTGTGAGTTTGGAGCCAAGGGGTCTTTTTATTACAGCACGCAATAGGTTTTGCACAGTGGGTCAGAAACTACTACTTAGAAATAGGGGTATTCAAATAACAAAATGTTCTTATCAAATCGAATATGAATGTTAGATACAAACGACCTTCAAATATTGAATCTAATACAGAGTATTTTTTTAACAAAGTATCATATGAAGCTTGCTTTGAGTCTGTTTGGTTAAATAAAGGCACATTCGAATTATTTGATTCTTGCAATGCCATTCACGACTGCACGTGCAGTCAGCTTGGGCTCTTGTAAAATAGGAAACTGGAAGGTTATCGTATTTTGGTGCAGTACAATAATGACAGTAATGAAACAAAGGAACATCATATATAGTGTTGTGCTCTTTGAACGAGCTATGTGTAGTACTGTAGCACTAAACATAATTTTAAATTGATGCAAACATGGTGAGAGTGGCCATAGAATGATTTGCTATGGCTAAATTGAGACAGCTAATTTATAGGCTGCCTGAAGGTGAGGTATTCTTATTGAATGACTGGAAATTATTGAGCAGAGTTATGTGCTTCATGCAGTTGCTCAGGAACTGCTACCTCTGAGCAGCAACTGCAGCTCTCCTGCAGCAGAATCACTCAGAACAGTCACTACTACATGCATCAGTCTTTTTCCGGCAGACTCCAATAAGTGTTGTTGTACCCTATATTTAAACAAATGAATATTAAACTATTCCGAATTGTGAATTCTCTTATCGAATATAAATTAGCAAGAACTACTCTATTCCTATCCAAAATTTTGAGTGTTCACTCATCCCTACTCAAAAACTTTGCATAACAGGTAGACCATAGCATACAACCACCTTTTTAAAGCATGGCATGAGCTAACAGTTTGTTCAGATGGTTTCAAATGTGCTTTTCATTGCGTTTTGGCCCAGCTATCAAGCCTGCCACCCTTCTTTCATGGTCAAATGAATGCGCAATTATTTTTCATTATGGTATTACATCAAATAAGTAGGAATGGGCGAATAGTGAATTTGAGGTTCGAAACGAATAGTGATTTGGTCGAATAATTTCGAATCATATAGTTCAAATAGTATATATCACATTTTACTTTTAAAACCTAGTTAATTCGAATTTTGCGTGACCGAAAAAAAATGTCCGAATTAACCGAATGCCGAATTATCAGGGTATCCAGTAAACAATGAGCAAATGCTTACTACATCAGCACGATTTTATTAGTGTATTGCTATTTTGCACAAAAGCAGTGTGGAAGCTGCAATTTTCGTCATCTCGTAACTGATTGGCTCTCGCAGCGGCGATTGAGGCCTCGCGACTTCCTTCGCAGCACGGCCGCGGCGCACGCCATTATTTGCGGCACGCTTTGCATTACCATGCGCACATCCCGACTATTTTTTCGCCAGTAAGCTGACCGCCAACAGATCGCACATCCATCGCGATGTAGCCGGTGCTCTTCATCCTCGACAGCTTTGAAACGAGTCAAACCAAAACAACTGTTTGTCACAACCACGGCCGCTATTGACGCGATTATGAACGGCGACATTGCGGTGCTTAAGGCACGCGGCCGACGCGCGCACTGAGTCAGAATGAAACTACTGTTCGCTGCAACAACTGCAGACGAAATCGCGGTCGCTATCTATGTGATCATGGATGGCCACTACGCAGCTTTTTAGGCACGCGGCCGACGTGCGTATTGAGTCAAAACGAAAGTACTTTTGCCGCAACCGCTGTGGAAAAAACCGCAGCAGCTATCGACGCGATCATGGATGGCGACTATGAAATCCTGCAGCCAACGCGTTGTTATGTGCAGCGGTAAACGCAATAAAGGCACAAATAGGCACGAAGCTTTCCGTCGTTGCTGTCATTCACGTACGACATGGACGTACGATTTCCGCTGTACGATTTCCGCTGATGATTATGGCGATGCAGACTCCGCCGCTTCGTTTCGGTTGTACGCTAGCACCGTTTCTCTTCTTTTTTTGCGTCGCACATTTCCGGCTCTTTAATGGAAAAACGTATAGCCTTCTAGATTTATGGTTTATGTATGGCAGCCATGACGTGAAGCATAGCCTCCGAGATGTGTACCGGTCGTCCATGCCTTCTGGCTGCCTATTCAGGAGCGCCGAATAATTCGAAAATATCGAATCCTTGAATTCGAATCGAAGCGAATAACGAATATAGAATTATTTGATCGAATATTCAACAATACCGAATATTCGCCTATTCCTACAAATAAGCTATGAGAGGCCATCACAGTAATTTACCTGGGTCACATAAAGGCCTCATTATAGACCTTGAATAAATTGTCATTCTAACAAATTTATTGACCTCACTCAAGCATGTACTGTTGTGCTTCCTTAGGGACCTTCCGTCAGACGTCACATCTTTCACCATTACTCTTTATACTAAAGGGAAAAGGTCAAAAGACATGGAAATGGGTAAGCGACACCTAGACTACTGTGATTTTGCATGCTTACATGCCTTTATCAGTGTCTTTCAAGCTCCATTTGTTGCTAACCTTGGCTGTGCCAAAAGCTGTGATCTTGTGTCCCTTCCGTTTCAGCGGAAGTTACAGTCGAGTTGGACAGCTTGGTTAACTGTGAAGAAACAGAAGAGTGGTTTTCTTTGGGTGGCCTGACACCTCCCATTCGTGAGGACTGGGGGTCCCTGCGTGTACGAATCCGCTACGTGCATGAAGTCATCATGCCGCTGGCTGAGTACACGGCTTTCAAGGAGGTGCGTGGGCGTCAGTCATTTGTCATTGCTGCGTCACTGTGGGAGAGTTGGAAAACCAGTTTCCTTGTACATCTTGTCAGCTTTTCGAAGCCAACAATATGTCTTAGTATTGCTTTTAACTAGCTGCTGCATTTGGACAAACAGTAGCATTTTGGGAAAACTTCCATTTAGCTGTAGCACCATTGTTATTCACTTTCAGCTTTATTTGTGTACAAAGATCTTGTCATAGCCCCTTTGCTGAGCTAAGCCAGCCTGTCGTTGATACTTCAATCCGTGGTTGTTTCAAGAGAACTGAGCTCATGGCAATTGCATTGCTAGCCAACTGGCAGACTTAACGAGTTGAGCTGCTATAACACTTGGTCAGTGTTTTAGTTAGAGAATAGACTTTGCATGAGCTTGCTGGATCTACATTGCAAGAAAGGTCTCCAAAAGGAAACACTGACATGGATAGAAGAGAAGTAGAGATACCACACACTGTTTTAGCCAGGGCTTAATATAAATGATTGTTTCCTATTGTTTGTGCTGACTAGCCTCACTCTCTAGGTTTGGAACTGACCAAAATGCTCATCAGCTGAAGCAATAGGTGGAATCGCATGCTTAGATGCTTAGCATGCTCAGCATACAGATTTAGACAGCTGCGCGTGTGTGCCCCACGGACGACCTTGAACAGTCTCGTTTTATCAGAGTGACATTTATATACCTCATATCTTTTACAAACTTGCGATTTCGTGCACACTGGGACGCACTCGCGTACGCTCAACACACCTAGAGTTTTCTTGTTTGGCTGCATAATGAAAAGAAGATAGACCTATGTGAGGGAATTAACACTGATATTAGAAATGAGTTTAGTCTGAGGAAAGGTGGCAAGGCGCAAAATTTTCCAAAATATTGGGCACTCTGAAAAAGCAAATTTGAATGAGAAAAAAAAAATTTAACTTGAGAGACGGCGACGAAACGTATGGTTTCATGCCACCTTCTCATTGGTGGTACGTAGCAAAGCTAGCCACGCTTTCGCGTCCACTCCACCCCCACGGCTGATAGTGTCGCCTGCAGTGCGACAACGCTAGAGTGAAAAACGCCAGCAGTGGGAAGCAAATGCTTTGTCTGCTTCATGCTTCAACGCATCTCTGAAACTCGAGATTATGCAACCTCCAGAACTAAATGCACAAGAAGACAGCGCACAATGCCACGCCTTCTCAGCTAGTCAGGTCTCTGCACATGGGGCAGATTCCCCCTAAAACACTGTGCGCAGGCTGTGTGTGTGCTCAGCCATGCTGACAGCCATGTGCAGCCATGGCCGTACTGGAAAAAAGAGATCTGTGCCAACTTGCCTCCACTCCACAATAGGATCTTATCGCACTTGGACTTTATGTGGATCATGATGCCGCTTGAAGTGATCACTCTCGGTCGTACGACATGCGATTTGAAAGGTGCTTTTGCAGTCACCCGCATGAAACTTAGATATTTAACCACCGGCGTCATGGAAGTTTACATTGATAAAGAGGTTTATTGGGCGAGTCCAACAAATCGAAACAGTACGCAGGGATAACAAGGTGGTGGTGTTCGAACGCCGATCTCGTGCCTTTTTCTCGTGATGATGATCGCTCAGCCCGGGATGTCATTCTCTTCATTATAAATTTATTATCTTGGTAGTCCTTCACGGCAATAGTGAAATTTCGTTATACGTATTGAAATTGTGTGTTAACAGACTTCGTTATAGTCAGGTTCAAAATACATGGACAGGAAGTTATAAAAGGTTAAATACGTAGTTATATAAAGAATTTAATTATATTGAAGTTTGTTATATTGAGGTTTAACTGTGTTTGAGTGACAACCGCTGTTACTGAGCTCTGTGGCAGAGCTCTTGCAGCAGCATTCTGGAATTCTGATGCTCACTTGTGTGACCTCTGAAGCTTTAGTGCACGTAAAGATGCACAGGGGAGGACTGAGTATGCAGCCTGAGTATGTCACATGCATGATGCCTTCAACCAACATGCCAAAGTTTGTATGTGTATGTGTGGCAAGCAGTCAACCTGTGCTGCTTGATTGACTGTGTTTGCTTTCCATGGTGTGTGGCAGCTGGTGGTGGATGAGGAGCTCCACCTGGTGAGCGTTCTGGCAGACTTATGCCACAAGGATCGCACTCCCCTGGCCAGTGCCGTGCTCCGGGTGTTCCGCTACGAGAGAAAGGAGGCGCTCCTGCTCAGGGACATGAACAACCGCGAGATCGACCTCGAGGGTGCTTTCCACTTTCTCTCCTCGTTTCTCTTTTCTGGTCTGGTGTTTCTCATCTGTGCACAGTTGCATTGCAAAGCCGCTTCTTTTCTGTGCTCCTTTTAGTGAAAGTGACTGCTGTGGAGCAAGGGTTAGGCAGGAGGAAAGAAATGATGCAGTCGGATATTGTAATGAATTTTCAGAGCATCGGGAGTTGTCATCAGGAATCGTGGTAGTCAGCACAGGAAGTTTGTGTTTTGCACACACACAGGTGCTTATGTCCTAATCTCTTTTGACTGTGTCTACTTTGCGCCATTGAAGTACATGTCAAGAAATTTGTTTCAATCAATGCACCCCTCTCTACTCCTTCTTTCTGTACTTTCCTTCATCTGGTGTCACCTGGTTGCATGTTTGAGCTGCCATAAGTGGGAAGTTTCTTCTCTCGCCCATTCTTGTTCTCGGACTTTAGCATTGCAATTTTTGCAATGCATAGAAAGGTGGAAAAGCTGGAGGCATAACCATTATTGGCAAGTCTTTTGCACAGGGAGAACCTACTGGCCTGTTAGTAAACTGGCAAAACAACAGTATACTCAAGAGCTGCAAGCACTTGTTTTGTGGTAATTGCATGTTTGGTTAACCATGTTCTATAGGGCAAATGAGGGTTCACAAGCAAATTGTAATAGACGAAATGTGAAATCTCCAAACTGTTTGCAGTGGCAAAACTGCATACAACTTGAAAGTTCTAAGTTAGTCTAGTTAGCTTATGTTCAACATGGCGAACAGCGCAGACGATGGGACAAGTGAAAGAAATTTTCGTTTCACTTGTTTGATCGTTTACGCTGTTCGCCATGTTGCATACCAATATACTTCAGAAATAGAGTTATGTATAGCATAACACAAGCACCCTGCTACTGAAACATCACCAACATCAACTGTGCGGCAATGGTCTGATAAAGAAAGGCCGGGAAGAAGTCTTTCTTTATCAAAAAGTAGGGAAGAGCATGATACGGCCGGATCCACTGCAGGCATAGGTAGTGGTACAAGTAGATATAGAAGTTTTGAAGAAGAGCAAAAAAGATTAAGGAGATGGTACTCTCTAAAAACAGTTGCACCCTTTGGGGTGCATTTTTGCCACACAACAATAATCGTCAGCTGTCTTGCTTGCGTTTCCTATCTTGAAAACTTTGCACTTGCTACTTTCCTGTCGAGAACGCTGTGTCACGCTGATAACGCTCTTGTCGTTCGTGACCGAGAAGTGCCGGGCGCACAGCGTTAAAGAAAGGAAAGCCACGCAAGTCAGATGACGATTATTGTTCTGTGGCAAAAATACGCCCCAAAGGGTGCAACTGTTTTTAGAGTGTATAGTACAAAAATGCTAGGATGAAGAGCATGTATGGCATACTTAATTAACTCAAACAGGCTAGGTGACTGTTTCTCACCGCCCCATTTCAAAGGGGATGCCAATAAACCATCGTCATCATCAGGCGTGCACACTGGCTGTCTTTGATCCTCCAAGCCTATTGCTTTTGACTTTGTCTTTGACGAGATGATTTCTCGTCACAGCTTTTTACATACATTCACCATATGCCTGAAGAGTACAGTGCTTATGGAATGAAACGTGCCAGTTTAGTGCTAACTGATGCACATACTTTCATTTTCACTGTTTGCAGTTTGTGTGACATTGGTGTAATTTTGGCTTGTACAGTTAATCAGAGCTCACATCAACTTTAGTGACCAGATTCATAGGGATATGACATTGTACTTCACCCAAAGGAAGCCAGCATGTAAGCCCAGAGCATTTCAGCGAGATCGCGGCTTGATGAGGATGCTCACTTTATGCTCACGTGACGGTGAGGCGTAAATGCCACGTCACTCATGGGAATCTGTTAAAGGCATGACAGTTGAAGTCTTTCATAGCCCAGTTTCGATTTTCAAAGTGAAATTGTTCGGTATTTATTACAATGCAAAAAGTAGCAGCATCAGCTTTTTGGATGTCTGAAACCAGTGATGCTCGGATGACTGGCTTCAAATATTGCATTAGGATCAACTTTCTTGACTCTGTGCCAAGCACATTGTCTTGACACAGTTCCATTAATGCTGTTGCCTGTAGCTGCTAACGTGTGTATTGCTGATGCATGCAAAGGTGACCGAGAATGTTACTGGTGGCATTTCAGAAAGGCTCCATGGGGTCTATGTGTTGGGCTGGCTTCTATTTTCGTGATTTCGTTTATCTCGAAACTTCGCTTGTCTCAAAATATTTTTTCAATTTTTACAGCTTCGATTTAATGGGAGTTTACTGTATAGAGTGTTCTACTTGAAATTTTCCTGTCACATTTCACTTTTTCAGCATTACACGCTCATTGTGCCGCCTTCAACAACATGCTTGCTTTTATACATGAGCAGGCTTGCAGACATACTACATGTAACAATAATTTTGGCGCTCAACAGGTGTCTAAAACAGTTACTATATTTTTACCAGACCTAGCAAGCAAAACAGTAGTATGTGCATCTTCAAAAAATCAATGTGTCAGTACGGCAAAAATTATTTTTGTTAACGTTACAAGGAGCTTATTTCCCTGAATGTGCTTGTTATGTTTCTTTGTTAAACTGCCCCTTTGTATTTGCAGAGGAGACATCAACGTTGTTTCGCACGACGTCATTGACGACGACGCTGATGGACCAATACATGCGCTCGACAGGCCACGAGTTTCTGAAGCACACCGTTTATGACTCTATCATTCGTGTAATGGATGGGAGACAATCTTGTGAGGTGAGTCTGCTTGCCAGTTGGAATACTGCAAGCACAGTCAAAAAGCATTGCATGTACAGTTCAATTGAACCTCATAATAGAGAAATCACATCCAACATTTAAATACCCTTGCTATATCCAATATTCGTTATAAGCATATACAGTAGAACCTCATTGATACGATCCTGTTTCATGCGATTTCCCAGTACCAGTGTTCACGATGTAAAGCACAAATGACCGAATATAGTTAAACTTCTTTTTTACTGGTTAATATGTTCCCAGAAAACACGCTCTTTCAGCTCCAACTTTCTATACATTGCCAAACTGCGATCGTATGATATGTTTTCTGCCGCTAGATCTCTTGTGAAGAAGATAAGGCGCGAGCCACATGCAATTAAGAGCAGTAGGCGCCCTTGATGGCAGCTTCCCCGATGTACTCACTGGCCAGTGTCACCCAAAAATACTGGCATGCACTCAGTTTCTTCTTCCAGCAGCAGCAAATCTCCTCGCAGGTCATTGCACATCGCCATTCACAGCTATCGCCTCCAACCCTATTCCGATAAGCATCTTCAACTATCTGTTTCAGAGCACAGTGTGGCGTAGCGCCGTTGGAATCGTGCTGTACTCTTTTAGTGGGTGACTGATTACCCTAATGCACTGCCGTTCCCTGCTGCAGGCAGTGCAAAGTTAGCGTCATCTTTTGGTCTACCGGCATCATATCATCGTAATCGAGCACCAGCTCTATTTTGTTTCTTTTTCCCATCCGCTGTCGTAAAACATTATGCAATACGAAAACGACAAAGTGTGTCTTCGATTGCTCGGCTTTTCATTAGCTTGCAGAAGCCGAGAAAATCACAGCGTGAATCTTGGGCCGTTCAGGCCCCCGTCAGCTCAGCACGCGTTGGCGCCTCCTGCCACAATGATTTGTGCGACGCTTCATATTACGTAGATACCAGCTACATTTCAGTGAGCCATATTTTTTAGTTGCTTCAGGTTGTACTTTGTTCTGGTTAGTACGCTCTTTCTTGCATGTTTTTTTTTTTTTTTTTGAAAGTTTATGAACGAGATTCTATTGTATATTTGTTACATGCTGATATCAGTGATAAATATCTTAGATTTACTTTGTTATATCTGATAATTTGTTATATCTATGTTTCTTATATCAAGGTTTGACCGTATTGCGTGTATGCAACCACTAAGAAATAGCATGAACATGTAGGATGCATAACATTAGTGCTTACTAAAAACGATTAGCATCTAAGCCATGCCGGCGTTGATGACTGAACAAGTTATTTACCCAAATATTAAGAAAATGAATGTCTGATTTCATTAATCCATCACCAATTATTTTATGCCCTTGTAGTAATTGCTGATTTTACTCTATTCAAACTACAGTGTTAGACAAAAATTATGTGTTGCTTGAAGAAATGTCAGGTTTGCTCAAGGGGTATATTTTTGTCCAGCTACACTGTATAGCTTTAAACAAGAGCTGTTGCATGATGGGCATTCTCCTGTCTCATACACACTGAAATAACTTTTGTCTGTGTTTTCTTATTTCCAGTTGAATCCTAGCAAACTTGACAGTCCCTCAGAAGCCTGTGCCAATGCTGAGCATCTGCTCTCGGTGCTGGATTCGGTTGTTGAGTCTATTTTTTCATCTGTGGAATATTGCTGCCGGTGAGCATTAGTGGCACTCACTCATTTTCAATTATGGTGTTGTAGACTGAATACAAAGCCCTATTTCATGTTAGCAGGTAAGACTGTCAGGGATGTAGTTAGGAAAAACCAGCTGCATTAGGCGCTCCTCTCATGTTTCTAATGTTGTGAAGATGGAAAGGATTTTTGGTTATGCAACTGATATCACTTACAGTGTACATTGATTGGCTGAATCAGTGAGCACAGGAATGATCAAATAGGCTTGTGGGTGGGCGCATTGCCTCTAAGCATTTGCTGTGGTGGCTTTATGTCCACGGTGATCATCTGTTGTGCACAAGGTTTCAAGTTCAATTCCTGGCACGTTCTTGTTTGTAAAGAATATTAAGCATGCTCCTGTGCTGCGATTCTTTTGCGTGCCTCAGTTTGGAGCCTACCATTGCAGCTCTCGTAGCCTAGGTTTTGCTTTAAGGTTCTAAGCACCATCATAAGTCACCTCCTGTAAGCATTTTTTTCAAGTGTTTGACTGGTGCAATCATAGAGACCTTGGCAATTTTCTATTGCTGTGGCATGTATTGCACGACGAGTTATGTCAAGTCATGCAAAAAAAAAAAAAACTAGTATCACAATCACTGCATAATTTGCTACTTGCTTTGCCTATGTCTAATATTGAGGGGCCTACAAAGCTAGTTTGAACACTCTTGACATAATGAATACCGCATGGACATCTTTTGTAAGAATGAAAGTGCAATAATGCAGATAACATGCGAAAGGCAACAAACCATCGCAAGTACTGGACAAGCAGCAGTATTTAAAATTCAAATGTGTGCACACACTGGCACCATACGTTCAGTGAGCTGTGCGTGAACTCCCGGCTGTCTTGTATGCACATAGTCCTTTATTTTAATTCCAGCACATTGAGGTACATTTGTCATTGCCTTCAGAAGAAGGTGGCCTCCAAGTGGCCACATGATCCTATGGTAAAGACCAGAGTTGTCAGGTGAGATTTGCCTGCCACAGAATTTTACCTGATACGCTTCCTGCTACTATATTGTGTGTTTTTCTGAATTCTCTTTTGGTCCATCTGTTTGAAGATATGCCTTCCACTCTGACTATAAAAGATTGTGTGCTCACCTTTTAAATTAACTTTTAAACAAAATATGTGTAAAAGCTATATGTAGGCCTTCTGTCACTGCCATACTTATTCCATTACAAGGCAGCCACGATTATAAGGCGAGGGTGCAGTTGGGGGACCCAAGAAAATGAAATTAAGTATTCATACTAATATAAGACGATGTACAGTAACCGATGGTATAATCAGACTCCGCAGGAAATGTCTGAAATATGGAATAGTCAGAAGTCCGGGGTGGGGGAAGAAAACGGATTTACCATGCAAGAAAGAATGTTTTAATTTTACAAGTAGCCACGAAAGCTTGTGAATGCGGTGCTGTGTGTATGTTTACATGCGACCACATTGGCGTATCTTAGACATTGTCATTTCATCCCTATAAACATGAGAAAGTAGAGTCAGAGCTTGCAATAAATATTTATCTGCTGGCAACTTGGAGAGTTTTGCCACTTTCTCTCTCTAGCAGAATGGTCGTGGGTTCTCAAATTTCATTGTGCGGCGCTTCTCTCGCTTCATTGCGGCCCGCGTCAGCACGGACAGCAAGGGTGGAGCTGGCTAATGATTCTGAGTTACCAAAACTTGTTAAAGAAAACGACAGTCACTTGAGACCCTGTTGCTATTTCTTATGTTAAGCAAGAATATCGAACGCGTGAAGCATGCAAATATGCAGCTCGCCAGCCCCAGCTTGGCTTGGCTTGTCTCATTGGCTTGGCCGGCAATTACTGGATTGACTAGGCTGTGGACTAGGCCAGAAGGGCTGTTTCGTTACTTTTGGTTGTGTAGCAAAACATAAACTTTGCTTATTTTGGGGCAGTATACCTGGGCGATCACTTTCGGGGAGAGTACCCCTTTCGTGAGATTTTTGACTCGCACTGGATGCATTGAATTATACGAGGTATACGGCCGACAGCGTTCCTGGCAGCTTGGCACAATGCCAGACGTGCCTGTTGCCAAGTCATGCGAGGGTACTAGTATCTCCAAAAGTGACTGCCTGAGAATACCACCCTTACTTGTAGCGGCGCTCGAGTTTTCACGGGCGTTGCACAGGCGTAGTTTGAAATATGGAACTCTGTGTTGTGTCCCCAATTGCAGGTGGGGCCTAGTGGCGGCACTGCGACAATGTTAGAAAAATCGGTCGGTGACTACAGCTGACTGGGAAAGTTTAGTTTATTCCTAATCCAACACAGAATAAAACTTCATAAAATAAACAGATCATAATAAGTGCCACTTTCTGATATGTTCTACAACTGCTTTCTATCAACTGTCGAGGTGGTACTTTGTTCTCTCAATGGCTCGTTGATGATCAACAACATTGACTTTGTGTTGGTATGATGGCAAATACTGCCTCACCTACCAAAGTTTATTGGTTGTTACAGTTTGCACTGCCGTCTAGAATCTGAATCGTCAGAGATATAGCACTGCTGCCGTCATATTGAAACAGTAGAGTAACTGAATCTATCAACCTAGCATATAAGGCGTGGAGTGACCTTGAGGCTATAAATTCTGGGAAAGAAAATCGCCTTATAGTATTAAAATGAATACAGTTTTATCTGCATACTGTAGAAGTGCATTTTTGCAAGACTGGAGTTGCAGTTAAATTCTATGATGAGCTCAACTCACACATATATTCCTTGCCTTTTATGCCCACATGACTTTAACAAAGGAAAGCCTTCCAAAAGTTTCAAAGCAATAAGCACATTTCAACATGTCTCTCGCCATCTTGTATTACAGTGGGTTCATTTTCCTGCGGCTTCTGTGCCCTGCTATATTGAACCCGAGACAGTTCAACCTCATCAGTGGTGTGTACCATTTCTTGTGGCATTTCTTGTGCATGCAAAGCCAAGCAAAATATATGTCTGAAAGACGCGCACATTAGCTGATAACTGTTCAATTTTGATTTACTTGTTTGTTTGTTTGTTTGTTTGTTTGTACTGTAGAATAACTTGAGTCCTAGCAGGAATGAAAATACAGAGAAGGTATTTATCAAGGAACTGGAGGCACAACATAGGCGCTGAAAAAAACAATATTACCTAGCTAAACATTTGAATTTACTTCAGTAATTAGCTAATTCATGGCATAATTTCGTATAAAAAAGTAAACTGGATAAGTTTGAATGAGTAATGCTCAAAAACTTTAGCTGAGACAAGTGTTAAATTGTTACAGATGCAGGAGTGGAGCATCACAAGACATAATGACAAGTGACTAAAGTGCCCAAACAACATTAGGTTAAAACAGCAAAGTGGTTACCTTAACACGGGTTAAAAATAAGAAGAACGGCTTAGAAGTTAACACACCGGCATTTGATGAAAAGAAAAAAAAAAGGATGAGCACTACAAAGTTCATTGATTAAAACGAATAAATCGTGGAGATGTTACTGTTATGCTATTTTAAAGACCAATTAACTTCTTGGTGCACAGTGAAATGACTATGGCAAAGACTGGATAAGGAATTGCGAAGGGACATGGCTGTGAAAAGTCATCTGCTTACAATAATCAGTGACAACTGTTTGCAGTAACAAATGTAAATTTTCTACAGATAGCCTTCATGTTGTTTGGAAACTGTTACTCCACTGTACAATGAATGTCTTTCTTCAGTGGTTGAAGTGAACTACTACTTGAGCAAATGGTTAAGGTTGCAATGTTATTGTGAACAGGCTGGATTAGCATTCTGCTGTGACAATGTACTATTCGGTTGTAGAGCTTGGTCTTGTATGTGAATAATTGTCAGAAAGCGTGCGTTGTTTGCAATCTGCCAAGTCAGTGAATCTCTCTGATTAATAGGAATAAAATATTGATTTAGCAAATGCAGTAAATGCTATCTTGTTAATCCAGGCACCACATTTTGGTGCCTGCATTTGCCAGGCTGGTAAGTGACTTAGCAATTAAGAGGAACCTTTAGCTCGGGCCCTAACTCTGATGCCGCCTATCCAAATACATGTAAAACAGCAGAAACGCTTTTCCTGAGATAACCACTGGGCCGATTTTATTTAACTTCATTGTACGTGAGAGAGAAAGTTGTGTTCTAGTGACTGTTGGAAGTGGAACTGTGATTTAAGGCCTGAATTTTTTCGAATAAATTTTTAAAGATTGGTAAGTTTGAAAAAAAATATAGAAGTACGAAGTTTACAAATTGGTAGCTTTGCACGAAGATCAGATATCGCATATCTATAAACTGCATCCGTTAGAGCATACAAAGTGGACAAACTTATTATCAGTTTATATCTTATGTGAATTTGTTACATTGTTTACAACAGCTTTGCAAAAGTTTGGCTCAGATATTAGTGGTTTACTTGAGAGTCATGTATAATACATCAATTTTGTCCACTTTAGATGTACTATTAGATGCAATTTATAGAATTGTGATATCATTAGTCATTGCTAAGTTACAGAGTTGTAAGCTTGATGTTTTCGTTCTCTGAAAATTTGCAATTTTCAACTATTTTGATTAGACATTGATGACCTAAATAAAAATCTGCTTCGAACGGTCACTAGATTTTAATTGTTTCTTTTAAATGTAACAAACCTCATCAAATTTAGTGCAGTTGTTGCCGAGAAAAATTATTTCACCTGTCCCATGTATTTAGATGGGAGCCTCGAGCTAAAGCTTCCTCTTTAGTGTCCTCTTTTAGCTTCCTCTTTTTTTTTTTTTTTCCACTTTCACTTGGGTACTCTCCCCATGCGGGCTGCCAAAGTGCACATGCTATTTATGAAGACCTCATTAAGACCAAGCTGCCAAGAAAAATTGTTTCGCTAAAGCGACTGGTAAAATTTTTTTTACTATATTTTTGTTTATATTGATGAGAAAATAAAGTTCAAAGGTCAAATTTTTAGAAATTTCTCACCATAACCTTTTGTTCTTGTCTTGCTTGTTTTTTTTATTATTTATTATTGCAGAAGGGTAATTTACTAATACAGATCAACTGATTTTGCTCTTTAGTGTCTCTTTAAATTGAGATGAATAATGCATTGAATGGAAGCATTAATTAATTAGATTTGCAGTTTTTGAATATTGAAGCTAATTAAAAAAAGTTGGGCTTTACTCAAGTTTAACCATTGTTAGACAATGTGGACTCCTTACTGGGTGATAAATCTGTGTTGCAGTTATTTGGGGACATGCAGTGGAACATGTAAGCAGCTGCATGTAGCTGTTTGAGGTACCTCTGTGTACCAAAGCAAGGGATAAAATGCTGCAAGGCTGCAGTTGGTAAGGATGTATGTGGTAGTTCAGTAACTGTAAAAGCACAAAAATGCTGCGAACGTTGTGGGAGAGGCAGGACGTAATGATTCCCCACTCATCATTCTTAATAGCCTTGTGAATTCTGTTATTTTGTAGACACTCCATCAGAGACAGCATCGCGTAGCCTCATACTGGTGGCAAAGTGTCTCCAGAACCTGGCCAACCTTGTTGAGTTCGGGGCCAAGGTGAGGGTGGCAAACTGCAGCACCAAGACGGGTTCTTGTATCTCTTGCTCTTGATCTTGTTTGAACAGGAGCCCTGGATGGAGGTCGTAAACCCTTTCATACTCAAGAACAAAAATCGAATGATCCGCTTCCTGGATGAAATTGCCGTAAGTAACTTGAATAACTCCTTTGGATATTGCATCTACAATTGTTGCACGCAAAGATATAATTCCTATAGTTATAAACACTAATGAATTTAAAACATGTTGCATACATCTCAAGACATTTGCGATTCATGTGTGCTGCAAAATTGTCTAATATGCAAGGAGCATGTTAGAGAAAAGTTGCTTGAAGATAGATGCTTGAAAGTAGCTGGCAAGGGGGCACCTAGTGTGTGGTAATGTAGGAATTTGAAAAAAAAAAAATTTTTCCCACTGGATGGCTGTCATTTATATTAGTTTTGTAGAACCAGAATTCAGGATCAGAAGTCAAGAGAGAAACATTCATTTTATTGCTTACGGTTACATAACCCCGAGCAGACTGCCTGTGGGAGGCAGACTCCTTGAGAGGAAAAGGGGCTGTTGCACTGTCCTCTGTTTCCATTACACGGTGAGAACGGCGTCTTCGAAAATGTGGCTGTACACATGACGAGTCGACGCTGGCTGTAGGACATATTTCACGGCAGAGCTCCAACATAAACATTGAGAAGCCATGATGTGTATCTCTTCACACCTACGGTGTTAGAACATATATGTGATACGGCTCTGCTGCAGCTTACGTGTGTGGTTTTTGGGTTCCCAGCAAGGTAAATTTATGAAATCAGTATTACACGTATCAATATTATATCGCAGTTCAGGCCTACTCCTGCAGATGCAGTGACACTTGCTGAAATTTTTAATCAATCCAGCTGTTCTTCATTTTTAATGACACTGAAGATTCAAAAAGTGTTTCACAGCTAAATATTCAAATGATACAAGTAATTGGCACCTGAACGGGATAGAAAAGGCACAACTAAGCGCCTGTGCCTGGTGTGCAGTTACCACAATAAGAGATGCAAGAATAGATCAACAGCATCTCTGTCAGGAATCCATGGGCGGTACACCTAGCAGCTTTATATTTCAACCGATCACAAAGCCCAGAAGAGCATTCCTGAACCAAGCAGTGGAATGTAGAAGACAAGGACACGAAAATTGGGTAATGTGTGCACTGTTAGCTGCATAGCTGCTAACTTTTTATCATAAAATTTCAAGTTTCTTTAGCTTTCATACAACTGTCGTATTGACACCAATGGTTTTCCTTTAATTTTATCTTATTTTAAAGAACACGAAGGTAATCATCAACCTATTTTTCAGTGCCAGATTTTTCACGCCTGCGTGATCATTTGCACATACATAATCCGCAGCACCGCCAGCTCCGCAGAACCATGCAGTGTAACAGAAACTAAAAGTTCGGTGGCCGTTACATGAATATTTCATGAATGAACAATACGTAATTATTTCTGTTTGTGATGTACGCCATTCTAACTGTGACTACAGAGAAGCGTGGCTATTCATAGCGTATTATACAGAACAAATTCTGAAATCAATCAATTCTTTATTGCATACACCATGGGTTCCGCGGAACCTACGGGTTCCGCAGGCCCCTGCTCGGGGTTCCGCGAGCCACTGATAAATTTTCCCTGGTCCCGCTCTCGATAAGTGTCTAAAACGGCGAACACGAGGTGCGCTCGATCGAAAGAACCTCCATTATCCATGCCCGAGTGTCAAAAAGCACATCACAGTGCGTAACAGCAACGCGCGAACTGCGCAATAAATACGCAAGCAGCTTTTAGCCACCCAAACTCTGAGAACGGGCAGCGCGCCTAAGCTTTCACACTTGAATCTCAGGGGCCGTAGCTTACCACCATGCGCGTTTCTCCTATTTGTAGTTAGGGTCGGTGCCGATAGTGTGCGCACTGACGTATACGTTGGAGGGGAAAAAAATGCGCGGAGCGCCCCAAATGCGCGCCGCAAAAGAGCAAGAACGGCGTAGCGTCCAACAGAAACGAATCGGCGTAGTCCGCATCGCCGTGGTCCTCAGCGGCGATCGTACGCGGCACGTGACTGACAGCAACGCCGAAGCGCTTCGTGCCTAATTGTGCCTTTAAAGCCTTTATTCTTGCGTTTATCGCCGCGCGCAACACCGCGTTGGCGGCTAGCCTCGTGCCTCCGTAAGTGCGTAGTCGCTATCTCTAATCGCGTCGATAACCACCGCAGTTTCGTCCGCAGCGGTTGCGGCAAATAGTACTTTCGTTTTCACTCGATGCGCGCGTCGGCTGCGTGCCTTCACAACTGCGCAGTCGCCTCCCATGGCAGCGTCGATAGCGACCGGCCGAACTTTCGTCCGCACTTCTTGCAGCGAACGGTAGTTTCGTTTTGACTTTGTGCGTGCGTCAGCCGCCTTCCTTCAGGGCCGGTATTTTGTAGTGATGACTTTAAAGTAATAATGCCTTTTCGCGCTTATCGCGCTTTGTCAGTGGTCATAGCGACGGTCCGCTCGCGTTATCAACGGGATCAGCCGGCCGTGACTAAAATAAGTCATAAGGCATCGCTACAAAATCGCGGCCCTGAACCGTAAAATCGCCGTCCATGATCGCGTCGATAGCGGCCGCTGTTTCGTTCGCAGCGGTTGCGGCAAGCAGTAGTTTCGCTTTGACTCAGTGCAAAGCTGTCGAAGATGAAGAGCACCGGCTACATCGCGATGGACGGACAATTTGTTGGCGAGCAGCTGAATGGCGAAAAAAACATCGAGATGTGCGCCCGTTGATGTGCAAAGCGCGTCTCAGATGAAAACGCGTGCCGCGAAGGATGTCGCGAGGCCTTCGCCGCTGCTAGCGCTAATCAGTCATGAGACGAAGAGAATTTCAGCTTCCGCACTGGTCTTGTGCTAAATAGAAACAAGATTTGACGATTCATTGAGTAAATAAAA
Source organism: Dermacentor silvarum (assembly GCF_013339745.2). NCBI lineage: Eukaryota > Metazoa > Arthropoda > Arachnida > Ixodida > Ixodidae > Dermacentor > Dermacentor silvarum. Next base: position 236,638,965 of record NC_051155.1, read on the forward strand.
GCGTGTTGACGTAGTGAAGCATTTGTTTATTGTGTTCTTGATACCCGCGATAATTCGACATTCGGTTAATTCGGGGAGGGGGGGGGGGGGGGTTCCTTGGCACTTTATGGAGCTTAGCAGGGTTCCCTGGGATGACCGTACTTGAGAACCCCTGGCATACACTATAAGTACATTTAGGGTATGAAATAGATACACAAGGTCGTCTCAAACTCCATGACTGTAAGGGTGAGACCTCCTATTATACAACGGGAAAAAAAGATTTCTTATTACAGCAAACAGAAAATTGGTGTATACATGATTACAGTATGAGCATGGAAAAAAAGATTTCTTATTACAGCAAACAGAAAATTGGTGTATACATGATTACAGTATGAGCATAAGTACGTAATAAATAATAAAACGTAGGTATGAAAGAAAAAAAAATAAAGATGCATAAAATATATGTCAACTTTATACATAATGCAAGAACGCGTGCAACTCGAATTTATATGAACTAATGGCAGAATATTCTTTAAGGTTAGTGGGTAAGGTATTCCATAATGAAGTTGAGGCAAAATTAGTAGCGATGGGCAAATAGTGAATTTGAGGTTCAAAGCGAATTTGAAGCGAATAGTGATTTGGTCGAATAATTTCTAATCGAATAGTTTCAATAGTATATATCACATATTACAGTAAAACCTAGTTAATTCGAATTTTACGGGACCGAAAAAACGTCCGAATTAACCGAATGCCGAATTATCAGGGTATCCAGAAAACAATAAGCAAATGCTTACTACGTCAGCACGATTTTATTAGTGTAATGGATGAGCAAATCCTTTTACTATTTTGCACAAAAGCCGTGCGGAAGCTGCAATTCTCTACATCTCCTGACTGATTGGCTCTCGTAGCGGCGATCGAGGCCTCACGACTTCCTTCGCAGCACGGCCGCGGTGCGTGCTATCATTTGCGACATGCTTTGCACTACCGCGCGCACATCCCGATTATTTTTTCGCCAGTAAGCTGACCGCCAACAGATCGCACGTCCATCGCGATGTAGCCAGTGCTCTTCAACCTTGACAGCTTTGCACCGAGTCAAACCGAAACAACTGTTTGTCGCAACCGCGGCCGCTATCAACACGATTATCAACGGCGACTTTGCGGTGCTTAAGGCACGCGGCCGACGCACGTGGCCGACGCACGCACCGAGTCAAAACGAAACTACCGTTCACTATAACAACTGCACACAAAATCGCGGTCGCTATCTATGCGATCATGGATGGCCGCTACACCGCTTTTTAGGCACGTGGGCAACGTGCGTATTGTGTCCATACGAAACTACTTTTTGCCGCAACAGCTGCGGAAGAAACTGCGGCAGCTATTGACGTGATCATGGATGGTGACCATGAAATCCCCGCGGCCAACGCGTTTTTATGCGCGGCGGTAAACGCAATAAAGGCACAAATAGGCACGGAGTGTTCCGTCGTTGCTGTCATTCACGTACGATTTCCGCTGATGACTGGCGATGTGGACTCCGTCGCTTCGTTTCGGTTGTACGCTAGCGCCGTTTCTGCTCTTTTGCGTCTCACATTTCTGGCTCTCTAATGCAAAAATGTATAGCCTTCGAGAGTTATGGTTGGTGTATGGCAGCCATGACGTGAAGCATAGCCTCCGAGATGTATACCAGCCGTCCGTGGCGTCTGGCTGCCTATTCGGGAGCGCCGAATAATTAGAAAATATCGAATACCTGAATTCGAATCGAGGCGAATAAGGAATATAGAATTATTCGATCGAATATTCGACAATACCGAATATTCGGCCATCCCTAAAAATTAGCGGTGAGTTTTCCGTAATTATTTCTTGGTTTAGGCAACAAAAAGTTATTCTGTGAAATGAATCTTGTAGAAGCGACGTGGGGGAACTAATCTGGGTTAATAAGGGCTATTGGGAGTTTCCCATTGACGAATTTGGAAAATAAGACGCCGAGGGAGTATTCGTTCTGCAATTTATCCAAAGGAAGTATGTTGTGATTAGAAAGCAACAAGGATGCATTAGCTGTAGGATTGTTAAATGTCAGGATGCGTATAGCCTGATTTTGAATGTGCTGCAATGGGGACAAATGCGTGGGTTAAGTGTTACACCGTGAAGAGATACAGTAATTAAAATGACTGTGAATAAATGCGGAATAAAGTGATAGCAGGGTTTTAATATCAAAATATGACTTAGCCTTTAATATAATTCTAATGCCGCATACCGATTTCTTTGTTAGTGAGTTTATATGTATAGTAAATTTTAGATGCCTATCCAATTTTACCCCCAGGAAGATGGTATTGTCAGAAGCAAATATTATGTCATTACCAATGTGAATAGATGGAGTGCCAGAAATGTACCTATTGTGTGAGGAAAAGATAATAAAACTAGACTTTTTAGTATTAATACTTAGTCCATTACTCTGGCACCTGTTCAACACATTGGCGGCATCTTTGTTAATTTTGGATAAGAGTACGTCTATGCATTTACCTGCACTTACCGTATTTTCGCATGTATAACCCCCCCCCTTGCATATAACCCGCACCCCTAACTTCGAACTCCAACAAAAAGTAAAACAAAATAACCTCGCGTATAACCCGCACGCTTATCCGAAAAAATGAGGTCTAGGAAATTACAACTACGGCCAGTCATCATTTCGTTTTCAAAACAAAGTTATTTCAAAACGACCGCCGCAACGTTGTCAGTGCTGTCGTCCAATTCACTGCTGCCATCCGAGGCTTCATCGCCTCTCTCAAAGATGTAATTTTCTTCGGAACCATCTCGCAGCAGCTCTGTTGCCGATTTCTTCAGCAGCGGCTACGATCTTCAGTTTCTCTTTCACTGTGAAAGACTGCCGCCAAGTCACACTCATGATGCCTAAACAAGAATGGCCAACTGTGCAAACTGTGTGTACAAGAAACGGCACCGGCACCTGACTCTGTGCAAAAGCGTCTAACCAGACTATGGATGTGGTTACCTGTGTTGGCCTCTTATTGGCTTAACACACGTCGATGTCGATAGACATGCGGACTCTGCACGGCAGGCCGCATGTTGCTGTGAAGCCGACCCCCACCCCCTCCCTTCGCGAATATTCGCAGATAACCCGCACCCCAACTTTTTAAGCAATATTTTTCAATTTTTGGTGCGGGTTATATGCGAGATTGCTAATGATATTTTAATAAACAATTATTATGTTGAATATAATAAAGTCATTTTGAGTATTTCTCCGCCATTAAAAAAAATTTTAGCTTTGATTGTAGTAATTTACAATACTATAACGCAATATCATGTGGCAGATTCCATCATTGTATGCTTGCATAACTGGCTTCCAGAATGTCCCTGAAAAGCCAGAGCCTGATGAAACATTTGTTGGGGACCCTGCCCGTGACTTGGCAACACTGCACCACATATGCGTCATGCACAAAGATGACTTGCTTGCACAGAGCGACGAAAAGGTATGTTTTAGGTACTGGCTTGGACAACTGTAAAAGAAACGATGTATCTCAATTTGTCACTTCGGCATGTATGCCACTTTGAATATGTGTCACACAAATACCCAAGTTTTGTAATCAACTGCTGTAGTTCTGATTTCCTTGACTTGATCAAAGCTTGGGTTCATTTTCAAACACTGAGCTGAAGTTGTGCTGCATAGCCTTTACCAGAAGTAAAAAACAGGAAGGATCCAAATCCCAAATAAAATGAAAATGTTCTGCATGCCCAACGGATAGAACGTGGCTTAAGCACTGGTGCTCCTTGGACAAATGCGATGATTTGTCGCACTAAGCGAATGCATTTACAGGATGAATTTAAATCCGCTCGGGCAGACACCAGAAAAACATTGTCTTTAATAAATGACCTTCAAGACACTAATAAGCATGGTAATCGGGAATGTGATTTCACTTCTTTTGGTACTGATGACCGTACTCTTGCTAATGTATTTTCTGGAGTGTTAGGTAATGCATCATCGCTTCCACCGTCATGTACTATGCATAATAGTAGATTGGAGTCTGCGCATTTACCTTTGCTAGCCGAAGATGAACTTAGGTCACTTATCTTTAGCTTCATACAACGATAGGACGCAACACATCAAGGAAAAAAAAAATACAGGTGAAAGGAAAGAGCGTGTGTTGCGTCCTATCGTTGTATGAAGAATGTACCAACTAGCCCAACAAGATTTTAAATATATATCTTTAGCTTAATGTCTAACGAATGACCAGGTATTGATGATATTTATGTATATCACCTGCACGCCATCTTTGGTGTAATCAAAGATATTGTGTTGTTGCTTTCTAACAACATTATTTCCAATGGTGCAATCCCTCAAAATATGAAAACTGCTGTAGTTATTTCACTTTTTAAGGGAGGAGCACATAATAGAACAGAAATCTATCGCCCAATTTCTGTGTTGCCCTGCCCAAGTATTAGTAAAGCATTTATTGCTGAGAGTGACATGTTTTTGGGATAAACACGAAATTTTATCCCCTTCTTAGTACGGTTTCATTTCAGGAAAAGGTACTCAAGCACTTCTTGAAGGTCACTCTGAGGTAGTAAACAATCTTTCGAACGTAATCAGGTTGTATGCACAATTGTTCTTGACGTCGGCAAGGAATTGGACAGCGTCAGTCATGGAATTTTGTTAACCAAGCTTTCCATGTCAGGTTCTTGTGGCACTTTCATGACGCTACTGAAAAACTTTTTGCATCCCAGGCACCGGCATGTTTCACTCGAGCAAGCTAAGATCGATTTCTTAATAAAATTCGGTGTCCCCAAGGCTCTATACTCCGCCCACTGTTGTATAATATTTATGTGAATGACCTTACTGGTATGGTCCCTGTTGGATTGTATCAGTACACAGATGATACTGTCATTATAGCTCAGTCAACCAAATAGTATATGCATGCTATTACTTCCTTACAAGCAGTGGCAATGAAGGCTATGGACTGGTTCTCTGCTAATTTAATCAGTATTATAATATGTCAGTAATAATCAGTATTATAATATAAAAGAAAAGTATACAATCATTGCATTCTACCGGTGCTAACTTATGGGGCAGAAACTTGGAGGTTAACAAAGAAGCTCGAGAACAAGTTAAGGACCGCACAAAGAGCGATGGAACGAAAAATCTTAGGAGTAACGTTAAGAGACAGGAAGAGAGCAGTGTGGATCAGAGAACATACGGGTATAGCCGATATTCTAGTAGACATTCAGCGGAAGAAATGGAGCTGGGCAGGCCATGTAATGCGTAGGATGGATAACCGATGGACCATTAGAGTTACAGAATGGATACCAAGGGAAGCGTAGTCGAGGTCGGCAGAAAACCAGATGGGATGATGAAGTTAGGAAATTTGCAGGCGCAAGTTGGAATACGCTAGCGCAAGACAGGGGTAATTGGAGATCGCAGGGAGAGGCCTTCGTCCTGCAGTGGACATAAAATATAGGCTGAGGATGATTATGATAATATGTCGAAGACAAAACTATTTTGTTTTTACAATCCTCTAAAAATCTAGACATCAACTATCCGTTTATGCTACGCAATTTGAAGTGTCCTCTATGTCTGTGTAGACCTTTAAATTGCATGACTTCTGTAAAATACCTCGGTTTGTACTTCGACAATGATCTTTCTTGGAACTCCCATTTAGATTATGTAAGTAAACGACTTGTGCTGTGTTGTACAGTACGGGTTATTTTATGCCCTCTCTGTTCGAAACGTTGTTGTACATGCTTTGGGTTATAGTGTAATAAAGGGGCTTTGAACCACCCCTCAGGCTTGGTGAAAAAACACAGTCCATGGATAGCATTTGCCGCCGTGAACATCTCAGCCAAATTTTGCTGTCGTGCATGGTGCGTAGAGTTCGCAAATGGGCCGCGAAGTCACCTTTCTGCTCGTCTGCTCATCACTCTTTTTCTGTACGCTTTATTTCGTAATATAGCAAATTCCCATATGCGGCTGCTGTTGGCCAGTGGCTACATCAATCAAGAAGGGTGTTTTTATCAGCGCGCTTCTTACTAATGTTACTGTGTATATCTATTGATGCCATTTAATAAACAAGCTGAAGTAAGCGAAAAATCTGCTTTCGAATGTCAATAATAATTACGCACTTCTGCGAAGAAGCCGACTGTCATCTGCTCGCGCTCGACCGCGGTCCGCCCACATAGGAATGAAAGTTTCGTCACCTTGCTTATTGTTGTGGTAGCTGTCGGGTCTTGCTAATTTCGAGTAGTTTTGAACACTCAGCTAGCCTCGAACCATGCAAAGCTTTAGGTCATACCACACGCACGTTTGCCAGCGCGAGCTCACTCCTGGCCGCTGCTGGTTTAGATGTCTTGGCAGACTTCGCTTTGTTTTGAGTTATTATATCGCTTCAAAATGCGCAAGTTGGATGTGGCTAGGTATTATCCATCGGTCAAGCTGGTGCAAAAAGCCGGTTCGCACCACGTAGCATATGAGCGCGAGCGCACACTCAAGCCCTATCGTGCATCAAGCAAACGCTGTGCATACGCATTACAGTTGCATGTAGCTGTGGTCTGCTGCGTGGCGTAGATATCACGGTCGCCGCAGGGTGCCGCGACGAGTTGGCTAGCTGAGCGCACTGCGACTCGCTGAGGACAACCACTTTTGGCTACATTTGGCGCATCGTAGGTGCCAAAATATGAAGTAGTGGTGTCTACGTGAACATCCAAAATAAAATTTGAACTGCGTGCCACGGTGATGTTCAGTAGGCATGTTCTCTTGTAAGCACGCCCTGCTCTGCCGTAGCCTTTGCAGTTCAAGGCATTGAAGAAGGGACGGAAGCACAGCGAATGGGCTCATACGCCACCTTTAATTGACAATAACTTCGCTTCTTCTGAACGCATTGATGTACTTTTTGCAGCAAAGTATTTCTGAAATAATCTATTTTAATTCCATATGCGTTTCTCGACTTCGATAAAAAGTGTTTCAGAGCCCCTTTAAGGTACGGCATGATCTTTTGCACAATTCGTTGGCAGAATAGGGTCAACTCTATTTTTCGTTCTATTTTGCAAAACATCAGCTATGATTTAAGCCTTGATGCCAGAAGTTCCGTTTTCAAAACCTTATTTATGCCGGACTTTAATCACCTACTAATGGGAACTGTTGTGCCAAGACATTTCTGGGGAAGTAACTTCAAGGTCAAGTACGTTCCTGCACATTGTCTGTGGCCAAACGATCCTTGCCTCGTACCCAGGTGTTGTAGAAGATAAATACGAGACTACTATGTTGCCTCAGGGAATTAGTAGTTTTTTCAGTGATTTACTTTGGTTAGAGATCTTTCTTTTCTCCTCTGTGGACTATTCAAATGTGAAACGTATGTCAATTACAATTAATGTTGGTTCTGCTGCCTGCCAGGCACGTCCACTCAAGCCCAATGTGGCTTTGGTAGGCCTGATTTGTAGTTTTTTTTTTTTTTGTAACTTTGTGGAATAAAATATTATTAGTACCATATTTTCCGGTCTATAAGTCGCACCTTTGTACAGCTCGCACCCCACTCAAAATGGCAGTTTTTCCGGAAAAAAACAGTATATAAGCCGCACCGGTGTATAAGACGCACCTGTTCATTCAGTAAGCTATTAAAAAAATTACAGTGATGTTTCACTTCCTGAATATGGGCCGCACGCAAGCGTATGGGTGCCATTCCTATATACTTGGGATAGCAATGATATTGTAACGAATGGTTCAAGGAATTCTGAGATAACTATTTATTGTGGGCTAACTTGTGCTCGGCAAGTAAATAAATGAGATAGCTGCAGCGTTCCAAGCAGGGGATCAAAAAGCCTTCTTTTCTTTTTCCTCGAGCGGCGCTTCACTTACTCTTCTTCTGACAATGGTCATATATGATACGAGTACGTGCGGCGAATGCACGTGCCATTACGTCTTCGTCTTTGTTGTTCTCACTAATACGCCGTTGTTCTCTTGGAGGGCGCACGAACCTGCACGTATTATTTAAAGATGGTTTTTGTCCTGCGTCATTATTCCCCCTCCAAGAAGACCGCATCGTCTCGATGCGTAAAGTTGCGAAATTGTTGACAAGCTGTTGTCCAAACTAAAGGGGTATATAGCGCTGAGTAGAGGTGTTTGGTAGAACATTCACTGCCTGTCATAATATGGCTTCATTCTGACTGACCACATGCACAGTTTCTGTGTGACGTCGGCATCGTGATGAGGTCACTTGTCCTTCTGGCGTAACTTCGTAGTTTAAGGGACTAATGCGGCGAAGGACTCGGTAAGGGCCGAAATAATGGCGCAGAAGCTTTTCGGACAGGCTGCGCGTCTGTATGGGAGTCCACACCCATACTCTGTCACCTGGTGCATATTCGACTTCTCTTTGCCGCAAGTTGTACCGGTCGGCATCAATGCGCTGTCTTTTTTTAATGCGGTGTCGCGCCAGCTGACGTGCTTCTTCAGCCCTCTATGTAAAGTCGCTGATGTCAGGATTTCGTTCTGCACTGTCGTTTACCGGCAGCATTGCATTGAAGGGTGTGGTAACTGTTCGGCCAAAAACAAGCTGGAATGGCATCATTTGAGTGGTCTCTTGCAATGCGGTATTGTAAGTGAATGTCGCATACGGTAGTATCTTGTCCCATGTATGGTGCTACGTCAATTGACAACATATCGGTCAGCGTCCTGTTCAATCTCTCGGTCAACCCATTTGTTTGAGGGCGATAGGCAGTTGTTTTCCTGTGGCTGGTATGAGTCAGTTGCATAATGGAAAGTGTCAAATCCGCTGTGAATGCAGTTCCTCGGTCCGTGCTAATAACTGCAGGGGCACCATGTCGTAGTACTACGTTGGTGACAAAGAATTCAGCCACTTCAATGGCTGTAGCACTGATTAGGGAGGCTGTCTTGGCATATCGGGTTAGGTAATGAGTCATTCCATCGTTTCCCTGATGACGATGTCGGAAATGGACTAAGCAAGTCCATTCCTACTTGTTCGAACGGGGCTTCTGGGGGTTCTATTGGTTGAAGGAGGCGTTTTGTATCTTAGGCAATCCCGACATGTTCTCACATAATGCTGCACCGAACTCAATAGCTTTGGCCAGTAGTACTTGGCATGAATTTGAGCGAATGTTCTACTCACTCCGAGGTGTCCTGCGGATGGGTCATTGTGACAGGCTTCCAAGATTTCGGATCGCAAGGATGAAGGAACGACGAGTAGGAACGTCGTCCCCGTTCGCTGTATGCTGTATGTGCGAGTGAAAGCGTGCGACGGTGAACCGAATCACGCACAAGGGAGGAAGGCAGGGAGAGGGAGGGGGGGTGGGATGGCTTGCATTCTGGTAGCTACTGCGTAGTTTGCACAGCGGTGCGCGTCATATCTTGAAAGCGATCTGCAGATGCGACGACTTCGTGGTTGGCCTCTGTCTTTCTTGCACGGTGTCCGGCAACTCGATCACGAGAAGAACCCGGTACCTCCATAGCGCACACACAACCCTTATCAACTGCCAGTAGAGGTCAACCCAGCGCGCTTTGCGTGGCCATAGCATCCAATCGATTTTGACAGCAGTTTTTCTGGAAAAAAAATGTATATGTCGCACCGTTCTACAAGACGCACCAATGAAAAATTCAGAAACAAAACGCGACTTATACACCGGAAAATACGGTAGTAGTAGCTGTGCTCAGAGACAGTTTGTGGGATTCTCTGAACGCAGGAAGAAATTAGTAACCAGATGTCATTCAACTTGTGTCCTTGAGCTGTTTAATTATGTTAATAGCTGTTATAGATTTTTGACAGAAGACACACTGAGAATTTATGAAATCATTTTATTTCATCTTTATTTTTGTTTTTATTGTTCTTTCTGTTCACCTCCTTTTTTCTTTTTCCGATTAGTTTGTGGCTCATGTTTTTCGTGGTGGGTATTCTCTTGCTTTTTGCTTTTAATTTTACATGGGAGTCACAGTAGACATGAAAGAACTGTACATATAAGACTTTTGTACATTTTTTTTTCTTGCAGCCCATATTAAAGAAAGTAATAACAGTCATCGACATGCTGTCCAAGCATCGGCAGCACTACATGGACACTGCAAGGTAGCCACAGTTCAGCAACATCTGTGCAACCTGAACTACTGCCGAGTTTTTCTGGCGCAAGAAACTTTTGAGAATGTTAAAGAGCAATCCATAATCCTGGTGATCTATGGCCCTAGCCTGCGCAACCCGCAGAAAAACAGCATGGCTCATCTGGGACCCTCTCTTGGTTTAGCAAAGGAACCATTTGTGTTTGCGCTCTACATTTTCTGCATCTCTCACCCCATTCGCCTCTTCATAATATTTTTCTTCGATGCAGTCACTAGTCTCCGAAATAAGCATTGTTGAGGAAACTCAGTATTATAAGTACATAGCATATGATTAGTCTTTGTGAAGCAGTTTATGAAACTGCTGTCAAAATAATGCGGAGTTGACAAGTGTGCTTCTTTAATAGAATGCACATTGGTGTAGCTTACACGAAACACAGAATAACTTGTGAATTTCTCAAGTAATGTCGTGTGCTGGTGGCCAAAAGTAAAGGTAAATTCCACTGGTAGACTCCGAGCAGATTTTCTGCTGTCTAAAATTTTGCTTCGCACTGGTTAATTCAAGAGCCGCCACTCGTTTCCCAGCGGTCGTATCAGATCAACATGCTCTGCTGCATATTACTCTCTTGTCCTGCCTTTTGATGCAGAGACTCAAACCACAAGTCCCAGAACGTGTCGCACTTTCTGCATGCAATGCCTGTCAACTTCCACGTTGATGGCAGTGCAGAGCAGCACGTTTTTATACGGGCAGATTCAGAATTTTGAAATCTGAGGTGCTTGCTCGAGGATTCACAAAGATCCTCCAGAACGACCAGTGGAATATGCCGCAATTTCTAGCAGTAGACAAATTACCAAAGTGCCAACGTACCTGAGCCTGACCTTTCCTGTGTTGTTGGTTTCAGCTTTCAGTGTTTTCCACTTCGAGGCATTTTTGTGATTAGGTTACATTACGCCGTTTCTTAATCTATTTCTATGTAACAATCACTGTGATAAGGCTTGTGCTAGCCAGAATGTCGCTTCATTTGTGCTTAATGCTAGTAGTATTACATCTCTTTGCAGGAAAAAAGAAAAAAAGGCTGCCATATTGAGTAACACAGTGAAATTCTATGGATAATGCAGATCTTTATTTTTCCATGTTCATTTTCAGTGTATAAACAAAGAGGTTGCGTTTCCACTTCGCATTTTGCACACTAAGAGGGCCAGCTTTTTGTGGACCTTGTACTTTGCTCAAGATGAGGCCCAGTGCAAGCTTTTTCTAGCTTGTGTGCAAGAAAAAATGTTTAGCAGGGCTCAGAGAGTTCTAGCTTTTGTACATGCTAGCCAGACATTCTTATAAAACATATATTGTATGTACCCACCATGTGTTGAATGCAGAGGACATGCAAGACTGTATTCCTTTACTTCTCAGAGAGCACTTAGGTGCTGCTCTTTTATTCTGCTTCTTACACGTTTCTTCAAAATTAAGTGCTTAAGCGTAACTAATAACCGCTTGTTCCTTTCCTAAACATTTGTATCTAAGCTCAAGTAGGTTTATGACCCCCTGTCTTTCCAAGATGAAATGTGGCTAGGTGCTCCACGGAAGTCTCGTATATGGCAGTATTACGCAGAAAATTTGTGTGCCTAACATTTACTTGTCTGTATCGTCGTTAGTCTATAGATGTACTGCTTTCCCGTACTTTGCCTCTACTGCCATGCTGATGCATACCAAAATGCAGCTACATAGACATTGTGCTGCAGAGTACCATGCTTAAGACTCGATGGTGCTTGTAATGCTTGTAAATAAACTGCACTGATAAGCACCTTTTGGGAGTGATATTGCCTGTCGCCAAGGTAATGCAGGTCGCCTCTCTGTCTCTTGGCATTTGTGTTTGTATGAAATGTGAACTTAGAAAGAAAATTATTGGCAGAGATTTTTGACAGTGCATGAAGATTTGCCATTTCTCTGTAAATGTCTTGGGTACTTTTATTCAAATTAATAGGTTACTGGCCTATGTGCATCATTGGGAGACAACTGCAGTTGCAACCCATTTAGAATTATTTTGTTGGGTCAAAGCTGCACAAGTGGATATGGCGTCAATACAGGCCAGTATGACAATTCAGTAACCAAGCGGTGGCTCTCAAATCTTGACAAAATAAGAACAAAATTTAAGTGTGGAAGCATGTGGCATTATGCATATTGGTTCCAACTGAATGTGAACCACCTGCGTTAGATACACTGCAGTTGCAAACATTTGTTCCCTGGAAACATCTAGGCATCAAAATTCCAACATAAAGGAATAGGCTTGGCAATCTGTTGACACGTCTATGACAATGTTTGTTACTAGTACTTTAAACCCCGTATTCAGAAATGCATCTCACTTAATGCTTGACTTCATATAAATGACACCTAGAGTGGACATACCCAAGATGCTAATCACGTTTCCTTTGGTGCGTTCACAACATGCGTCATTTAAATCAAGTGTGGGCTTCAAGTTAGATGCATTTCTGAATATGGGGGTAACTCATTCCTACTCAAGTAGACCAACGTCATGATGAGTTCTGGTAGTAATCCTTAGCAATCTGAAAAGCAACTATGGTAACAAGTATGTTGTATTTTTACCATGACAAACCTGCTTAGCCCTCAAGATCAAAAGACAGGCAGGGGTGAATAAAAAGACTCTACAACAAGAGACTCGCCTCCCTCAACTTCCCCGCAAAATTAATTGAACAAACCCACAATCACGTTCACTGTAATGTTGCATTGAACACAAGTACAGTTGGAAAGTGACAAGGACTTCTCTCTCCATGGCACCGGCAGGTCCACTGCTCCTGTGCTCTGAATATGGTCAAATCAGTTCATTGCCTTTATACTGCAAATGATTGCACATACTTTGGGGTGTTTGACCTCAACCCGAAGGCGCCCCCACCTCAATAGGTGCTTGGGGCGCCACATGGGAAATGACCGCCATGGGAGCGGCCCAGACATCACTTTTTTCTGTAGCTGTCGTAACTGCTTCTGCATATCCGTTCAAGTCATTCAGCTCTTCAGATGCCAAGTCTTTCTGTGAGTCACTTGAGTCACTGTGAGGCCCCCCCCCCCCCCAATTAACAACACACATAGGAAACCCGAATACAAATAGATTCAACTTTAATAGTGTTTTGTACACCACAAGAATGCAGAGCCACAGCCACACAAGAAATCTCGAAATGAATGGACGTGCAATATATTTCAGAAGCCAAGCGAAACAAAGTATGTCCAAATCACTGCTCGCTTTTTATGTGCGTGTGCGTGACATCACTCAGAACACACAATCAGGTGATCTTGCACCTTTGTACCAAGAACACAATTGCGGCAGTGGGAAACTGCTAAATCAAAACGGTGCAAGGAGGATAAAGCACCCAGTTAAGCAAAATTTAAAACAATTTCCAACAAGCAAAAAAAAAAGACAATAACAGTTGCACAAATCTCTAAGTGCTTACTCGACGGATATACAGCTAGGCACTTTTCTTGTAAGCAGTGTGAAAGCATTTGACACTGCATAGGTATCTGTCGAGACATTTCTTCGTGTTAGCATGAATAGCGGTGATGTGCTCAAGGTTATACTTCATGGGTGGTATGCAACTTGCAAACAGAGTGCATTCTGGGGTGAAGCATGGCAGTGGTCACTGGCACTGTAGGTTTAGCTTTCTTCAAAGAAATGCTACCCAACGTAAATGAACAGATAACACAAATATTGTCACAAGCACCTACAACATACATTTGAAAAAACGGACGCCCAAACAACTAGGCAACACAAAACAGCATTTGATTTACGCAAGTTGCTCATGCTTTGCAATTCTACAATATACCTAGTCGGCATCTATGCAGCCTTTCAAAAAGCACAGCAACTGACCATACAGTGCACGGTCATATTTGACAGCCATTCTGATAAAGTTCAAACCACTAGCTTGCTTCATTTTCATCACAACAGCTTAACATGGGCACTGTCATAAGGTCAAAATTTAATTGGCTCTGGTAAATGATCGGCATTGACCTGCCCAGAATGGGCAAGCCGTAGCAACTATAAACTGTAGCCATGTCACTATAAAACAGATGCCCATACCAGTGTGAGAAACATGGTAATTTTGATACTATTTAAGAACAACAGCCCTTGTAGTAACAGTGAACTCAGCACCTATGAGCATCCAGCATGCACATTTCATGGGCGTGTTATCAACTATGCTAACTAGAAAAAAGTCAAAGCGTACGGAAGCAACACGTTATAAGCTCTGTCCAGCAATTTCAGCAGCAGCGAGAGAAGCCGGTAACAACCGCCTACCAAGCCTAGGTATACGCAAGTGCACAAAGTCAAACTTAGCATCTGATGTACATTGTGAATTTCTTCTATGCAAAACTCCCTACGTAAATCACAAGGATGCCATTTCTTTACTTTTCATCTCTGTTTCGTAGTATTTAAAACCAAAATGTGGAGCGGTGCTCGTATCACGTCATCATGGACATAAAGCACCATCCAGCATCGTAAGCGCAGTACATGAATATCTTAGAACTTTCACGTAGTTTCAAGCATGAAAGCACAAAAACACCGAATACAGGTGCACCAGAAAAAGGTGACAACAACACTGCCATGTTCACGTGCTAAAATGAAAGTACTGCTGCCATTATCAGAGCAAAACGTGCCAATATCTGTGTTGACCTATGGCTTCATTCAAGCCACATAATGTGAACAAAGCAACAATGAAGATCAAGTAGTATTTAAAGTGCCTTCGTACTGAATGGAAGTGAAAACGAGGGGAGACAAAAAGTGAATGCAAGAACTACATTGCAGTTCATGTATTCATGAAGGCAAACGTGAACGGAAGTGCAAAAACTTATGCCAGACGTGGTAGAGCCATACAAAACCCGAGAGCAATTGTGCCCTACGATCACAGTTGCTTCAGGCAGGCAATTAAAGTGGCACAATAAACTAGGAAATGCACTGAAGGTACACAATTTTCGATGTGTGCATTTTCAATAATGAAGATTAAGCGTGACGTGGTTCATGTTGAAGTCAAGTGCAAGCTTTTTCAATATATAAATGTGACCAGCAGTGACATGATGATGGGTTACCTGTGCTCTTCCTTTTGCAGGTATATGCAAAATGATATGAAATTCTCATTTATTTGATGACTAAACCTTAGACAGGGCAGAACGGAGGGTTTATTTTCTACCAGCATTCCAACAAAAAACTATTTCCTCTTAGCAGCAATGGAATCCCTATTAAAGGTGCATTCAGAAACTGAATTGCCCATCCATTCTGTGTACTTGAGTTGTTCAATAACTCTTACGCATGGTGCAATTTGGTACAACTGAATGTCATGCCCAAGGAACAGACTGAATTGGTGATTCGCTTTCTTGTGTGAACCCAGCTTATCGCAAGGGATATAGAATACAATATTTAAAACTCCGCAAAGAGCAAGAGAAGAAGTCCCATGTTTAGAGATACTTCGGGAGGCAAAGCAAACACCGGTACAGGCAAGTTCATTGGAGTAACCAGATGAACTTAATAAAAAGCAAATAGCTCTTTAATAATAAAAACAAGAAAAAGAGAGGGGGGAGCATAGAGTGTCAAAAAACAGCCCAAAACAAGGGAAATGTTTCACCCAAAGATAATTTTTTTTAATGCTGCTTGTCTGAATAATATATATAAAATTTGTAGTTTACATTTTCTCAATTTGAGAGCAGGCAGTTCTAATGATTAATGATTGCCCCACAACTGGTTGTCATCTGAACTCGTGCTACCTTGCGCAAAGAAATTACGGAGATGATATTTGGACTATTATTGTTTGACACGATTTATGGTTTTTAACAAATGCCTCAACCTAAGATGCTAAGGATCCCAACCACAGAATTTAGCAAGCAACTCTACAAAAGATACAAGTTAAAATCTGTTCGTCATAAGTGGTCACCCTGAAGTTCACAGACAAGGACAATTAAAATGACGTTGGACAAAGCTAACAGAGGCAAAAACAAAAACGAATACAATGAACTTCTAAACAGCATGAGCCAACTCTCACGAAAGGTTCAAAGAGCAAGCATGAGAGAATATTAACTCTAGCACTGAAGTGCTAGAGTTAAAAGGGTTAATAAACACAAGAAAAAACATGCTTTAATTATAGCTTTTACTTTGTTCTACAAATAGCCACTGAATATGTAAAACACACAAAATAAAGATTATATTTATATGTATATTCTTTTTGGTTGCACAAAAAAATTGGTGAAATAAAGAAAAGAAATTCTCAATAAGTGGCCCTATATGCATGATATGCATACAATAACCGAAATGGACAACCCCAAGGATATGGAGTGAGGAAGGAAGAGAAATAAAATTTTCAAAACTTTTACAGAGAAGCATAGAACAGATGTTCATTTGCAAAAGGAGCTTAAACATTTTACTATATTTTCAATTACAGAGCTGTTTGGGAAATGCACCCATTGGTGCAATTAAAACAGGTTCAAGTGTAATAAAGAATATGTGTTGAAAGGAATAAAGCGGAAGTGAAAATGAAATGTGGCACACACTTTGCCGTCCATGATGGTACATTAAACGAGCAAAACTGTAGAGCAGTACAAAGTAAAAGCGCTGATGTATTCTGATGGCACATGCTCGGTTGTCTAGGTGCAGTGGTGACAGCACTCTCGTGAGGGTGAAGTTCACATAATGCTGCACCGATTTGGGTCATTTGGGTCCACCTGCAACAAAGACAATTGCCATAATGACCATTAGTACACAACCATAGTGGACTCGTGTTTTCGTTAATTTTCGCCAGTAAAAACAAGGAGCACACAAAAAAAGAAATAAAAGCTTCAACCTGTAAAACTGCATGCCAAGATGTTTTACAAGGGCAGTGCCCACTGTTGCTTAATGTAGAACAGTTTGCTGGATACTGTTCTGTGAAATTAAGCAGATGCAAAGATGTAGCAACACAGTTTCGAATTCAAGAACTTTCGAAAACCAGAAATGCTTTGCGATACAAATTTTAGGGCAGCTAAACTAAGCTAATAAACTAAGGCTTATTTTGCGACAGCTGAAAAATAATAATAGGTTTTGCATTTTCTATCGATAAAGTTAAATGTCTCAAAGTAACAAATGGACTATAACAGATGCCATGGTGGAGTACTCAAGATTAATTTCGCCCTCCTGGGGTTATTTATTCCGCACCTAAATATATGTAAGCGAAGTGTTTTCCATCCCACCCCCATCGAAATGTGGGCAACACAGCACCGGGACACACAATATGGAAATCAAGTCTTGCGGAATCCCACAAAATGTAGGAAACATCATGAAAGGAAAAACTGCCATCCACCCGAATATAGCATGAAGCTACAAAGGAAACCCATATGGGTTTCCCAGAAACAACGCTTCGCAGTTGAGGACAAATTTTCTGGTCCGGGTTCTAATCCCAGACCAGGACGAATTTTCGGTGGACGACAATTTTACAGCGAAGCTGTTTATGGCTAGACCATGGCGTCCGTGCGGAAAAACTACCATCAGCAATGGCTTGGGCGGCGGCGGCGTCTTTCACAGCTGGCTCCACTGGCACTCATCATTCCAGCATAGAATTTCACTTCTCTTCTTTCATCGGAAACCCATATGGGAGGAGGCCGCATTTACAGTGGTATGAGCCATTTGGTTCGATGGCTAAGCCATGGTGTCCGGACGGAAAAGCTACCATCATCAGCAATGGCTCGGGCGGCGGCGTCTTCTTTCACAGCTGGCTCGTTGGCACCCGTCAGCGCAACGGCGCGCGTGCCACTGCTCATGCATTTGTTGTCGTCTTCTTCCACAGCTGGACCTGTTGCTGCTCATCGTTCCAACATAGAATTTCACCTCTTCTGCCGTCGTAATGGGAAAGCCGCGTTTACGGGGCTATGAGCCATTCATTGTCTCAACGCAACAGACAGATTTAATAACAAAGGTGGTACGCAAATGTGTGTGCGTACCTATAGGCACAATGATCACCATTCTGGACAATAAATATGTTCATACCTTTGTCCAAAATTCTGTGTCACCTTTGTGTCATGCGCTAAACAGCTTGCTGGCCATCCACCTTCACAGAGTGGAATGGCTCATGAATTCTCCCCTTTCATGATACTTCCTCCACCTTGCGGGATTCCACAGAACTGATTTGCCGTAACTTAGTTACCGTATTCATTCGAATATAGGCCGATACTTTTTTTTTTTTTTCAAGTAATCATATACCAAACTCTAGGGTCAGCTTAGATTCGAGGATTTAAAAAAATGCGCCAGTTCTTAACTGAAATTGATAAATACGGCGCATAGCTAGCGCCATCTAGAAAAGTCAGTAGCGCAGCCGCTACTAGCGTCGTCAGCAGTTAACTGAAGTACACGAACGACGTCGCCATTTTGACCTGTGTCGTATCGGGTAGTATCGGTGTGGTGCAGCATCGATGGGTGTAGTATTGGCGTGCGGCGTGGCGTTATCATAATAGCACCAAACAGGCAATGCCGCTATAGTGCCGCTTTCAAACGAAAAGTTGTGCTAGCCGCAGAGGCATCGTCAAACGTTCAATCCGGGCGGGACTTCAGCATCAATGAGAAATATGTGCGTCATTGGAGAGGGCAACGGGAGATGCTTTTTGCGTGTGCCGCAACAAAGATGGCATTTACCCAGGAACTTTGATCATGCACTCCTTCAAAAAGTGCAGCATCTCTAGTGTGCTTGATGGCACTGAATATAGTGCACTGTTTGAAGATGACAGCAATAAGGAATATAGCGACGAGGCTAGCAGCGACGATGACGTAAAATGAGCTCGGCATATTCATATTCAATAAATGCTGTTTTCATTTTGTGAACGCTGTCCTCGCTTTTTTGTTTTAGGTTAGCTTTATACTTTCAGAAATGCAAACAACATAGCGACTACATGTTAACTATGCACTTCCGCAGCAAATATGCCAGACCAGACGCCATCCAGATGCAATCCTTTTGGATTGCTTTGGCTTGGCTTTAACTCTTTGAGGTTCATCACCTTACATGTATGGCAGTGACGGACCTCATGAAAAAGAACTTTTGGAATGCCGCTGCCTAGTGTCGCACTGGAGGTGCTGCAACCTTCCGTGACTTCCAGAAAAAATTCTTATTGCGCTGTCGCCTCTTGACTTCCGCCAAAACTGATCTTTCTGCTTTGCTCTATGGTGGCTGCCACCACAGTAGTCTGGGAGCATTCCTGCTTTGTCTAGTTCACTGCTGCATACTCCCGTCGCAATTGGCATTCTCACGTGTGTTGTTTCGAGCTACAGGAGTCGGGAAAAGTTATTTTTATCTAATTTTTTTTTATTGCTCAAAGAAGGACCACTTCAAGCGCACGTCGCATGCAGGTACGAAAGCAACCACATTGGAACAGTCGCCACGTTGGCGGAACAAGATATGCATCGCACTTATGCCCGAACAAACCTCACTGCAGAGGCGCTCCCACGAAATACTGGTGCAGTCTACCGCAAACACACATGCGTACAGTACAGCAGGCTTCCCAGCACAGTGACGGCGTGTGCTTAGCAGGCAACGTGCAGCACACAAATTGCACGGGATGATTGGGACACTGCAGCATCAGGTATGTACTGAATTTTAATGAAGCAGGGGTGCAACAGCTGCACCAAAACCGTGATATATCTTGAAATTGCGCCACGCTGCGCCAAAACGCCCAACCAGCCGCAAAATTTCTCGGTTACGCTAGTTTTAGCAGGAAACAAAGGCTGCGTTGGCAACCTGCAGCTTAGACATCGCCATCCAATCCAGTCCGATCCCCAGTAGCGCAGACGAGATCCAAACACCAGAACAAGATGTTGGCGTGTTTGGTGGTGGGTGCCAAAGAATATTTTTGCTGCTGGTTGCAGTGCGGCATGTTGTATATGCAGTAAAATCTCGTGGAGACACGGAGTGTGCGTTGTTTGTAGTAATAAAAGCAGTTCGCCATTGCCGCGTTGACTCAACAAGATCCTCGCCGTATGCATGCACGCAGTCACGCGCGGAGCAGGTAGCAATACTCCACGGGAAACTTGCTTGTACGGTACAGCAAGCGACCCGGCACTGATGGCGTGAGCTTTGTAGGCAATGCAATGCACACAACTATCAAGGGTTTGGTTCTACGCGGCAATAGGCACCGCATTGCAATGAAACGGTGCCGATTTTTGCTGTACACACACACGCACACACACGAACACAGTTGACTCTCGTTACAACGGACCCTGATAACCTGACCAAAAATGTCCGTTTTATCCGAAGTCTGTAATATCCGAAATCGTAATAGTATCGGAAACTGGAGGCCACTACCGAAACGCCAAAAGACTCAAACAGTTGCTGCATGCTTTGACTACCGCCAGGACGTCGCGAGGTCAACCATGCACGACGAAACTGAACGCACGCTCCGAACAACGATCTCTGATTGCGCCCCTGCCCTCACCTACGCTGCTAATGTGAATTACCCTGTCTAGTCGCGTAATGAACGCACTTTTTTCCCACAGAAATCCAATGCTAAGTTGGGAGGGGGGGGGGGGGGGCGTTTATTATGCGGGGTAAAGTTTATGGCGTTTTATGAGTAAGCATTCTTTTTGAAACTGCTCGAAATTTGGGATTTAGTGCTCCAAAACGAAGTTTCTTTTTCCGCAACCTGCTCCAAATTTGGATTTTCCTGCTCCATAAATTGCTTCAAATCCTATTTTGGCTGTTGCACCACTGATGAAGCAGCATCAGTTTTCGCTCAAGAGCACATCACGCACACATGCATCGGGGAAAGCAAAGTCGGATGAGTTGCTAGCTGTTCTGCCATGTCTGCTGCTGTTCTTTCTGTGAAAGTTTCGAAATGCTGATCATGCGAGAGAGCTATAATTTTTTCAGCGCTTTGGGGGGGAAAAAAACTTGTATGTACTTAAGCCAACATCTACAGCAGCATGGCATTTATTTCTTTGTTGGTAGCAGCGGTGCATGTCAGGAAACGCAAATTAGTATTAGGCAGTTTGTGCATACTATTGTTTAGTGCGTAGTTACGCCACGTTCCTGCAGGTATATACATGAACGAGCTTTCTTTGTAACACAAGCACAATGTTTGTTGCGTGTACATTGCCTTCGTTCATCTTGTCTGTATGTTCTAAGCAGTAACTTCCACAATGCGAATGCCCATATAGCTGTGATATGCCAACTAGGCTCTTGAGAAGCATGGAAGGGAGGCTCACATTATCGTGGAAGATGTGCTCGCTGCGGAAGCCAGAGGCACCGCCAATGCCCGAGCTGCGTTCGGAGAGCCGGCTGAACTGGCTACGACGACTTTCCCGTGTCGCCACTTCCTGGCCTTCCGAATTGAGGAGTGCTGTGCGCTTCTGCTCTCCCTTCGGCCACTTGGTGCTGCGCATGACCAGGTCTCCTGGGGGGTTGTGTGTGACCCCACAATCGGGACTCCAGATCTGCACAAATATTGCAACACACTGTATGACACTTCCATGCACAAAGGAATGATGCTCTGTTCCTGGCTGCTCAAGCCAAAAGAAGAGAAAGCAGAAGCTTACGAAGTGAGAGTCACAGATTCACGGCTAAACTGTAGCATGCACAACGACAAGGAAGACAGAAAAAGTAATACAAGCACTGGCACAGTTGCTCTTTCACAATTGAATAGCCACTGTGATTGATGACAAATGACATGGTAAAAAGTTACAGAGAAGCCAAGTTTTGTGACACGTACAGTGATTGTGGCTCCTGGCTTGATCACGTGGGTGCGGTGAAACTTAAACGTGAACTCATCGTTGCCTGCTTTGCTGTGAACCTGCCAACCAGCCAAGGGCACCTCCTGAAGCAGACAGACACAAAGATGGAGGGAGGGAATGAGAAAATACAACAAGGAAGGCAAGCAGCAAATTTGTAAATCAGCACAATTGCATTGCCTTGCAATAAAGAGCCATGCAATAATAATAATTATTACATAAATGAAAAAGAATAGAAAAAAAGAAAATCCCAGCTAACCAGCACTGAAATTCTACCAATCACACACTGCCACGACACTGCTTGAATTTAGTTTCCTATTAACATTATAAATGCATCTTAGGAAACTTGCTTACACATGTTCACTGCTTGTAATAAGACTGCTTCCTGTTAAAAGCCACACAAGGAGGAGACCACTTTCAAAAGCAACGTCGGTGCCTTGTTTCGACTCTGATGCTGAAGTACCCAGGAGTGTACCTAAAATACAGTCGAACGACCCTACAACGAATGCCTCCACAACAAAATTGCCTGTATAACAAAGGACTGATTACATTCCGGCCGAATTCCTTTCTTTCATACACATTGTGAATACCTCAACAACATAGACCATTACAACAATTTTGCCTGTACAACACAGGAATTTAGATGGCCAGATGGCTGATTTGTTGCTTTACAACAAACGCCACGCAGTGGTGCCACCACTGACCACTGAAAATGCCTATGAGCTATGCTCCGGGCTAGTGACACACTTGACAAGTGTGCCGATGTCAGCGAGTGTTATAGTCCTGCTGCACTGCTCCAGGAATCGCCCGACTCACACGCTGCTTATTGTAACACAGCAGCAGGTGCGATGGCTGGCGAATACGTCATAGTTGATGACGTGATATAATTGTAACTGACGACAGACGTCTTCAAAGCCATCTAGGTCTATGAAGGCAACAGTGATACCTAGTAAAAGAACCAAGAATTTTCATGGCCAAGGACACAACAGCAACAATCTGTAGCTCTACCCCACATTGTTTCCATGTTTCACTGCAGAGCATGCTGTGACCACGTTGTAATAGGGTGGTTGCAGTAGCGAATTCCATCAGACGAAGTGCACACAAAACAATTGTGACTTGGTTCACAAAGTATCTCTTGCATTCATGTTAAATAAAGGATTTCTCGTGAACATGCTTAAAAAATTAAATTATGGCGTTTTACGTGCCAAAACCACGATCTGATTATGAGGCACGCCGTAGTGGGGGACTCCGGAAATTTGGACCACCTGGGGTTCTTTAATGTGCACCTAAATCTAAGTACACGGGTGTTTTCGCATTTCGCCCCCATCGAAATGCGGCGGCCGTGGCCGGGATTCGATCCCGCGACCTCGTGCTCAGCAGCCCAACACCATAGCCACTGAGCAACCACGGCGGGTCGTGAACATGCTTAGCCTGCTCTATTGTTAGCGGTATATTCCACAATCTTTAAAACAAGGTTACCTGTATAACAAAGGATTTTGGAAGTCCAAAGCACTTCGTTATAAAAGCGTTCAACTGTACAATGTTAGCCGTTGATAACGTCTGCAAATTTGGCAACGTTTCAGCAACAGAAATTATTACAAGAGTACCTCATACACAATAACACACTCACAATCGTAGATGGCAAACTTAAGTGCAAGCATTATTTCAAAGCAATGTCAGTCTTCCTTACTCAAATGCACGAGAAAAGCTGATATGCTGTTCTTGTGCAACGGGTGAATTCATATGGACAAAATTTGTAGCATTTAAGAGAGTTCAATTCTACTAACTTTTATAAGCACAATTTTTATTCATGGCCTCAAATTTTTGACAACTTGCCAAAAACCAGAAACATTAAAATACCTATGCTGAAACACAAATTTTACAACTCGACAACTTCATGCCAAGAACAGGTATGCTAGCTTACAGCTTTCATGAAGTCTTCACATCATCAGTGCAGAAATAATCAAATTTGTTTTGCTTTCAATGTTGTAATTAATGCAGTTCATACTATTGTGGTACCTATATTTACTGTTGATTTACTGTTGAGTTAGTAGAAAACTTTATTCTTACTGCGCTAATGTTAATTTTCACTGCTGTGCGATTGTGTCTTTAATTGCACTGAAGTTTCAATGAAAGCATTCACAAATCTTTGAACACACAAAGTTAATTGGTGCCTAAGACAATATAAGAAATCTAAAATGAGAAATCTTGTCCTATAAAATTTATGGCACCAGTCCTCCCAAGATTATAATGCAAGTCAGAATACAAATGTTAAACCCATGCAGAATCATAGCATAATTTCATGCACATCCAACAGCCAGGAGTTGTTAACCAGTGGTGTTTAAGAACAATGCTAACTATGATAAAATGAAGGCACTGACCTTCGTTCCTTTGTTGTGGACGGCAACGTATTTGCCATCAATGCAGTGGTCAGAAAGTTCAAGGTCTCCCTTTGCAGATGCAGTCACTTGGGCATCGGAGTTGCTCTGTTCTTCACGGTGGGACATAAAGGTGCGCTTTCGCTTGGTACCACGGTGAGGAGTCACAAACATTTCCGAGCTTGTAGGGCTGGATGCTGGAAAGGAGGAAAAAGAACGGCACAAAAGCTCCAGGTTTAGTGGAGACCCTCCTTCTAAAAGTGAATTTAATTTTTTGCAGATAGTTTGATGGAATGTGCACTTATTACAGTAAAAACTCGTTAATTTGAAAAATTGAATAATTTAGACTTGTCCTCTGTTCCAGCAGGCATATACATTATTTAAGGGAGGGAGGTGGATCCTAGACCAAATGTTTTGTTATATCTTTATTCTTCGAGGTATAGCACTGAAAACTTGTAAATATATGTAATGTTACGTGCTTATTCCGAATATTCAGGTCCATTTTTGTTCATCTCCAATAGCTTCAAGTTTGCAAGCTTCCTTTTATTATCTTCCGCAAAGATATGCAAAATATGTGTTCTTAAGATATTGCTAAACAGGGTATCAATGACTTCTGTATGATTCAAGCAATGCAATAAGACCAACCTTATTGCTCTGCCATACCTAGAACACAAGTTGCGAGGTACTGAATTTGGAACTAGAAAAAAGTCTTTTTCTGGCGACTAACTTTGAAGTCTCAAACTCTTATTCTAGGCATGGCAAAATAGTGAGTAAAAAAACTGAAGTATTTACTTGGAGTGATGTTGAGGCGTGTCTCTTCTCCCTCAAGCAGCTTGCGGTAGGCAGCAATCTCGAGATCAAGTGCCACCTTAATGTCCAGCAGGTCCTGGTATTCGACCAGCTGCTGCTCCATCTCAGCACGCAGCCGGTGGATCTCCTCATCCTTTGCAGACAGGGCTCGGGTGTGCCAGTCACGCTCTTGCTCTAGGAGCCGCTCCAAGTCCCGCACACGGGACGACAGAGATTGGTTCTGCATGTGCGAGGTAGAGATGAAAAATTTCAGAATTTCATTAAAGTGCACTGGTGCTAACATTCTCTACGACTTTACTCAGCAAAAAAGAAAAGAAGTTACACATTTTTGCATTTATGTTGCTGTAACTGTGCTTTATACCATCAAATAGGCAAAATGCACTCGGGATTTGCAAAAAAAGTTTATGTACACTTTGGCTGAACACTCCATCCGAAGATGTCACCACTGGCACCACTACCAACCTCTACATCTTCCCCCATACATCTAGGCATCTACACCATTCTAAACCTTTATTGTATGCATGCGGCAGCCCTTTGTGTGATATTACATGTACAACTGCTACAGTTACTAGCGTGAAGAATAATTTTAACAATGAAATGAAAGCTGGGCATGCCTGCTGTCACAAAAAAAAAAAAAAAAACAGCTGCCATGTGTGAATCGTGTCTCGATGGCTTACCAGTGATTCGAGCTCTGAAATGCGCGAGTTGACACCTTCCAGGCGAGTCTTGTAGGTGTGCAGCTCATCACGGGTCACAGAGGAGTCAGAAGAGCGCCGGTCTAGCAGTTCCTGAAGGTCATGCATCTTGGTCTCATAGATGCTCTGCATTTCCTCCCGGTTCAGCCGCATCTGCGATTCGTACTGCTCACGAAGCTCCTGCAGCGTGTCGGCCAGTTTGCGCTCGTAGTTCTCCTTCAGCCTCCCGTCAATTTCCGTGATCTCAGTCTGCTTCACAATCCGCACTTCCTCTAACTCCTGGACAAAGTGGGAGAGAGGTATCACGCCAAACAATATAAAGTTAAACCAGTGTTTCACACTCAAGAAAGAAGTGAACAGCCTTATTGTACTGGATGAATGTGAACATTACAGTGATCCTTCATATTAAAGCTTGGCTGTGATTTTTGATGAACATAAGTGCTACAGCAAGAAGCACCTGCCTCATGCTCTGCACAGTTTTCTGCCACTAAACGTATGTGCGGCTCAGCCTACTCGCAATGTTTGTGATAACAACTGGTTTAGTCGCACAAAAAAATATGCCACAAGCATGACAATATGAATGTGCAAAAAGCTAACTGTCTCTTTTTTAAAGCTTAGAAAACATATTGCTGTGAAAGCTGCCCTAAGTATTACAAGGCACACACAAAGAAGCACATGCATTATAAAACGAGCGCAGAGTAGTAGCCTCAACTAGCCTCATTCTTGTTCTAAGTCTAATCACAAAAAAACATGCCCCACAGTCTCGCGCTGCACAGTCTTCTGTCATATGGTTCAGCCTGCTTGCAATACTTTGTAATCACGACAGATCTAGTTACACTAAAAAAGCAAATATATGAAGTGTAAGCACTTTGATAAGAACACATCAAAGGGCCCCTCCCCTTACAAGGTTCGGGCACTGTAAACAGGCAAGTGCGTAACGTAGAACAAGCAGACGCCATTTTGTCAGCAAAGTATCAAACAGCTTCACGGCACCAAAAACAGTTGAAATTTCAAACAGAAGCATGCGCGCCCGCCCTTCCTTTCGAGGGAGCCTCACTTCCAGCCAGCGAGCCAAGGTCACATGCAAAATTCCTTCTACACAATGCCTTCCTGCAGCATCACCGATTATGGCACTTACTTAAAGGGGTTGAGACATCAACTTTGTGGCTTGCGCATTCTTTGTTTCAAACGTTTCTTATTGCTCCAGGAAGCATGATACACGCTTGAAGATTCATATATTGTCGGTAAATAATTTAACATCGCATTATTTATATGAAGGATTTTCGGTTTTGGGTTCTGGGCGCCGAGGTCGACAGTGACGTCACTGTCTAGAAAGCTTGGTCACGTGGGCCCCCATAGCTGTGGCCCACGCACTGCCGCATCGTCTGCTCTCGCACACACAGTATGTACCAGCGCAGGCAAACAAAACCACGCCGACAGTTGTCTTGGCTAGCTGCAGTAGCTCTGATCCCTACTATGTCTGCGTCAGATGCGGCTCACTGCACTCTAGACTCGAAGCGATCTCTAGGCTTGCCCAGTTCAGTGGGTCACCGCTTATTGTACGTCACTCTAATGTGGTATGACGTAACTAAAGCTTTCGTTACGCTTCCAACACAGTGACGTCGGTGTCAATCGCGCTAGCGATGGGTCTCGATCGCGAGAACGAGCATTTAAACACTCTTTGGAAGCAAATTAAAATGTATTTTAAACGTTTGCTGTGTCCAACACTTCATGTTGAGTGTCCTTGCATACAGAGGAAGCCTACAGCAGGCTTTTTATAGCCTCAAAATTTGGTGTCTCAACCGCAAATAATCCAATGTAGACACACACTGCTGAAGTGTTATTAAAAATGGTCGGTCATTTTATGATACAACTTTCCCTTGGCACATTGCAGTCCTGCGCTAAAATACAGTAGACTTCTGTTAATTCGACTCCTGTTAATCCAATCTTTTTTTTCAATTTCAACCCCGACACTGAAGGTACCGACGGCCCCCATGCATTTCTATGGGCCCCAAGCTTTACTTATTTCGATCCTAAAATTGGCCTTCTCTGGATAATTCGAACTTGACTATTAGCACGCACACTCCCGATTCCTATGGCGACCCCAATAGTGAACACTGTAGTGGATCCATCTGTCTCAGCGGAGCTTAGGGGACAGTGAATGAGTTGAACACACGTCATCTCCCGTCCAAAACGCCTACTTTTGGCCTGCCCTAGGAAGATTTTCAAGCAATAACCGTAGTTCAACCTGTGTGGTGATCCTGTGTGGTGATCATGGTATTTACCTGTGTGGTGATCATGGTATTTACCTGATCTTATGCACACCAATTTATCTTTTTGAAGAAAATTGTGCAGAAAATTGTTTGTGTGGTGAAATCTAATAGGAAACTCAAACCGCCTTCGCGACACTCATATGCTTTACTGCACTGCACAAATGTACTGCGGCGAAGCCGGCTTTAAAACCGTGCTGCGAAGCTGACTTCAGGAAATCGGCCACTATTGTACAACACATTTTACACCCTTGCCCATTTTTCTTGCTAAAGAAGAGAGTGCGTGTTAGATTTCTGCTTTGTATAGGAGCTTTAATGCCATTTCTAGTTATCTACTTTAGACTCATGAAAAGTGGACGTACGTTTGATTCAGGGGTGGGTTACTCAAGCAAATACTGCCAAATGAATTGGCGGTGTGTTATGGGTGTTTTTTCGACATCTTGTTTAATTCGACCAGCTGGACAACAATATCAATTTCATCGGTCCCTTTAGGGTTGTATTAACGGAAGTTGACTGTACCAGTTACTTCACCACGTGCAGGCTATGCAGCTTTTGATATGTAACAAGTACTCTAAATTTGACATTCACAATGTTCGACTGCAGCAAATGAATGTACCTTTTCATAAAGGGACCTCTGGAAGTCAAGCTGCTCATTCAGCGTTCTGGCTCGGTTGCTGAGTTCTGTGTTACGCAGGACCTGATCTTGCAGTTCTTTCTTGATTCTCTCCAGTTCTTTTGCCAGGGCGTCCCGCTCGTTCTCAGCATCCTGCAAATACATGCACACTCATCTTTTCAGTATGGCAAGGCAACAGTATAAATGCCTCAAAAAAGTGCACCTTGAGCAGATGTGCTACTCAATTTTTGCTGATAAATCCTTTATAATGCCTCTTTTATGTTCCAGGCAACATCCATTGACTGATTCAAGGAGCTTTACCAACCAAGGCAATACCTGCGCTATGTGAGACGCCATGGTGGGCAGTTTCAGATCAATTATTGCCATCAGGCCTTTTTAAAAATCCAAGAGGCACCATGGCACACAATAATTTCCGAATTTCATCGGGAAATGTGAAACATTGCAGAACACCACTTTTATGTTACATCAACAAGGAATGAAAATGTGAGCATGACCAATTGCCTAGCCGAACATTCTGCTTTCCTAGAAATATGCCTGTCAACATTAACTGCACCATACTTGTAATCTGTTGCACAATCAAGTCACCGCTTCTGGCACCCCTGGTGACAGAAATTGCATTGAAGTTAATAAGAAAAAAATAATTTAATCATGGAGTTTTACGTGCCAGAACCACGGTCTCATTATGAGGCACGCCGTAGTGGGGGACTCCAGAAATTTGGACCACCTGGGGTTCTTTAACGTGCACCTAAATCTAAGTACACGGTGTCTTCGCATTTCGCCCCCATCGAAAATGCGGGAAGTTTATCAGAAAACTTGACATTCTGACAAGCAAGTTAGCTTCTTTGTGGTACTGTAACTGCTTCTATTAATCGGAACGTCTACATTAAGAGCTAATTTAATGCATTTCAAGATCAAAACTCTTTTTCAATGTATTTTTGCAAGCTGCCACTACTTTCCGATTTAAATTTGTACATTCTGTTTAGAGCCACAAGATTTCCGGTATTATTAAACCTTTTCTACGAATGCTATGAAATTAGCATGTTGTTGAGTCTAAGGTAAGACAGTCCAGGTTTCTCACCTTAAGTTGTGACAATGCCTGGTTCAGGCGCCCTTGCACATCCACAACCTGAGACTCCAATGTTGTTGCACGACGCTCTGCCGCTGACCACTCGCGTTCCCGCTTGTTCAGCCTGTACATGTAAAAGATTTCACACTTTAATAATACAGAACTATGGATTGCACCAAAAACAGCAAATGATTGCATATAAAAGGACCCTGCATGTTTGTCAAGCAGTAATATTTTTGACTTAAATTAGTACAAGTTGAAATCTGCATGTTAAAATAACCTAAGACTACAAGCTGCATTGTTCAACACAACAAATAGAATGCAAGTTTTACCCTGAACCCCTTATTTACCTGCAGGGTACACAGTCGATACCCAATGTCAACATGCTATACACATCACACTTTGGCCACAAAGAACCCTTAGTGCACTGCACGATTTGACAAGGAAAAATATCTATCAAATTATAAAAGCAACAACCTCCTAACAGCTATGCCCTGTATTTAAATGGAGCTAACTTTTTTTTTTTTCTATTTCACCTGTCAGTTAATGATTTGTGTGCAATGAGAATACATCAGTATGAAAATGACAGTAACTGATGCAAGGTATTGTCATTTTTACTGAACGCAGTAAAAAGACTTTGATGCATTGATTGAATAGCAGCACATTAAGTTGAGAATGACATTCAGCAATTCCTGCAGTAGTAGTCAAGTATGAAGAACAAAAAATATACAATATAATAAGCTACATTTCTGCATTCAGAAATACTATGTAGCTGGGAGGACCCACAAAAAAACCTATGCAAAATACTTCAAACCTGCTTTGTATTGTTTGGATGCCTATCATGCTAATGTCCTCTGTAATGGCATATGAACTCCATCAATAAGAACAAAAGCCAGTCAGTCACTTATGTTGTTGCAGCAGTCTGTATAGCCTGCTGCAACAACATAACGACCTGTGTTGCAACAATGTATGTCCTGGTTGTTGATAGCACAGTAGAAAGTTAAAATGGATGACTATGCTGCTTACTCAGAGCACATGTGTATTTAATTATGTATCTGAAAAGTAACATGGGCTTCGTACATACATATATCATGCGTACAAGCACTGATGAAGTTTCACTGGTATACCTTGTGCACATTAGTTGCACCAATGCGGCGAGTGTTTTCTAGTGGTCAAGTGGGCAAAGGCTCGCATTTTCTACTGGACCCTTAAGTTAATTCCGTCTAACATTCTCTATTGCTCTGACAATGAAGATGCCAATTTCACCAACTACAAATGAAAGTATTTGTAGGATGCATGACTCGTGTGAGATCCCCACAAGTTCTAGAACAACTTTCTGCGAACATCAGTGCAACACTGCACTTTTCATTTATTTTACCCTAAGGGCCCAGAATCGGGCATTACATAGGGGGGAATAACAACAAGAAACTTCAAAACTGGGTTATAAGCATGAACAACAAAACGCAAATTAAGAACACAAATGATCACAACATTAAGGAGATACAGTGCATCTAGTAGTGGCATGAAGTAATTGTTATATAATGCAATAATACAAGATAGAGCTACAACACTTTTAGAATAATGCAGCATGCTTTTTGCATGCTCTATAGCAGGGCAGTTTTGTCTTCCCCCGGCACATTTAGACTTGCGAAATCGGATTTTGCATTCAAGTATTTGGCCATGTGCTCCAAGTGGACGAGTGGAATTCAGAATGGGCTGTAGACTCTTGCCCAATGACATGCAAAAATGGCATGTGCTCAGCAGCAGGCTTGAACCAACTTTTTTGTTTTCCATGGAAGAGGTATGCTGGTCCCTATCAACACAACACGATATCCTTGATGTAATTCACAAAGCGGCATAAACTAAACCCCGTTTATGCTGCTGGGCCAAATCTTGACATCATATTAACCACTTCTAGCTAGTCACAATTTTGCAATATATGGGCTATAATCTCCTGAACGAGATGAGATGCATAAGTGAGGAAAAGCTAGTAGTTCAATGTTCGAGTCTGTCTCTACCTCTCAATCAGAAAATAAAGAGCTCTATGCATGGAGTGCAAGTGTTGAAGCTTAGGCAAGTTGGCAACAGTTCATTTTGATGGTGTTTACCATGCACACATACTAAGGACTTTGTGTATTGCCATTTCCCATTGCCTGTCCTTTTTTCCTTAGTATGTGTGCAATGTAAACACCATCGAAATCAACACATGAAGTTAACAAGAGGCCTCAACATTCCAAGGAACTTGTGTGGCAACAACCATTCAGGTGCATAAAATGATAGCTTATTTGCTTCTCAAGTTATAAAGTCTAAATACAGAAAAGATATGAAACTATCCTTTCATGCTAGGCACCTATATTTGTTTCATGAAACCACAAATTTCACACTGGTACAGAAAAAGCACTTTTCGGTGCAATTCAAATTGTCATTCAGAAAAAAACATGTTATAGAATGTTAAATGCAAGCAGTGTTTTGCACCAAACAAGTGTGCTGGTCATGTATTGGTGAGCTGAGTTCTATGTGTAGAAAGACGTTACTGTTTTCTGCTTAACAAATCATAAAGCTAGCATTTCTGCACACGAAATCTTCCATGCATGAACTCTGATATGGGAACGCCTACATGGAAACAAAACCACTAACGGTTTGGCAAGAAACACGTTTCACGTCTACACAGAGCGACAGGAAGAAAATCAGAAAAATTTTCTGCCTCTACAACTTGACGAGCCGCAGACAGCAGGGGGGGGGGGGGGGGTATTCTGTAAGAGTCCATCTAGTGGAGCCTGTCAATTTAGGCTGGCTCCAGTTCGTCGATTGGCTCCAGGTGCACGAGCGAGACGAAGGCAGCCAGTTCGCTTCGCCCTCGGGTAGCTGCAGCCAATCGCTTACATCTGAAATGGACAGTCCACTAGGTGGACTCTTACAGAATAGCCCCTCAGATCCGCATTTCTAATGCATTTTGTGAATTTTGAGCTCGCTATGAATATACTGTGCAACATGCGATTATCCCGTTACCGTCCACTTCAATCACTCCACTCGTTTCAGATACTAGCAGCGCGCGCTGCTCAAACGTGAAACTCTGCGGCTTCCCCGCAACGCGCGCCGCTCCGGAAGCGACGTCGTTTCATTTCCGGGACGACTTCTCCTGCTCCTACCAGGACGCTCGATCAGCGGCACTAGGAATGCCATAGGATGCTGGCTCAGCCCCCAAAGGACTACGAGATGCCTGACGCCCACGCAACCGTATCTATTTCCAACTAGACCAACACGTCAGGCCCGACTGCTCAAACAACCGAAATCCTTAAAGATGGCGCAGGAACCGACCTACTTGGATGCCTCCCAAAATAACAGTGAAGCAAAAATACAATAAAGGAGACGACCACACATGGTCGACAAAAACGGCGGCATATACTCACTTGGCCTGCAACGCCTCGGCGTCGGCCTGCCATTTCTTCGCTTCGAGCTGAAGCTTGGCCCTTTCGTTGGCTGTATCGTCGACGGCCCGCCGGGCCTCGGCCAGCTCTCTCTCGTATAGATTCTTAACGCTGGTCACTTCACGAGTGCGGGTCTCTTGGCTCGTCTCTATCTGCTGTGTGAGTCGACTATTCTCGGTTTCCAACTCACGCACTCTGTCGATGTATGCCGCGAGCCGGTCGTTGAGGTTAGCCAGTTCATTCTTTTCCTGAATCCGGGTAAATCGAGACTGACTCAACGGCGAACGTGAGCGCCGGTCGTGTCGCCCGCGCCCACCTTCGGCCGGAGTCTGAAACCCGGCCGCCGGGTTCTCCTCGTTGTCGCCGCGGTCCTGCGACGACGACGCGCTTTGAGATGATGTCGTGGTGGTGACAACGGTCTTGCGGACGCTTCTCGTCGCCATCTTCGCTGGCCGGTGTCACGGCTCGAGTGCCTTGCTGCAGTTCACGTTCCTAAAACGTCGACGGCGTACCTTTGCCTCGCCCGAATACCGGCACCACCAAACACAAGATGGCGAACTGCCGCCAGTAGCACGCGAAACAGACGCGAAACGTAGGCACCCTCTCTCCACTTTCGACGTGACGTCGGTGACGTTATTGATGACGTTTCCTTGCGCGCGAAATTTGGCTTACCGGCTGTGCATGCACAGCCGGTAACTCTATGATACACGTTGATCGAAAGTGTTCTGACCTGTTCCGACAATTCTGACCACATTAGTTCCTACGAAAGTTTTATTAGGGCCGATGCCGCGAACAAGAAGAGAGTGAACAAATTAATTGAAGTACACAGCCAAAATGTAATAATTGTCTCACATGTGCGTTTGTAGCAGCAGGCTGCTTTCCCCAGCGGTTCCGAGATTCAAAGCCTGTCCAAAGACAACCGACCCCCTATTCTTCCGGCGTCAAGAAAAATTAGAAGAGAGAGAGAGAAATAAAAAAGGCCAACCTCATTTACCTCATCAACGCTTTCATTGACTTCATTGTCTGTTGGCTTCGTACATTCTTAATCGCTAATAAAACCCGAGCTTGATCCTCAAGCCGGCGGTAAGGGAATGAAGTAAAAACTTTTAAAATGTCAGAAATTTAAATGTATATATATATATATATATATATATATATATATATATAGATATATATATATATATATATATATAGTATATATATATATATATGTGTGTGTGTGTGTGTGTGTGTGTGTGTGTGTGTGTGTGTGTGTGTGTGTGTGTTTTAAAAAATGTTACAAAGGTGAGGAAAACATTTTTTTATCGCTCAATGTACGCACAACTTCGGGGCAATTAATTTCATAGTCGCGAAGCTTTGCGGTATGCAAGTGTTCGATAATTCTTATCCCCCTAAACAAAATGCTAAACCAAAATGCGAGCGCAACTGTCACCAAATCTAAGTGGCAATGGCGTGAACGAACGTCAGAAAAATGTTGATTCATTAGCGCTCTTTAACAAATATGAGTCCTTTAAAATACACTCACACCCTGTCGTTTCTTGCGAACGAGGCAAATGGATATCACGACTCGCACGTACTATCTCCGTTTTCTTCGGCAAACTTGTTTTATCTATAAAAGAAACCTTATTCGCCGTACAGTCAATATACTTATTCGCTGGTGGGTAAAGGCGCCCTCTAGTATCCGCGAAAACACAGGCGCTGAAGCGCGTTGAAATGAACATGACGTATAAGGGTAGGCGTGTCGCCGCCCGAACAAGCGAGGACTGTCACGTGATTACTATCATGGTCCGTTAGTTGCGGATATTTCGTCTGCGACTCACGCTCTTTTCACCGATATAGAACCACCAAACTCTTAACCACAGGGAAATATAGCTTTCTTCCCGAGAGCAGATGCGCCCAAAAGTTTCGATACCTTTGCGAAACACGAACTGTCTGTAGAGGCCACACACAGGCTGGGTCGCGGACATTTCAGTTTCGCAACAGCGTAGCAACGTGATGCGGATTAAACTGGTATGGACTTAATTACGGGTGCGCAATGAATGCAGAACAACACGTCCTCTGTAAGAACCGCAGTTCAATGATCATTTTTTTTTTTTTTTTAACAGGCACAGCTTTGATAGCAATGAACAGACACATGTGACCCACTAACCCAGGCCATTCCAGGTGCTCGAATAAATTGCCACTTGACCTTACGCGCCACCATCGCTCATGCGAAACCGGTATCTCTCCTTGCAGCAGTAGCCGAGCATGCGGTCGTCCTAGCAAACTTTTGATGCAACAGTTAAAAAAAAAAAAGGAGAAATGAAAAGCAAAATCGAAGAACACGCCAGCTAATGCAGTCACGCCGTCTGCCGGTACGTGATGTCATCGCCGTTTGTATGACGTCTCAGGAACGGCGCGCAGAGAGGAGAGGGAGAAATGCGCTTGGAAGAGTAGAAGCGGTAGACGGAGCGCTAGGAAATGGGGAAAGGAGTGGGCTCGCCATCGAGCGGGGAAGGTGTGGCACTTCAAGGCTGCGTCGATGAAATATACAAATAAAAAGAAGTGGAGAGAGAGAGGTCCCAGCGCGCGCGCAGACAGCGAAACCCGGGTTTCGCAAGCGCGCTCGCTGGCAAAAGCCGCTAAGAAAAAATAAATAAAATAATAATGATCAATAAAAGCAAAAGTTCGTCCGCGCCAACGGCCGGTTCAGTGTTTCAAATCACGCACGCTTTAGCAGTCATTCCTTTCCGCCCTACACAACGCCATGGCAACAAGGATTGGGTGAACCAAAAAATACAACTTCCTTGGGGTGAACACTTACGCAATGCACATATATCTTCCCGCGGCGCTTCGCGTTTTATATATTGTGTACTTAGTGTCTCGCGTAAGAAGCCAAGGTCAAGCAGATGGTGGGGCCGCGTGCCGACTGTGCGAATGTGCTGCACACACTGCGACGAAAGCACCACACCCAGATCGTTGTAAGACGCGCACCCACGTCACGACGTCTCGTTCATGGTTGCTGCATTGTTGCGGAGCTCTGCAGGCCGTTGCACCGGCGAGCGTTCAGTGAACACCCACCTTGCAATACTGAACACACGCAAAGCGCACGTGCGGAATTATAAGTTAACTGTTACGAGCTTAGCTGCATGATCACCTCTTCACTGACTTTTTTATAGGTAATGTCACATGATGGAACACTGCACTGCGAAGCAATACTTTCGACACGGACGTAAAGAACCAACACACTAAACCCACATGAAGCACAGCACTAAAAAAAAAAAAACTGTGCATCATGTGTGTCTAATGTCTTCTTTAAGTCTATGTCAAAAGTATTGCTTCGCAGCGCAGTATTCCATCATGTCACAGTACCAAATGACCCACAATACCACATTATTAGGTTATGCTATAATCATGCATATAAAGTATGACACATTGACGTCGTATAACCTCAGCACACCTTGTATGGTCTTGTGGCTTCCATTCGTCGAGCATCACTCTAGCTGCACAAATTAACCTGCCCTCAGTTCTTTGCATTTATTTTCTAAGGTTCCCCCAAAATTTCATCAAGCAGTGAATAGCAGCTCCTCGCGCAGGACTGTTCCCTTTGTGTATCTAAATAAATGGACTGCAACTGAATTGGTACTTCACTGAGACAACAAAAGCACTTGTATTAAAATTTGCCATCTGTCCTCACTAAGTCCAAGCCTAATTACAGGAACCAATCAAGGGCTCATCTTAAACTACACAAATGCATGTTGGCGAGCTAGTTGGTACATGACTTGGAAAACAAACAGCACTAAATACGGAACCAAACAAGAACAACTAAACTAGAGCACCATCTTGTGTCTTCTTGTTTATTCCAGTTTTTAGCACTGTTTGTTTTTGAAGTTAAACTGCACACTTTCAAAGCTGCAATGTGAATGAAAATTTTATTTCCCTGCCATATGCATATCCCAAACAGGACGTATATTTACATGCAAGAATGGATAGCATAGAAGTGAAGAAAAATACACTATAGTGGTGTAGTGGCTTTGGCATTGCTAAACATGAGGGCGCAGGATCAAGTCCCATCTGCGGTGGCCGTATTTTGATGGGGGTGAAATGCAACAACGTCCGTGTACCGTGCATTGGGTGTTCGTTAAAATACCCTGGTGGTCAAAATTAATCAGGAATCCCCCAATACGGCATGCCTCATTATCATATCATAGTTTTCGCACATAAAAGCCTAGAATTTAATTAATTAAGTGACGAAAACCAGATTTACCATATTGTGTAAAACATAAAGGCAGTTCACCAAAACAGCTCTACTGAATATCACAAAATATAATTTACAGTTTGACCACCAACATTACTTCTTGCAGGTATGAACGATCATCTAATAATGCTTTTAACACGGAATATAAAGCTGTTATGGAATACTACGACGTTACTGAATCTCAGACAACATTTCTTTGTCTTATAGATTAATACGGGCCAGCAGTCCCAAACTCGCATTACACCAAAAGGCTAAAAGAAACAATGAAGCTGGCAGAAATGACCGGTGTCACCGCGAATGCACATTGCTAAACATTAGGGATGAAGTTGATTACAAGCATATGGAAAACATTCCAGCTAAGTTGATCTCGCAACCTTCTCAACAGTGGTGCATTTCAAAAGAAATAGACAGACCACCGAGAACAGTACATTGTGTAAAAAAAAAAAAAAAAAGATGCAAATGGCGAGTCAGCTTGTGTTATGAGCTTTTGATCTGTCACGCACAATCACCTAAAATATTTGCAACTACCATGGTATAGTTAACAGTGTACAGTACTTTCGTTTTGTTTATATTCTGGCTGGCATACATTCAAGTACTTTTCATTTTTGGACTTTCTCATTTCTGGGTATTAGCTTATATTCGAGTAAATATGGTGCATCTCTGCAAAATGCAATGTGACATGATCAGCAGAGGGGGAGAGAGTATTCTCAGGTAAAGCTAGATTCATTGCGTGTTGGTGTCAGGTCAGTTGACACGACAGACACCAACAGTCAGGCTCTGGGTTTCCGCCTCCTGATATAGGCCCCAACATTTGACCATATAACAGCCAATAAAATGCCCCTCGGTCGGTGCCAGAAAAACTTACACATTGAGAAGAGCTTGTGCATAAGTATCTTTTAACCCAGTCAAAACTGAAATAAACTGAAACAACAAGATGAGAGGCAGTAAAAGAACATAATAATGATAGTATACCAGCTTATAAACTTTTCAGACCAATATAGTAATAAGACACCACATGGCAGTTCTTTTCACTACAGGAATATTAGATGAACTCTTTTAATCCAACAAAATGAAGGCATCACATTCAGAGGTGAAATGAGTGATAACTATAAGAAGTCATGTGACACAGCAAAGCAGGTTAATTTCCTGCAAGGGTTCTAAAACGTATTACAGCTTAAACTTTTCAGAGGAACTCTGAAATGTTGCCATGGTCATGCTCTTATATCAAATCTATGTGCTCAAGCAGGCAAATATGAGGCTGATTGCGCGCGCACGCAAACACACGCATGCACGCGTACACACACCTGTTACCAGGTGACTGATGTTCCTCAACAACAATGGCAAAGTACATAATGAATAAAATAATGAGTATAATAATGCATCATGATCACACTACAGGCTAGAATGTTGTCGGTATTTCATAATTCTAAGACATACTTTAGAGTTCCCCTAACACTAGAAAGTTGTCACTACTTTCTTGTAAAAGGCATGCGCACTAAGGGGGGAAAACAAGCTAAAATGTTATAGTTCGTAGCATATTTTTCATTGCATACACACATCAATTTAAAAAAACAAATGCACGATAATGGTCCACAGGTTCAACAATGAGTACAGAGCTCTGCATAGTGAGGTTGCTATTTTCTATCACGAAACTAGACTCATATTAGTTAAAATCTTCTTTACTATAGGAGCTACATAACGACACCTGCTCCTGAATGGTGCAGCTGTCACCAAAGTCTCAAAAGCAAGTGAGTAAATGAATAACTGAGTAAATCAATCAGTCAAGCTCTGGAGCATGTGAGGTTTTGCAAGGCACCAATGCACAGCCAACAGCAATGCCCGCATCAGCTTTAAAACTCTTGGCAACAGCGCTAACCTCCAGGTGGTCGAGCTGCACAATGCAATGTTGCACAATTTGTATACTATAATATACCTTTGTAACAAAGTATAAATTGGAAAGGTTCAAATATCACAGGCACCCTTCAGTTTTATGTGCACTTTACAGCCTATATATATTTACAAGAAATGAACAGTTGAAGTCAGGCTCAGGATTTTGAACAGGAAGGTGAGAGGTAGTTTGTAATAGGATTTCGCTGCTGTGGCTGGCTGCACTTTAGTCGCTTTTGTGACCGTTGACTTTTTGGCGTCTCAATTTTCCTGAAAGAAGAAAAAAAAAAAGAAAATAAATAATTTCCAACGCAAATGTGACCTACAAACATAGGCAGTGCTCTGCTGTTTCTGTCTGTTCAGCAAATTCAAGATGACATAGCAACATGAATGTTCATTTTGTTGTAAAGACAAACATTTATATTTAAATGAAAGGATAAATGGATCTTATGCACACTGGATGATTCGAAATATATTTACGTGGGGGTGTAAATTCACAACTTGTGTGAAAACACATATAACAAGAAGAAGGTTCCATCCATCTAACTTCGTCTACTGCTGTGCTGCATCAAAACTATCGTCGTAGTTGGCGACATCAGAGTCACTGGATGTGTCCATGGCACTGAAAACACTGCCATCACTTTCAATGCTTCCATACAGAAGCAAATAAATTTCGGAGCTTGACGACTCTATTAAATAAACGCTGGTCTTTCACGACGGGTGCAGCTACACGTGACTGGCAGCAACTATTTTTTAACCCTTTGCCTGACGAATGGAGTCTGTAGGCCCCGTAGCAGTCCAAAGAGGGAACCCGCCAAAATGGAAGAGCGCGGCCTGCTGCCGGCACTTAGAATGAGCAATCAAACATGTGAAGGGACAGACTCATCCTTGGCACTCTTCTCCCCCCAAAATTACAACTGCATAAGACTCATCCCCGGCACTTAAAGGGTTAAAAGATTACCAGCAGTAATTAAAAATTAGAATATTCTTATGGTGAAAGCTTTATACCTCTTAAACCCTTAAGTGTTTTGGACAAGTTCAGCTCGTTAATGTGATCCTGATTAATTTTGCTTTGAACGAGCTCAGCTCGTCAACAGCAATAATTTCGTTTTCAAAGTGATTGGGATGAACTCAGCTCGTCCACTTAGTTTTCTTCTACTACATACACAACTGCAGTGCCAGCGTTGGATATCTGTAGTTATTTCGCTCTTTTTTGTTTCACTGCATAGATGTCAACACTTTTTCAGCGCTTCGAAGACCGCATTAATTCAGTCTTCGCGTTCTAAACAAAGATGGCAGCCATTTCGCCAGCGCTGAAAGGGCACGTTTATTGCGGTCTTTGTTTTTACTAAATAGATGGCAGCACATTTTCAGCGCTCAAGGGCGACGTTTCTTTAACTGCGTGCATTTTGCATCTTTTGGAAGATTTGGAACAATGGCGTCTACCACCGACAGCTCGCACGTGAGTCGTGCATGCAAAAGAAAGCCACTGCTCGACCTTGACAGTGAAAGTGAGAGTGAAAGCGATGCATTAAAGTTTTGTTCTTCGAGTGAAGAGGATGATGATAGTCTTCTCATCGCTTCTTCTATCGAAAGTGATTATTCAAAAAGCTAAGACGACATTGACTTGGCCCAACAGTGGTGCAGCGTTTTTAAGCTTAAAATATGAGGCAAATTGGTTGAAAAAGTTTGAGGTGTTTTTGATGGAATGAAATTTGAAAATAAGCCGTTAAAAAAAAAGGGTCACTTTTGGTCAAAATAATAAAACACTTAAGGGGTTAATGTAGCTGATGATGATGATGAATATAGTGCTTTGTGGCGCAAGGACCAATGACCAGGTTAATGCAATTAAGGTGGTCATGTGATGCACATACGAGGGTGTATCCAAAACGTTTAATTATAGTAAAGAAGTCACAGAGATATTTACATGAAAATTATTGTGCATAATCAGTGTCATTGGCATGCATACTTGTGCAAATATCAAATCTTTGTGTAAAGTAGTTTCTCTTTTTTTTTTTTTTTTCACGGGCTGTAGAAGACATCAACCTGCATGACGAACAAAATTGAAGCCCGAAGTGTCATAAATTTCTTCCATTCCACGGGCAACAACGCATGCCAAATCCATGATGAAATGAAAGCTGTCTATGGGGATGAAAGCCCATCATATGACACGGTTGTGAGGTGGAAGAGGAACTTTCTAAGTGGTCACATGTCTTTGACAGACGAGCCACGAGCCGATAGACCCTCAATCAAGGATGATCTTGCCTTGGTGAAGAAAGTGGAAATTGTTATCCTCTACGACAGAAGATCGACCATGGAAAGAGTGATGGCGGAGACTGGACTAAGTTACGGAACTGCGTGGAGGATTATTCATGAGGAACTGCACATGAATAAGGTGTCTGCATGCTGGGTATCTCGCATGTTGACACCTCTTCAAAAGCAAACTCGTCACAACTTTTCCTAGAAGAATTTGACTCTGTTGGAGCGGAATGAATACAACCTTTTTGCTCGTCTCGTCCTTATGGATGAGTGCTGTGTATAGTGTATACCTCTACGATCCAGAGACCAAAAAAATGAGCAAGGATTGGAAACATTCATCCTCCCCCCCTCCCAAGAAGGCGAAGGTCTAGAAATCTGACGGGAAGGTGATGCTGTCCATTTTATGGGATAGCCGTGGGGTAATCTTAACCGACTACCTTCTCAAGGGCGAGACCCTCAACAGCGATTACTACTGCAACCTTCTGGAGAAACTGCGTGATGCATTGAGACAAAAACGTCGTGGCATGGTCAGCAAAGGCGTCCGTCTCCTGGCCGACAATGCACACGTCCATATGGCCCAAGCATCCGTTGTCGCCGCCCACCGGTTAGGCTATGAACTTTTGCAGCATCCACCTTATTTGCCTGATCTTGCACCAAGCGACTTCTTCCTCTTTCCCGAGATGAAGAAACCACTTCGTGGTCGGCGATTTGACGATAGAGAGGATGTCATTTTCGAAGTGGAACATTGGTTTTCGAGCAAAGCGGAGGACTTCTACAAAGAGGGCTTGAAACAGGTGAAGAAACGCTGGCAAAAATGTGTGACTCTGCAGGGAGGCTATGTGGAGAATATCTAACTTTGACCACTGTAAGTGAATATTGTATGTTTTTTAATTCATGGCGACAATTAAAACTTTTCAATACCCCCTCGTATACTCAAGCAACCACAGCAAAACACTTCTAGAACCACACAACTCTGTTACATCTTGTTCCACAGCTTACTGTGTAGGTCTTGTGGTTTGTTGGTGCATGTCAAAATAAAGGAAGATGCTCCTAACTTGCACGATAGTAGACAGATATCACCGCATTCAGAGTGCATGCACACCTGCCCTGCTGGTGTCTTGGTGCCAGTAGCCCTCAACACTTTTCATCAGTGCTCGGATACAAGGATACAAGGATACTGATGGTAATGCTTAGGAGAATGCTACTGCAAAATTTTCTAGCAAATTATAATATGGAGGCAAGGGGGGGGGCTTTTAGATCTTACTCCTACATTAAAAAAGAGGCACTTATTATACTAGTATAGTTTCCCTTCATCCCGCTAAAAGCTACGACTGCCAGCATCCTTTGCAGCAGCGGTGGTGTAGTCACTTCATCATGAGATCGGTATAATTGAGGACATATTCTGGCCAGGTGATACATGACACTGCTGCATGTGTGGCTGTATGCTGAGCAATATGATACCACAACAGACTACGAGCAATGGAAAGACATTAGGGACACGTGCAAAGCTTAAGCCTCAAAAAAAAAAAAAAAAAAAAGCAATAAGGATTGTGAATGTGTCATGCTGAGAGGCAGACATGCCCACAATTTCACTTCCAACATTCTTTCACTGCCTACCACATGTGATGCAGTTAATACATTATAGATGTGTATGAAGGAATGATTATAAGATCACTTATGCTGTCATGGCATTGTTTTGCATAGCCAGGGACAAAAAAAATTGAGAATAATTCACAAGCTTAAAGAATGCAGCATTCAAATTTACACACAGTAGACAATCTGTAATGTCACATTATACTTAATAAGCCAATAAATCACTGGCATAAGCTGACAAAAAAAATTATACATAGTAATTAAATTTTTACGAATGGCAACAAATTTACATGTGTACTTTTCTGTCAATATATTTACAAAACCTACCTAGCACAGTGGCTTAGTAGCTATATGGCATTGCGTTGCTGACTTGAAGGTCGCGGGTTCAATCTTGTACACAGTGGCCAAATTTTGATGGGGACGAAATGCAAAAACACTCGTGCACTTACATTTAGGTGCACGTTAAAGAACACCAGGTGGTCAAAATTAACCGGCGTCCCCGACTAAGGCGTGGCTAATAATCAGATCATGGTTTTGACACGTAAAACCCCACAATTTAATTAATTGTTACAAAGCCTCCATCACAACTCGGCACACCAACAGGCCCATTTAGGTGGGCCTGTTGTGGGCCCACCTAAATGGTGGGCCCACAACCTATTTAGGTGGACCCACAACCTCACTCCGCTCAGCAGCATGCATTGCTTTTGTCTCTGCTCAAACGCAATGCGAGTCTTACTGATACATGGCCAGTGTTAAACAAGAAAAAGCCAGCATAATGAACGGCTTGTTGCCATGTGCAATTTCAAACAGGGTGCCCCTAGTTCTCTACTGCTCCGACAGCCGGAGTAACTGTGCTCTGCCCACACTTCAGCAGCAAACACATAGTACAAACATGATTTGAAATCAAGGCAGTTGTCTAGAATTTGAAAGTTGGCATCCACCGAACGTAGCCCTGAAGCTACAAAGGAATCCCTTCGCAACTTCTTTTGATTCCTGAAGTTATCTCTGTAGCCTTGTGTAACCATTTGGACATATTCTAACTGTCCCATTTTGTGAATCTACTTCTGCTTTGAATGCTTACGCAAATCTCATTCACCTAAGCAGCTCTCTGCGATGTTTTCTGCTGAGGTCAAAAATGAAATCGCAATGCCTGCTGACAAGTGCAGTCACTGATTTGGGTGCTACCAAGAG
Source organism: Dermacentor silvarum (assembly GCF_013339745.2). Taxonomy (NCBI): domain Eukaryota; kingdom Metazoa; phylum Arthropoda; class Arachnida; order Ixodida; family Ixodidae; genus Dermacentor; species Dermacentor silvarum. The sequence continues at coordinate 236,683,175 of NC_051155.1, forward strand.
CTATTCATGGCACGAGCAATCTACCTACCGCTTTTCAGGCACAGGGCTGCTGGTGAAATCCTGTGAGGAAAGCATTTCCCGAATCATAGGCTTATTGAGGCAGGTGTCAATGTGTTCATTCACTTTAAACCAGTCTGTCTCCCGAATGACGTGACCACACACTGGGCACTCCATTGATGCTGGCTCCTCCTCCGGCACACTAGCCTCTTCCTTGAATGACACAGACTTGGGGCTGTCGCTAGTCCTTATCATATTGCACTTTATATCTTCGTCCACAAGGTTAGCACAGGATGTTTCAGGGGTTGAGCCAAGTTGCAACTCGTCAGGCGTACCTGAGGTGTCCCGATTCTTATTGTAGTTTGGCTTACGACTGTTGAAGAAAGAGAGCAGGAAACATTTTAAGATTAGCTAACAACATTTCATACTAAACTTGCAAAAGGGCAATATGAACCGGACGCGAGCAAAGGAACAAGTACTACAACAAACACGGCAGTGTTTGTTGTAGTACTCGTTCCTCTGCTTGTGTTCTGTCCGCAGTGTGCTTTTGGAAATTCGATGTAAATTATCAACTCGCCCAAGCTCACACCCTGTTAACGACACTTCAATAAGCTTGTGAGCCGTATCCTTGCAAGTGAATGAAGTGCACCCATGCCAGCTTTAAGTTACTATAGATAATGTAAAGATAATTTAACACGGTACTTATTTTCCAACAACTAAGTATCACATAATTTCGCATTTATTGGCAATCTCACATAATTTAATCACACATTGTCTCTCACTTAACTTTAAATGTTCTATATTAGCTAGTCTTTCATAGAATCCTATTTCCATATGCAATGGTCATTAAAGGGCCATAGTCGGTCATTGAAGCAGTGAGGTTAAATAAGTACCTAATTAGTTAAGCTCTAACTTAACAAGTAGAGGGCAGTAGTCTTTGCTGTCAGAATGAGAGAAGATCCGCGGCAGCTAATAATCAAGAACAGAGAAAAGAAGAATTGTCTTACAGGTCAGCTCCATCTGAGGCACTCTGTTGCACTTCGTCTGCTTCTTGCTCACCAAGACATGTATCCACATGTGCATTGACAAATTCAGGGGAGCTGCTTTCCAGTGTCTTCTGGCATATGGGGCACTGGGCTGTTCTTCTGGCAGACAAGAATGCTGATAAAGTTGGCTGAGATGAGGATAAAGGCCCACCATCATCTAGGCCAGACAGCCGGACACCTGAAGAAAATAATACTAAGCCTGATCACAGCAAACCGACAAGGACAGCGCACAATGTATATTTTATCACTAACTTTACCATGGGGTAAAAAAATTAAGAAACTCAAAATAGTTTACCTTAGCTGCAATTATTATCAAAAACATCCATCTAAACTTGTGCAATAAAAAGCCAAGCTAAACAAAAAATTTGTTTAAGAAATCAGAAATAAAAAAGAAAGCTTGGTGTATAAAAAAGAGAAAGAAATGTAAAAGTACACCACACATTTAATTAAGAGCTACTGCCAAATAAGTTTGCAAATTACTTTACAAAATCTTTGTTCAGTAAAACCCTGCTACACATATGGAAGTTGAAGGAGGAGTGGCACTTCGTTACGAGGGTTGTTCGTAAATTAACGTTCCCAAGGCGCTGCAGTCGTGAGGAACGCTGTTACGCAGGATCTGGCGACACTGGCGTGTAGCTTGGTTCCTCCTCTCCCAGTCCCCGCCCCGGCGAGCTGTCTGCGATGCTCAGTCTTGGCTTGGCAGCCGTTAGAGATAGAGCTCCCACTTGCTTCTCCCGCCAGATACAAATCACGCTTTGTGATTCGTTTTTTGTGTGCAAAAAACACTGCGCCGGTGGACATTCATTCCGAACTGTGTGAAGTCTATGAAGAAAAGTGTATGAGCATACAACACGTGCGCAAATGGTGCAGAGAATTCAAAGACGGACGTACAGACGTCCATGACGAACAGTGTTCCTGATAGCCATCGGTTTCGGACGAAACAATTGCGAAAGTGGGAGAAACAATGCTGAAAGATCGAAGGGTGATGGATCGGGAGCTCTGCGAGATGATCTCCGATGACAGCAAGACCTGCATTGACGAAAGTTAAGCAGACCATTTAGGGTATGCCAAGGTTTGTGCAAGGTGGGTCCCAAAAATGCTTACGGAAAACCACAAACGGCAATGTGTTAAAGTGGCCCGCGAATTTCTTCAGGCCTACGAAACCGATGGTGAGGAATTCTTGGACTATAATGTCACTGGGGATGAGGCCTGGGTCCACTACACGATACCGGAAACAAAACAACAATCCTGTCAGTGGAAATATCCAGAGTCGCTGAAGCCGCGGAAGTTCAAACAATACCGGAAACAAAACAACAATCCCGTCAGTGGAAATATCCCAAGTCGCTGAAGCTGCGGAAGTTCAAACAAACACTGTCTGTCAGCAAAGTGATGGCGAGCGTCTTTTGGGACAGGAAGGGGTTATTGTTGTGCGAATTTATGCCCTGCTGGTACAACAAACAATGTGGACCGCTACTGTGAGACGTTGAAGAACCTTCGCCGCGAAATTCAAAACAAGAGAAGAGGCATGCTCACGAAGGGAGTGCGTTTCCATCAGGACAATGCTTGTCCACACATCGCCCAAGCAACAAACGATCTCATCAACAACTTTGGATGGGATACTGTCACACATCCGCCCTAAAGCCCAGACATAGCCCTAAGACTACCATCTCTTCCCTGAATTGAAGAAACACCTGGGTGGGATGCACTTCAGAACCAGAGAGGATCTGAAAGAAGAGGTTTTAAGCTACCTTCATGGCACAGCGGGAGAGTTCTATGATTCAGGCATAAAGAAGATGGCACACCGCATGCAAAAATGCATTGATCTCAACAGCGATTATGTCGAAAAAGAGGGGAAAGTCAAAGCTTTCTAAAAATGTATTATTCAACGCCAATAAACATGTTTTTCATTGTGAAAAATCATTGGGAACCTTATTTTATGGACAGCCCTCGTACAACGATTGTCTGTTACGTATATGTACTATTTGCTTTAACCCATTTCTTCATAATGAAGTTTGGCTGTATAGGTTTGTTGTATAAGCATGATGCTGTTAGTCACTGCCTGCAATCGCTGCTGCAGCGGTTCCAAAAAAAAGGTCTGCATAGGCCTCACAACGCTGTTGCTCATGAGTGAACACCCCTGCCCTCTTTCCACTTTATTTCCTTACTAACAGCCTTACACAATAAATTGAGTGCCTAAGGCAGGGCTGGCGGCACAACTCAAATCTAGCAAGGGCCATAACCAGCTTCTCTGGAAGCCACACGGGCCATAGTTTCGTGAGAAATGCTCCACTTCTTGCTTGCAGAAAAGTGTTTGATGTCAACTGGTTGCTGTCTTCAGCACTTCGTGTAATGTTGCAATAGTCAAGGGTGGTAGCTCCACGGAGAAAGAATAACAGGAGGCGAAACTCGGGGCCGGCGCCAGCGCGAGCACTGGTCGTGATAATGTCACGCTGGGAGAGGAGGAGACGCGCTGGCGGTGAACGTCGGCGCAGCGCCCCTTGCGGCGACGGAAGGAACTACTTCCCTCGCGGTCACAGCGGCGCGCGCGTGGCCGCGGTAGCCGCAGTCTCCGACGGCGCCCGGCGTCGTCTGCTACTGTCGGATACCGCCCAAAACGTTTTGCTCCAGCGCGGTTTGCAATCTGGGGATAGAAGACCTGTAGACCGTGTTAGTTGGATATTTTTTATAGATTATTATTTAGGATCACATGCTATTTATGTGGCAATAAGACCAAGAAACATGAAAGATCAGACGTTCTGCGATAGTAGCCAAGGCGGCGCACTGGCATCAAGCCGTCGCGTGCGAGCAGACGACAAGAGCCAACGGAGGCGTTGCAAGAGCGCGCTCGCCGCGCGACGGATCCGCTGCATCGCTTCAACAAACCATCACGTGACCATACGTTATGCGTCCGGCGTTCTGTAGGGGGCGCTGTCACGACGTCCGCCGCCGCATGGTATGTCCTGTGCTCCTGTGTGACATTAGATAGTTTTAGTTTAGCGTTAGCGTAATAGCGGGGTTACGGGAAATAGCGTTACCGTTCCGCAAACGAACTTAGCAGAAAGAGAGTTTTAGCATAGCGTGATAGCGTAGTTTACGTGCGGGACGCTAGTCCATTACGCTTTGAATTTCGCATACACAGGGCACCTAATTCTATTTGTGTGTGCGTCCGGAAAGTGCGATAGGCAGCGCAATGGCAGCCAGGAGCGCGTTGTATTTTTACTTCACATGTCCGTCGATCTGCAGCGAAACAGACAAGCCGTACAAGCTGTCTACCATAGCCTCCGAAATCCTCCCATCTCAAAGGCCATATGCCGCCGTCGCGCCTATCTCCCGACTCTAGCGACAGATGGCGCTCGCATCTCAGAAAAAATTTCTCTCGTTAGGCTTAGGCGCGTTCGAAACGAGAAGCGATCTCGAAAATTCCTCAAGATTAGCCATAACACTCTCTCGGCGAAGCGGCATGAGACTAAGCAAAAGCCGTTTACGCAGTCATTTGCTACGAACGAAATGAATTCTACAAAAACAACGCCAAATTCAGTTCGAAGCGGGCGACCGGGACCGCCGCCATGTTTTACGTACACTACGTACACCACGCTAACACGGTAACGTTAACTGTGAGAAATAGCGTGCGCACTGTAAACGGTATGGGTCGGTTAGCGTTCTGCGCATGCGCACTTCGATCCCGCTATTCCGGTACGCCCGCTATTCCGGTAACCACGCTAAACTAAAACTGTCTATTATGACGACGCGGGAAGGAGCCAAGTTGCGCCTCCTGTATTCTTTCTCCGTGGGTAGCTCTGCACCTTCAAATAACTAGAAACACCATTGCAACTTTATTATAAGGCATTTGACATGTTCTAAAGATTTGGTGTTTTGTCTTCTCCACATGAGTAATGTTCGTCTTCGAATGATAAAACATGAATTGATGCTATAAATTATTGAAAAACACAATGTTTCCTTTTCAGTTTTGTTTTTCGGTATGAAATGGAACGAAAAAGTTCCGACTTTAGCTATTAGATATGGTGAGAAGTTGATATGGTTGTAATCAAATACTACCAATATTGTAAGCTGGGCTAGCAGCATGTCAAGAAATTGACCCGCCAAGCCTTGGTCACTTTATTACAAGTTTCTAGAATTGTGCCTTTGAAATGCGGCATGCTTTTTGTATTTTACTATGTATAGTATACAAAACCTCAAATGAAGTTATGGGCTCCACTGTTACTAGATCTAAAAAACTATGATCGATGCTTGCTCACTATGCGTTGCCAAGTGAGCAAATATTTGTGAATGGTGATAAGTCAGGCGAGCATGCAAAAACATCAATTTGCAGGTGCTGCTACCTGTAGTCATTTAGTCAAAACATACTGAAAAAGTGCATGTTTCATTCCATTATGAAAGTTGTGCCAATAATTTTGTTTTGCTGTAGGTAACTTAAAGCACGTTCGGTGGTTATGTGCCACTTATCTACTCCTAACAAAAAATCCCACGCTCGCGCATCATTTTTGTTTTAATGTAGTCGACGCCACCTATGGTTAATGTAGTGTAGCGTGTTTGCTGGCAAAATCTGGCAATCTTTTGCAATGTTTTCTCAACAGATGGCAATGCACTGATTACAGCGTGAACTTGGCCTCGGGCTGCCAAAAATCTCCCCTCTTGGGCTGTATGTTGTGCAGCCCTAGTTTAAAGATTAGAAACCAAACAGTGTTCAAGCTTAGTGTCAAGGATAAAATACACTACAATCCCTAGGACAGATTAGGGGACAGCTGCGAGTGGGTCAAATCAAGCTTGGAGAGGAAACATGATTTTGATGAGGTGTGAAATGTACAAGAGTGAGAAAAGTATGACAAGCAGGAAAGAGGGAGAAAAGTGCATGTTAAGAATTAAGGAAACGGGGGATGTCTCCTTCCATAAATATACACTCAAACCTCGTTATAACAAAGTTGAAGGGGGAGCCGACATTATTTCGTTATATAACGAAGTTGAAGGGGGAGACGACATTATTTCGTTATATCCGTTATTGTTCCATTTTGATGTTCCATCCGCTTTCCACTTGGCTCGTCGCGGTCGAGCAGCACGTGGCACTCAACACAATGCTCTGCTGTGTGATCGAGGAGGCAAGCGAACTTCACCACGCCGGCTCGTGGCCTCCGAGATTGCACCTATGCCAATGTGATCTCGGAGACCATGCCCAGCTGGCTGCCAGGCCACACGGCGTGCCACAGGGAGAGGGAGAAGTGAATGCACGGCCTGGGTGTGACCCCCCGAGATTGCGCACAGGAGATCTCAGAGGCCAGGCCTAGTTGCAGCTGACTGTGCAGCGCGCCGCAGAGAAAGAGAGAAGTGACTGCACCGATCTTTTGCACCACCGTGTGTAGCTGCGTGGCGTGACGCGGCTCGTGCAGCCAGGCACGCGCAAGAGAGAGAGGTCAGTGGAGAAGTGCGATAGTGAGCTGCTGTTCGTGCACTGGCACACAGCTATGCACGGCGGTGATAAAGACCAGCATGTCTCGACGACGTAGAAAATGCTAGGATGCTTCTTTAACTCCCCTTTGCTGCGACAGGAGCAATGGCGCACTGAAAGCGCAACTTTTAAACATGATGTATAGCCCGAGGGTAAGATGTGTTCTCCACCCCTCTCTGGCTGCTGCAATCAGTGGTGCTCTAGCGCATAGGGGATCTGCAGCATAGCGACGACTGGGAAACACTGCTCCGATGCAAGAGCTCACAAATGTGGCCACCATAGGCCAACAGCAACTGTGCGAGGAGCAAGACTTTTTCTTGTCTTGGTGCATTCAAATGCATTTCTCATGGTTTCACATCTAAACTTCTATGAAGAACAATACAAGAAGATGATGATAATGCAACATACCCATTAGACGTAATCGAAGGGGCTGGCTGGACTTGGCAGCAGCAATTTCTTGTTGCAGAAGCCGCAAGGCTGCCTGTTTGATGGTCTCCAACTTGCAAGTTGCATTTTCCAAGCTAATGCTACGCGTCATCACATCAAACATGACAGTCTTCATCTTCACTGTCACCACTCTGCCCTGTTTTAAAGAGAGCAAAATGATGCAAGGAATGCCACTTGAGATATCAGTTGCAGACACTTCTAAAGTTACAGGTGCACAAGCAACCAAAAATGTCAATACAGATGTGCAGAGGATGCTCACAGATATTCCTTCTTCTTGGATCTGTTGGTGCAGCTCTTCACAAAGTTCCTCACACTTTGAAATGAGGTTTTGAGGATTGCTTATTTCCGCAAATGTTTCCTCCACACTTTTTGACTTCCGATTTGAGTCACTGCAAGGTAGTGTTTGCATCAGATACCTTTTATTGATTCATCATTCTTAATACATCTTTTAAAGAAAACCCTTTAACCACAATGCATTCAGTCAACTATGTACACACTTCAATGCCTTATGTTTATGTACTCTACTCTCTTATCTCTCTTTTCTTTTTCTGAATCCATGATTCATAAGCTGTCAGCATTTGCCAATGAAACATCATGGCCTCAAGTTACTTGCTTTGCTGCAACTGAGAAAAGGGACAAATGATAGAACATCACCAGGAGGCCCAAGAAACATGCTCATTTAACAAATGCATGAATACTGCTACTCAAGACAATTTCTTAATTACTGCTGCTATTTAAAACAGATGGTGCACCTAATTCATCAAGTAGTAAGCACTCATATCATGGAACACAATAAGGCGTAATGGCTGAGACATACCATTTGACTTCAGTGCAACCTAGGCCAAGTGCTGCACGAAGGTAAAATCGTGCGGTAACCTCCCCAAAGAGATGACCGATTTCAGCTCGCCTGATCCAGATATCATGACATGTGTGCACGCCAAGGGCCATCAACAGCTGTTCTTGCACACCACCTATACCTGGTACCTAATAAAAAAAGATCAATACTTCACGCTAACATGTAAACATTAAGGTGTTGCCATAAAAAAAAAAAATGGCCTTACTTTGTATTTACTGATATTGTTAGCCTTGTACATGGACACTTCAACACACTTGGCAAAGTTACATTCCCAATGAAGTCAAGCTTTGGAAAGAATGCAACCCTTTGCTTACTTTGCGGATTGGAAGAGAAGACACAAACTTGCGGATAGAATCAACATCATTAGGGAGCCTGAACTGGTTGTTTGGTTTACGTATGTCAGAACAGACCTTCGCCAAAAACATGTTGGCAGCAATGCCTGAAATGAGAAAACCACTGGCACTTGCAGAATCAGACATATACGCATGTGCGAACCAACATTTTACCAATGCCGCAACTTACCTGCACTTGCTGTCAATTGCGTTGCATCAAAGACCTTTTGCCTCATTTCTTGAACAACATCTTCGGCTTCAACATCATGCATGGCCATATATTCAGTGATGTCCAGGTACGCTTCGTCTAGACCAACTGGTGTGAAGTCTTCATCATATTGTACAAGCACTTGTCGAATCTATTAATGCAATCAGGCACAAAGGTAAACAGCTCTCAGAGCATTCAATTAATTTTTCCAATCAGTACGCAATAACAAAGTGAAATGACTGCATGCCTTCAACGGTACCCATGATGTAGTACGGCAAGGACCGAGTGTGCCCATCGGAAGGGGTATAAGCCAATAACATTAACCTGAACATTAAGAGATGACATGCATTAATGTAATTATCCTGCTGCAAAGAAGGCTTGAGCACACTAATTTTTAATTTCTTTAAGGTCATAAAGGGTTCCTTTTCAAGACCCCTCCAAGACAAGTTATGTATCAATGCTTGATGCATTAACAATGGCAAATTCAGAAATACACACACTAAAGAATGCTGCAGCAAGAAATGTTAACAATTTCTGTGGATTGCAGAAAGAAAATGCTCCTATTTTTTCAACGGAACAATGCCTACTGGTTTCATTTTCATTTTATCATATGCTAGCTGTGAAACACATTAATGCTTGTTTGTCCTCTATGGCTCTCGCTGTGGAGCTGTGTCTAATTTGCCTAATGAGCCTGCTTTTCTAGTGGGAAGGGTATTCAATGTTAGCAATTAATACATGTAGTTGACTTCCACTATCTTAATACAGTAACATTATATTCTTCTTTCATTTTTATGTACCTACACCCATATTTGCTGATGCTTATAAAACTCAAAACTGGCCCCAGTTTCCTAAAGCGTTCCTCACTGTCAATAACCTGTCTGTAAAGGCAATGGAACCATAGTGCACAAGAAAGGTCATCACGTGTAAAATGTGTTTCTATGGCGAAGTTGATCGTCTTATTGAAGTGAATCACAATTTCACAGCAACCTGAGCATGGCTGTCTCTTGAAGGTGCATCAGGTGAAATAGCAGGCTAAACTTGTTTAAATAATAACATTTTTATTAATTTACTCAATGTGCAACCACAGGTTTACGAAAGCTTTTCATGTGAAATGAACTAAAATGAAAATGAAATTCTGGGGTTAAAAGTGAAAAAACCAAGATCTAATAATGAGCCACGCCATAGTGCAAGACTCCGGAATAATTTTGACCACCTGAGGTCCTTTAATGTGCACCCAATGCATTGTGCACAGGTATTTTTGCATTTTGCCCCCACTGAAATGCGGTGAGTTGCCTCCTGTGGATAAAAACACTACTTGCTACTTGACACTGATTATTTTTCCAGAAAATATAAAAAAAGTGGCTTGAAGAGCCCAACAGCAGCTTGTTGTACCCCCGAACACTCTTTTGACATATCATGGCATTTGCCTCTAAAATACAACATCTGGTTCAAGATTGGTACAAAAAAGTGACGATATACCTTTCTGCTGAATGCAGTGTATTTGTCAAAATTTGGGCGTACAATTATCAATGATGGGCACAGCTTCTTGGCAATGAATCCAGGCATCGCTGCACGTACACCAAATTTCCTGGCCTCATAGTTTGATGTTGACTGCAAATGAACATACATATTACTTCGATGCATTGGATAGTGACGCTTCCCTCTCAAATTTTTACAAGGAGGATAAAGGAATTCCATACCATTGCTATTTTCAAAAATGAAAGCCAGGTATTAGTTAAAACTGCAAAACAATTTCACTGAAAAGTGTTGACAGGCGTACTTCAAGCAGAGCTCATGTTCTCAAAGGTGCTATTTCTTTGTGTCTAGAGACACTATTATCAGCTGCTGTTGAATACAATACTGCAGCAGTCAGAGCAATAAGGTGCCTGTAGTTACAAGGATATAGGAGTGGAAATTATGCCAGCACAGATGACTTTTAATACGCTGTAAAGTACTTTCAACGGTCAACCATATGTCTGTTACATAATTGATTTAAGTCATCCAAAGATGCTGCTAGACAAAAACAAATGGGGAAAGTATGCATCCAATATGACACTAAGTTTTAATATAATACCTCTAAATGGACGGCGACATGCAAATGGAATCAGAAGCCAAAACATTAGGCAATTAATCCTCTTAAATTTGCCCATGTGGCAACGGTAAAGCCACTCCATGCAACAGCTGTCCATTTTCATCTGCATGAAATAGGTCAGTACATACAACAGCAATAGCTTTCGTTGAGCACAGCAGAAATAAGTGCGACACCAGTATTTCCATTTTATGTTTAACATAAACATTACATGTGGAGAAAGATATTGACCACCACTGTTTACCCCCCTGCACTACTCTTTTGTATTATTTCTTACAGCAAGAAATTCATCTTGTAGTTTAATAGTACACCAATGAATAGTACTTTGAACACAAGGATATAGAGACAAACATGAGTCAGCACTTGTCTGTATGTCCTCTGTACAAGCTGCTACAAACTCGTTTACCATATGCAAAACCAACTCACCCAAAACAACACTTTTTTTAAATCTTGTATATCAAGTCTTAATTATTTCGCTATTATTTTTCTGAGAATTATTCGAGACCATCAGACTGCTTCACTATCCATGCACCCCTGAATTTGACAAACTGAACGATGGAAAACTTTACCAACATTCCCATAGAACCAACTGCCATTGGCTTGTCTCGCAAAGATGGGTTGTCAAGCATTTCTACTGCTGCATAAAAGGCATCCATGTCAACATGCACAATGACTCTGTTCAAGTCACGAGTGTACTCCATCTTCTCAGCAATGACATCCATCTGCAAAGATAAAGGAAGGCTTTGCACTATAATTATTTCACACTGGAATTATTTTTCATGACAGCTTGTACCTCGCACCAAAAGTGACCCACACGACAGATCATGTGCCTGAAACAAATGCAAGATTGCCAAAACATAGTGTGTGTGTGTGCTCGTGTGTCTGGCAGTTTACAAAAGGAAACCAAGGAACGAAACATTAGTGTAAGTTCGCCATGCTCGATGATTAGCCCATCTAAGATTAGTCAATTAGATAGGCTGCCCACAATTGAGATTGAGTGGCACAGTACTGTCAGGCGTCCTAACAGTCATAAAACCCTCTCCAAGCAAGACGTTGCAGAAATCAGGTGAACTGCAATTTTTGTGACCATCTCTCCATTCATTTTTGTTTTTTTAACTTTGCCTTCATGAGACAGAACAAACGTGCACAGAATGTGCACCTACGGAGTGACAACCACAAATATATGTTGTATTACCGACAAGCAAAATTTGAGCAATGCCTATAGTTTGAGGAATGCACTAAACTGTCATGCGTAATGCGAAATCGCGTGCTGCCATACAAACCTGGCACTGAGAGGCTTGCAATTGCGCGGGGTTCAGGGTCTTCAGTTCGGCAAGCATGGCCTCAATCTTCACATTTATCCGTCGCTGACGCTTCTGCTGGTGCTCATAATAAGGCGTTCCTTTCGACGCTTCTTGGATAATCTTGTTGACATGATCCTTGTCGACTCCTTGAAGACCCGCCTTGCTGGCGTTTAATTCCAATATTTTAACATCTGTTATAAAATATCAGACAATTACGAAGTTGAAAAAATCCTAGGTTGTGCGAAATTTAATAGAAGGGCAACAGTTTTTATTATGATCGAAACGTGGTTAACAATAGTGAGAAAAACGAAACACAGACTTGAATTACAGAGGACTTCACACTGTTTAAAAGAATCTCAAACAAGTGAAGACTGAGCACAGAGAATGATCCGAGACTCTACAAAGCAAACAGAATCATTGTGGACGATGTATTTTAACCTTTTCACGGTGTTAACGCGGTGATGAGCTTACTATACATCGTGATTCTGCCACGCAAGATCACCGCGGTGACCATGGCGTGACCACAATATGATGTGCACTCACCGCGCGCCTCCATATCGTTCACGGAGTGACGAGATTACTGAAGCAGCCGAAGACTGGCAACGAACACATTCATGTGCGTGTACGTTAGTTCCCACTGGAGGGTCATATAAACTGTCTACTAAAATCGGCAAACTTGTCGGTTTATTTCGCAGAAAACGCTAAGCGCGCCAAGATATGTCACGAAACCAAACAAACGCGCCATGCCGTGCATGCGGCAGTAGTAACCGGAAGTGCCGGAAATGTTCTCTCCGCGCCTCCTACCAACGCCTTCTCCTACCAATGCCCCTACATGAAAGGAGAAGAGCGAGAGAAGCACGGAAAGACTCTCCGACCGACCGTGAACAGCTGTAACTGTAGGAAGCGCTCACACATGGAGCAATCCAGCAATCTGTGATGCGAAGCTGAAGAATGTAAATAACAAGCACACCACTGCGCCAAGTACGGCGGCTAATTTTCTATTTAATGGTACACAGAAGGTGTGAGCAAGTAAGTAGTGAGATCGATTCCACAGCTAGTGCGTCAGACGCATCAAATTATCATATTAGCGTTGTAGCTGGCCTCAATATCAGCAGTCTTTTACATGATACGCTGCGATCCTACATACTGTGATTAATGGCAGGCTTTTGAGCATTTGCACTGCCCTTTCCATGTCACGCTGTTGGGCTCTTGCTAATTCACACACGACATTAGGCGTGTGACTCCTTGACATTTAAATGCGGCGGGTGAACACAGGAAGTCTTTATTTTCTCTGTATTCATTGTGGGTGTCGACTTTCGATGACGCGCGAAAGCAGCGAATCGTGTAAGTTATGCGAGTTGGTCTTTGGAAATTGTGTGGCAAACAAATCTGTTTTTGACAGCAAAATGGAGGTTCGAACTTTGGTTTCTTGCTTGGGCTAATTGCCGACCAGCGAATCTTGACTAGTTTGAATGTGCGGTTTTCACAGAAAATGACATTGTTTACATTGTTTGCAGCTGAAACAATTCTCCAAAGGGTGTCATGCCTCATGTATGTGCGGAGACCCTCATTGAGCAGTCAAGGCCTGAAGGCAGCTCTGCTCTTCAGGGAGACACTAACAGAAGTGCTTTCACACCGTACAAGGTGAGATAATGGTTGTCTAATCCTTTGACGGACCTCAGAAAATTGAAAACACGAGAGTTGCGGAGTGGCAACTTCAGAGTACGAATGATTCCGGAATCATTCCACATTTTTAGTCACCAGCTGGAAAGGAATGGGAATGGGATGATGGCACTTGTCTGGCCCATTGATGGAATGGGAATAGAATGAGAGCCCGAGATTCCGGAATGGAGTTGGAATGGAATGGGCGCATAGTCTTGAAGCACTAAAGCCAACTTATTACATTTCTCAATTTTTACTCAATATGGCTCTTTCTATATGTACTATCGCGATGGAAAGAAGTGCGAACAGCGGAGCGCGTGGCTGAAGCATAACTGAAGGTATAGTGCACGCCATCTAGTCATCACCATTGACAGGCGCTTTGTATTCTACCTTTTATTTGAAAACGAGAAAAGGTGTCGGCGCAGTAATGACAGTGTAAACTGTACTAACAGAAACAAAGATATCGCATTATAAGGGGTGCATCATCGCACATCGCAATCAAACCGGACATGCCTCGCCTGTCAATAGTGATGACTGGATGGCGCGCACTATACCTTCAGTTATGCTTCGGCCACACGCGCCGCTGTTCGCGTGTCTTTCCATTGCAATAGTACCTCTAGGTGACTGCCACTGCTGTGGTAATTATAAACAACATGGGATTCTACACATTCTACATTTCTGAAGACCTGGAAACCTTCGTTACAATGCTGAAGCGCAATTAAAAACAGCAAAGGTTGAAGACTGGGCGTTTTGGTATAGCATACTAGATGTTGAATTGCACAACATTTTGATGGGACACACAGAAGAGAAACACAACAAAGTGCTACTTGCAACTGTCGATTTATTCCCTTGTCAGCAGAATAAATACAAGAAGATACTCAAAGGGGAAGAACAACAAATACCCAACAAAAATTTACAAAAAGGATCATCCACCAATCCCAAGCCGGCTTTGTCACATGATCATTTGGCTGGGCTCTACATCACAAGAAAAAGGAACGAGGGTACAAAATTTCTTTTCCTTTCATATTACAGCGTGCGGAAACCAATTTCTTTTGTGCTAAGGGAAACAGACGGCATGTTTACCCACATACTTCCCATGCGAACAAACTCGGCAGCCTTGGTGATCTCCTCCATCATTTGGCTGCCATCTTTGCTCACAATCGTGCAGTTCTCAAAGATTGGCTGACATCCGCAACCTCTATAATAAATTCCAAGGTGTCTGGCGACTGCTCTTGGCACATTGTAGTCATGCTCCTTCAATTTTTTGTTCAGACAGTGCCCAGTTTGTCTGATATACTTTCTGCCGCATGAAAGTGCAACAGAATGTATCACTCCCTCAATGCACCCGACAAACTTATTTCTACGTTGTTTATCACAGCCTCGTTTCTGTGTGGCACCTGGATTTACTATTGCACACATGCTGAGCAATTTTTCCAGGGCTGAAATTACCACTTTTACATTGCACCTTTTACCAATTTTTAGGGGTGTGCGAATAGGGATACAGTATTTCAAACCAAATCAAATACAAAATGAATAGTGCCAGATGCAAATCGAGTCAAATCAAATACCGAATATTTTTGGAATAATGAACAGCCATTATCACAATTTGTATAAAACTATGTTCACATATCGGTATTCCTAAAGTTAGTAGGTTTCTGTCATTACATATTGCTTCTTGAAGCATTGTTAATAAAATGCACAAGGCTCTTCAGAGAGTGCAAATGATCATTGTACAGCCTAGAAAGTATGGCTACCTAAGTGACGTAGCCTGCTCCACTATGCAAGTTCTCATGTTTTATGTCTGTACTGTGCCCATGGGGGTGAAAATTTACAGTACTTTTGCTCCAATTTTATGTTTAGTTGGGTGCAGTTGACGTTCTGAAATATTTGAAAAATATTTGCATTTGCAAATAGTGACTATTCGATTCGTTATTCGAAAAGTATTCGAATATTCACACACCCCTACCAATTTTCTTTACACGGTGCACAATCGAATGAATGTACAGCATCACCACTATATTTTTATGTCTGCTTGGGACGCAGGGCTCCCGCCCAGATGATGGTTGGCTGGTTCTGATTTCCTTTAGCAATGATTGTGCCACAGATACAAATACATGAGTAGGATAGCCTTCTGCCATAAGGCTGCAAGTTGGCTCCCCGAAACTGTCAGCAGTGCTATTATGGCATGATTCTTTAATGCATTGTTGTAGCAAGACCTAACTATGGCTCGTTTTATGGCCTTAGAATGGGAGATTCAAATGGCAAAAGAGGCTTATTTGCGCGTGGTTCGTATTGCCAACAAACCCATTCTAAGGTCGTAAAACGAGCCATAGTCACGTGTTGCTACAACAATGCGTTAAAAAAATCATGCCATCATAGCATTGCTGACAGCTTCCTGGAGCAAACACCCAGGCTTATGGCAGCAGGCCACCCTTCCCATGTATTGGCATCTGTGGCACAATCATTGCTAAAGGAAATCGGAACCAGCCAACCATTATCTGAGAGGGAGCCCTGATGCCGCATATTCATTCAATCGCGCACCATGTAAAGAAAATTGGTAAACGGTGCAATGTAAAACATTTTTTTTTTTTCCGGTCCCGGAAAAATTACTGGACATGTGTGCCAAGGTAAATCCAGGTGCCACACAGAAACAAGGCTGTGAGAAACAACATAGAAATAAGTTTGTCGGATGTACTGAGGGAGTGGTATATTCTGTTCCACTCTTGTGCGGCAGAAAGTATATTGAACAGACTGGACACTGTCTGAACAAAAGATTTAAGAAGCATGAATATAATGTTTCGAGAACAGTTGCTGGACATCTTGGGATTCATTGTAGAGACTGCGGATGTCAGCCAACCTTTGTGAACTGCACGATTGTGAGCAAAGGTGGCAGGCAAATGACACGGAAGATTATTGAAGCTGCCAAGATTGTGCGCATGGGAAGTATGTGCATAAGCATGCCGTCTGTTTCCCTTAGTGCAAAAAAAAAAAGAACAATGATTTCCTCACACCCTAATATGAAAGGAAAATAAATTTTGTACCCGTGTCGTTCCTTTTTCTTGCGATGTAGAGCGCAGCCAAATGAGCATGTGACAAAGCTTTCTTGGAATTGGTAAATGATCCTTATCAGTAATTTCTTTTTCTTTTTGTATTTGTTGTTTTTCTCTTTTGAGTATCTATTTGTACTTATTCCGCTGACAAGGGAATAAATCGATAGTTGCAAGTAGTGCTCCATTGTGTGTGTTTCTCTTCTGTGTGTCCCGTTCAAATTTTGTGCAATTCAACACCTAAAAACAGCAACCTTTAGTTAGTTAATCCTTTACATTTAGTAAGGAGTTAAATTGGTCAACTCTTTAACATTTACGTAAGGAGTAAAATTGCAAAGAATTAGTTATTTACCAAGGGCATGGCCTGACCTACAACCAAGGGAGCAGGACAAAAACAGTGCCCTAGCAACTGGTTGTACCCTACCTGGAGCTAGAGTGATTCGGAAAGCGTGCCATGTTTTTTCATACAATGTCAAGTATCCATAAGGTGCAGTAACACACTGTCAGAGAGATGCGCTTGAATATGGTGTCCGTTAATATGCCAGTAAGTATGAAACAAACAAAAACGCTGTAGACAACGATTCCTTTGGCTCTGAACTCATTTACCGTGACAGCAGAATTCTTCTATAGTGAAGACGAGCATCTATGTTGCTTGCCATGTTTTTCCCTCAAACAATTGTGCTCAATCTCTATGGGGAACATGGTGTAAACTTATTTTGCACTTTGAATGACTCAAATTATATTAGATCACTGGCAGCAACATACTGAAGAGATAAGAGCCAAAACAAATAGTACATAACTTAACAGTAATAGTGAAAAGTGTGACATAATATTACTTGCTGCGTTGTCAAAACTTCAAAAATGCCTTTGTTGTCACTAGGCATGCAAGCGCAAGTAGTGAATAATTATGGAGGAAATGTTTAGTTTATTGGAATTGGAGGAATGGAATGGGCCAGTTTAGCCACTTCCAGGAGTGGGAATGGTCCAACGCTTACCATTCCAAGGAGTTAAAATAAGTGGAATTATGAGAAAACTTCATTCCACTCCCCAACTCGAAAGCACTTGCTGAAAGATGACCATACCAGTCTTTATATAGCATAATATAGCCATCACCAATAAAGCTTCGCTTTGTATAGATCCAACATGTGCATTAGGTCTGCATAATTACTTGCAAATTGTTGATAAACAGCATTCTTTGCAAACAAAAACACCAATTAAAGCTTTGCTTACACCGATTCCGACAGCACAAGGAATCTGTAATTTTTTTTCCTGTATAACC
Organism: Dermacentor silvarum; assembly: GCF_013339745.2. NCBI lineage: Eukaryota > Metazoa > Arthropoda > Arachnida > Ixodida > Ixodidae > Dermacentor > Dermacentor silvarum. The sequence continues at coordinate 236,700,903 of NC_051155.1, forward strand.
ACCGCCATTGATCTAACCTGAGCTATTACACAACATTTGTGCTTGACAACTTTTAACGAAGCTTTGTGTGCTATGCAAACTCAGGCAATACTGTAGCAGGTATAGATTCTTAGACAGCAACGGGTTAGAAAAGCTCAGATGGGACCCATTGCGTAGCACCTACATATTCCAATGTCTTCTTTCTTTCTTTTCTTTTTTTTTTTGCCTACACTGGCTAGTCACATTTATTTTACTTCATCTTTTTCTACAGCAGGTGAAGAAAATGAGGTTTGCATCGCCAAGAAGTTGTTCTTGACAAAATGGTGGTGGCCATTGTGAGAACTTGCTGCTGTTGCCATTAACGAGTTTATAGCCATAGGAGCTGCTGAACTTTTTTTTTAGCTGTCCAATTCCGTAAGTGTCAGGTACAAAAACTAGTACGTATGGCCTTATTCCAAAGCTCTGTCACTTCTGTTTCGGGCCATTGGGGATCGGGCCCTCTATTCAAAAACTCGTTGTTACAGCAGGCAGTATGTGCTTCCTAATGGACAGCATGGCCCTATATTATTCTGAGCACAGAAATGAAGATGTCAAAATGTGTTATGTCTGGTGTAACTGATTTTCTCTGCTGAATGGAATGCTTAAAAATGGAAACATCGATGCAAGGCTTTCCTTGCTTGTTAATTTAGAACTAATTTCTTTTTTGCTATTGTGAGCTATCAACAATAGCACTTGCAAACTAATGTCTTGGTTGCTGTTTAAAATAGTAGAATGCTCAGCTTAATATTGTGAGCGTGCCTTCATTCACAATTTATGTTTTTTGCAGTCATCAACTGTCCTGACCAACCTTCAGCGTGGAAATGTGCCTACCCAGACACAAGCTGTTCCTCTCAGTGAGTGCCAGAGACTCATTTATATATTCATAAGGTGCTGATGTATAACAACACATTTGTGGTGTCAACGACACAGCCAAGAGGGGAGTCCCGAATGATACAACAAATAGCGCTGCCAGCCAGGCAATGCGGAAGCAAACAGATGCAGTTGGAGAGCATGGAAAGAACAGTTTGATCACATGTGATCATAGGTTACATATGATGACATGACGTAACAAGACATCACAGGATGCTACAGAAGGTGGCTGATAGCACTACGCAATTGAGATACTGAAGCAGCTGAAGAACTGCAACACAACGGTATCCATCTTTGGATATATTACACCCGTGAGAGCACATATAATGAAAATTGATAATCAAGTACGGGCATTTCTCCCATGCTAGATTCAAATTCAATAGAAGAAAAATGGACCCAAAAGACTATTCCTTTAACACAATGTATAATTTAGAAATTAAGGTAAATGAACTTCCCCGTTTTCACGCAGTTTTATCCACATCATTGACTTGAGCAACAAGTGAATGTCACTAAAAAATGTGTAACCATGACTTGCGCAATAATAGAACTAGAGAACTGGATATGGCGGTGTGCAAACTTTGCATGAAAAGGGCATTAAGTGCAACACAGCTGCTTTGCATGTGTGTGTTAGTGACGTAAATTTGGTGAGCTTCAGCAACGCTAAACTTTTATTAAAAGTGAGGCATTACATTCAGACCTCGATATAACAAATTATTGGATATAACAAAGTAAATCTAATAAAATGTTACTTGCCAATATCAGCATGCAATGAATACATGCTTATGACAAACGTTGCATATAACTAAGGTATTTTCGTGTCGGATGTGGCATTGTAATAACGAGGCTCGACTGTAGATTGAGGCAGCCAATAATCAAGAGGTCCTTTGTCACATGCCTGCATTATCCTAAAAATGAACTGCTTTCCATGTTCAATCATAACTGCTCCTGAGGTGCAAAAACATTGGCAGAGTATAAAATATTATTCCTGACTACTTGCAATAACAGCGATAGTCTAAAGAGGCTGTGCGTCTTCGGCCCATATACAGGTGCGTCCACTTTTAGAGGAAACATGCGAGCGCGTGGCTCATGCTCCGCACAGCATCATGTACTGGAAGTGGCAAGGACCAAGCGCATGCGGGAAACGGCGCATGGGCGACACATGCCGTGCGTCGTCTGTTGTCGAACCACCCCTATGCTTCTCCTGCGCATGGCGTGCAGCCGTTTGGCTGGGCGATCTCGCGTCTTCAACCGCAGTTGCGATGAATGCGATTTAATGGAGAAAAGTTGCACTTGACTAGCTAGCCATCTAAGAGCATGGAAATGATTGAGCTTTTAGAACATTCTTGGCGCAATTAAGCCCTGTTTCTCTGATGAAAATATTGCATTCCAATGTTATCGCACGACAGACCGAAACACTTTCGTTTCGTGTACCAAGCGTGGTGTATGACTCAACGAAATGAGCATAAGTGACACAACAGTTTCTTTTCAGCACTGATGTGTACGGCATGTTTCAATGATGTCATACGTCACGCTCATTCTGTCGAGTTGCTGGAAGATACGAAACGCCATATAAAGCTACTATTGGCGAATCACAAACGTAAACATATGTATGTATAACCTAAATCATTTGAAGGTATCGCTCTTCCAAAATTATGGCAGTGAGCAAGTGACACAATTAGAGACAGAACAATTTGTAGTTGCCGCTGGTGTTGTGGATCTGTTTCCGTCCGCGGAATGCTTGCACGAGACGCAGCATACTGACGTTATGTCGCGTGTCAAAAAATACTGTCTCCAAAACAAAATACTTCTGCTGCTGCTTATTCGCATTCTGCGCCACAGCAGTAGAAGCGAGTGTACTTATGTGCTTTCTACGTCTCACGAGTTGCAGTGTTTGAAATTAAATGTTTATCCTTTAAGCGGGAGGCTCTTGACGTGTGATTGCACGGCAGGGAAGCCGCCTGCGAGCAAAATGAAGGGGTCCTTTGGGTAGCAGATGATGCGCTGCGTGCACCACCCTGCGCCTTTTCGCGCATGCGCTAGGTTTTCGCCGCTTCTTGTACATGGCGCTGCACGGAGCATGAGCCACGCGCTCATGTGTTCCCTCTGACAGTGGATGCACCTGTATGTACAGGGACCTGCATATTTAGCTTAAAATGTTCGTAAAAAGATTTTGCACTTACCGCTCAAATTTCACAGAAAGATCACATTTTGTCGTCTGTATCTTTCAATGTAACACTTGGTACAGTTCACTGCCTGGTGTTTAAGATCAAAAGTTGCCTTCGTTTATGAGGATGAAAGTTGCTGCCGCGACAGCGCAAGCGTAAACATGTGCCGCCGCTTGCCGGCAGCTGCAGAAAGTAGCCGTTCAGGGAGGGTTGCCACGTGTTCCAGAGGAGTGGGCAGCACGCAGCAACCCTCCCTGAACTACTAGCTGCAGAAAAGCAGCTGCCGACAGGTGGCAACACAAGTTCATGCTTGCGCAGTCGCGGTAGCAACTTTCATCCTCATAAACGAAGGCAACTTTTTATCTTAAACACCAGGCAATGAACTGTGCCAAGTGTTACACTGAACTCTTATGGCTCGTTCACACTGGGACATTCGATGTTTGGAATGGCATGGACCTCCTGCTGCCAAAATGTAGCATCATTCACTTTCCTCATCCTTCACACTGCTGAAGCTGCTGTCAGCCTTCGAAATATTGTGAAAACAAAAATAGAGCACAATATTTTACTACTAGCACGATCTGCCGTGTATGCACTAACGCCCGCGCAAGGTTCGCCTTCCCCCCCCCCCCCATTCTCCTCTTTTGCATTTGAGGTTGGGCGCTTTTATTTTTAACGGAACTGATCAGCACGGAGAGGGACCTTTTCAGTGGTATTCGCTGTCGCCGAATTGGATTCCGTGCCACTCTGGATGTTGATTATCTGAGTGTAAACATGCCTTTATGGTTTTCAGAACTGTCTGTAAGTGCATGTGCTCTTCTAAGTATGTAGCTAGGCGGAGCACATTATGTTTTAAAGAACTTTTGAAGATGTTCAGTGATGGCCTTCTGAACAGTGTAGTCATGGATTTTTACTTGCCGCCTGTAGGCAGCTGTGCATGTAAAAAAAGCCACTTAATTGAGGCAGCGTATTCTTTGCCCCTGAGGATTTTGCATTTCATGTGAATATATTTGGTTGTATTTTTTCAGGACGTTGCATTCATCAACTGTCTGCACAGGGAGAGATCTCACCAGATCAGATAAGTATGTAACATGTTGAACTTGATCGTGTAAATTCACTATTTCAAAATAAACAAAACTTGTGCATTTATATTTCCATTTTTGCTGTGTTTATGGAACATCACATATCTTTAACATTTACTAGCTGCGAAAATGGTCATGTCACTCCTTACTGTAAAATATGAAGGTCCAGCCTACATATGAAAAAGCTGGCAAATTAGTTCTTCAGAAATCTGCAAGGAGGAGGAAGTTTCACAACAGAGAGAATTGTCGTCCACCTGAGAGTAACACGAAACTACAAAAGAAGCCCATGCAGGTTTCTCAGACAGGAAGCTTCCAGGTTGGAAAATTTCTCCTGGTCCGAAAATTGAACCCAAGACCAACGCTTTTCCGGGATAGTTGCTCTACCATCTGAACTAACCGGGAGGCTAGTAGATTGCAAAGTGATACCGAATGAATCAACAATTGGACAAGATTCAATTTCAACAATTCGATTTATTTATTTATTTATGGAAACCTGCAAAGTGGAGGAAGGTTCATGAAAGGAAAAGCCGTCAGTCACCCGATTATAGCATGAAGCCACAAAGGAAACCCATACAAGTTTTTCAGAAAGAAACCTGTTGTGGTGGTTCGTGGGCCCAGGGGCTCAGATACAAGACGCAAAGTCATAGACAGGACAAACATTTATCATTGACAGATGGCAACAATTACACTTACGAAGAGCTACAAGATACTGTACAATTTCTATACTGTCCTCGCAGTCCACAACTCACACGAGTTGTCACAGCGCGTGGCTCACTGACGATACGATGAGTCTGAGTATCTTCGTAAGGTCACTCACAGTACTTGATGCCGGAGGCGTTGGTGCTTGTAGACTTGAAGCGCCGTTTGTACGACGGAATCATACAGGCGGCCAGCAAACGTGCAGATGATGAACTACTCGCGCGACAGCACGGCAGGCCCACGCGGTCAGCAACGCGGTGGCCACGAACCCAGCAGGCAGTTGTGCCGGACCCTTTCACGTGGCTCGCCAGATCATCGCACTTGCGACCAAGGCCATCTGGAACCGCTGGGCTTGAACGCTCGTTCACCGCAGGAACAGCACCGACCCGTTCAGTCTGGTCTGCATCTCAGCTCTGGCCGCAACACAGGTTCACCGTAGGACACGCCAGTCTCGTCCCGGCTGGTCTGGTAGCACCGGCTCGGTCCGTGTTGGGCCTCCGGTCGAACCCGTACACGCCCTCGCTTGCCTAGCAGCGCTAGCTCGATAGCCGTTCGCGTTCCGAAGACCCCGAGCTCCCATGCACGTTTGTCACGAGCTCGCGCATTCACTTCTTCGTGGCTTCCGTTGGCTTCTTCCAGGTTGCCATATACTAGTTTCTTACTATACCTGTCCAAGAGAAAAAAATCCATGCGAGTTTCCTTTGTAGCTTCATGTTGCTCTCGCGTGAATAACAGTTTTCTCTTTCATAAAGCTTCCTCCACCTTGCAGATTTCTGCAAATTTGATTTGCCATATTGTGGGCGTTTATTATGCACGTCTACTTCATCTGAATATTATCATCATCCTACGTTGATCAATCCTCATCTTAAGTTCGGTGTGATCATCATCATCGGGTGTTTGCGTTTGCTGGTTAGTGTCCCTACACATCGAGTTGCCGATTACAGTGGAATCTCATTGATACAATCTTCACGGAAACTGGAAAATAAAATGTGTCATCTGAAAATCGCATTATCTGAAATACATTGCTCTTGTAAGACATGGGTGGGAAAAGAACAAGAAAATGTATTATGCAGAATCGTATCGAGATTCCACTGTAATTCACCTTTGCCGTGCAATCTGCTAGCATCCTGGTTAGCTCAGATGGTACAGCGAAAATTGTTGGTCCCAGTTTGAGTTTCAATCCCTGCACCAGAAGGAATTTTTCTTCAACTGCAAAGCTTTCTTTCAGAGAAATCCATATGGGTTTCCATTGTAGCTTCATGTTACTCTCAAGTTGATTAATTTTTGTTTTTTCTTACGTGAGAAAGATGCACAGTTTAAGTGATACAACACAGTGCAGTGGATATTTGTGTTTGATAATGTGCAGATAATTGTAAGAAAAATAAACTGCCGATCTCATAGTGATGTAGTGCCGGCAAGTGGAAACGTTTCATTTCCAACTCTCGTATATAGTGCCATGCTGTGCACAGGATGCTAAAGTTATGGTGAAGTGATGCAGTTCACCAAGGGCCATCGTCATGCAGCTCCTTAGCACTTCATAGACATTTTATTGCTAACATTCAGGCATTCATACTCCTTTTCCATACTCTTGTTTGTTGATGATAATGTGTACATGTAAAGTATGTTGAAGGCAGTGTGAGATGCACAGTGGCCTGCACATTTATTCCACCATCTATTCTACTGAGTTTACCACTGTCTTGTTAGCACTGGAGTCCTGCACGAGTATTGCTCATTGTGGTCCTATTCGTAAAGGTAAGTTTTGTCGTTTGTCTGGCAGGAATAAATAGAGAGAGACAAAGGAAAGAGAGAAGACAAGGATGTTAACCAGATAAGTGTCTGGGTGGCTATCCTATGCCTGAGGAAGGGAAAGAGAAATAAAGAGATGAGAGAGAGGAAGGTGGTGAGTGTGTGAATATTCATGGACAAGCACCACACAGTCAAAAATAATCACTGCTATCGCTTACAGCCCGGCACTCACCAAAGTGAGTTAATCGTGCAGAGTGAAACAATGTTGCTATGTGCATGAGGGGCCCATCTGCCACTAACCTTAGTGTTTCTTGTTTGCATTGAAAAGCAAGTTGCTCAGATGAGCGAGATGGGCTCCTCTTGTGTGCCCTTGTGCAAGGAAAGGGTGCACTTTCACCGACTGTTTGCCAAGCCTTTGCGGGTGCTATTGAAGATGAAAGAGTATACTGATCTGACATCATGACAGTGCTGTTCTCATTTTTGCTCTTGCTGTGAAGATGCTCTACACTACCAAACGCAACACTTCCATGACTGTCCTAATTCTTTGCTACCAATGGCAGAGTGCTTTCCACCAGACATGTCAGCTGCTACCACGTCAGATGATTTGGTACTACTCATCGAAAGGAGGCCACACATCGTATGACATGACAACTGAACTTTGACTATTCATCATATTTTACAATCTTTGACACATTGGGAAGTCTAGAAAAAATTAAACTTCGACACAAGGTATCGTCGAATGTAGCCTCCAGTGCTTCTAGCTTTTCCCCAATCAAACAATGCATTGCTACTTGCTCAGGAATGCGTGTTGTTTTGATGATTTTGTTTGACAAACATCAAGTGCAACATTATCTCTTCTGCCGTGAGTTGCTTTTATCCATCAGCATTTTGACAGCATATGTGCAACATATTATGAGCAATCTTTCTCGTCGTGTGGAGTTTTCTCTCGCAGAAGAGCACGCAGTCAATTTCAGACCAGCCTTCGTCAGAAGCTTGACTGGTAGTTAGATCTTTTGCTTTTTGAACGCCGTCTGTGCAGATACCCTTATTCATTACTGTACAATAACATGCAACACTGTATGTTACTCTACAACACTGTACAAATACTGCACAAAGCATGTGAAGGCTCCAGTGCCAGTTGAAGGTGTACAACTAGACCACATTTCTTGCACAGAAACGCTGATCGAACACAATAAATATGAGCAGGCTTGTGCATCCTGCTCAGCCTCACAACCAGGTGTTTGCTGCAATGAGTAAAAATAAATGCTCCCCGCAACCATTTTCACATTTTAAAAGCCACAGCTTTCCCTTATAGCATAGGCATAACTATTGCTAATATCTAAGCCAACAAATCTGCATATTTTTTTCCGTAGTCTAACTTGCAGAAGTATGGAAATAGAAGCAATGTGCATATTTTGTATATTGCACTTTTTTTTTTTACTCTCATAACTTACACTAAAAAAAATAGCAAATTACTATATTTTTCATTCATGCTTCTTGAGGTGCTTTTTTGAAGTTCCACGTAAAAATTATCACAATACCTCTGAGCAATTATTACTGATTTACTTCTATTTAAAACACCATGGATCAGAGTAGAATTTAATGTATCATGGTATATGTTGCGACTAATACGTCTTCAAATAAAGCGTAAAAAAAATAAAAGCACCAAAAATGAGTGCATTTCTAGCAGTAAGGAAATAGTTAAGGAAATAGTAAGGAAATAGCTCTGAGCTGGGGGTATGTTGCAACAATCAGTTCGAAGTGATTCACCATCCTATTTATACAGCGCCTGAGCGTCTGGACCTGCGTGACGAGGCGGGCCTGACGCCACTGCTGTGGGCCAGCTCACATGGGCAGCTGTCAACGGTGCGCCACCTGGTTGCCAAGGGGGCACAGGTTGACGCACAGGGCCTGAAGGGCGAGACTGCTCTGATGCTCGCTGCTGGTCGGGGGCACTCGCACATTGTGCGCCATCTGCTGCTGCACGGTGCCAGTCCGAACCAGGCAGACCGGGTGAGAAAAGTAACTACCCCAAGTCAGAGTAACGACTTCTTAAACTCATTTGGAACCAGACAGGAATACAAAAGGTTGTGCACATGTGTGCTACTTCCAACTGTGGAGGAGAACAGAAACAATAAATAATGTCTATGCGGGTTGTTATTCCCGACTCTCTGTTCCATTCTAAACTGCCCTAAACCTTTGGCTAAGCGCACAGTTTTGGAGGCACAGAAATGCTATACGTGTAGTTAAAACACCTGAAAAAAAAAAAAAAAAAAAGGTTTGTACATCTTGAATTAACTAGTGCTGCGTGTAATGCTCTCAGTCATGATCACATTGGCTGAACATGAATGCTTGCATTTTGGCAGTGCAAGCTGCTTCCACAGTCAGCGCTGCTGATGTCAGCGATGATTCTTTTACCTCAGGGTGCCAGCAGCTAATAATGGCACTGATGCAGTGTGCAAGCATCTTGAAGGGAAATGTGTGGTCTCATGTAGCAAAGACAATAAGGAATGCTGTCATTATGGAGGGCTCCGACACCAGTTCTCATTACTTTGTAGGCCTTCTGGGCCTGAGCATGAAGCAGTTCTGTTGCTTCAAAACAATCACTGTACCTTTTAAAAAAGCATTTGCATGATATTTCTTCCACAATATGTCGTAAATGAAAGTTAAAAAACGATATTCAGCCTAATGTAGACTATGGGTGTTTAACCCTTTAAGGCGCTGTGTACACGATTGTGTATGACAAGATTAGTGCATCAACAGCAAAAGTGTTTATGAAAGTAATGGTATTTAAAATGTGTCTCATACATATTGAAACACTTCTGAATAAAATTGTGCTGCCAGTTTGAATAACGTGTGCAAGATGTTTTGTAAAATGAGTGGGAAGGTCCTCCTTAGTGGTTACGAGCCATGAAAGAGGTTCATCATCATCGTCATCATAATTTTCAAGTGATAGGTGCGTTTCAAACCCGCTAGGCATGAAGAAGTTGATATTCTCGTATATGATGTTCCAGCAACAAATTTTTGCGTGGAGTCCACATTCTGTAAACTTGACAAAACTTGATAAAGAATTGAAAATTCTTAATGTATTCTGCAGCTGTATACTTTTTGATTCTGATGATGTGAGAAACGGGGTGAAAGTGAGATTTTAATCAACAGAAATGTTTGGCGCCTGAAAGGGTTAAAAAGAAACATAAAATCTGAAAACATAGCTATGCTGAGCCTCAATGCTTGCATTCTTATGTGTGTTCTAGGAAGGAAACACTGCCCTAATGTATGCTGCCGTTGGGAACTATGCTGCCGCAGCTCAAGAACTACTGTCAAGCGGAGCCGACATGTCTGCTCAGAACAGTGTCTGTGACACTGCTTACGACCTCTCAGTGTCAATGAGTGCACAACAAGGTAAGGCTGCTACTGCCTTGTGCACATCTGCGGATTGCATGGTGCCATAGTGTGATGTGAAAACCTCCACATTTTTGTTTTGGTTGGCCATTTATAGTGTGCAGCTATGTCAGCTAAAACCTGCAAAGCACAGTTGTTTCACGATAATTCATTCAAACTTGGATCTGAAATTCAGCATAATATGAAGAAATCTTCCAGTGTTGCTTGGTTTACAATAGAGTTTTAGATTAGGGAGACTCAAGCGTAGAGGCCCCCTAGCACTTGGGGCCACGGTGATGTGCATGCGCAGACCGGCCTGCACGTGCACAGTACTGTGGCCCCAAGCGCTAGGGGGGCCCCTATGCTTGCGTCCCCTTAATCTAAAGCTCTGTTTGAAGTGCACTCTAAAGAAACTTAAATCAAACAAGGCTCAGACACCTTTTCACATCTAGGAAAGTGAGGACTACTTTCACACATGTATTTTTGGCCATGGAAAGTACATTTGCACCACAATAAAGTGGTATTCGAGTTAAAGTATTTACTTTAGTAATGAATTAATTAGTACTTGCTGAGCTATCCACAACTGTAACTTTGCACCAGCACATCAAAAATGTTACTAGTATAAGGTTGCATTGTTTACTGTGCTTAAATCAAAATGTTGAGGTATCAAGCTAAGCAAATCAGATAATATATTGGATTTTCCGGATTACTTTGAACCAACAGCTTCTCATTACCCCAACAAATAAGCCTCTATGGCCAGAAATAGCCAATAGAAGACATCAGTCCTTTGCATGCTGTGGAAGAGTCTGTCACTCACCTTAATGTATTATGCTGGATTTCCGAGTGAAAAGTTTCACCTTTTCAGGAATTCTGCATCACCTCTTGGGAACCACACACGAGTGGCAGACATTTCCTATGTGCAGTTGCTAATAGTGTCACGAAGTTAACAAGCGAAGGCCTTGGCAAAACAGTGTTCTTTTAATAATGGATGACACTCTGGGAGTGCGCGTACCACCATGCACGTCGTTGTTCTCGTTCAAGTGGATGGCAGCCACAGGTGACAGCCTATCTTGCGTCAGTATTGTGCCATGAGATGGCACTAAGTGTCAGATACAGATAAATATAATGTTGGTGTCATCAGGTGAAAATGAAATGGTCTGGTATTCAAGGGTAAAAATTGTAGCAACCAGCTAAGCTTGTTGAGAGAACAATTTTCATGCTTCCATGGATGGCAACACGACTCTCTCAACCACTGATCATTTGATGAGGTATTGATAAAGCCATGTTTGAAGCCTTCCTATGAAAAAATACTATGGGAAAGCTTCAGTGAGTCATGTGAAGTGAAACCTAGTTCAGATGATAGCTCGAGAGATTGCAGTTGAAGTTTAGCGATTCTTTGCAATTGACACAGCTGGAAAGAACAGGTTATTAATTGCACCTTCATTTTCCACCTCCCACAGTGCTCAGAATGACCCAAGCAATAGAAGACAGTGAAAGCACGCTTAATTTTTTAAGCTATGTTTAACAGATGATGTTAATGCCTTGTAGTTACCAGAAATTTTGGTTGTGTAAAAAAAAAAAAAAATGCCACAGAAGCAGCTTAGCGCAGTAGATAATCAGAACATCGCCTGTATTGAAAGTGGCTTGTGAAAATCTTGTGTGGAAATGCACTTACCTGCTAAATGTTGAATGGTGCACTGTAATGTGTCAGATATTTCTGCCATTCTTATACATTTGGTCTAGAGGATGAATTGCAGTGCCGCGAAGCTGTCTGCGTTATCGAGCATGTCTGAATAAACAGTCAACAGCAGTAGTCTTTCATGGTAATCTGTAGAGCGATTTCTCCTTCTCTAATCATTGTTGCATTGATGAAAGTGTCACTGCCTCTTTGCCGGCGTAACATATTTATAATAATTGCATTTCTATATTTTTCTTCCAGTGCAGCAAGTCCTGGACAATTATATTCTGAAGCTGCTTCAGTGAGATTTAGCTCAGGATCACTATTGTGACAGAGGCCATTGATTGCTTTTGGGCTTGTGCAGTGAACATGTTTGTGCTTGCAACCAACTGGACACTTGCAAAATGACCTGCTTATTTTATCCGTGAAAGACTTTGACATACAGTGCTTTTGGACTGCACGAAGTGCGATGCAAAATTTTTGAGACGGGTGCTGCCTAATGAACAGAAGTTGTAGTAGTGCGATGCATCAGCAAATGGCACGATTAGCTTAGCTTGGGAGTAAATTTGGTAAAATCCTCAATGGTCATCATACAGGTTCAGTTCAGAAAATTTTGAATCCCACTTCGTATACTGTATGACTTATTCATCACATTAATGATGTATTATAGTAGCTAGTCAGTGTTGTGTGTTTTTCTCTCCCTGTAAATGCTGTGACAGTCAAACAAGATAACATAGTGCTTGCATGTGTATAGCTGTGCAACTTGAACGTCCGACACTGATGGTAGTGGCCAGGTCATAACATAGTGTACGTTCTGTATACAACAGTAAATTACCTCCTCTTGTACTGAAGTATTTCAGATACGGATACAAGGGAATAAAACAGAAAATGTGACAAACTGCTTTACTTGCATCTCAGAACATAGTGGTCATGCCAAATTTTAATTTGAGAGCTGTTCAACAGCAACGCCTTCATAACAACAAAAGGGCCAGCAATGGTCATGTTAAAACGGGGGCTGTTCTGCCAGAAATGTGAAGAATTAACTTGCAGTGGAAAAAAAAAAAAAAAAAGCATACTGGCAAACGGTCCTCATGAGATGGCAGGCTATGACTTTTAGCCGTATGAATTACTGCAGTTATAGCCTATGATAACAGCGCACTGCCAAGTTGCAGATGAAATTTTGCCTCCTTTCTGTATCGTCTTATCATAGGCTTTGTAAGCTCCAATAATCATGCATCGACCAGCTCAGAAAAAAAACCTTTTGTCATGTATGAATATTTGCACATCGTGCAGCAAATGGCATATATCAGAAAATGCAGTCTTCTTGAACCATGCTCGTCATCTTTATATCCTCCTTTTCTGTGTGCTGATGTACAGAACTGAAAAAAAAAAAAAAAAGGAAACAGTTCCGTGAATCTTCCTGAAGAGTATTCTGAAAAGCTAGTCAAACCATCTTAAAAGCTTATAAGTAAACACTGAGTGTTGTTTTTATTTAAAAACAAAGGCATGTTCATTATAGGCTTTATGTAAATGCAGGGTGTGGCAGGCATTTGAGAACAAACAGTCTTAAGTGAAGCAAAACATCTCTTCTTTCATAAGAGCCAACATACTTTAACCAGGAGTGGGATAATGTAACGATTCTATCAATTCTTTTCCATGCTTCATTTGTTATCTGAGCAGTACTACATTCTCATAACAATTGGCCGATCTTGAGTGGTGGCTGATAAAGGAAGCCATATAATCAAGTGGAGTGAAAGAAATGCTACATTATATCAGCTCTGATTTGATATAAAGATCACCAGCTCCTTTCTATTCGATTTCATTCAATGAATCTGCCATTAGCTTCAATTTGGCTCCAAGAGCATCTAATGGTCTTAATAGGAGCTCGATATGATGTCTACAATGACTGCCTTTAAGGAGTCTTCGATGTTGCTGGACTCCATTTCAATACCCCATACTATTTATTATTAAGGGTGTTTCATTTTAGCTGCACCAAATTTTAAAAATTTGCCAGTGGCAGATAGCACAATTATTATCTTTGATCTAGACTACTCAATGAGGCGGCCATTACTTTCACGAGAAATCAAAATGCCTAATTGAATAATTAACATAATTACACTAATTAACTTTTCAATTAATTATTTTACGGCACATCTTAGGCGTTTTGATTTCTCATGGAAGTAATGGCCGCCTCATTGAGTAGTCTAGATCAAGGATTATAATTGTGCTATCTGCCACCAGCAATTTTAAAAAATTTGGTGCAGCTAAAGTGAAACATCCTGTATAATAGTCTGGAGAGTTAAAGGGCCACATGTTAAGAGTGATGTGGTCATCAAAATCTCCAGACAGCCACTTTTGCATGATTGAAGCCATGTGTGCTGGCTCAGAGTTTTGTTGGAAGATGTCTGGTTGTTCCTGGGCAGCTTGCTCAGTCCAAGACCATTTCCAACACTTCAACATATGCAGCAACATTGACTCTGAGGCCTTGAAAGAAGAAATTGGTTGGCATGACACGACCCTTGCTGCTGCCAATCCCCAACACTGACAGATGGTGGAAACATCTGTAGGGCTACTATGATGCCCGATGTCATTTTTCACATTTAGGAATAATTGCAATTTTCAAATTGCTGCAGTTGGTGGCAGGAGCACAGCATTTTGTTTCATTTCAGGCATAAGGCTGGAGGCTGCCATTCTGACGCAAATTGTACATGGATAACACACAAGCACTCTTGAAGTGATCCCAGGAGTAATAGACAAATGCCTGCATTTCACAAGCAGCTATAGCATGATAAGTGCATATTCTTGGACATCTGCCACACCCTCTAGACAATGGCCCCCACTGGAGAAAGAAAAATGCCTTCATTCAAGCATCACTTCCGGTACTTGCACAGAGCTTGTTGAACTTCCAATAGATGTGCACTTATCTGTGCTTACATGACAATTTTACTAACACAGTGTTTACAACAGGCATGTCTGAATGGCATTCTTAATTTTGATGAAAGCACAAATGCACCTTGCAAATATTTGGGACCGAAATACTTATCTAAACTTACTTTACACCAATTGACGAGCTATTTCACTGTAGAAAGGAAATGCATACCGCTGGCGAACTACGTTTTCATCCAACTGTTTGATGTCCAAGGTCTGTGTGATCATTACACAAAGCCTGGTTGACTTCCAAGTGCGCAAAAGTTTACAAAGCACTTGACCTGCTCTACGATTTCTTTTTACACTGCACACAAATTAAAGTGTGAAATAAATTTCAATCAATAAATTAAAAAGCATGCTGCAGCGTCTGGATACCGAAATTAGTGTGACACATCCACAATGGCAGCACGCAAGGAATACTCGGTCATACAATCTACACACTAACCACATCAAAAAAAAAAAAAAAAAAAAAAAAAAAACATGGTTGCATGCTGGTTACTTTGGCTCGGCGACTAATTTCGCGCCAATCATGATGATGAATAAACTTAGTGGAGCGATAAGTGCCGGCAACTATCAAAGCTATCGGATTAAGTATGACATAAGTGTACAACTGTCAGGTAAAAAGCAAACAAGCGTCGCTAGCTTACCGTTATTTCCTCGAATGAAAGCGTCGCCGTACTTGTTTTTCAGCTGACCATTTACATACTCTTCGGTCTGCTCAAGAGCAATGTTCATGTAGCCGTCAAGACACGCGAGAACACCTAGGGGAAAGAAAGCCGAGGTGAGAAGTGACCACAATTTAATAAGCAGCGCTTATTAAATTTAACGCATGTAAATTAAGCGGAGCGGCCGCTAAAAAAAAACATGCTGTGTACAAACGCGCACACAAAAAAGCCTTACCTCGGTAGTCCAAACCTGAGTTTAACTTGACGACAACAGGACGTCCAATAATTTGCTTCAAAAATTCGCTGGGCGTTTGGCGTCGACTCATCGTTGAGCTCGGCAGTTACCTGCGTAAATGCATTCAACACTGAGCACCATGCCTGAACACTACGGAAAGCCGCGTCATGGTCACTAAGCAAGCGAAAACTCATAGTAACATATCTCCTAGTGTTATTTACAAGATGAGAACACCAACGGGAAAGTACTCGCCTACTACAAAGCGAGGAACGTCGTGGCAGCTAGTGGCAGCCCCGGCAAAAAAAGTTTGCGTTCAAGCGGCAAATGCAAACGCTTCGTTTGGATTGAGATTTGGATTGTAATGACTAATGTTGGCTTTTGGAGCTCATTGTTGCGTGCCCAAGTTCTAGGAACACATTTTGTGCGCCACCATGGTGCGCCACAGTAGCCACAGACTACGTACTACGACTATGTCCGCTGCGGCGCAGTTCAAAAGACAAACTTTATCCTTTGTAGTGTACATTTATAGCACATTGAATTCGGTTACCTTTAGAAAACAAGCGTGTATCGATGAAAGCGGCTTATAACATTGTGAATGAGAATTTCTCTAAGGTCATGCTTTTTCTGCCGCCAACGTTTCTAGATGGCTGCCGCGCGGGAAACAACTAGCGACATCATAACCGCTATTTTTAAATGAAGGATCACTTCGCATACTCCCACTTGTTTTCCTGAACCTGAATCTGGCCTTGATGCGATAGCGACGTAACCTTCGTAGTAGGGCCTTTGTTAATATAACTTATATTGCACCAAAAATATATTTAGTGATAGTTTTTTTTTTTTTTTTTTTTTTTTTTTTTTTTTTTTTGCTTACGCCCATCCACTTACCTGAATCTGGCAAGCTGTTTGACTTCGAAGCTGCGAAATAAGATATTCATTTAAAATTTCTAGTCATTAGTTGTGCTATAACCAAAAGCCCGAAGGCCGTTATACGGGCGCTCTACCACGTTGCATTACCTGCAAAAAATTATAGAGACTGGGAAAGGTAGTGCTGTAACCTTACTCTACTAGCTCACAGAATAAAATATGAAATTCCTTCTTTTGTTGTTTAAATTAAACCTCAGACTCAATACCGACAGCAAGGACAGGAGACGCACCTTTTTTTTTTTTTTTTTTTTTTTTTTTTTTTTTTTTTATTGCGCAAATACGTCCTGCGGAGTAATTCAAATGAAAATATAAAGGCCTGTTTCCTGCATAAAATCCAGGAGCGGCTGGTACAAAGGCCCGGTTGTTGGCCTAAGCTTCGTGTGTGGCGGAGACGGGCGGATATGTACTTGTTGACATACTGACAAGATATATACAAACTTTGAAACGGAGAGCATATCTTCAGGAGAGTTTGCTGTTGGGCTAGTTGGTGCATGATGCTTTAGAACAAAAACAGCGGCGAGAAAAAGAGACAAACATAAATACATGTCACTCGCACTTAGCATACAGCAACCTCTTCTCGCTGTCATATGGGCAGTGAATCATCTTCGGAGAACCAGAATCGCCCTGAACGTCATTATCTAGCCGCAGTAAACATAAATACAAACATGAATTGTCTCATAATGCACCATAACGAAAGGCTATTTCCATTTCGCGGATAATCATCACACATAACTTCTGCAACATTTTGGACACTATCTTCTAAGCTCAGGCTTGGCTGGTCGCTAGACATGTGTCTCGATAGAGGAATCGTTGCTGAGACTATTATGATGAGCAAATTTCGTATTCCGTGACTTTTCTATTAGTTTTAATAACATTACTATTCCTATTAAAATTAGCGGCATCCATCATATGGAGATGATTAGCGATGTCAATTCGATTATCAGTATTTCTCATGACGGGTGTGTAATTCGTGATATGTTTTCTATGATATATGATGATCATTATGATAATTATTGTAATGAAAGTGGCGAGACAGAGACAGAGTTGTGATATGTAGAAATGCAGAGTTAGTTATGTAAGGTTTTATGGCGGTAATGAAAACTAAGGCTATTAAGGCAGAGTGTTTATTAAAGAGCTTGACGAGGCACGTGGAGTGGCCGCGAGCTCCTCTCTCGCGCTTCGATGATAATGATGTTTATTGGCCTGCCTTTTGAAACGGGCCGGAGACAAAGAAGTCATCTAGTCTACTTGATTTATGCAGGTTTTACTACATATCGATCTGAATTTTCGTATCTAAAACTTCTATCACTATATTGCACCATTTCGGGCGCGTTGCGCTTGCAATGACTCCGGTTCTACCTCCTTCCTGCTTTTTTTTGTGTGCCAATACCAGCTAAACAGCACTAATTTCGATTTCTTCACGGGAAATTGTCAAAAAAAAATGCGCTTTTTGCGAGTGTGCAGACGATTGCGCATCTTACATCTTAGTTGCAATACTCAAATGCGTAAGGAAAGAAAAGGGGTTCAACAAAAGGGGGGGTCAAGTCGGCCTCAGGGGGGGTTACAACCCCCTAATCCCCCCCCCCCCCCCCCCCGTCGGTGCGCCACTGGGCCTATCCATCAAATAAAATCACCTTGCTGGGAGTGCCCTGCAAACTACATCATCAGAAAGACAATACTTTCTAAATTACCACACAACCAGCGTCCTGGCAGCTGGGAGGAGTGGACCACTCCCCCACAAAAGTTTGAAAAACTATGGTGGCCGCTTCTGGAGCAGCACGTCAAGAACATGCTGGACCAGGAGGCATGAACCTACCACGAGTCCCGGACTTGGGCTTTAGTTCCTTGGGACTAATAAACGTTTCTCTCTCTCTCCCGCTGCAGCTGCACGCGCGCACCCGAGGCGCTAAACGAGCGATGGTGGTTGGTTGGTTGGTATCAACTTCGTTGGTTGGCGTGTATACAGGGTGTTTCAGCGAACACTTTCAAAATTTATTTAAGGTTGCCTGTGGCAGATAGCCCAATTCTAGTTAATGAGCTAGTCTGCTCGAAGAGGCGGACATTACTTGCACATGAAATTGAAATGTATAATCAAATAATTAACCGAAATTCACTAATTAAGTTTCTAACTAATTACCTGATGGCCCACATTGCAATTTACAAATTGTAGCCGTGGAGTGCGCAAGGCGAACCCACTTGAAACGAATTCTCGGGATGACACCAGTTTCGAGATATTATTTAACTCCCGAACTTTGCGGAGAAATGCATTGGCGTTTGCAATTACTCGAGCGTTGCCAACCAGCTGCGCCACAGACGTAGCCGACTTCCTACTCTACGACGTCATCCTCCAACATGGTGCTCCACGTCACCTACTCACAGATAGCGGTCGCTGCTTCCTGTCTCGTGTGGTTGACGATCTACTCCGATCATGTGCTACTCATCACAACTTCACGACCTCATATCACCCGCAAACCAATGGACTCACCGAACGCTTAAACCGTACACTGACCGACATGCTTTCCATGTATACGTTTCCGATGACCACCACGATTGGGACGTTGCGCTCCCGTTCGTCACATTTGCATATAACTCATCGCGTCATGAAACTGCCGGCTACTCACCCTTCTATCTTCTCTTTGGACGCCATCCCTTACTACCCTTTGACACCTTGCTCCCTTCTGATCAGGCCTCCACGTCTACGACTTCCTATGCGCAAGATGCCATCACGCGTGCGCTCGTCGCGCGCACAGTAGCCCGCGCTCGGCTCTCGTCATCGCAGACCGCACAAAAGGCCATCTACGATCGTCGACACCGGGATACTGATTTTCCACCGGGCTCTCTCGTCCTTCTCTGGCTCCCATCTCGTCGTGTCGGCCTCTGTGAAAAGTTAATGTCGCGGTACGTCGGCCCTACCGCGTGCTGCGCCAGGTGAGTCCTGTCACCTATAAGATATCTCCCATGGCATCTACCTCATCGACTGCCGCACCACGAAGTGACGTCGTACATAGGTTTCCCGCCTCAAACTTTACAACTGTGATAATCCATTTTGACCACAACAAGCACGGGATGGTGCTTCATCGGCGGGGGTTATGTCACGAACAATGGGAAATACTCCCCGTAACAATATATAAATATATATATATATATATATATACCACAACAAGCACGGGATGGTGCTTCATCGGCGGGGATTATGTCACGAACAATGGGAAATACTCCCCGTAACAATATATAAATATATATATATATATATATATATATATATATATATATATATATATATATATATATATAACGCGGACGGCGTCGGCAGCAGCTCTACGCGTTGCCTCATTGGTGCTGCTACAATTTCTCTCTCTCGATTTCTCTTTCTCTCTCCCGAGCATAGCACGCGCATGCTCTCCTTCCCTCTCCTTAACGTCCCAAGTCAAGGCAACATGTGCACGGCACGGAGATGAGGCGAAGGACACGCCGCTCCGCGAGGTGGTTGCTAGGCAACGCGCGGTGACGTCATCGCCAGGCGCAGTTTTTTGTTCGCACTACGCGGCCTAACGAAGAGCTTAAACAGCTCCGCTGTTAAAATAACAACGAAAAAGAAAAATCTCGGAGGCGATGAGAGACGGCGTAGTGGAGGGCTCCAGATGAATTTTGACCCTCACCCTTTGGAACTATTTAGCGTGCATCAAAATGTCGACCCAACAACGTCAGTCCGCACTGGTCAACGAAGCACACACGCACACACGCGTGCAAACACATAAACCCACGTACACACAAGCACAGCCCCTTCATCCTCCCCCAATACAGCCGCTAGCACGCACTTCTGTCCTCTGCGCACACGTGTACACATACAAATAGGCGAAAACACTTCGAAATCTGCGAAATAAACCGGATCACACGGCGCCGCGGTTTGGAAAAAAAAAAAAACAGGATCTGCAGGAACCGTTAACCAGTACATATCTATAGCGATACCAGAGCCCTCTCCTGCAACCACCACAGCGGGAGAGGGCGGCGGGAAAAGAGGAGGGCAATCCTTCCTGAGCGCTCCACTACAGCATCTAAATCGGCAGACTCATCGCGTGACAGCATGCACGTGCAGGCAGGTCCGGCTATTCGCTTACATGCACAGCTCTAGATGATCACAAGAAAATTTACTCACCCGTAGACACGCGCACAACTGTGGTATGAATCAATACCTGTGCATTGTGTACAATGTAACGTATCGCACATGCAATACATCGTACTTGATGTAGACAAAACAAAGGAGCAAACTAGATGGTATTACAAGGGCATGTGTTCAACGTAGCCAAGGTCTACCTTCGCATTGTGGTTCCATTGCCTATCTTTACAGCCTCCTGAATAACTGTGGATGTTTAAAAAGGTTTCACGAAATAATTATTTTACCGTTGCAAATCAATCAAATTATGGGGTTTTACGTGCCAAAACCACCATCTGATTATGAGGCACGCCGTAGTGGGGCACTCCGGATTAATTTGGATCACCTGAGGCTCTTTAACGTGCACCTAAATCTAAGTACACGGATGCTTTTTTGCATTCAGCCCCCATCAAAATGTGGCCGCCGTGGCCGGGTTTTGATCCCGCGAACTCGGGCTTAGCAGCCCACCACCGTAGCCACTGAGCAACCACGACGGGGGACCGTTGCAAATGCCATATCTTTAACTCGTATATTTGTGCGAACTGCGTTCTCATCGAAGATTTTTTTAATCAGATATTTTTACTGTGGGCGTTCTGCGACGAACGCGCCTCGCAACTCTCTGGTAGCCCTTTGTACCGGCGGTAAAAGTCGGATTCCAATTAACCAACCACCGAAAGCCAATCCACCTACCACAGACCACGAAAACGGGCGAAAGAACCACAGAAAGCTATTCGCTTTATTCCTCATTGGGTCCATAAACATGCCTAGGTAATGGTACACAATTCAGTACTGGGTTATCTTTTCAATCATATTTTAGATTCATTAAACGAAGAAACAAGTTCATCAACGTAAGAAAGTCTGCCAATAGCGCTATATACAAGATCTCAAGCTGTTGATCTACTTAACAAGAACTTCCACTCACATCATAGGGCACGGCTCGAAATGGGCGGGGGTGGTGGTGTAGGTGAAACTTTATTTCCAAAAAGGGTCCTGAAGGACACCAGACTGTTCGTCGAGGTGTAGAGGGCAGATCCCACGTAATGGGCGGATATTAACGCAAAAGCTATGTAAATGTTTGTACAGATTTAAAGCAACGAAGTAAATATTTCGATCTTTGTGAGGCTTCAGTTTCAATGCGACACAAGATCACGTTAATTTTTTTTTTCTTTTTTAGATACCACGCACGTAGCTGTTGGTGTTTTTCACTGTGCACCACTACTACCGCTCACAAGACAGCTTCTTCACGTTACGCATCGTCAGGTATAGCGTTCGTAATAGTCGATGCGAGTTCAGCAATATCCCAATTTCACGCGCGGTTTACTAAAGTCCTGTCGCGACTGGAGGTGATGAACCGAACGAACTCGTGCTTCGCGTCTTCTCGAGTCTGTTCTTCTTGTTCTTAGCGGTTTTGTTAACTTGGGACAACGGTGAGAAGCCGCGCGTACGTTGAAAATTACGAGACATTACGAGGAACGCTCAACGTATACCAATCCCTTCGGTGAACACGTGTTTAGTCGTAACACCATCCTCGACGAGGGCAGTTATGACTGGCTAGTATTGTGATACGGTTAGAGAGTTCGTGGCTCGGACTCAGGCGTGACACAGATGGTTGCCTTCCTACGCCGCCGGAGCGCCTAGAACGGGGTAGTTGGCCTACTCTATACCGGGGCGTCGCACTAAGCTGACTAAGCGGACCGACGCCGTCGTCCGCCTCTATCGCCGAGAGCTGCTTGCTGATGAGGTGATGAGGTCGGGAAGTTTGAAGGAGACGAATTGGTTTATTTTGCATATTTACCACTCATAACGCTCTATAGATATGGGAGCACACTCTGTGTCGGAACTCTGTACATGTCTGAGCTCACTACCTGTCTGATCTGACTGCACCAAAGAGGACCGCTTTTAAAACAATCGTTTTTCCTAGGTAACTAGACGAGGGAATTCGATGAACGTGTCTCGGCCAATCATAATAGTCGAACTGTTCGCAAAACCGCACCCGATGGTGCGTTATCGCCCCCGCAGACGACGCAATCTCCCGGCAATTGGGAACCTCAAGTCGACGCTGTTCCCACGGAAGTCACCGACGTTGGCCCCTTGCATATCTCCGTGGCGGTCAACTTGTAGCGAGTTGAGAAGCTTGGCTTTGACGGTCGTCACCTTTTTCACAGAATGCGGCGGTCGCTGTCACCTCGAACGGAGCTTCTTTGTTGACGCCGAGCTCCGTCATCCTCTAGGCGGGCGCTGGTGAAGGGGTCGCTTCGTGGTAAGTGCCCAAAGAGTGCCCATTGCCGTCTTGAGACGTGACATAGGGTGACAGCTGACGAGACACACACCGAAGATGTCTTCCATGACAGTCGGTAACCACCGGTTTTCCGCTTTTTATAAGTCGACGTTAAAGTCTCCGGTGATGACCAACGGCGCTGCCTTGTCGAGACTGTTGTTGTAGACGTGAATCGCTGCCCCATGGTGCTTACCGAACTTTTCCGACGGACTGATGCAAAGGGCTCCCAACCCGACGTTCATGTCCTATTACATCGGTCGCGTAACGCAGGCGTCGATCTCACCGTCTGCGAGGATGCACTAGGCTTCTGTATCAAGTGGCAGCGATAACTTACTGCAAGATGCGTGGCAGTATCGTTCTCGTAAATTTTCGCATCTGCGCGCTCTTTCGCTTCCTGTGGCATATATACGCTGGAAGCCGACAATCGGCGGCGTATCCGCACTCCACGTCTCCGACAGTGCGAGAATGTCAGTTTTGGGAATCACGTGATCAGTTTCGATGTCGAGAGCGTGAGTGAGTAGACTCAGGACGTTGAATGACAGTATGGACGCGTCTCGGTTTCGAACGTTACAAATGTCCTCCAAACTTGACGGAAGCGGCTGCTTGCGATTGCTTCCTCGGCTGCCACCGTCACCGCCTCCGCCGTTGCTGCGGCTAATTAAATAGGACATGCACCTCGCTTCCTGTGGCATATACACGCTGGAAGCCGACAATCGGCGGCGTATCCGCACTCCACGTCTCCGACAGTGCGAGGATGTCAGTTTTGGGAATCACGTGATCAGTTTCGATGTCGAGAGCGTGAGTGAGTAGACTCAGGACGTTGAATGACAGTATGGACGCGTCCTCGGTTTCGAACGTTGCAAATGTTCTCCAAACTTGACGGAAGCGGCGGCTTGCTATTGCTTCCTCGGCTGCCACCGTCACCGTCACCGCCTCCGCCGTTGCTGCTGCTAATTAAATAGGACATGCACCCACAATGGGTATGAACCAAGAATAAGGTAGTTGCAGAAAACGCACAGGCGATAATTATGTTGCCAACTTCCTAACTGGCCTTTTATTGCATTGGACCACACAGGACACGGGTGCGGCCCGGTAGCCGTGCCTGTATGCGGCTTCCGCATTTTTTTTTTCCTCACTTAGAAGTCACGTACCTTTTGCCCGCGAACAAATTTAGAGGCTTTCGAAATACAAATGTACGATCTCGGCTGAACTAGTTCAGTGCGGCCGTAGCCTGAGCGGCGTTTAAATAAATAAATAAATAAATAAATAAATAAATAAATAAATAAATAAATAAATAAATAAATAAATAAATAAATAAATAAATAAATAATAAATAAATAAATAAATAAATAAATAAATAAATAAATAAATAAATAAATAAATAAATAAATAAATAAATAAATAAATAAATAAATAAATAAATAAATAAATAAATAAATAAATAAATACAACGGGGTATTCTTCATATAATTTGGTACGTAATCGGATGCTTTTGTATGGAAACAGAAGAGAGGAACACGCCGGCCCGTCGGGAATGCACACATCTTGTTTAGGGTGATCGGCTTAGACCTACGCACAACACACCGAAGCGATTATCTGTTCGGGCGCTACACCTGCTACTACAGACGTATGAGAACGGAAAGCTTGAAAACTGTCGAAGCCTACGTCGCGTTCTGCTGTTCCTGATGTACGGACCAGATCTTCGGACTATTAAGGAGCAGAAATGTCGGAATGTAGTGTATTGGGGATTTCTAACGCTAACATAAAAAAGAAAGAGAGATCATAAATTAAAAGAACCCCAAAAAATAAAAGAAAATAACAGAAAATAAATAGAGGGAAAAGACGTGGACGGGACAATGAACCGCACAAGCGCTGAGGTAAAACTGCACAGAGCGCATGTGCAGTTGTTTGTCGCGTCCATCTCGTTCTTTTTTTTCTCCTCCTCTCTACTTTAATTTATTCCGTACTTCCATGTTCACTGCTTCCTGCCTTTCACGCACCCCTACTTCTTCTGAGATGTTTCCCCGCATCAAATGTAGTGACGCAGTAAAGCGCCCTTTACAAAACAAGAAACGACTGACAAAAGCTTCCTTCTCAGGGCGCCACAAGGACGACCGAGAATGACCATGAAAATACCATCTGAAACTTGCTTTTGTTCGCTGATGTCTTATGCAGGCGCAAGTTGGAATGAGCTAGCGCAAGATGGGAGTAATTGGAGATCACAGGGAGAGGCCTTCGTCCTGCAGTGGGCATAAATATGGGCTGATGATGATCATCATCATCTTATGCCTTTACTCCAAGAATTACCCTGAAAATTACACGACGCACTTGTAATCTGACAGAATGGGGGAATCCGTGCAGGCTGTCTATGGAAAGAAATTTCGTTAATCCTTTGCTCGCCATGTTCTTATGTTTCACTTGTGCCTGTTGAATTTTGGGTCGATCTTCCAGTTTCATCTAACTTGATATTACACACAATAACGATGTATGTTACTTCTGCGCTCACGATATATGAAGTGGGCGTGTTTTTCAGTAAATTAACAATTTATTATAACAAATAAACAATTTTCAGTAAACTGAACAGAAGTGTCACACGGACACTTCTGATCGCGATCGAGCCCACTTGGTATCGAATAAACCTGATCGCGATTGGCTCCTTATCGCAAGCTGCGGAAGAGAGCCAATCGCGGTCTAGAATTTTGATTCCAATCGGACTCGATCAAAAGTGCCCGTGTGACAGCGGTATTCCTGTATTATAGCCCCGGACTTGCCCAGAACACTCCCCGGATCAGGATCCTTAACCCCGGCCCGTAACCTGCTTGTCATTTTCCCTAAACGAAACAGTCGTTGACGAAGTCCATAAAGCGGTGAAGTACGGAACAAGTTACTGCGCAGGAGAGCCGGCGCGTATACCGAGCGAAGAGCGGCCTCTGGTCGAAACCTCACTCCCTGCCTGCAATCTCTGGCTCCTCGCGCCCACCCAGCCACACGAGCACAGATTGAGGGGCAAGGAGAGAGGCAGGACGAAAGGGGGAGTCTCATCCACCGAGCCCCCCTAGCGGGAGTTTTATTAACTACCCCCCGCGGCGCGGAACAATAGGCTGGCGTCGAGCGTGTGTAACGCGGGACCGGCCCGCGTGTCGTTGCCAGACGAGACAAAAGGGCGCGCTGCCGGCCGAGTCGCTCCTCGATCCGCGATCGCCGCGCTGATGCACGCCCGCTTCCCTGCAGCGACGCCGGTTTTCCCGTTTCACTCATAGCTGTTCTGGCCTGCAGGTTCAACCTAGGGTTTATACTCGCCGTGTCGCGGCGCGTACCTTTCACTGTCAGATCCAGTCGGCTACGGCCACATCTCACCTGCCGCTTGAGCGACGCTTTTGTTTGTTACGAGTCACGTCGAGCATAACCGTTTAGTAACTCTTCAATTTTATTTAATTCAAGCCGTTTGTTACAATAAGAAAACGATAAAAGAAAAGAACAACAACAACACATTAGGCGGATTCCACGTCGTATGTGGGATCTGCGTTAAGTGAAGGTTTCTTTTATGTTTGCACGAATTTTATACGATACTAACGTAATGCTAATGACAGATATGTCTGTACGAAATGACGCAAATGGATTAGAATGGCGGAAACTAAGGGAAATTCACTTCTTGCCTCTTGTTTTGTTCTGCTTGTCTATTCGGACACATAACCAAATGGGACATGCCCTTTCTGGAACATTGGCCAAGAATGGGCCAATACCCAGTGTCACCTGCCCAGTTGCACAGATACCAAATGGCCCAAATTGTCTATTCGGTTTCATAACCGGCCGCACATATACAGTGGCAAAACTCGGCAGAACAGCACCTGCAAAGTTAGAGAAATAGTTATAATAAGCTTCGCTTTAAAAAGTGGGCGTACCGGGCCCGCTGCTTTGTCTTGTAAAAGTACCGATTTAGATTTTCAAGCAAGAAAGAGGTGCAAAGAAAGATGGATATTCGGAGTGATCGATATGCTGCAGTGCTCGAAAAGGGAATCACTCTGGAGCCGAAAAGAGAATGAAGAAAAGTTCCTTTGTCAAAATTTTGGCTCCAGAAGCACCCGTTGCTTGACCCCTGTTTATCACTATTTTTCTTTTGCTTGAAACGTGTAAGCACCTGTTTGGACACTCCGCGGCTTTGGTGAGTTCGTATGCAAGCACCTATGCTATTGCAAGAGCTTAGGATATGTGTTACACCGCTATAGTAAAACCGCTGAATATCATGCGGTAATATACGTCTGTGTGCTTTACAGGGGCCTAAGAGCCTACTACATATGCATAAATGTGTTGGGATTTGATTTATTGTTTTATTACGAAGAACAGATACCTTATGGCAATACCTTATGGGTCAAAATACCGCGATATATAATGCGGTTTGCTGGAGAGAGAGAGATACTTAACTTCACAACGACTCTTATTCCAACGACGAATCACAAGGACTCGGGTCTTGATGTTGAGTCCATTTGTTTGGATCTAATAATGTTTTTGATGTGGGAAATCAGTTGTGGCCGTAGCGTATAGGGCACAGATCTTGAGGTGGAGCGGTCCAGCTCCGCCACAAGAGCTGCTCTCCCATGTGTAGGGAAGGTAGGGAGAGACGTTCAAGCAAATGAAGTGTGGAGAATAGAGTCCTCTGGGGCATTCCCAGTAATTATGGAGCACGTTGGGGTATTTGCCGTATACCTGAAACGCTGGTGTGCCATGTCTGTTGACAATGTGGTGTTGAATAGCATCGTTGGATAGTGTAAATGTTGGTGCCTGGCGGATAAGCGAAGCGTCCCCTCTATATAGTGCGTGTTTCTGATGGAGATTGGTAAGAGGAGTCTTATCTTTGTATTCCTTGAGCCGATTACGGCGCTGTTTTAGATGTTCAGCAATGACACTTCTGGTGCAATAGGTCTCAGGCCACTTAATGAGGTTGCTCTGTGTTAGAGGATTGCCATCTAAGGCATGAGCTAGTTCACTGCTATATTTCCCCTGGTGACCTGGTATCCACTCCAAGAGAACCTGTAACGCAGGGTGTTATATCTAGTATTTGTTCAGTGTAGCACGGATATAATCCGGGAGTTCATTTTTTTTTTTTTTTTTTGTAAAGGCACGTAATGCTCACTGACTATCCGAACGGATCGGGATAATGTCCGTGTCATGTGTGTGTAGGCAAACGCTGTTGTAATGATTTGAATCTCTGAAGCTACCATTGCGTGCAGCGCAAGCGGTGTTTGGGGCGTGAATCTGTTGTACAATGTGTAAGTACTTCGTGGTTGCAACTTGCGAGCGCCCCTCGCGCGGGGCACGTGATGGCCTCACCTGAAGAATGAAGCAGTCGAAAAGTCTGCGCTGAAAGTGGTAAAAAACGGAGCGCACATGGTGTTGAATGGGAATCGCAGATTATCCAATTTTCACGCGAATCTTTCTTCACACACCACCCGGGGGCTTGGTGTGAACTGACGGCTTACATATGTAGCATATGCCACGCACTGGACGTTGGCAGACAAAGTGATGCCAGTAAGCGTCACCTCTGTTCTGCGTACCCAAATAAATCACGCCCTGAAACCTGTGCATATAATATCGGCTCACGGGGTATCTCCAAAGCACACAAAGCTCTTGAGTGAATAGCGCAAGCCAGTCAGTGGCTTAAGTAGTTAATTTTGCGATTGTCATTCTTTTAGATCTTCACGCACTTTCAAGACTTTCCCGCCAGCTTTGGTCACTGCAGTCCGTGATCTAATGGGCACAGCATCGAGCTGCTGTGCTGAGGGAACGAGGTGTGAAACTAACCGTCATACCAACTTGACTCACTGGATATCTGTCAGCGGGCTTGTGCCACCGCTCTTCAACGGACCTCTGTCACGCCAAATTAGGTCGTGGGTAACATATTAGCGCCAGCGGACAAGTACAGATGGGAGGCGTATATAGGGAGCACGATGCGCCAACTTCGACAGCTTATTTCCGGGAAAATCTATACTCCTACATACCGTACACAACAACACCGCTTCTGGTCAACACGCAAAATTGCTCTTTACAAAAAGACCGTCTCTTAACAAGAAAGTCGATCGACGCAGTGCTTACATAGATTTCACCACTCAGCCTAATATCTGTGCCTCTATAATTTCAGCGAACATCCTTATCTTTGTACCTGGAAAGAATCACACATTCATTAAACAAAGGGATGTATAGCCGCACTCCTGATAGTGAACAGATTACGCAATTACCGCCATGACAATTCTTTGCATTCAAACTTTGTTCTCTAAGGAAGTCATTAAGACAACGTCCCGTTTGTCCAATGTATTTCCTACCACAGGGCTATAGTAGTTCGTATACCTCGCAGTCACATTTAACAAAACGGTCTCGATGCCTCTTGGAACAACCAGTCACAGTTTTAAGGCATGGGTTTGTCAACCGACACACTTTGATAAGTTTATCTGGTGCAGAAAAAAAAAAAACTCTTGCGTTAGCCCGACTAGCGATCTTTTTAGGATTGTGTGTCCGTCTTACGAAGGTAGGGCACAACCGCAATCTTTCGTTTATTTGGCGTCTGTTTATTTACTGTATTTGGAATGTCACTTTCCGTACGATACCTTTTCAGCAAACCATATGCTACAGAAACCTGCAAGGTCTTCCAGAACCCTGCTGCAGACAAACGTTCATATTGATTGTTTAGGCTTGTGTAAATTTTATTACGTCAGGACTTTTTTTGTGGAATTGCATAGACACAAGTTGGAAATGCTCCTTTCAACCGGTTTTTATGGGCGTAATTATAAGGCAACATGGGCTTATTGGCTCTAGGCTTGTATGTCCGTGAGAGTGGCTTGTTTGTGCTAGTTGATACATTGTTATACTAGAAGAATGTCAACAAACTTGAAAAATGGGAAAATCGAGAGGCAGACATAGACACTACCAGCTACATTCCCATCGCTTTGTCTATGTCTGCCTCTCAATTTTCCCCCTTTTCAAGTTTGCTGGCATTCTCCTAGTATAACCTTGTATGTCCAATATTGTCACGAGTGGTGCTAGACAACGGTAACTACAGAAGGCAAGCGTGCGGCAAGACAAAGATTTATTGAGGCGAACTTGTGCCCCGCATAACCAAAAACAACTAGCCCCGTAACAACAACATGTGCGAGGCACGGACGGTGATCGGCAAAACAGAGACCATCACCTATGTGTGGGCAGTATTTAAGGGCTGCTAAGGAACACGCGTAGTACTATCGCAAGAGATAGCGCGAATTGCCCTGCCTCATACGATGGGCCCATCGTAGGTACGAAGCTTGTATCGTGGTAGGTTTGCGCAAGTGCTTAAAGGCGATAGCACTCGTCATTCGAAAGTCACCGGCACAGATGCCAAGCTCAAACGGCACGTGGCAATATGTGCGTTGGTCGTACAACTCAAGCTGGATGTCTAGAAACTGCAGTGCTCCTTCGGTGGGTGCTTCAACCATCAATGTTAGTGGAATAAGGGCTTCAATAAAGAAAAAAAAACTTCTATGACATTATTTACCATAGTGTGTGCATGCCCAACACGCCCAACAAACAGCAGTGCAATTTGGCTCAATAGGTATGTCCCTCTGGGTATGTGCTAGCTGCTCTTCAACAACAACAACAAAAGTTATGGTTGATCCCTCTTTCATAGGAATCGGTAGAACACGAAAGTGAAACGTGCCTTCACAGAAGCTTGCATGTTTGCTTCGCGAACTCACTGTCCGTTGTAGCGAAAGGCGCATGATTTGAGGGCCTGCGACCGTGTTGCAGGTTTGCTTGGCGCGCGGCATCCTAAATCTACGGCGTCCTATTGGCGAGCGCCGTCCTGCTGGCGAGTGGCTTCGGCGAAGGTGCGAACATTCTGGTCCGGCTCCGCAGTGGCTGATGCACTGCTGATGTACACGTTGAAGCCGCAATCCGTAGGCGACGAGGCGCCATAGGCTAACCCGACGCGAACGCCAGACCACAGAAAACCTATAGGCCAAACCATGCCCGGTAACTGCGTTGCAATCGTTCAGCCACCATGGGAATGATGGTAAGTACACGGATTTGTCTGATCTTCGTGCTTGTGGGTTTAGACGTTCTTGTGACTTTTGTTTATTGCGCTTCATATGCCTTCATTGTCGTAAATTTCCGAGCAATGTATACTTTTCGAAGTGCAGAAGACGCTGCGAACACGAACAATCGCTACTAATTACAACGGTTCAGCTTGGCGAGGTCTCCAAATCAAAACGCGCCAAGCGTCTCAGTGCACTGGCTTGCCCGTGATAAATTCATAAGCGGGTTTTATGTCACGTGTCGATCGGCGTTCGTCCGCTGGCGTAATGGTTTCAACACCGGGCTTCTCTTCCAGTGTTCCTATGTTCGAATCCGCATGCTTGTCGGACAATATTAATAATGTTGTATGAAACTATATGCACGAGGCTATACTTGGTTGTTTATTCTATGGCTACACCACGTTGGACCCTCCGCTGTGCTGTGACTACCGAAGCGCTCCCTGTCAGCGCTCGTTAGTGTCACAATCTGATGCAATGCTTCGCTTCACCGCTCCTAGATGGCGACTATCACATCCGTTACATCCGTTGCCGGAAATCAGTCGGGAAACCCGGGATAAAAAGGCGAAAGCTTGCACTAGGCCGCGCAAAGCTCAAGACACAGCGAAGCTGGCCAATTGATTGCGCCTCGATGGCTCACATTACATAGCATGTTGGCCCATGCGCAACACCACCGTCTCGAGATCAAACGACGTACAATTCGCAATGTAA
This sequence comes from Dermacentor silvarum, assembly GCF_013339745.2. Lineage (NCBI taxonomy): Eukaryota > Metazoa > Arthropoda > Arachnida > Ixodida > Ixodidae > Dermacentor > Dermacentor silvarum. The sequence goes on from NC_051155.1 coordinate 236,732,487, forward strand.
ATTCTGTCCCCAGGCGGCCACGTTATACCACATGGTCTGGGTGTACCAACAGAATCCGAAAATATCGGCCAAGCATAATCCGACGATAGTCGAGTGGGAGGCGACCCTGTCTAGCTCGGACCCAGAACAGCAACAACCCCTGGTCAACCGAGCCCGGACGGCGGCAAAAGCCAATGGTCTTCCGGACTAGGAGGTCCGACCACAAAACGACTATTAATTTTCACTAATAAATGTTTTATTCTCTCTCTTCACAGTCGTACTTCGTTAAGCTCTGCGCGTTGCATAGCGCAGTTTGCAACACCGACACCGCGTTCCACCACGTTTTAATGCCGACAACGTGTTCCAGCAGACCCGCTCCTTGAATGCGTCTCTCTCTCTCTCTCTCTCTCTCTCGCTGTCATTTTCTTTATCTCTCTCCCGAGCATAGCGCGCAAAACCTCTTCTTCACCTCGCAGACCATTGGCACGAGCGCGTGTGAACGCGCCAGCTGTGGACGAAGACAACCCTCAAACGCAATCATATGGTTCGCATAAATGCATGAGCTGCAGGTGTGGCTGTATAGCCGAGTGGCAAGTAACTTTGATCCTAAAAAGGTGGCAACGACAAGTAGTTTTGGTCGTGTAGGGTGTGCTTAACGAGATTTTAGGCCATTTCTAGGCCATGAATATAAGATGTGTTGGCTGGTGCTTGCACGTTTTCCGCAGATAGTATTTCTCTCGCATATACATGATGCAATAAATACCATGTAAGAAAAAAAAAAAAGTGGCTGTATAGCCGAGTGGTTACGACGCTCGCTTGACCGTGGGTACGCTGGTTCGAATCCCGCCCTGGTAAAAAAGTTTTATTTTCGTTTATTTATTTATCAGTTGCTGAGGATGATAGTTTCTTTATACGAACCACAAATTACGGCTGGCTTAAACAGCTTCGCTGTTAATGAAACACTTTCCTGTTAATAAAATTATTTAAACATTCTTCGGCGCTGGGTGAAGGATGTGAGATAATCTGTCCTGAATGTGCAGGTATAGGTAGGTATTCACACACGCACCACACGCGGACTTGGTGGCGGCATCGATAGATCGCGCAGCGTATATAGTCAGTGGGAACAGAGGAACCCGGCCTGCAAGCATGCCTCATACATCCCTGCAGTGGCAACATGGTGTGTCGCTAGATCAATTGCTTCTATGCTAATCACATTAACGTCGACATTCATCGTGCCGGAATTTCATTTCTTACATTATTTACATTTGACCTACCCCATGCGTGTGTTCATAAAACGCGCGCTACAAATGTATCTTGTTTTAAATTTGTGTTCGTGCATGCCTTCAGAAGCCATGCTGAGTCTGTAGCATCCATAAACAAAACTATACAAGTATGACACTCATATGAGACCGACGCTTACGTCTACTGAGTGCATTGACGTAGCACCATCGCTTGCAGCGAAGCCAGGCCGATTTCTTTTTTCCATGTTCATGTACGTATCTCTGTCGCTGCTTAGCGTCTGGCACCCTAAATCCCTCCTCTCCGTTTACTTTCGCAACTCCTCTTCTTAAACCTCTTGACAACATGACCATGCGAGGGAAAAACCTCGCATAGTCATGCCATTCGCGGCCATAGCGGCAGACGTATACACTGTACAGTGAGAAACATTAGTGACCTGCCATTTTGTCATATATCGCTTTGACCTAGTCGCGTTTACTAACGTTGTCAACGCGGATGAGTTAGGCTACTTGGTAACGACATAATACATTGCTGGTCGAGGACCGCGGAGAGAGGGGTTGCATAAGGGAAAGAGGGCTATTCCTGCTTTCCTGCGGGGAACCCGGCGCCGACGCGGCGGAGAGGAGTCCGCCGTTGTGGCACCCGCTGTGGTGGCTCAGTGGTTATGTCATATGGCTTAATATGCCATAGCCATCGAGCCTTGCAGCGCGCCTTGCAGGACCAACAGATTTTTTCAACCAACCGAGCCTTATTCCATAATCAACTATGGCTTATGCCATATTTCATTATGGCATTGCGTTGCTGGGCACAAGGCCGTGGGTTCAAAATCCCGACCGCTGCTGGCGCGCTTTCTCATAGGTGTGGAATGCAAAAAAAAAAAAAAAAATGTGAGCCCTTCCACTTACAACCAGCGAAGCTGACCAGCGAAGCTGAAACGTGTGGCCCCGGTGTTTATCACTTGGTTAATCCCGAGGGTTCATTAAAGTATTTCTCATTATGAGGTTACACACACGTTCGGCTGCGACGGAGAGAACGACGTCACTGACGGTATGCCCGCAGTACGCGTTGTCGCTTGCGTTCGATGTCTCGAGTTTGCTCGGCGGCGTGGTTAGCAGCATTCGCCCGCCATTGCCGCTTGCGATTTTTCGAAATTAAATTGCTTCAAAATTAAAATCTGTCCGTTACGTAAGACAATGAATGGCTCATACCCCCTAAAGCAATGGCTCACACACCCGTAAACGCGGCCTCCCAATTACGACGACAGAAGAGAAGTGAAATTCTACGCTGGAATGATTAGCGGCAACGCAGCTAGCTGTGGAATGCAGACGACGACGACGAACGCGGGAGCAGTGGCACGAGCGCGTGCCGAGCACGAACACAAACCGAGAGGCGCCAACGAGCCAGCTGCGGAAGAAGACGACGCTCGAGCCAATGCTGATGATGATAATTTTCTATGCACAGGCGATTTCGCCTAGCCATATACGATTTCGCCTAGACATATAAAACTTCGCTTTAAAAATTTGTGAGCTATTCCACTCTGTGCAGGTGGATGACCAGCGCAGCTGTTTAGCGCACGACACAGAGGTGACACAGAATTTTGAGCAAAGGTACGAACATATTTATTGGCCTTATTAGTAGTCATCGTGACGATAGGTACGCACACACATTCGCGTATAACCTCTGTTATTAAATCTATCCGTCACTTAAGACAATGAATGGCTTATACCCCCTTAAGCAATGACTCATACCCCCGTAAACACGGGCTTCCCATTACGACGACAGAAGAGAAGTGAAATTCTATACGCTTGAATGATGAGCGGCAATGGAGCCAATTGTGGAAGAAGACGACGACGAACGCGGGAGCAATGGCAGGAGCAGTGGCACGGACGGACGCTTCGCCTAGGCATATACAGCTTCGCTGGAAAAATGAAAGAAAGAAAAAGAAGGAAAAGGAAGAAAAATATAAAGAAAGAAGTAATAATCATAAAATTACGCTGCCGTGTCCCACCATTAAACCTATATTTACACAGGGCTGGTCTGGCGATATCGCCGCTGTGTCCATTCTGTCTAGAAATAGAAACCATAGAACACTACTTTTTAATATGTCGTCGGTATAAATAAAATAAAATACGGCTCTGACATCAGTTAGTTTCATTGCATAATTTCAACCCATCTGTTTAACCGCCGGCTTCTTGGCCAATCCCCGTGGTGGGTATGCGCCATGGCATAGGAAGAAAGCAAGCAAGCAAGCAAGTGGCACGGACGGACGCTTCGCCTAGGCATATACAGCTTCGCTGGAAAAATGAAAGATAGAAAAAGAAGGAAAAGGAAGAAAAGTATAAAGAAACCTTCCATGTAAAGAACCCCAGGAGGTCGAAATCCAGCACGCGCGAACGCAGCACGCAGCGATTTGACCACGTTGTCTTCTCCTCAGTATATGCTCTCGTGTTTCACAACAGGCGCTCTGCATGGGCCGGCTATACGAGACAGCGCACCATAAACTGGAGACATATGTTCAAATTTCGCGACGCGTCACGATAATATCTACGTGTGATAGCTGTTGTATCCTGTCCGTCATACCGCTTCTTCCTGGCCTGCGGAAGACATTGGCGCTGGAGGCTTCGGAAGACGTTGGCCCATACCATGAAATAAAACGACAGAAGGACAATCCGAACGCTAACGCAGAATAAGGGTGTTTTTGGTGACGGAAATAAAATACTACCCTTCTGTTTTTCCCTCACAAGAAGTGGCGCATCGCGACCCTCGAAGTTCGAATAAATCGTGTCATTGTTGCATCCCGGTGACAGTCATCTTCCTTTAAAAGTGGCACGTGTTTCTACTGTGCGCGGTAGCGCGTTCCGAACGGAAGGTGAAGAAGAGGGAACAGCGTCACAACAAAAATAACAGCAGAAGGAGTGGCCGCCTCATTCTGCGACCCGAGATGCGGCTCTGACTAAAGGACGCCAGTTCCGGCAGCGGAGTGGCGTCTCCGCCCTGCGGGCCTGGTTCGGGCAGATTGAAAGACAACTCGAAGGGTGAGCCTGCGTTTGCTTCGAAAGCCGACGGCGCCTTTTATATATGAGTCCAAGAAGTGGAAAGTCCGGCGCGCGGCGTGGTCCGTCCGGGGCCGCCTCGAAATCCTCGAGTCTTGCCAGCAAACAACCTGGAGTGCCGAGCGAAGCGAAAACGAAAGCGCCTCAGAGTCGGTCCACAGTGAGACCCAACACAGCGGGGACTACTTCCGACGAAGAGTCAGTTGAATCGGAATGCGAATCCTCCACCACTACAGACGATACCGGGTCGGGAGAAACAGTTGATCCGGCGCGAAAGGCCGCGAGAATGACGGGCAAAATGCACTCGGAGGGGAAGAACAAGGGCCGTTCTGTTCAGCGCGGTCAAGCGGCGCTGACTGCGTCGGGAAGTGTGGCGGCAGAGGAGCAGGCATCGAAGGGCTGGACAGGGCGGCAAACCCAGTCGATGTCACGAGTGGAGACGGTGGTCGTGAATCGTTCGCGCGCAATATCAGCAACACCGTCTCGACACAGAACGAAGAGTATGTCCTCGACTCGCAAAAAATATGAGAAGGTTGGAATCAGGTCCCAAAGTAGCTTTAGTACAGGTGGATCGTCAGAAAGCAGCGGAAGCGGTTGCAGCGTTGAAGAACAACCATGCTCATCAAACGCACCGCGGCGTAGTGGCGCAGCGCAACGGCGTTCAGCCAGCAGCAACAGCAGCGGCAGCAGCGCCTACTACAAAGCTAAGATGTTGCGCCTGTCGCTGAGCAGTTCGCCGATAAGCAGCGGTGGCAGCTATGCGAGCACTGGAAGTCAACATATGTCAATGGATGGGTGGACAAGCAGCACGAGAAGCAACGTACGTACCAGCCACGGCAGTGCCGAGACGTTGAACAGTGAGTCAACAAGCAACACCTTGAGCACCTGCAGCGAAGGAGACGGACGAAGCAGGTACCGATCGTCGATGGGCGTTTCGTCCAGCAGCAGCGAAAGCAGCAAGCTTAGTCCTAAGAGGAAACGAAGGTTCAGAAGTTTGTCAACGTCCAGCAGCGACGATTACAATCCCGCTGTGAAGACGCAACGCCGGTCAAGGCGCAGGTCACCGAGCAGTCGCGACACCAACAGACGCCGTGCGCTCCGTCGTCGCCGTTCGACGGTCAGTTCAACGAGCAGCAGCGGCAGTGACGAGCCGCGAGCCAAAAGACCGCGGCCGCCAAGGCGCAGGTCCTCGAGTTACGAAAAGGTTCTCGCCTGGTTAGCGGATGTGGAACCTGGTGTGTAAGGCACTACCTTCGCGTCGGTGCTGCATTTTACAGCGGCATTTCTTGGGTTTACTATTTTACTGAACATCACTACCGATAGGCAAAGAGACTATATAGCTGATTGGTCGATACGACCGTTAGATGCCACAGGAACAGCACTGAATATGAAAGCAAGGGACAACGCTGAACTCCTAAACAAGGCAAGTGGACGTTGGTTTGAGCCGTTGACCATAACTCGCATCCACTGAAGAACAATTTTCCCAGCGACTGGCGATGCCTCTGTGGCACACGAAAAGCCCGCAAAGGTGAAGACCCGACATTGAATGACTTCACGCCTGCCTTCTGAGGCCTGTAACTCTTGGTGATGCGTCTTTTCACGTCTCAGTGTAGCCCAACGTAGACAACAGTCGCGAACAGAATGGACAGTATGCGGCAAGTTATAAGCGTTGCTTTGACTTCACAGGCCTGAAAATTGTCTGGGAGAGAAAGAAAACTTGCTTATTCTTGTCATATACCTTACACCACCTTGAGTACTAAAGAAAAATTTTAAATTCAGTGGTCGTGCTGTCTTTCTTCTCTCGGTATTTTTTCCCTTTATTTCTTTTTCTTGCTTGCTTATTTCTTTCTTTCTTTTTCTATTTAGTTATCTGTTTATTTAGTTAGTTATTTAACTATTTACACATAATGGTATACTTGTACAACGAGAATGCTTCGAACCGTTGGCACTGACATTTTTCCTATCAATTTAGTTCTTTCACTTTGAATTTATGCCCAGCTGGTAGCTCTGATCATCGTTAAAGCGAAGATGAGTGAAGAATGCTTGACACGTGCGCCATCCAGTGCAGCCGAAAATCTAAATATCCAAGTTGGGGCCAGCTTCTTAGCCAAAACCCCATAGTGGGTATGAACCAGCGTTTGGACACAAGAACAAGAGCCTTGAGTGGCTGTCACGTCGACATCTTGCTCATCGGGAAGCGCACCATGTACCCGATTTATTGATTTAAAAGATTGATGGGCCACTGTTACGCTCGCAAGCCGACCTGCGGAAAAGCTGGAACTTCGCACTGCGTGATGATGCACTTGCACTGGGTTACGCCCTTTGTAGGAGTTGACAAGAGGCCACTTAATCCGAAGTATTCTTCGAGCTAGCTAGTTCACAAGTTCAGAGCAGAAAATAGAACGCACGGCTGACTAAACATACACATGACTGGCATCACATGGGTGACACCTTTTATTCAAAACAGGCGACATATGTACAGAAATTAACATGAAGCAAACAAATATAATTGCTAAAGCTTCGTATCTTCTTTGATGACCTTGGGTTCTCTGACATGCACCCGAACTTGCTGAGGCGATGTTGGTGTGCCATTTGGTTGGCCATTATTGTTGAAAAGGCATGCCCACTTGTGGACACATAGACAGAACACTTGTGCTTACCTGCTTTTGTGTTTGTCTACGTTTCCACAAGTGCGCCGTCTTTAGGCCAATAATGCATCCGAAGCACGGCACGCGAGCTTCTTTGCATTCCGCCCTCATCAGAAAGCGGCCACGGCGGCCGAGACTCGAGCCCGCGACCTCGCGCTCCGCAGCTAAACGCCGCAGACACTCAGCCACTTCGGCGCTTGAGTTATCTTTAAGCGTCATTCTCATTCGTCGAGCTTGTAAAGCACGGCCGTGGGAGCGATGGCTCTCTCATTGTTGTGTCGGGCGCTTGCACGTTCAGAATCCCCAATGTCGGACAAACCACAGACATACTTTTTTTTTTTTTAAACAGCACGTGCATGCTCGTCGGATGCCCGGTTTCTGGCCATACCTGCGGACAAAGAAACAGAGCCTGTCAACACAACAAATAACATCACGTTTCTCATGAAAAAAAAAACTAAAAAAGGAATATTGAGCAAATCCGAACGCACTGTCGCCTGTGCTGAAGTAATTTGTTACGCTTCACTGCCTATACACGGAGCTCTCGCACAAAACAACCCGGCGCCTGCGATATATGGACACTTCCTGGGCATACTCGCGTATTGTCGACACGCCGAGATTAACAAAATATATAAAAAGCGAAACACGTGCATGCGATTCGAAGAGGCGTCTGGTGGTGGTAATAAACCCTCGCCACAGGGCTCGCTGTCCTCTATTCGGACCCCGCGCCGTTCGGCTTCCCCACGATGTGGCGGGAGTCACAGCGATGCTGAAGCGCGGCCCCTTGGTTTCCTGATGGATGGACGCCGGGAACGGCGGCGGTCGATCGGAGCCGGCGCTTAATCCGGGATTAAGCCTTACTCCGGCTGCCTAATCGCCCGGGGATCAGCCGCGCCGACGCCGCACGGCCACGCGCCGCGTAGGAATGTTGCCGCCGGCGCCTACCGGGCGATGGGGTGCGCGATCTGGCAGAACCCTGCTGCCTCGCCACCTTATGACCTGTCCTACGACCTGCACGTACACACGCATACTACAGTACGACGTCCTGACTTCTCTTTGCAACTGTGAAGGTTGTATACGGCAGGCGCGCTATATCGCACGAGCCAAATGTCTTGTATGTATGTTTGAGATGTATCCGATGTTCTTTATCATATTTCTGACGGAGCAGAGTGTTTGCCGTTTGTTGTTACTGCTCCATCCTCTCTTCCGCTCTCTCTCTCGCTCTCTCTTGCGCGCGCGCGCGCGCGCGTGTGTGTGTGTGTGTGTGTGTGTGTGTGTGTGTGTGTGTGTGTGTGTGTGTGTGTGTGTGTGCGTGTGCGTGTGTGCGTGCGTGTGTCTGTGTGCGTGTGTGCTTGCGTGCGTGCGTGCGTGCGTGCGTGTGTGTGTGTGTGTGTGTGTGTGTGTGTGTGTGTGGTGTGTGTGTGTGTGTGTGTGTGTGTGTGTGTGCGTGTGCGTGTGTGCGTGCGTGTGTCTGTGTGCGTGTGTGCTTGCGTGCGTGCGTGCGTGCGTGCGTGTGTGTGTGTGTGTGTGTGTGTGTGTGTGTTGTTGTGTGTGTGTGTGTGTGTGTGTGTGTGTGTGTGTGTGTGTGTGGTGTGTGTGTGTGTGTGTGTGTGTGTGTGTGTGCGTGCGTGCGTGCGTGTGTGCGTGTGTGAGTGCGTGCGTGCGTGCGTGCGCGCGCGTGCGCACTCAACCCTTCATGCCCTCGCTTTCACTTGCAGCTTCAAATTTACCTTTCGAAAAAGCACTAGGTAAGACTGAGATTGGGGGGTTGCAGTACGCAATCAGGAACCATGCAATGGCGGAACAAAGCATCATTATTGCGCTTTGCGTGATCCTTAGAAGGAGGAGCTAGGCGGTAAGATGCCCCAGCTGGAGTGGTGACAGCGTTCCTGGAAAGCAAGGGGTCTTTCATCGTCGTCGTCATTCAGCGTAAAAACACCGCTAGGCACCTAAAAGTAGCGGCAGTACTCAAGCTGACTTTGTTTGTACATTTCTTTCATTTGTTACTCCTTTGTTTTCTTTCATTTCTTTTCTTTCGTCCTTCTCTGCGTTTACTGGAGCTTAACCACGCTTTTACCTTCTCCGCTTTTGGCATACACGCTTACATGCCGCGGCGAAACCGAAAGCTTTGCAAAATATCAGCTCCAAAGAAAGATAGATTTCGCGCGCGAGCACGTGGCCAAGAGTATTTTTCTAGTCTCCTGCCTGGATAGCTGATGCGCACGCAGGCACTGAGGCAAGTGTGCGTCGACTCAACACGGGGCACGAAAAAAGAAAACAAATAACAGTAAGAAGAAAGAACTGTACGGGTTGCAGCCACTCTGTGGCAGAGTCTGGTGTGGAAGGCACCTGTCAAAAGTTTGCGGAGTCGACGTCGAAACCCGGATTTATGAGAGGTGCAACGAGATAGATGGTCCCATCTTCCGAAGGGGAGCCTGCAGCTTTTTCGTCCCTGAAACCGTTTTCGATATACATTCCTTTTTTTTTTTTTTTTTTTTGCTATTATTCACTCCGGTGGACGCGGGGTGGCAGGGATAGACCGCGGGTGTAGTCCGCGCCTCACCCTCGCTCGCTGCTCGGGCTCTGAGATCGGCATACTCAAGAAGCCGAAGCATGAAATCACCCTTCCACGACGCTCCCAGGCTTGCCCACTTCTGAGCCCACGTTTCTACACTTCATGTAGGACGGGCGAAGAAAAAAAAAAGAAGAATTAGACGAAGAAAAGAAGAGTCGGCAGAAGTGGCTACATTAGACCAGCGCAGGTTCGAAACTGTACGCGCGTCATCTTTCTTGATCTCGCGCATTGCGTGATACGCGGCGGTAGGAGAAGGCTGTCGAAGAAAGCGGACAGGTAGGTGAGGCCAAGAGAAGCATGACTTCAGTCACTAAGCGAACGTAGAGCAGCTTCCTCGCGAAAAGAGCAGGGAGCTTATAAGTAAAAGAAAAAAGCAGGCATCTTATACCAAACGCATATCCGCGAGTGAACAACGTCCATGCTTTTAAACTGAACGTGAAGGTATACTCAAACTTGTTGTTGAGCAGCGATATTATGAGGCATGCGCATGTAAAAGACCTAAACGCTTACGGACATTTGATAAAGTTCTCCAAAAATCAAGTTGTTCGACACAACTGAGCTCTTTCAAGACCACTTTGTTCCCATATTTCAGGCACTTGGTGTTGTTGCCGCAAGACACGGTTTAGGCACTTGAACTCTCCCCACTTCCGATTCAGCTTGTTTTTCTTCTTCACTACTAGTCAGCCTGACTACATCTAGGCTCTACATCTACATGGAAATGCAAGTGTCCCTTCTCTGTGAAAACACGTGAGTTCGGTGCTTCAATACCCTAATTTCTGTTCCAAAGTTGGGAAGATTGACGTATAAATTCTCCCGTAGCGCCTTCCAACCCCTCAGTGTGCTTACATCATATGCGCTTTATATATGACCAGTCCTCCAAGAGGAATATGGTGAGTTTCGTGCTGGTAGCAGTTCGTGTTGTCCATAATAATGCGCTGTGGCAGAGGGCGTGTTTCAATGCCATGTAGCTGCACGAATAAACTTAGTGCCGAGGCGCTATTCTTGACCAAAGGACCAAGCAATACGTGACATGAGAGTTTTCATAACCACTTGCAAGGGCAGTGAGAAAGCGATATACGAGGGCGCAACACTCTTTTAAGTGATCGCTGATGCAATGGACCGCATGAATGCCCCGTCTCCTTTCACACCTACTTCACTCCAACGTTTATATCTCGGCCTAAACTCCACCTTTGCAAGATGGTGCGCAGAATGCAAATAACTCAGCGCAATTGACTGCAGTATTGCAACGGCGTCGAACGAAACCGAAAGTTTCAACAAAGGGGGGAAGGAAGCGGTCAAATTCTTACCATCAGAAGAATTCCAGAAGGCAGCGCACGCTGTGACGGTTTCATTCCTTGCGACCTGTGGGACACAGGCAAGATAGGAGAAGTGAGAGAAGGAACTAGGAGCACGAGAAACAGTGATTGAATTCGCAGCATTCCGCTAATGCTGTCAAGTCACCGAGTGTAGTGGGCTCTGGAAATAACAGCGAGCTCTTTTTGGGGGGCTCGAAGAGAAATGCGATTGCCTAAAAGGCGGACCTTCTTTCTGATTTGTTGTTGTTGTTGTTGTTGTAGTCGTTGTTGTTGTTGTTGCTTTCGTCTTCCTCGTCGTCGTCATCAGTACCTGTTAAAGTCCTCGATCTGTGTACATTTTTGTTTAGAACTGAACGCGTTTTTCTCCTCGTCAAAGGCCTGAGGGAGTGTTCGGAGCATTGGGAGCACGTTAAAGATCCCGTGGTGGTCAAAATTATAATGGAGTCCCGCACTACGGCGTGCCTCATAATCAAATTGTTGGTTTGACACGTAATTAAGACCCCAGAAAAAGTAATAATAATAATAATAATAATAATAATAATAATAATAATAATAATAATAATAATAATAATAATAATAATAATAATAATAATAATAATAATAATAATAATGAAACTGAGAGAGGGGCGTTTTGTGAATGTAAGAACTAGGTACTAGAAGAAAAAATAAATTTTGCTTGAATATTTGCCACGGTTTCATCACGTCTCTCTGTGTTCGACGGAGGACGAGCGATGTCGCTGAGAAAATATTGCACGTGTGCAACTGCCTGAACGCCACATTGCGAAAAATGGTACAACTCAGCACAAGGCAAGAAGAGATACGCCGTCCACCGGGATCTAAAAGCCCACCTCCCTATTTTAAAAACGCGGATCAGACGAGAGTTGTCGCATTCAAATATTTACCTCCACCATTCTCAGCAAAATGAGCGAAACAAGCCTTCTACAAAACGTGGCAGCTGGTAACACAGTGGGTGCTAAAATCGCAAGAATGAACAGTGCGTCAGTAAAGCTATACATTTAACTCGACGCTCAAGGGTGACTGGGCTTACCGTCAGGCTGATGTTGACAAAAGCGCGATCCTGAAGCGAGTAGGACTTGTAAAAATGAGCTCCCAGTTTCTCTTCATATTAAATAACACCAACACTCTGATTTATGAAGCTGCGCACGGCACGCGTCGGCATTATGAATGCATAGCGCAGACGACGAAGTAGGTTAATTTAGTTTCTCCTACGTTAATTCGGGCTACAACGAATTCTTGATGAGGCGACTGCCCTCAGCAACAGTCCTGTCAGGCATCACGCAAGCCGCTCTGTGGATGCGTGCTGCTTTTTTATTGCATGCAATATTTTTAGGCGGCTAGGTCGTCGCTTTCCGACATCGCTACGCCTGTGTCATATTGACATTGTGCCGATTTCAGTCGTACCGCGTCACCGCTGCGTTTGTGCGAACAGTGCTTTTATTGCGATAGCAATTATATGGACACTCCAAGCAGATGTCTGCCGTTGGCGTTGCCGTCGCCGTGAGGCTCCTTATAGAGTCTAACGGCGATGAAATCGTCGCCGCGCGCCGTATGCTGTATGTGCGAGTGAAAGCGCGCGAGGGACGCGCGCTTTCACGGGAAGCGAACGCACGGCGGAGAGCAAACACGACTTCTTCCGTCACGCGAAAGGCCGTGGGGGGACGGGAGAAAGGGCGGGGAGGCGACGTTTAGCTGCAGCACCAAATGCGTATTTATATAAAAACGTTGTGAGGCGAGAAGGTGGTAAAGACTTCCGACGCTGCTCGACGAGTGTCCCGTTCTGATCTCGTCGAAAACCTCCGAGCCGCCGCCAGAGGCACCGGCAACAGTCACCAACGCCGCGTGCGGGCGGTGTGAACGTGGGCAAAACACCGACGGTGTCGACAACAGTTCTGCGCGTTGCTGGTGCTGCTACATGTCCAAGTTTATACAGCTGATAAAACTACTATCCTTACTCCGTGTAGCTCTCTACTAATTTGCTATCGCAATTGATGTTTCGCCTTTCGGGTGATACGGAGAACACTGCCAGCTTTCCGAATACGCATATGCATCATAATTTCTTCGTTTGTGTTTCCACGAGCCAGCAGCATTTAAAGAAATTTCGTTGCTGTACAAGGCGGGCTTGAATTTCGTGGATCAAATACAGAAATCAGACCGATTAAGGATGTGCTAACTATGCAATTTCTTTTAGTCAATACGCCAAGATGCAACCTTAGAGGATTTCTTGTATAGAACTGATTTGGCTTCGTCTATCCTCGCACGTTATCGACTATACAGGGAGATATATTTCGATGTGTTGCAATTGCATGAACAAGAAATAAAAAAGGGTTTTTAAACTGTAACGGGACGAAAAATCTCGATCCTTGAAAAATGATTAACTCAGGAGGCATCTCTTATAAAAGTCTAATACATCTTTCCTAAAATCGCTAAATTTAAGTATTACAAGCGGAAGTTTCAATTCAAGCTAAAGTTATGTTGTTTCTTAATGTTACTATATTTAAAACGTATTCGACTATGTTGAAGAGCAGAAAGGATACAAACTGGACAGCTGATAGCCAGCGAAATTCGAGATTTTCTTTGTAATTGCGTTTAACGAGCTTTCGTTCTCTCCTTCTTTTTTTTCCAATGAGGATTCTCTAATAATAACCTATCTTTTCAAGTTACAATATCTCAAGCGAGGTTTCGTTTGAAAATGATTATTTTCTAACTTTTATTGCGTCCCCAGTATACGTGTCAAAGTTACGCTCTTGAACACTAAACAATCACGGCGCCTATCATCAGACTGGCATTCGGTGTTTGCATACATTATCTCGCTCACGGAAGTCGTTATTCGGCCTCCAAATATCTTTCGTTGAGCTCAGATTATGTCTTTTAATTAAACCTAAAAAAAGGAAGTATTGCAAGGTTATACGTGATAAATCTTGGTCGCGATTTTTTTCGTTCAGTTTAGTTTGCTAAAAAAGAGCGTTACGCAGATTGTGTCCACTGGAAATGGCGAGCAGGAATTATAGATATCGGCAGCGATTGGAAGCTGTCACCGAAATTTCGTCTTTGCTGTTTTTGAGCAGCAACCCGCCATTATGGCTTAGTGGCTACGGATTGGCGCCGCTAAGCACGAAGTCATGGCATCAAATCCCGGCGACGGCGACCGCATTTCGATGCAGGTGAGACGCAAAAAAACAAAAACAAAAAACAAAAAACCGCATATCCACGAAGTGAATGATGATGAGTGGGCGAAGCACCGGGGGATCATTCGGGCAAAACGCCGGAAGCAGAACCGGAAGTGGAAACGGAAGCGGAATCGGAAGCCGGCTTCCGGAAGCCGGAGCTTGGCATACATATACATACATACATACATACATACATACATACATACATACATACATACATACATACATACATACATACATACATACATACATACATACATACATACATACATACATACACACACACACACACACACACACACACACACACACACACACACACACATACATACATACATACATACATACATACATACATACATACATACATACATACATACATACATACATACATACATACATACATACATACATACATACATACATACATACATACATACATACATACATACATACATACATACATAGCGCTCTCCATGCCAACCAGAGCTACGGACTACGAGGGACAAGGCTCGGCCCTAAGGTGCTTCGCCCCTAAAACGCCCGTGTAACGACGTGCACTGGGTACACGTTAAGAGAACCCCAGATGCACGTTAAGATACAGACCCCGGAAAGTGCATGAAATACCCTCAAAATGCGCTGGAGGACTAGGAAACATATTGTTACGAAGAGTTGTGAAGAAATTGTTTTATTTCACAGGAGATGGGCGATGATCGGAGCGTGATCGTAGCGCAGTCCGGCCTCTCGAGCTCTTCGTTCTCTTCGTCTTCTCTTCTCTCTTTTTGTGCCTGCCTTTCGTATCCGTTACATTATAGAGGAAATTGGGAGAGACAAATAGAGAGCGGCAAGAGAGCGAAATAATCTGGTAAGGGCTTTCGCGCACAAGGAACCACACAGATGCATGTACAGTTAAAGACCCTCAGGTAAACCAGTATATCGCAGAAAGCAATGTAGTGTTTTCAATGCAGGACAGACCGCCTAGCTCGATCTCGCACCTGCAATTTAACAGCGGCTTTTACCACCAATAGTTCAGCTCATCGTCCGCCCGTCTTTCTCTCTGGTAAGGACGGCGAATAGGAACTACCCTCTGGCTAACCTCCCTGACTTCACGGGCATCCATTCTCTCTCAGTCATCGTCCACGCAGGTAAAGAAAGAGGGATCGACAACCACATCAAAGTGCGTGTGCCTGACGAGTCGCGCGAAAGTGACTACTCTTATCAGACGATCGCATCTTTTTTTTTTTTTTTTTTTTTTTTTTGTCTCGATTCGCTCTGCCATCCGCGAGAGCGCTTAGAACTATCAGTCGTATATATATGCTGTCTGCCGCGTAGCTATATATACAGCATGGTGAACTGGCCCGGCTCTCCAGTGCGGGGTCTGCATCGGCTCGCCCTCCTCCGCAGAGCCGGCGGCCCAGGGGGACTAGCCGGGGGTCCCCCGGGGATCCGACGTCGCCTACAGTAGCAGACCCCCACCCGCGACCAAAGCGGCCACCGCCACTATAGTGGGCTGCACCTCGGCGAAAGTGCGCCGCGCCCGCTCGCTTCACCTCGTGGATGCAGCACGGCAGAGCGCGCGTGCGCGGCGGCGAAGGAGTCCCTCCACCTCATCATTCATGATTCCCCCGTTTCGTGATTTGTCACCTTCGCTAGCCTGGCTCTGCTTTCCCGGAGTCCACACTCCCGGCGGACCTCGCCGCCGCCCCGCCGCTTGCTCGTGCCACCCGTCCGCACTCTTCATGTCCTGCTTCCCTTCTTTTTTATCTCAAGTTCCTTTTCTTTTATAGTTTCGCTGTTTTTCATTTCCCTTGATCTTATTACGTTTTCAGCTCGTCCGTTTAACGGTTTTAGAGACTCGCTGTAACGGGAGTGAGGCGAGGAGAAGGCGAAAGTGACCTCGCTTTCGAAAACGGCGGCTAGAATTCTCCCAGTGTCGACGTAGTCGTCCATTACGGTGGGCCGTTTTTTTTTCCCCTTTTCTTTCTTTTTGACTCCCTGACCGAGGTGAATTCGTTTGCTATATGCTGTGTCACTAGCTGGCATAGCTTTCATAAAATTTTGAGCAGTTTTACCTTCTTCATGTTGTGGCAATAAAGTTTGCTGTGCCCCTGAAAAAAAAAAATGCATGCCCAACACGGTCTGCAGCTCCGTACTGACAGGTATCAGACTAAACATGCTTGCTGTCTTCTCTGAACGACCTTTTTTTCGACCTGACTGACTTCTCTGTTTGATGTGGTGGGAGAACTGAAATAAAGAATGTCAGGAGACCGAAATATTTACGCATCACCCGAGAGGCACGGCATAGATTAGAACTTTCTCAAGGTGCCCAAACTGGAAGTTTTGAACCCTTTCTGGTCTAAATCCTTTTCTTTCTTTTTTATACGAAGACTACATTGACCGTAATTTGGTGTGACATGTGCTTCATTAGAATATACGTGGATTCTTCTTTCAGACCTGCAGTAAGACACGTCGCCCAAAATTTTGCGGCCGATCTTATAAAGTTCGGTTGTATACGTTGCACGCATATCTGTAACTACTTGATGTAAACCGGCAATTCAATTCATCGCTCGGGGCCGTGTACGTCTCAGACAGTGCCTGCACTAAGAGGACAGTTCACTGCACAAACGCACGCACGAAGCACAGGTGGTCGGTGCAACGTACGAGGTGTGCTGTCGACGATTACACGCACGCGCACTGCGTGTGTCGCGGCAGCGGGAGTGGCGCGAGCTCTAGAACTGGGTGTGCTGCACAAAACACAGGTAGTGCTCGTTCAGATTGTTCAGTGTCGCGCGGTGGCAGGCGCAGAGTTAGAGAGAGTAGTGCAGCGTCTCATGGTAACGCGCTGCACAATAAGCACATGCACACGAGGAAAGCGCGATGAGGCAAGTCATCTCACTAAACAAATTAAGTTCGATTTCTGAACGCTGAACCTCACTTTGTTGCCTGTAAAATAAATGTTCACCCGCTAACTTGTGTGCTTGCTATGAAGTCAGTCGAGTGAGTGAGTGAGTGAGTGAGTGAGTGAGTGAGTGAGTGAGTGAGTGAGTGAGTGAGTGAGTGAGTGAGTGAGTGAGTGAGTGAGTGAGTGAGTGAGTGAGTGAGTGAGTGAGTGAGTGAGTGAGTGAGTGAGTGAGTGAGTGAGTGAGTGAGTGAGTGAGTGAGTGAGTGAGTGAGTGAGTGAGTGAGTGAGTGAGTGAGTGAGTGAGTGAGTGAGTATTTTGTGTGTCGGCGGAAGATGGTGTGTAAACACAAGGTGGACGAGAAAGAACTGGCAATAAGAACTTAGAAAATGAAGCAAACGGGAATCGAAAAGAAATGCAAGAGCTAACACATAGCGTAAGGCGCGAGCCACTCTAAGTTCTAAACCAGACATTGAGCACATAAAAAAAAAAACATTTTGCTGTTGCATTTGTTCGTTGTGCACTGTCGTAACTAAGCATTACAAGCCTGCTATATGTAAAATATATATCGTATATATCGCGGAGAGCTTTAGGCATGCAAACGCAGAGAGAACATACTGTGGAGACCTGCCGTTGTTCGGAAAGCTCTTTTCGTTGTTCGAGTGCCAAAATGGGTTGAAAACAAGCACTTCATTGTTTTTCGTGCGAGCGCTAACAAGCAGAGAAAATAATTGTGAGTCGTTAATTAATTAATTATCTCTGCCTCCAGGCGGTTGTGCCAAAGATAAATGAAGGCAGTGAACACAACGGCAGCAGGTGATTAATTGCCCCCACCAGAGCTGATTGTTTACCTGCTTCTTCGACTCATTAGCGCGGTCCCCCCGGTTACCGGCAGCTATCCTGAGAAATGCACGCGCCGAAACGAGCAAGCTCCGGTTAAGACGAGGGGCATCACACGGTGCGCGGGACTTACCGTCCCGCAGTAGCAAGCCGTTAGCCTTGTGGATATTTTTGCTTTGACGACAATAAGCCTGATCACTTGCGGCTGTGATGGAGAAGCTAAGTTTGAAGTAAAAAAAAAAAAAAGATCGATGGATCCCACGCTTATGTGGAAATCGGTGTTAGGCGAAGCATTTTTTGTTGTTTGCGCAAACGCTATGCAAACGCGACGCCAATAACCGAAATGTTCGCACAAAATGACGCAAATGAAATGTTAACGATGCAAGTGGAACACCTGTGTTTAACCAAAGGTAACGACTTGTTCGTTTTTTGCCTCAGATAACGGGTACTCAGTGATGCCTTTTCGTTAACTCAGCAAGACGCCAGTAGCCGGAGCGTATACGGCCGAGTGGCAAATATGTTCACCTATGCTCACGGTATTCCAATGACAGTGTAAAAACGATAGCATGATGGCAATGAAATGGAAACGCTCTAATGACGACGGTGGAATGATGGAACCAGGGTGGCCTGACAAACGACAACGGAACGACGACAGCTGCACGGCGATGATGGCATGCCGACAGTTGCATATTACGAAGATGATGGTGATGACGACGACGGCATGTGTCGGAGGAATGACGACGAATAAGAGCACATTCACACTTGCGACTAGACGTCCCGCGACCGACTGCGACTGGCGACCAGAAAGCTACTCAAGACGAACGATGTTCACACCGACAAATGCGACCAAGGAGTCGCTAATCTGAAATGTTTCGCGATATATGCCGTTCACGTCTGCTTGCAATGTCATCGCCGCGTAAAATAAGCGTCAGCGTACACGGACGTCCTGTTCCTTCGCATCTGATTGGTTCAGCTGTTCTGCGACTGCGGTCTCGCGACTGAAAAATCGAGCAGCGAGCAACTGGCCTGAAACGGTCGCCTTTCGAGAAAAGCGACCTTTTGCGACTACTTGCGACTGATAAATTTGCGACTAACTTGTTCGCGCGACCTCGCCTAGTCACAACTGTGAATGGGCCCTAAGTTACAAAAATGAAATGACGACAACGTAGTGACGAAGGCTGTATGGTCCTCGGTGTGATGATGACGGAAGTGACGACAGCTGCATGAATATGACGACATGCCGATGACTGCATAATTACGATGGCGTGACGACTGCACAACGATGTGAAGACGACAAAGTGATGATGATGATGATGATGATGATGATGATGATGATGGCGTGACGAAGACAAAGAAATGACGGCGATATAATAACGATGATGGTATGGCGGCGACGGAGGGACGACGACCAAGTAGCGACGGCGGAACCATGACAGCGGCTTGGCAACGAAGGCATCACAACGACGAAAAGGGAATTATGGTGATAGTGGGAAGGAAGCCGACAGATTGACGACGAAGGAAGGAAGGCAACGATGTGACGACGAAAGCGTGTTTGTGTTGGTGCTCACGTCTGCGCTTGCGTAGATCGCTTGGCACACCGAGCCGCCTCGGTTTGCACTACGTATATCCGGTGCTGATCTGCACTGTACTCGAGACTGTAATCGTGCAAGACAGCAGCTAGCAGCCAGCTAGCAAGAGCCAGCACCCATCACATACCCAGTGGCAAATACACAATGGCCCAAGTTGTATAATCGGCAACGCAGCAGTAGCCAGACCCAAAAAGTGCGGAGAAGAGCCAGAAGAAAGCTTCGCTTTAAAATTCCGAGTTATCGAACAGCGAACAATATTCACATTCAACGGTGACTAACCTTGACGATTCTATGCATCCTATTCTCCTTATCGCCGTTGCACAGGGAGGGCAGCTTGAGCCGGATAGACAGCTTAGATAGAGCCGTTATGCAATGCTTTTGGTCCTGTCTAAGTGACGCAGGTCCCCGCTGTGGAGCCGGAGATTCTCTGTCCCTCTCGGGCAACGTCCAAAAGGTCGGCTACCGGACGCGTCAGTGCAGGGTGAAGCTGGGGACACGTCTTCTTGGCTCGAACGCCTAGCCTACTCGGTCCAAGGTGATAGTGCTCGCATTTTTTCAAGCGAAGCTTGTATACGCTAGCCTGCGCTGGCGATGTAACGCTAAAACTACTATGACTCATACCCGCATTGGATATGCGGGTATGAGCCAGGGACAAGAAATAAAGAAAGATAGAAGGAAGGAAAGAAAGAAGGAAAGAAAGACAGAAAAAAAGATTATGTGCGAGGAAAGCTGCGCCGGCGCTGGATCACGTGACGCGCGCGACCGATCAGGGTCGTTTGGTGTGTCGCGGGGAGGGAAAAGAAAGGGTGTTGGCGGGCGCTCCGCCGGACTTCCCTCGCCTCAGATTAGTTGCGGCGCCCGGATGGGAAGACCGCGCGTGGTGCGTTCTGTCGAGGAGCAGGTTGCGTTTGAGCAAGGGAGCCGCGAACTCGCTCGGGAAAGGGCTGGTCGTCGACCTGATGATTCTAGCGTGAGGGGTTCCGAAGCCCAGACGAAACACCGAGTTGCGCAAGGACGATGTTGAGGCCAAACGTCAGCGAAGAGCCACCTACCCTGAGTTTAGGGCAAACGAAGTGGAGCGCCTGCGACAGCATCGTCTTGCCACAAGCTTCGCTTACCCCCATTTCCTCGACAGGGGAAGGGCTCTGAGTGTTTATTAGAAAGCTTTTCTTTGAGCAGTACTCCACAATACTTTTATATTTTCGTTTCGTCAGCGAAGATGAAAGCGAGCAATAGGTGGTTCCATTGTAAGGAATAACAGATCATGTTCAAGAGCAGTGCATAAGGATTAATGTTGTCAATATTCCGGATTTCTTCAAGGGATCGCCTATAGTCCCATTACTTGGACAGTCACTGTTGACTATTGGGACGTAGTGAAATTCAGGAGATTAAAATTATTTCATGGCGCAAGATTACTGCATGCATATTTTGAACCAGTTGGAAAATTACTAGTTTCTTAAACACTTGCACCTCAATACTCGACGTGTTGTTTTTTTTCATATTTTTCTCCCCATTCCACTCTCTTTCACTTTGCATCCCTCTACTCCTTCTCCCCGTGCAGGGTAGCCAATCTGGAACTACCTCTGGTTAACCTCCCTGCATTTCTATGCATCCTTTCTCTCTCTTTAATATTTTATTTCAAGTCTAGAAAGCTTGCAGAGGAGCAACAGAATACCACGCATGTGGAGCTTGTTATTTCAGAGCACAAGGTCAAGTGGAACGCTTTATACCATGCAATATACAGTATAGCGTGGTCGTTTCCTGCAACGAGCAAGTATCCTAGGAAGCTGAGCCCACAGAAATATAGGAATGAAGAAACTGTAGATTTCACAGACTGACCATCAGTCTTTTCCTCCTCCTATCCCTGATTCCGATTTAATTCACAGATGAGTCGGAAAACCCTAATAAGAATGCGCGGCATTGTTACCTACAACGTACAACATTTTGGGCCCAGTACACGGTGCACACACCGCACTTTTCTGTCTAGAATTTCTGTCTTGAAAAAAGATTAGCTCAAGAGAGGTAAAGGTTACGAAATGACAATACTTCACCTGTTGCTTTGCGGTAACTTTGTCATTGACTGCAGGTGCAGCCTTTCATCATTAAATCTGACATTTATCGCAGGTCAGCGCAAACTCCAAGCGTGGCGGTGCAACATGGGACTAAGCCCATCAACGTCGTTAAAAAATTATGCAGTTTTACGTGCCATAACCACGATCTGATTATGAGACACGCCGTAGTGGGGGACTCCGGAAATTTGGACCACCTGGGGTTCTTTAACGTGCACCTAAATCTAAGTACACGGGTGTTTTCGCATTTCGCCCCCATCGAAATGCGGCCGCCGTGGCCGGGATTCGATCCCGCAACCTCGTGCTCAGCAGCCCAACACCATAGCCACTGAGCAAGCACGGCGGGTCCGAGGGACAATCATCGTCATGTGTGTTGCCAAGCTCTTGGTTACACTGGCCAGATTACTTACTACTGCGTCCTGAATTTGATGCAAAACGTAAGATACGTATTAATAGATGAATTGAAGTGCAAGATGGCCCCACGCTCAAGTGCAAGTGGCATTTAGTTCCCGCAAGGACACTGGATACAAAGGCGCTCCGACTCCTCCCAAAGTTCCTTCGTGATAAGGGGTTGCAGTGTCAATGGCGAGCCGTTTCGCTCAGCGGGGATCGATAACACACCACCTGTATCGCTCCATGTCAAGTTCGTTGTGTTACCGGGCACTGTTATATTATCAGATGTACTGTGACGGGCTTCAGACGGTACCGCGTTTGTTAAGTGGCGCTCGGGCGGAGCAGTTGCCGGCAACTATTGCAAGGCTATAGCTCCGCCTGCAGCCAGGAACGCACCTACACTTATTTCTCCTGCTCCTCCTCCTTCTTAAATCTGATAAAATGAACTTTCGTCGAAACCTGAACAATGTGAACTACCAAAATTCAGCCCGCTTGCGATGATACACGAAGTGAAAGGAAGCCCAAGAGACAAAGGAACTGCGGACTACAGAGGAAAGCTGTTTCGAAACACCGTTAATATTCCGCGTACGTTCTGTTCCAAACCGCATTTGCGGCACGCCGAACGAAAGTGCACACTGCGCATGCTTTCACGTCACGTATCTATAGTGTCAGCTTCACAGGCATCGAACAGGATCGAACAGGCGCTGCCGTTTTGCCCTGAGCCGCGTTCGCCCACCTCATTGTGAGCAGAGTGGACGTCCGCACCGGTGGAGCAGGGAACAAGCTGGACGCATTACGAGGCAGTTAGTTCCCTTAATAGCGGCCATAAAAGGGGGCTGCTGGAAGGGAGGAACCCACCGTACTGGCTTTGGCAACGAACAGCCGCGAAATACAAACTGCTCATGAAATGAATATTGCTCTCGCGCATTTTGTTCTCTTTGATTTTTTTGTACGCTGCCCAGGCGTTGCGGCCAGACGACGTCTGGCCATAAAACTGGCAGTGTGCAGGAAGTCTTGCACACGTTTTCGCTACAGGACCTAAAGGTGGAGAGCGAAGTCGGTGTCGGCGCGAGTTTGCGGTCAAACGCGATTGGTATATTGAAGCACAAGGAAGAATGTGTGTTTTCGAACGCGAATGAATCGATGACCAACGGACTTAAGTGAGTATTCGCCGATTACGCACGCCGGAAGGGAAGAAGTATTTCTCGTAAGAAACTCTGACATACGAAGACATGCGCCCATTGCACGCGGATAACTGCAACATCCCATAATGAACGGGGAAAGAGATATATTAAGACCACCGGAAAGATTTCTCCGGCCACCCGCTATATCATTCTGCTCTAAATTCAAAGGGTGACTCGTGAGATTACACATGCACAATAAGCGGGCGCCTAATAAAGTTAATATCACCCATCAGCAATGGAGACGAAAACACATTTAGCATTTGTAAACCTTCATAAAAAGCATTGTACCAGACATACAATGAATCCAAGATTACATTACAATCAAACACGCGTCTCTAAGGACATGTAGAAAGTAAAAATGAAATAGAAAGGCTAAGTACTCATACTATCAATACATAATACAATGGTTAGACATACAAAAAAAGATTTTTTAGTAATATTTTTATTGCGTGCATAAACTTCTTATGTACTTCATCGTTAACGTTGTGATGTCAATATTCAATGTGTCATAGTGATTTAATGTCGTTGGCAATGTATGCCGAATGCTCTGTCGGCCGTACTGTGTGCGCGAAAAACGAACGTGCCATGGTGGTTGATAGCGAAAAGGATACGTTGTGGGGGTGTGCTCAAGTTGTGCAATGTCGAGAAAAGCATCTAATCTCCCCTGAACAGCTTTCTTATATGAACACAGTAGAGTGTAAGTGTACAAATCTCCAACTTTAAGGATTTTGTGTGTTTCAAAAAGAGGCGCGGTGTGTTCTAAATTTGCTCGAGTAAAGAACCGTTTTCAACACGTTATAAGGCGAGAAATGAAAAAAAATCTTTGAAGACCAGAACATGCGAATACATGGCCGGAACTACATGCAGATTTTGTGTAGAAACTTTTCAGATCATTACGCTCATCCAGCTTTCCGCAAAAAAACAAAAAAACAAGAAAAAAAGAAGAATAAAAGAAAGAAAACAGTGTATCAAGATAGTATCCTACTCCAGTGCTTGCATTTATTGAATGTATATAGTCTGCAGCGAGCAAGAAATCCGGTGGTTCCGAAGCGTGATTGATTAACACTAGAAGTTCCGTGGATGTTCTTTCGCGCTAATACATGCAGTTGTGGTTTAAAATTCATGTTTCAGCGGTACTTATTTTTTATCCTTACTTAACGCGCCGCTGGATTTCCTAAATAAAATGACGTATGACAAGGCCAATTCTTGAAAAAGTTAATTCGCAGTCCTATGTTTTCTAAAGAGACTGAAGTCGCCGACGCGGGCAGTCATATTCGCGCAGAAAACATTGCCTCGCGCCAGTCCGCTCTTTCAGAGCCTGCGATCCCAGAAGCGAGAGAAAAGTGATCGCAGCGCAGAGGAGTCTATGCCCTCACCGCTTGCGTCTTTATGGGATGTGCGGAAGAGAGACCGCACGATAGCCCAGTGCATCAGTCCGAATAGAGTGTACGAGGCGGGGAAGGGGCCCCTTAGTACCCGTTTACGGTGGCATTTATTGCCCTCTATTGCGTTTACTGCCGCGGCTGCGGTGAAGGCGGCTTCTTTCTCCGGGCGACTTCGATCATCGCGTTCCTCGCAATCGGAGGAGAACGTCTCGGCGCGGTGCACTCGAAGCGAGAAAGAGAATAAGGGCGACGCGTTCAGGTGGTTCCATTGACGGTGGCAGGAACGTTGGACAGAGTGCCCACTATGTCGAAGATCGCGAGGTAGTCGGCTAAAAGAGGCAGATAGTCGGAAGCAACGAGGGAGAAAATGACCATCATACGACAAGTGCTCGAGAGCGCTGAGCAATCCGAGCTGGTATACGTGACGATGGAAGGCGAGTATATATAGAGAAGTGGCGGTGGAGTTGATTAACGGATTACTATATTTAGTGTACATATCGAAAAATTACTAGGGGTGTTCAAATAGTGAAATTTCCTAGTCGAATCGAAAGAAAGCACTTTGATTGGGCGCTGACAAATACGACCAGTTTTCCGTCGGTCTCATCTTCTGCGCCGTCGATGCACGACGCCGCCGGTTCTCATCGCGCCAGCGTTGTGAGAATCCCGGTGGCTACGGGCCGCCGTTTACGCAGTGTACAGTAGCTGTCTCATCGTGTGTTGCATAACGCCAACATGTCGCCCTTGCTTATCGTTAGAACACCGTCCGAGGAGCTCGAGTGCAACGCTAACCCTGGCTATCGCGGACAATTGCACCCAAAGAACACGGCGTCCGGTATAGGATCTTATTGCACTTGGACTTAATACGGAACATCACGGCGACGGCAACGGCGAAAATCGCCTGGAGTGTCCATATTTTTGCTATCGCAATAAAACGACAAAAGCGGGGAAATATTGATTAAGGAGGCTGATGGCTGGTGGCCTCAGCCAGGTGATTATGATGATACCATGCTTACATTTGCCGCCGCAACGCAACGTTTAAACCTTGGCGTCATAATAAATCCAGAAACCAACAAAGAACACAGTATTTGTAGCATGTTAAAAAAATCATGGTAACTCACTAATATTCAGCAGAAAAGCAAATAATAAAGCTGAAAAAAAAAACGGCATTAAAGGGGACGTATTCCACACACTTTCATGCGACATAAAACTGGGCATACAGCATAAATACACAGAAAACTGGGAAGCACTTTACTCACGTATGTCTCCACTCATTTACTAAAATAACTAATTTGTCTGAACAGTTAGTTATTTAAAAATGGGATGGTTGCAATATTTTCGCGCCTTTATTTCATGGGCAGAAATTAGTAATGACTCAGACTTGGGCTTGGTGGTGTGTATATACATTGCAGCCACACAGCTCTAAGTGAACAAAATCCAGCAAATAAAAAGAACACTGAATTCCAACATAGAGTTGATGAAATGGCATGAAACAGAGAACAAAGAAAATGTGGGGCGCTCTAATGTATAGGAGAGCAGCTATCTTTTTCTTTTTTTCCTTTCTGGGTTAACCATTTCGCTCACCTATATTGCGCATGAGTAAAATACTGCAGCTTTTTACTCTGATACCAAAAAAAACCAGGGTGTACGGCCTCTTTTTTAACAGTATTTTTCTTTTGCATCGCAGAACGTCGCCCTATTAACGCAATAATATTTCTATGTATGGAGGCAATTTATTTCTGAAGACACGTGGCAGCTGTAAAACTTTTCTAGTCTCAGCAGAAGAGCAGTTTCTTGTACATTATCCCTTCGTATCGGTCTGGGACATGTGATTCCCGTCGCAGGACCCGGGGGCGGGTACCTCTCAGCTCTCCAGCCTGCTTCGACACGCTTCGACGCTCCATACAGGCTCTTACCGTAGCAAGGTTGTCTTCGCTACATACATCCTCATTTTCTCTCTACCCTGGCTCACGATTTCTTTTTTAATGCGTACGCACACGGGTGCGGACTTTTCAACCTCTCATTAAAGTTTGCCTCCTCGACTTTATTTTCTCATTCCTTGTCAAGGACTTTTTGGAGGTGACTCAATATATGAGCTAGGCCTTTCCGTCTTTCTTTTCTACCCTTTGAACGTCAAAATTTTTTTGCCTGACTAATCAACGAGCGGTATCATATCTAATCTCCCCTATACGTCAGAGCCGATGGCCTCAGCGCAGCATTCCACGTGTAAAGGCATCAGAGACGCAGAAGTCCGATTTCTGAAACAGAAAAAAAGAAAGAGCATTTACAGTTCCAAGAAGGAATGCAATTTATCCCGAAGTTCTAGCTATTATTCGCTGACTGTGTCTTTTATGCTATGTCTAGCATAAAAAATTCAGGATGTAATTTATTTACTGAAGCAAAATGAATCCACGGAAACAAACACTAACTTAAGTTAGACTGTTTAAAGTTGGCTAAATATACTAGGAATAATGAGATCGGAGTTCTCGAACGCTTTTGTTGATTTACATAGTTTAAAATTGGGTCATTTATGAGCCTGTATATCATTCGACAACGAGCGGCGGCCTTTAAAATGTTACGAGAAAAATATATCCATAATCAAATTGTTTAAGCTAACCAGCTCAGTTGACGTGAGCGAACTGTTTAATCTCTGGGTAGGATAACATCGCGCTTGACTTTGTGCATATATATCGGTCACCTCCATGCAGAGAGAAAGTGCAAATGAAAACAAATAGGGCAGCGGTAGAAGTCGCAAAAGAGCATGCCATGTAATGACGGCGGCTACCGGTCGGATGCCATTAGTTCTCTTCGTGTAGGGCGAGTGAATGAGAGACCTAACATATGCTGTCAGCGCCCCCCAGTGGCTTCCGATTAAACGCGAGGCCCCGACAAATAACGCGATAGAGGGTGCTGTAGCTTTCGAACTGCGCCTGTGCAGTGGTTAGAAACTCCCGAACCAAACGCAGCCGCTGCCCCCATGCCACCGCCGCTTCCGCCCACTTCCGGTGTCGTCATCCACCCGTTTCCTGTCCTGACTTCCGACGGCGTTGCCCCCAATTTCCGCGCAGGATCCGCGCTTTGGCCTGATGCTCTGCGCTCCTCGTGGCGTACACTGCTCTCCGACCAATCGGCTATATACGATGTCGCCTACACATCGCTATGCAAACCCAGAGACGCCGATCGGCAGTGCGAACTCATGCGAGTTATTATTCATGGGCAAATCACTGCGAGAAGCTACCATACAAGGTAAACTTTAAGTTTCGTTACGTATAGCACTTGCCACCACTGTTATTCGAAATCTGAAGTGACAGTGTTGTTAAATCAGTCATTGCTCGCCAAGCCGAAGAAAGGCACCGCACCATCCCACCTCTCTGCCCATTGCGAACTTACTTCCTGTAAAGCGTGCTTTTTTACATAAATAATGTTGTTAAGGTGCAGCATCAAAGCAAGCTTTAGGTAGAGTTTAGGTGGGGCTACTCGAGAGAATGCTCTACAACGAAATGTTGAGAATTCTGCCGACGTCTGTATAGCCACCTACATGCTACTCTGCATAAGGAAGAGGATGAGCGATTAAAGGGTCGTAGAAGAGGAAGGGCAGTTAAAAAATGTGAACTTTATATTTACCCGTGATGCGATGTAAAAATTAAAGTTTGGTCATTGTAATGTGCATAACGTATCTCCCAGATCAAACAATTTCAACACCTGACGTTACCTAGAAGGACTAGACGTGTAACATAAACCTCTTCTCGGTGTTAGTGATGCCTGATAACTTTTGTCCATTTGGCGTTCATGAAATGTTCTTTCATCTCTAGAGGCTGGACACTCTAATGGGGTATGCTCAGCTGTTTTATGGCATCACAGTCGTCGCAATACGGATTGGTAGATTGTCGAAGGCGGCATAAATAATTATTTGTAAATGCAGCGTTCCATCGAATACAGTCATAAAGGGTTTGTAGCTGTCGTGCAAGTTGGTTCGGAAATTTCAATCTCAAACGCGGGTTCACCGAATGCAGGAAGGTCTGCTGGTGAATGGGGCTAACTCCAGATGTTTCATGATTCAGATGTTTCATGACAAGCTTAGCTTTTCACCATCGTTGGTGCATCCGTTTTCGTAAAGTAAAACTTCACACAATTCGTTTAGTGAAAAGCTTACAGGAAGTGTCATCTGCTGTCTCATTTTCGTGCAGGTCACAACCTCCTGGAATCCAGTGAAACGTAATAGAGCGGACAGCGCCGATGGCTAAGTGGCGAAGATAACCGACATCTCGAATTACGTCACGTTGGCTCAGAGTCTTGTTCGCGTTGCGAACGTGTTGCAGAGCTGTTGCTGAAACAGTATAAAT
Organism: Dermacentor silvarum; assembly: GCF_013339745.2. Taxonomy (NCBI): domain Eukaryota; kingdom Metazoa; phylum Arthropoda; class Arachnida; order Ixodida; family Ixodidae; genus Dermacentor; species Dermacentor silvarum. Next base: position 236,761,182 of record NC_051155.1, read on the forward strand.
ATGGTTCAAATATATTTATAGAACAACCTGCTTGATTTCATAAAGCCCCGCTGTTGCGCTTGACGTCACCCACTCATGGGGATAGCAGAGTTGACCTGGACATGGAATGAAAATGACAAACGAAGAGCTCTGATGGGTTGAGTAGTAGTAGTAGAAAACTTTATTTGGTGTTTTGCAATGAAGTCCCAGAGGGTGGAGCTCTCAGTCCAGGGCCCCATTTGCTGCTGCTATCCGGCTGGCCCGGTCGATCAGGTATCGCTGGTCGTCGAAGGCTGTGCTCGAAAGAGCGGCTTCCCACTGGAATGGGGAGGCGTTGGGTATTCTAGGTAGGCCGGGGGGTTTGGAGCATTCCCACGTAGAATGGTAGCGGTTTGGGTGTTGAGGAACCACCATAAAAGTCGTGAATCACATCAGTGTAATGCTGGGTGGTAAAGCCCAGAGCAATGTGGAGGATACTGTCCTCCAGGCATGCCCTTTTTTGCAGTCATCCAAGGTATAGGTAATTCGAGAGCAAGAGGCGAGAGTGCCCAAGGTGGGGCATTCGACGATAGTGAGGTATGGAGACCGGCCAGGAAACAGAGGCGCATTTCCCAGGCACGGCGATCCTTTCGGAAGCCGGTATTACGTGCTACTTCAAGCTTTCTCTTGCTCGTGATGATACTTTTAAGCAGAATGAGGAGGTAGTAGCGCAACGTGCCGTAAACCTGTGCTTCATGAAGACATGAGCTTTGTGAAGGAGCCTCATTGACTATATTTGGTGCCCCATTGCGATCCAGCGAAGTATTTGAATATTTGAGATACTGCAAAGATCTTCCCGTACAGTTCCTTTACCTGTGGTGACCAAGATATGCTTCTGTTGACCACTACGCGCCGAAACCTTTAATTTTCACCTACGAAAGTACGCGCCCATCGAGTACCAGTAGGTATCGACTCATGTGCCTGTAGTTAATGAACTGTATTTGACAAGATGCCCTTAGTTCACAGCCTATCTGCAGCACCGCGTTTTACATCATCCTTGGCAACTTAACTTAGCAGATAATAGTCTTCTAGCTTCTGGAGCTAACATAAACTGTAGTTAGAGATAGGCTATGAACAAGGTCGTAGTAAATAAATATTTTTATGTTAGCATGTCTGGTAAATTAAAAAGTATCGAAGCACTCTTGTTGTTCTCGTTGATATTCGGGAGCTCGCGGTGATAAGCGTGACCATGCATTCATGTCTAGGCTCTCGCTGTTGACCTTACGCATCGCCTTTGGAGTTTCACACGAAGTATTTTGAGACAACTCTTGCAGGACCGGCATGACTCGCGCCAGAGGTCTCTGGTATTGCTCTTAAATTCGCTGAAGACCCGATCGCTTTCTCCGCTTGCCAAGCTGACGCTGCGGCCTTCTTGGGGGTGAAACTGTTCATGCTCATGTGTTGCAGTATTGTGATCTCATTTTATTATATTGGGACAATATTTAGAGTTTGCCTCATGGGCGCCATCCCGAATTGAGTATTTTGTTGCCTCGATTGTACATAAGTATTGGTCATGGCTGCTTGCACAGCGGAGGCATGTCGTCTGGCCAGTGCAGACAGCGCTAATATGGACTAACTGGAACAATATGGGACAAATAGAAATCGATGATATTGACTGTTGAACAGCATCTCTTGCAACTCTTTGTCACTGATAACAATGACGACATCAGTGATGAAGCCGGCCCTAGTCCGATTACCATGCGCAATAGACGAGCGGATTTTCACATGCCCGAGTATGCGCACTGCGTGTTCTTGAGTTTTTCTAGTGCGGCTTGCGTCGCAACGTCTAATGTTGCTATTTTCTTCCTGGTGTGAAACCGGACTTCATTTCTCTTCAGAGGGCACTTTTTCAAGCTAAGCATTAATTGAATATCTTCCCGCGTATGGAATTCAATTTCTTTCAGGTGTCAAAAAGCACGTTGGCAATCGTGTAAGTCGGAGGAAGCCATATGGCGGTGACTTGTTCACTCACGTCTTCAGTGGTCCTGCGGTGTTTTCTTCTCAATTCTTTGCCTTTCATGGTGGTGAAGTCGCTGTCCGAGCCCATGGTTTCACTGCTGGGGGAGCAAAATGTTCGAGACATGTCGAAGAAGACGTGCCAATCCTGACACTACAGTATAGGAGCCGTAGTGCGAAGAGACGGGCTCGGCGCCAGAGGTGACATGCCCTCTGTCATCACCACAGACGACTTCCTGTCCGAAAAACGTAATTAGGCCACCACTACGCCGAAATCTATCAGCGCAAGGCTAGAATCAACGTAGTTTTAGTCTTAGCGGTTACTCAAAGTGATTCTCAATTGACATTGCCGCCCGAATGACTTAATGATTGTGGCATTGTGGTGACGAGTACAAGGTGGAGAGTTCGACACTCAGCCATGGCGGCCATATTCCCGTAGAGGCAGAATGACAAAAACATTTGCCGACGATTACGAATCTCCCTAATGCAAAATTTGAGCGCCGCTCTATGCGTGTTTTCATTTCGCGATATATCCACTGGCGCGGACAATCTGTCTTGTGCGGCACGTTGCACACGGAACGAAATGAGATCGCGAGAGGCAGCGCGTGGGTGACGCGTGGGCACGATTCACAGCAGCCGCCGCAGACAGATTTCCGCTCATGCAGCACTTTGTTTCCATATATGGTATGGGTGGACGCGCTCGCCGTATGTCATCGGTGAACAGACGACGGCGTGCTACTCTGGTGCCGACTCGTAGCGGTCATCGCTGCAGAGCCCGTCTTGTGAGGCACTGCTCTTTCTCTCACGCTTTCGCCACACCCTCTTCCTCCGCTTTCCTCCTCGCGCTCTCCGCCGTCCTTCATTCCCCGCTGCGCTCCGTGTTAGTTCTTTCGTCCTTCGCTGGGCTCGTTCGCTCGGTTACGCCGACGGACGACGCCGAGGGACGCCGAAGCACAGCGACGTGTACTGGTTTTTATTTAGGTGCCACTTACAGAACAAAATTAACCCAGAACACTCCACGGTAGCGTCCCTCTTAGCCCAGGTGTAGATATTGGACATTATACCCGATCAGTCAACTTAATTATAGCACAATCACATGCTCGCTTCCAGTGACCACGTATCCGGGAATTGTGAACGTTGTCCCCTCGGCCATCTAAAGAACTTCACCGCAATGCATTAACGTAACCTCATGGGCAGCATAAAACGCATTATATTTTAAAATACCGGCCGAATTTCAACAACTTTCAGATAGCAACGTCGGGAGTGTGCTCCCTGTTGACGATGCACGTTGACGATAATTAGTCGTAGCTTCCCTGCTGCGTTATAGCAGTGTTTTGGTCCGGACGAAAATGGTGCTATAAAGCAACGGGGATGTTACGACTAAGTGTTGTAAATGCTTATATCATTAGAAGGAAGTACCGTTTCTGTCTTCAAGTTGTAGAAATTCGGTCGTTCTCTTGAAATACCTTTTTTTTTAGGAATGAGTGAACAGCAGTGTTTTAAGCCGCATCGATACGAATCGAATAATGCTAGAAGCGAATCGATTCGAATACCGAATATTTTTCGAATACCTCGTGAAACATGTACAGCCTTCTCACCATTATTATAAAAAGATTTTCATATCCTAGTACTCACAACATTAGAAAGTTTCGTTCATTATACACAGCCCTTTATAGGGCATGCTTTATTAAATGCACTAGGGGCGCATTAAGAACAATTAACTAAGGAGTTCGTTCGGAAATTCAGGATTTCTCGAGGATTCGTGGCCATGCATTATTATATAAAGTTTAGGATGGCAGCCTCATTGGTCAATAATAACTGTGTAATACATTCGCGACCAATTCACAAATACTTGCCGTCAGCTGAGATGACAGAGCGAAAAATCAAAAGCGCTCTTTTGCTGCAAATGGTTGGGTCAGACGGTGTCACTGTTGTACAAAATATTTGCGATGAAACGTTTTCATATTTAATCCGTAGAGAGGATACCGGTTCTGAATCTAAAAGTAGTACCAGACAATACCCTCTGACTAATTCGGGTCTAAACAACATTTTACTTCTGCTAGTGATCATGTTTCTGGCTATCTGAGAGACGTAGCTTGCGGTTTATTGTTCTGTACACTGTGAATGGGATGAAAGTTACCACATTTATGCTTAAATTTATTGTTAATCGTCTACAGTCGACGACGTAAACTTAAAATTATGGGGTTTTACGTGTCGAAACCACGATGCGATTTTGAGCCGACGTATTGTATTTGAAAAAATATTCGGATTTTATAATAATGACTATTCGATTCGAGGACAAAATCGAGTAGGACAATATTCAATTCGTTATTCCAAATTTTCGAATATTCGCGCGCCCCTATTTTTTTAATGTGCTGTCGATACAGTTACACTAGTGCATTGCGGTGAAGTTCAACAGATAGACGAAGGGGTAATGTCCAGTATTTCTTGGTATGTTGAAACGAAACGCCAGCAAAACAGGCGTGCCAAATTGGCCTTTTTTTATGCGAGCCCAAGGAAGGGAGCCAATGGGGCTTGCGGATTTAGACGTTCCTTAATATAAAATATTTCTTCAAATCAAGGACCTGAAGCTGCGGTATGAGCCAATAGCTATCTAGCTACCTTCAGTGCATCCATGTGTTGTGACCACTATGCTAAGATATTTTGTTACTAGAGCGGTGCACAGCACCTGCCTCTCCGAACTATCACGCGGCAAGATGCGTAGAAAATGTGCGATTGTTTCAACGCAACCGCAAATGTTACAGGCCAGAGTGGACACTGTCCTACATAAACTGCTATCGGTCTTGGTAACAAGTAACACCCTGGCCCCATGCATTGCGATCCATTTAGATTGTGGCAATATCGTGGCAGTCTAACTGTTAAAAGTGAGCCTACTCTAAGGTTGCCCACCTGACTACCATCTGTGAATCTATACTAACTACAGGGAAAGCGTTGTAACTCCTCGTCTTGCACTTGCTAAAAATAAAATCGACGCTGTAGCAGGACCGAGCTATATCCAGCTGATAGCATACGAACAATATTTGGCCTAGATGTTAAAAGGAGCAGTGTCAAGCGAGTTGGCAGATTTATAATATTGAGAATGTTCAAAATGTGTTGCAGGATTTTCCTAACACTTCCTTTACATTGCTGGGCTGTGCGCAAAGTTGTACCAGTGTGTAGTACTGGCTTGATTCTAGTTGATGACCATGTTCATGCAGCAAATAATTTGCTGTCCAGATAATATGGCGTGCTTCGGTGTTATTGGACATTAGGATCTGCCTTCTAATGTGATAACTTGAACTAAACAACATTTTATGAGCATTCAGATGGCCCAAGTCATATAAATGCTAATATCCAGACTCATAATTGTCCGGAATTCCGCAGTCCGGAATTGTCCGGAATTTGGACACACGCGCACAGAGGACCTATAGTGACGTAGCAGCCCGAGTTGCTCAATGACTATGATATTCTGGTGCTGAACAAAAGATTTCGACACTCAGCCGGGGCGGCCACATTCCGGTAGAAACGGAATACCAAAAAACAGTGCACTTATATTTAGGTGCCACTTAAAGAACCACAGGTAAACGAAATTAACTCAGAACACTCCACGGCAGCATCCCTCTTAGCCCAGGTGTAGATTTTGGACATCATGCCCGATCGGTCAACGGAATTACACTGCAGCCACATGCACAGAGGACCTATAGTGCGTAAGTGTGCATTGTGTCTCTCTCTCGCTTTTAATGTTTTAGCGTCATTCGTACCATCACGAGCAAGTCACTCCCCCACTTCTATAGAGAAATAGCTCTTGCTCACACGTAAGCCAATCCACCTGAAATCAAGATCTCCTATTTCGTGGTTTTGCGGCGATACTGCGGGCGGACTGGAGAGCGGCCGAAATATGATCGGCGTTAATCGGGGCAACAAAACCGCAGCTAATCGCGCGTGCTACGCTCACTAGATTACACGTCCGCGAACGTGGGGAACGGCTCGACTGATCGCGTGCACCGGCGTCAGTGTTGGACGGAATCACGTGACAGCGCCAAGCGGCGCCAAACACGCGCGCGGCACGTGCCGAGTTCCTGGACGGTGCAACCCCGGCGCTGTGTCAATAACGCCGCGGTTCGTGGGACACGCCACGCGTCGGCATTGCGCCCAGCCCCCGATTCGCGGGGGAGGCCGGTTGGCGTCTGGATAGGCTGCGTGACGATTCTTGTAGCGCATGTCTCTTATGAATCCGCGCGTTCCTATAGTTGTGATTTTTTATCGTCTATATATATATATATATATATATATATATATTATTTTCCCAACAGTTTCGGTCGGTGGACCGACCTTTTTCTATATATATATATATATTCATGTAACAGCGGCATTGTGTAGTCGGCAGTAGAGATGACCGCCTGAAGAGATTCGACTGCAGAAATGTGCGGAGCTAAAGGATTACGATTCGCGCGCGGTGCCAGCGGTGACGTTCACTCAAAACACAGTCATGACCAGCACACCAGGAAAAGAGTGTTAACGCGATCAGAAACTCCCCCCCATTCGAATATCCATTACTGAAACGTATTCATTAAGGCTACCCAGCTGGTTTATGGCATCGCTGGCTTGTTCCTAAGTACGAGTGCGCGTCCTTGAAAAGAAAAAAAAGTGGAACAATTGTATACATGTCGGTGGGCGGAATATATTAAGTGAGCGGAAACGAAGAGAAAATTATAAGCTAAACATTGTTACCCTAGAGAGGGGCAGTAAAATACAGAAAGGTAATGAGAGGGCGTAGATGGTAAGTAGAATTTGGACATTCGCATCAAACAAAACACGCTGCAATGTCAAAGCCGCCTGGACGACGGTCACTTGAATCTCAGCAGCGCCGTAGTCGCTTCCTCCGACGACTGGACGCGCGGCTTTCCGAGCGGCGTCCTCTCCGTGGCGGATTTCATCGACCTGCAGGCGCCGCTGCAGCTTATAGACCGCACGTGCGGGGCACCAACAGAGAGAAACCGTTTTGGGGGAACCGTAGTGTCCCGCGATGCGTACGCAATAGGTCACGTGTCGTGACACGCGACGCGACCTTTCCCGTGTGCTGCCGGCGTAAGCGTGGCGGGCGTGCGACGGGGTTCCCGTTTAATTGAGCCGCCAGCCGCTGCGGGGCGCCCCTGACGCAAGCGCGGCGCTTCCTTTCCGGCTGCTCATCCGTGCAGGGAAGCCAAGCCGGCGCTACGGGTAGTCTAATAAAGTCGTCTCCATTTGAGTGACTCAGCAATATCGGATGCAACCCGGATGTAACCCGGCCCACCCGCGAGCCGCCGTCTCCGCGAAAAGCACTGACCGAAAGGCCGAGGTCCCGTTTTGTTCCCTTTTTCTGGGTTATTTATTACCGCGAGTCGCTGTTGATGGATGCTTCCCGCGGTGCCCACGCCTATATAGCGCAGGTGGGGCTGCTGCGCGCGGGCGGTTGTGCTTCGCCCCGGCGATTCGCGACAAGCGGGGAGAGAAACGCGGCCTCTTGCGCGGCCTCGCATATATACCGTGTTCGCGAGCAGCGCTGCTTTCGTGCGACCGCTCGGCGTGCGTGACAGTCGGTGTCCCGTTCGCGCAGGTGGTATGTACGCGATTTAGGCAGCGGGGAAATTTCAGTTACGCGCGCTGTAATTAAAGTTTCCAAATTTCAAAAGAGCTGGTCGAACCTGTCGTAGTGTGCTACACTATAGAACATGGTCGGTGGTCGAGAAAATACCAGGCGATACTATAGAAACCGGAAGCACCAGACGATAGAGACGGTCGGACAAAATAAGAGCGGAGAGGACATTCACTGTCCTCTCTACTTCTGCACTTGGAGTAGCGCATGTCCTGATTGTTTCATTTTTGTTCGTCTGTGTGTTTCGCTCTTTCGTGTTCAAGTGTAATTGTCCGGTACCAAGCCTTGTATTGCGACGGCGATGGTGGTGGTAATGTACGCATTTGTGGCGTCAGTGCTTGCTTGCCTGGTGATGTCAAATACTAAATAACTGGGTAAGAGAATATATCTGTTTCTGAAGATGAGTCTCACCAATAGCCGTATACCAACGCAACAGCTGTGGCTGCACTTTGAGTGTTACTTTCTGTTATGATCACTATGCAGTTCTGAAACTGCAGGTTGCATTTCTGTCTTACCAGTGATAATTGTGTATGCCCACTCCTGCATTGTGAATGTTTAATGCCTGCTTAATGCATATGGTACTCATGCTAGTAGTGTGAAACAAAATAAACAGAACAACCAAGCAACGTAGAGACAGTATAGCTTAGCTGGAATACTTGTCGCATAGTGATCTGAACACGTAATATACTTAACGAGTTTCCCTACGCGGTGTGCAACTCGCAAAACTACTTATAGCACGCATACATATATTCCGTATGTCTGCAAATTACCGGACGCTACATAGAGCGGAAAAGAAAACAAAACTCAGATCAAGTGACGATAAAGGCTGCATAGAATTCATGCACTGTTGGCATTTTCTTTAGACTCAATAGGAAACTTCTCTTGCTCGAAAACTAACAATGTTCAGCAACGACGTCTTCATGTGGAGAAGCAATTTCTTTTGTTCAATTTCTGGAATTGCTGCTTGTAATTATGCTACAGTAGAGATGCATACGTAAAAGTTTCCATTGCAATCGGAAATGCACGTCAGTAAGCTTAGCCAGCACCTTATTTCGGACTGGGCGAGAAGAGGATTCGAGGGAATGTCTTCAGCCTTACCCTAATTTCGGGGGTACACATTTCCAGGGAGGTCATAACTTCGTTCACTTGGAAGAGCGTTGTTGAGAGTACTAAGTCTGGATTTGGGGTCTCACACCATGGTGAGTTGCTTGTGAACACATTACCTATATATACATTTTAGGAAGGCGTAAACGCCTTGGCACCCCACTTCAGGTGCCTTATGTATAACTATAGCTCTCTGTCACGTGGTTTTATAGTACTAAAGGAAGAGAATGCAAGCTGGCCACCCGCCTGTGTTGGAAGGGAACATAAATCAGATGAAGCGTAAAAAGTCCACGTGCGAGCTTTCGATTGAGTACTTCAAGTAAGGCACGTCTCGAAAAGCGTCTTTATCACGATAGGCTTATCTAAGTTGACTGCAGGACAAATGCATCTGGGAGAAATCGCGAATTACATCTTTGCGTCAGGCGAGCCCACCATATATATTATAGCCTTGAATTTTTTAATCAGATCAGCGCATTCACTTCTCTAACGATCCCCGACTACGCTTTCCTTCACCTGTATTTATTTAAATCAAACTAACCCAGCTACAATTATCCGATCTACGCATTACGTTGCCTATTCAGCGCTGTCCTATTCTTACTCTTTTATATAAGGTATAATTACTTGCGTTTGCAAACACTGAGCCGCACAGTCCTCATGTCTCTTAATGTAACGGCTATCGTTATGAGTTCCGTTTATTGTTACGCAATCATCAGCTCCTGCAAGTTTCAGCCCCACATGTGGGTGCTGGCATAGCCTACAGTAACGTTTTTCTGACACTTGGTATATCTTCCCATTTTATGATACGAATATGACGTTAGGAAGATTCATATCGTAATATCGTGAAAAAATATATTTAACGAGATTCTTACGAAACCATGCACTCACTGTCATCACAGCTGCATGTATTTCATGAGGAAGCCGGGGATGGGGGGTAGTTGGCATTCCACCACATTTGACGTGTACGATGCATTTCTGTTCCCGTCCTGTAGCATGAAGTTATGCGTGCGTTGTCATCGCGTTCCTTTTTCGACGTTTCTATTTCCAAACTGTGTCCGGCGCAAGGCATGCGACATCCCGGTCACGGTGAGCGTTTCACTGGGCGGTTTCTGTGAGCCGGATGTTTGGGACAATGACGCAAAGAATGCAAAAAAAAAGAAGAAATAACTCGTGCTCACGGAGGCGCAGGCAGGTGAGTGAACGTCATATGCGGCACTATGAGGCCGCAGAGGGGTATGCGGGAAATTCGATACGCTGCCCGCGTACGTTACGTATATGCGCTCCACAGAGAAAGAAGAGACACATGGCAATAAATTGCGAGCGTTGGTAGCTCTGTTGAGAGAGCCTCGAACGAACCACCGCGTTTGAGTCAATCTAGGAGCCGCGGGTATTAAGAGCTAAGTGCCGAGGACGTTTCAGTGGATAATGGTGGGCACGGTTAATAAACGCAAACGAAATTATATATAATGATGACACGGGCTTACTCTAACTCGTGTCTGCTTCCTTCAATCATTAAAGGATGCGTCTTTATGAGAAGGCCAGCCACGTTAACCTAAATCCAACCACGTTAACCTAAAACAAAGGCGCGAATGTCTCGACCAATATCACCGCTGACTTACCGCTAGTGTTTACGGCTCCTGGCGGGTGCACACACGTGCACGAACCCACTGGCGCAGTTGCCGTGACGTGATGGATAAAAAAGAGAAAAAGGGGAGGAGAATGGGGAGTGGAGATGCGCATTCAGTGTAGAAACGCCCAGGTCCGTTCCCTAAGAACTGTTCGACGTTTATCTCGTTATTTCTCTTCTCTCTGTTCTGAATTCGTCACACCTACAGATTTTGAAGTGAACTCTGTACAGAAATTTGTGATATATACAGAATGACGCCACACGGCTCAAGTATAAAGCGTTAGTGGAGGCGCTAAAAGTAACACAATTACTTTTATCGACATCTTTTTTTTTTCCCCTGCACCAACCACCACGATAGCATTGAAGCTATAAAGCTTCAGAGTGCAATATCGGGAATTTCACTTGCGCACAGCTCAATTCGCCCTTAATTCTTTCTCCTCAGGACCTAAACAAAGTTCGTACTCACTCACTCACTCTCGACGAAAGCTCTACAAACGTGCCGATATGCGTGGTCTGCCTTTCTTGTACCGGAATAAAATTAATGACAATTTAAATGTGACAACATATATGACGCACACTGCGCTTTAAATGTGCTGCTTTAGCGATATAAAAAAATGTGGCAGCGCGCCCTTACTGAAACGGACCACTTGCACATTACGAAACTCCCAATGCGTTAGAACCCCCCCCCCCCCCCCCGCTTAAATTTCCATTCCTAGTCACACCTCGCTTCCCACAGCGCGTACATTCTTTTTTTTTTTTTCAAGCAGCCACGTACTATGCTTAGAAACTGCTCCCCCCTCCCACACCCACACCCACCCACACACACACACCTTTGCCTTAAAAAATACATTTTTAACAACGAAATGTCAAAACGCATTTCTTACAACCTAATATCATATATATATATATATATATATATATATATATATATAGTGTTTTCAACAATGCTTGTATTTCTCTGTTGCGTAGCAGCGATAACAACAGTTCTTGTTTCTTCTTACTCTTCCTCTACCGCTACTTGGCGCAGCACTATTTCCTTTCGCTCTTTATTGAAGTTCCCGGTATTTTGTGTCCCCTTCTGAGCGCAAATGCGTTCTATCCCCAAGTGTCGTGCTAAATTTCTCGTCAAGCAGGTCCCTGTTATGGATCCCCGTCAAAGTCCAACAGCGCGAGGAGACGAGGTGCAACTTTCCCAAGAACGCGACAAACACGGACCCAGACTTTCGGGTTTGCTGTAAAGCCAGTCCCCACCTGTGTAGCCTTCTTGTCGGATTCCTCCTCCGTCTCCTCACCCCGTCAGACGATCACCGAAATTAAAAACCTACTAGGCCACCAACAAGCCATGAAGAAATTCATCTCTGTTATGCAACCTACTTTAACTGCATGCAATTGCACATTCGAATGGGCTTCGTCCTTTAACTTGTCACAGTAAAATTACTTGGAGACCTCTTATAAGTGTTTATTACGCACGTATCTTCTACGTTCAAATAACTTGATTGTGCGATGAATTAATCGTAAATTTTATTTCTTCCTCGAGAATGCAATCGCAATCTTCAAAAAATTGATCAACCCGCTAAGGTTCGCTGTACCTCGCAGAATTTCATACCGAATAATATTGCGCCTCTCGTTTCGTTTCGTATTATTTTAAAGCTCTCTCTCTCCTCTCTCTCATTTCCTTTTCTCCTTACGAGAACGAGCTGCCGTGCTTCGAATGGTTGTATAAAAAGAAAATAGATCAAAAGAACGAAGAGGAGGACGCAATAAACTAACGGCGAGGAGGTCACTCTTCCTATCTGCTTCTCTTTTTTCTCATCGCACCGCGCGTACACGTGTACAGACAGCCGCTGGATGCGCTAGAGTTTGTCGTGTCCAGCGCCGGCGGCACGCGGGCTCTTCTCTGCGAGGTGGAATGGAAAGTTGGACGTGATACGAGGGAGGCGAAGAAATTTCGGTACGGGGTTGCGTGGGGGGAGGGGGTAGGGGGAGGGGCAGCAACAGTATCGGCCCGGCTGCGGGCTCCGCTCTCTCATATAGAGAGAGCGAAGCGCAAGTGAACCGCGCGGCCGACAGAACAGTGTTCCCGCATCGGGACGCCTCGTCGAGCGAGCCCCTGTGAGCGAGGAGCGCCGCATGCCGAGCGTGCGCGGCGGCGAAGCGCATTCCAGGCTCGTAATAAACTCGGGACTAGCGCGCGCGCGCGCGCTCCCGCGCGCGGCTGGGAGGAGAGAGCCGGACAGGACGCCTCCCTTTTCCGCGGTCCTCCCGCGCACTCGAAACCTCGATCCGCGCTCCTCGCGACAGCTAGGTAACCTTTATTGAATAAATTCCGCGAGTTCGTGCCGCGCAGCCCCGGTGACGAGGGGCGGCGGCCGATGGGAGCAGAGAAAGACACGAACGTAACGTACAAATACTATGCAGTATACGCGCGAAGTGTTTGGCGGTGCGGGCCAACTTGCGCGCCGAGAACAACACGTGTCGTGGGGTAGAGACGGAGGGGTGAGGGGAGTCTATAGGAGCTACGGTAGCGTCGCCCGCGGATTCCGCGGGCAAGTTTTCCTTTCCTTCTTCGTTCCTTTTTTTCCGTGCACTTGCTTTTGTCATGGCGGCGCGTGCGCGTGTCGCGGCGGTTGCGGGTGCGATACGCGTAGCCGTCTGCTTCGAACCAAAGATTCGTGGTGGGAGGAACAATTGGAGTTTTGTGTGACACCTCATCGGAAACGGATTGACACGCGGGAATTTCTGATGGTTGGCTGATGATAGCTGGCCCCGCATTAGTCTCCCATTGGGAGCTAATGCCGCTGGTCAGGGTGGCTGGCTGAGTCGCTTTCTAGCTGCACGAGAAACTCTGCATTTGCGTTCGACCTACACAGCTTTGTAGCAACAGCACAGTGTATCCACGTAAGTTAGGTAGAGAAAGGAATAACTAAATTCGAGGGGGACTCCATGAAATCATCCTAAATTAGCCCACAATATGAGTTGAATACGAAACAAGGATAACAACTTCAGAAGATAGGGACTGCGCGACGAGCGACGGAATGAAAAGCTCGATACGCGTAACATAATTATACAGGAAGATGACAATATACATTAGAGATCAAACACTGATACATGCATTCCTTAGAAAAATGAAGTGGAGTTTGTTTTGGTCATGTAATGAGTAAAGGAAATAATTGGTGGTCTGTTATGGGTACAAGATTTGTACAAAATGGGTACAAGGCAAATGAAAACGCAATAATGGATGTCAACAAATTAAGTGACGTGACGAGATTGAGGAAAATGCAGGCACACAATGATGGAAGATCTCTGGGTAAGGCCTTCGTCCTACAGTGGACATAAATGAATTATTCGTGATGATGATGACCATAAGGTTGCGTGTTCGATTCACGTCATGCTCGCCCAACTGTGGCAGTGCCCCGAAGAGTGAGCCACCACGGCCACGCTTTATTAGGGCTGGCCAGCCACGATGGTGATAATCCCGGCAGCAGTATTGTTGGACGTGGCCTCTCGGACCGGGCGCGCTAGCGTGTTCTATATGTAAATGTAGAGCCTAGATATTAGTGGGGACACATACATATCAACAACAAATCTACACGCGACGTTGTTCGTCGTCGGCGGGGTTGTAGCCGATTGTAGCGCTGCCACATTGACAACGACGACGAGTGTAATAGCGTGATGGGCGTCTTTGGGGCGCGCATTTTGTTTGCAGAACGGAAAGTTGGAGAAATCTGATCTAAAAAAATAATTTAAAAAAGAAACTACGTGCTGCTTGGTTGCCCAGTTTGTTACTACACGTTAATTGGTAACTACTACACAGAGCCAGGATTTCTGTTCTCTGGAAACATGTGCAGGGAGCATCATAAAATTTTTTGCTATATAGAGACAGACCAAACGGTGGTTCGATTTTTTCTTCAGCGTTGTTACACGCTCCAATCGAATTGTCTGTCATATAGATTGGCAGGGCGCTGTTTGAGGGCGACAATGAATCTTTGAAGGTCGCCCTCTTTAATTTGGTCTCATTGAGCGATCCCCTTGCATGCTACCAATATTATTGCGATAGCAATTATATGGACAATCCAAGTGCATTTCTGCCATCGTCATGGTCGTGGAATGGGTCGTGTACGTCGCTGTAAGGTTCCGTAATAAAGTCCAAACAGGTAACATCGTCGCCGTGCGTCGTACGCTGTATGTGCGAGTGAAAGCTTTCGAGGGTCAGCCGACGATTGCGGCTCAATCTCGCGCGCGCGAGGGAGAAAGGCGGGGCGGAAGCACGCTTCTTCTGTCGCGCGCGAGGCACGGGTTCGGGGAAGGGGGTTATTCGGGCGGCGGCAACGCGGGCGCCGGCAACGCGGGCGCCGGCAACGCGGGCGCCGAAAAAGTGCGCGCCCGCGCGGGCCTCATCTTCAAAGCGATCTGCGATGTGGACAAAATGCAACCAGCGCCGGTAGCTTCGCATGCGCTGTGCTTTCCACGTTTAGTTCGCGTTGAAGCGAGAGACGGCACGATGGTCAATTCGCTCGCTGCTGCTGCTGCCGCGCCTCCTCACACCAGCTTATAGAAAGCGAGTTTTCGCGGTCATCGAGTTAGATGTGCTCATGTTGACCTGTGCACTCGTTACACCGTGCTCGTTAATTTAGTTGGTAAGCGAACGTTAACAAGTTCATACGGCCGATACAACAACTATACCATCCTTAGTTCGCATGGTTGTCTACTAATTTGCTATCGCAATCGATGTTTCGCCTTTCGGGTGAAACTGCGACATTTTTTGCTTCCTACCGAGTTGAAAACAACAAGCACAAGAAATTCTTCCAAGCCATTGTAGGGGGAAAAAAAAGAAGAAAGGTCGGGTTAGCAAAGCGCCGAACGTGTCACTTCGTCTCGCAAGTGTTTAAGGCGGTTGCGTTAATGCTATACACGGCTAACTTCCAGACACGCTGAAACGCTCGCGTCAATAATGCAGTGAAGTATAGAGTGTAGCGGCTACACACATCAAGCTGCAAAACTTCCTTCCACTATTACTTTTCTTGCGAGCAAAGGACACCAAGCGGGAGAGCGTACCGCAACGATCATCATCAAAATATATACACCGAGAGGAAATGTCTCGAGCTGTCGACTATACGACGCGAAATCGTTCCTGCCGTCGGAGCTTACAGGGCAGGCAGCTCGCGCCAAATCAAGTGGGACCCATTATTTCTCTAATGGCCGAAAAACTCGAACTGTGTGCGGACGGCAGCAAGCGCGGCGCGCCTTGGCAGAGGAAAGGAAATCGACGCCGTGAACGCTTCAATCGCCGCAAAAGGGAAAGAGAGCGCACGAGAGATCTACAGAACTGTCAGTGCGACGGCTCCATGACGCGCTGCAGCTCCGAAAAAACAGAGGCGACTCTTAACAAAAGCTTTCACCCACGAGGAAGCTGAGAAAGCGATTTGTCAGTATAGATGCTTCTTTTCTTGCTTACTCGTTGGTATCTTAGCGCGCGCGAAGCGCCCTCTATAGCTCTCGTGCGAATCAAACCAACAAAAGGAGGAGCCGGAGCCGCAGTGTGTAAGCGCTCGCGCGCGCGCGCCCGCTCACTCCGCAGAGTTGGCGGCCGTTTTTACAAACTTTGTGCAGTTTTAAGCCGCGTTTATCGAAATTAATCGTTCCGCAAAAGTAAAGCGAGCTGCCCGCGTGTAACGCAGCCGCCCCTCACTGGCTGTTGGTTTCTCTCGCCAGTGTTTTTTTTTTTTCTTTTTTTTTCGGTTGTGTTTGTCTTCGTGCCTTTTACGAGTCGCGTTTTGTGAGAAACGAGCGATACACCCGCGGAGAGACCAGCCCGACAGCGCGACCGTCCGGACGGGCATCGCCGCCTGCGCCACTGGCGACGCTCGCCCAAAGTGTCACTCCGTCTGGCAGCTATTATTTACCGCGCGAGCGCTCGTCGACGACTTTATCGAGTTGATTAGTGCACTTCTCGGGAGGATTTAGCCGTCTCTTGATACTTCAACCTTCCCCGGTCGTGTGTGAAGTCGGCCCGCGCGGCCCTATGTCTTTGTATTCTTTTATAGAAAGACTGCTTATGGAAAGACGGGTTGCTGTGACGCCTCTTTCCTGCGATTCAGAACTGTGTAGTTTCGAGTGGGCACCGAGCTGTGTGTGAGTATCCGACACTTTCCTGGCAGTCGCTTCCCTCGTGCTCGGTCGCTTTGCTCACGTGGTATATACGCCGCGTCTCACGTTTAAAGAAAGCGATTGAATCTCCGCATTGTGATTTTTTTTTTTCGTCTTCACTTCCACTTTCTTCTTTCTTTTCTATCTCTCTCTTGGTCTCGTTCCTTTTCAGACATTAGTTAATTTCAGTTATGGCACGCTTATCCAATTCGAAAACTGTATTAATATTCTATTCCATGTGAGTTGTTTTCAGCGAGTCACGCTTTCATCAATAATGATACATGTGTGGCGACAAAATGAGCACGAAGTACGCTGATGTTACAGCTAACGTCCTTGCGCGCTGCGGAAAGAAAGTGTTCACTGTTAATTGGAACAGCATTTCATTTCGCCGTACATTTTGAAGACGTGTGTTTTGGAACTGATACTATAACGGGATCTATAGCAAATGTGTGTGATTTGTATTCTGGCCGCCTTAGCTTTAGCACCTACAAAACACATCCTAAAGTTCTTACCTAAAACGTTAGTTATACTAAACTTTACTTCACTACATCGTGTGATGTGATTGTCATACCTATAGCTTGAAGACCATCTCCTCCTACAATGTTGACGAAAAAAATTCATGAGCCATTCCACTCTGCGGAGGTGGATGACTAGCAAAGCTGTTTAGCGCACGACACAGAAGTGACACAGAATTTTGAACAGTTAGGTATGAACATATTTATTGTCCCGATCGGTGATCATTGTGACGATAAGAACGCACATACATTCGCGTATCACCTCTCTTATTAAATCTGTCCGTCACGTAACACGGACATACCCCCTTAGGCAAAGGATCATACCCCTGCAAACGCGGCCTCCCCATTACGACGACAGAAGAGAAGTGAAATTCCACGCTGGAATGATGAGCGGCAACGGAGCCAGCTGTGTAGGAAGACGACGACAAACGCGTGAGCAGTGGCACGAGCGCGTTCGCGCGGTTGCGCTGAGGGGCGCCAACACTTTCCCCTTGGTCGCCTTACCAGACGCACACTACGTCACACACTACGTCACACATTCACTGAGACACGTCGTTTTAGACACAGGTGGCCGTTAAACCGAGCTCCGACGCGAGCGGCAATATGCGTTTTCTTTAGTTGTTGGCTCTTTCACTCTCCCTTGTTAGGGGAGAGGTTTTCCGTGTGGACGCCATAAAATTCCGGATCCTAGCAATAGACAGCTTCGCTGTAAAAATCAGGTGTTCATTTTTTCTGTGCTCTGTCTAATAATCACTTGTATGTGCCTGTGTATGTTATGCGGGTCCGGTCTCAAAATGTTACGAACCATAAAGGCCGCAAGAAGACCGAGTCGAAGAAAACGGCTGAATGCCCTTGGTGGTCCAGAAGCGCAGCCTGAATTTTCCGGATGAAGGCAATTATTTTTTAGTCCATTTTTAAATCGCGGGATGCTGGGGATGACGCGCGGCGTACCCTTTTTCCTACATAGAGGAGAGACGGTGATGGTGTTGATGAGGATGGTTATTACTACTATACGTCTGGGTGAACTGAATACAATCTCGTCTTCACGTCATGTTCTCCGTTCTCAGTTTCCTCTAAAGATGCCAATGAACCATACGTATTACAGCAATTTATTTATTATTTGTAGTGAAGCTGAAAACAAAACCCGCCGGGGTGCGCTCAGTCAGCGAAGGCGTTGCGCTGCTGAGCACGAAATCGCGGGATCGCATCCCGGCCGCGGCGGCCGCATATCTATGGAGGCGAAATGCAAAAACGCCCGTGTGCTTGCGTTGTAGTGCACGTTAAAGAACCCCAGGTGGTCAAAATTAATCCGAAGCCCTCCACTACGGCGTGCCTCCTAATCAGAACTGGTTTTGGCACGTAAAACCCCCAGAAAGAAAAGAAAAAAAGAAGCTGAAAACAAGGAAGTGCGGTGGCACCGAACGTGCTCGCGAGCAGCATAACAGAGGTTCAGTGAAATTCATTCAACGCCGATTTTCGGTTCGCGTCACTGCCTCGCCCCATCGTAAGCATCCTGGACGTAGCGGTGACCACCAGAAATTAATTTATTCATGTCGCATACCATTTCTTACCGACGGTGCCATGGAATGTGAAAAAAAGAAGAAAAAAGAAGAAAAAAAAAGAAATGGAAGAGGCAAAAGTACGTCGAAAGCAAGGAAATAGCCGAGATTGCTTCTTATACAATTCAAGGTCGCATTTGTGAATCAATGTTGTGTTTGCACAGACGTGTGCTGACATCCCTTCGCATTTTGAAGATCTTAAATGTGTGCATGCCCTGACTGAGAAGTGCCTGTGCCCTGTAGTGTTGTTCGACCTTATACGTTTCTCGCTGTGTCATTTACAATACACATTTACGAGCATGTTTTATGCCAGCGAGCACGCGTTTCAGAACTTCAGAGTATGTGGAGAACATACAAGATACCTCACGACACTCATTTCTTTCATTTCGGGCTGTTCTAAAGGCAAAATAAAATACTTTGCAGTGAGAGTGTATATGTTTGACGAAGAACATGGAGAGCTGGCGCCTGCAGAAACGATGGCTAGCAAGTCAGAGAAAAGGAGCATACAAGCGAGCAAGCAACTCCTGAAGTCGTGATCTCTCTCTCTCTCTCTCTCTCTCTCTCCAAAGTTCCAACGTTGCGCTTGTCCGACGCGCAAGCGCAACTTTTTTTAAAGGTACGTCGCGTTAGAAATGATGGTAAGAAAAATCCCGTATACAAAGAAAAAGAATCGCAACCGCCATTCAAATAAAAAAGAAAATAAAGAAATAAGAAAAGAACGGAAAAGGTACAGTTGCATCGTTTTAAAACAGCAGCAGAGGAATAAAAAGAAACACAATTAAACGTTGACACCTAAATCAAGAAGGCCAAACTTTTCAGGCCCATTTATCTTCGTTAAGGAATTATATCGTGTCAAGGTACCTCTCCATTTTTTTTCTCTCTCTCTCGCTCTTTCAACTTTCTTCTTCTGTGCTCTCCTGAAAAAAATAAATAAAGGGAATAGTGTGTAATGCGTTGAAGAAGATAACTTTTCACGCAAACCACCGCCGCCACCGTCGCTGCAGCTATACTGCGCAGCTTGACACTTTTCCAGTGCGTTTCGCTCCCGTTGGGTGTACGTTGGTGCCTCCTACTTTCTCGCGACAGGGTATTTTTGTACTCCTTTTTTTTTTTCAGCTCTGTCTCTTTCTGTGTTTGTGTGCGTCGCAGTTCACTCCTTATACATCCTTTCAATCTCACTTCGATCGGGCTCTAATCGTTTGCTTTTTAAGAAAAGCTCTTCGCGTCGGAGGAGTCGAGAGAAAATTTGGGGGCTGGGAGTAGGGGGGGGGGGGGGGGGGAAGGGCGGTTCAGTTAGAAGAGAGTGTCTTCTGAGTATCCGTGGAGCTGCTGCCATGTCACTTCTCTCCCCTGTTTCCTCTTAAACTCGGCACCGGCTATACCGCCCCCTTTCATTCATTCTTTCTTTCTTTCTCTATTTCTTTATTTGCGCGTGACGTGCGGGAGCATCCTCGCGCATGTGCGTTTTGCGTGTGTGGGATATTTTATGTTGTTTTGTGCGAGTTGCGATTGTTGGCCATTGTTTCGTAGGTGTTAAAAAATGTCGCAGTTTCGCCCGATAGGCGAAGCATCAATTGCGATAACAAATTACTAGAGAGCTATACGAAGTAGGGATAGTAGTTTTATCGGCTGCATAAACTTGGACACGTTCGCTTACTAATTGAATTAACAAGTGTGGTATCAGCGCTCACAAGCAAACATGAATAGATCACACTCGATGACCGCAGACAACCACTGTCAAAACGCTGGCGCGAGCAAGCGCGGCAGCCGCAGCGAGCGAACGTTCATGTGGTCTATCGCTTCAACGGTAACTGAGCGGCGAAAGCACAGCGCATACAAAGGTCAGAGCCGTGTGGAGATCGCTTTCAAGATAGGAGCGCGCGATAGCCCGCACCGGCGCAAAGTACAAGTATGCAGTTCTAGCCATCGTAGCAAAGTAGAAGCCGCCGCCCCCCCCCCTCCCTCCCACGCTGCGTTCCCGCTTTCCTCCTTTCGCGTGGGAGATTGAGTCGCCAGTTTTCCTTGCGCCCGGTTACAAGATACGCATTTGGTGCCGCAGCACAGCGTCGCCCCCCTCCCTCCCTACCATACCCCCACGGCCTTTCGCGCGCCGTGCGTTCGCTCTCCGTGAAAGCGCGCGTCCCCCGTGCGCTTTCACTCGCACATACGGCGCGCGGCGACGATTTTATCATTCTTGGACTTTATACGGAACATCACGGCGACGACGACGTCAGAAATCCGCTTGAAGTATCCATATAATTGCGTGCTATCGCAATAAAGAGCGCATCACCAAAATCCCGTACTCGAATATCCGTCCAGAATCATCGGGTGAAAGGATTTAACTTCATTTATTTTTGTCACATGTTCGCACGTTCATTCGCGTGCATGTAAATTATGGCATAAGTTGATGTTTTTGGAGAAATTTCCAATATCATTAGTCTTTTTCTGACAAATTTTTCATACATACATACATACATACATACACACATACATACATACATACATACATACATACATACATACATACATACATACATACATACATACATACATACATACATACATACATACATACATACATACATACATACATACATACATACATACATACATACATACATACATACATACATACATACATACATACATACATACATACATACATACATACATCTTGATATTGCAAGCTAATGTATACTTCAACGTATTCATCCCTGTACATGCACCGTTAGAAGCACCTCTTCTTTCGACACCCTTGTGTCGATTCTCTTAACGTGAGCATGCGTCTCTGTTAACGTGATTTTCTTAACGTGAACATCAGGGTTAATAATCCTCTGTGAAATTTCGATAAATATTTGCCTATTTGTCCGTAGAGACTGGACGTTATTCTCAACGTTCCTTGGCGCGCCAACGAAAGCTGCAGTAGGACAAGCAAACAAGCAATAACGGAAGAAAATATCGCGAAGGGCTTCACTCTGACAGCGTATACCTTGAAGTGAAAAGCCTTCATTAGGCGTTTAATTTACAAGCCAGGTCATGCCACCTGACGCAGGTATGAATACACCGAGTGAAGGAAGCTGCGTTTTTGCACCACAGCCACAGAGTCACGCGCCTAAGTGCTGTGCTAATAACTTACCAGCTAGTCAGCCGCTATTGCAAAACACAAAATGAAAGAAAGCCAACATTCGGGCAGGAATATGCAAGGAACCCCAACTCAATGCAAGCTTCAGAATGTTAAAAAAAGTGGTGCAGCAAAGCCAAATGTATTTTAAACAGACTTATACACTATAAAGCAACCAGAAGGGAACCGAATCTTCAGAATGCATGGAACAAAAACGCACAGGGATAAAATTATGGCTGCAAATTAAAATAAAAACGAAAATTTTGTCGAAGATTCACTCTTGCCGAGTCCCGACGACGAAAGCGGAACACGGCGCAGTGAGCAAGCATTGAAAAAAGCAAGAAAAAAATAAAGTCTAAAAAAAAGCACAAGGGCCGTTTAAAGAGAGACAGAGAGAGCACCAAGAAGAAGAAAGTGAAGGAAAAGTCGCGACGGCCGGCGTGCCGCGCTGAGATGCATTAAAACGTCAACCGACAGAATTGACATTCTGTCTGGAAGCGCCGAGTGGCTCCCGAACCTTTGCTACGCAACTTCCCACTTTGCCACAACTTCCCACTTTGCTATATACGCAGTTTCCCAGCGAGACTCAAATCGCCTCCTCTCTCGGGCACTTCTTTCTTTATTTTTTTTTAAATCCTCAAACACACCGTCTTTGCTTCTGCGCAACTGTTTTCTTCCCTTTCGGGAGGAAGATTTGGGTCTCTTTAAAGAAAGTAAATATGAGAAAGGGCCATCGTTTGGTGTGGCTTCATGCGTTCGTTCCTCTCCTTTTCGGTGCGTAACAATGCCGTGCAAACTGCAAGCTCAGCACGCTCGACTGCGCTCAAACGATTTTAATATCATGATACTCCATACACTTCCTTCCGTTTTTTTTTTTAATGCGAAAACATTATATGCACCCTTACACGAAAATTCATCGTAGTCGGCGTGGCCGAAATATGGTACCAAAACTGGCCGACAGTGCAGAGTAAAAACACGTCAGAAAATGCTCGGATTGATGTCAGGTTTCTCAGGGAGGTTCCTGTAAACAAAGTAACTTAATGGCTTTGATGAGAAAATTTAGTACATTTCGGTCAGGGTGGGAATCGAATCCGGGCCTCCAGGGTGTGAGACGAGCACGCTTCCGCCCCGCCACGGCGGCTACACGGTTCTGGCTGACTAAAGGTGGGCCTATTGCGTGCTTCATTGCACACGTCACGTCGAAGCTATCCGGCTAACTAAAGGGGATGAGGTGGCGCCACGTCATGAGTGTATAAAATGAGCGCGTTCATGACGTTCCGAGGTCTATCAAGCTGTATAATGCTTTCGCGTTCCCACACATAAGCAGTCTAAGTGTCTCTGCTGAATTGTTTTTTCTTTCTTTCGAGCTCTATAGTTGTCGTTCTGTGAGCTTCAGGCCATATAGAGTTTGACACTCTATACGTCAGGAAAACAACGACTCACCTTGCCATTATTTTAGTCACCACGGAACTGGCACATCGCATAACAAGTGAACGCACAGTTGGTCCAGTTTCACGAGCTATAACGAAGTCGGAAAAGGTACAGCTCGCTCCAAACTGTTTTTCCCACTTTACCGCGAAACTGCAATTGATACGCAAGTTTCACAAAAGCTGTGACTGACGGCCGCTATTTCGTCCGTGCAAGCATGAAAACGACAACCAGCGTCGTCGAAATTTCGCTCTCAGTCGCGCTTGCCAAGGAAACGGGTAATTCGGCGGGTTTGTTCAGGTTCTTCGTTATAAAAAAAACAGCGTGTCACTAGAATATGAACCCAAAAAATAAATTAAAAACATCAGCCATGACTGGCTTTTTAATTGTGCATCGCTAAGACAGAACTTTCTTTTCTTTTAAAGTTGGCGTCAGGGGAGACTCTGTTCTTTCCCTATTCGGTGTTGCGCTGTTTTGCCAGTAAGGAAGAAACTATCGTGCTGAATGCATCGCGCGCTGCTATACGAAAATGTGCAGGACGGAACCGGCGACCGAGAAAGCGGCCACACACTGTCCGAGGCCGCGCGATATCAACAACGCTTCTCTCGGCCGCGTCGGGCTGGAGAACCAGCGACAGCGGCGAGTACTGCACTCGACGCCATCTTGAACCGTTCTCCCTTCGGCGCCCGGGTGTCTCCCGCGCAGACGTCGCCCGTACTCGAACCCTCCTCGACGCCGGCGCCGAGAGAGAGCGCGAGGTTGCCGAGGAGAGAGAGAGAGAGAGAGAGCAACATAGCTGGCCAAGGAAATGAGCCACGTGGCAAGAGCGACGGTGGGCGGAGCGGAGCGGCGCGCTGTTCTCGATTGGTCCCGTCCGGGAGGACGAAGGAGGGAACGCGCCTCCTTTCCCACCCGTCCCTGATCAGCGCCAGCCATCGGTACCGGCGTGGAAGGAAGAGCCCGGCAGCCCGATCCCTAAAACGCTAACAGTTTCCCCTTTACGTGCAATCGCCCGGATAGCGAACCTGACCGATCGTTGGCGGCACCCGCATATCGGCCCGCCACCCCGACTCCGAGCGTGTGGAGTGGTGTTTGTTTTTGGACGCACGTCTCGACCCCCTGCAGCATCTTCCCGTCGGTCGTCGTCGTGCTCGGCTGCCGCCAGCTGGTCGAGAGAAGGGGGTTCTGCGTCCGTGGAATCGCCCGCCTAGCGTCGCGTGAAAAGAACCCCAACGCCTTCACGATGCGTCGCGGCGCAGGACGCCACCGCGGTCAGCAACGCCGGAAGTCAGGTGAGCGACGAAAATGACATTATTGTTCTTGCTCTCTCGAGTCGGCAAGAGAAGTGGGTTCGGTTGTGCCGCGCTGCCCTGCATCGGCGTGCACTCTTGCAACAGGGGGCGAACCCGGGGAAAGGGCATGGAGAGGGAGGAGAAGGCGGGCGGAGGCGTCTCGCTAATTGCTGATTAGGTTTGATAGCCGGAGGGGACGACCTGATTAAATTTGCTGGATTAACGCATTCGCGCGCCCGTAAATGCGCCCATTTGCTCCGCTTGCGTTGTTGCGTTTCCCCGCAGCCCTCGTTTTTCCTTTCTTTCGCAGTCTTCGCTGCTGGCGACGTTCTTCGCTCGAAAGGGTAGATTTTTCTCCACCCCTTAGCACCCTCATCTTCATTCCGATTTGCCTGATCGCTTTCCGAGCAAGTGGTATCTAAGGGTCAGTCGAACGTGAACTTAAAACGTCCGTCTGTTTATAGAGGGTACCGATGAGTAGAATCTGTACTCATTTTGAGTGCACTGTAACTATAGTCGCAAGTTCTGTGCAAGTAAACGGTTTCGATCAGCATTCACTGAGCGCCTACTTTACCACCACATTTCGCATGTGTTTCTTGCTCCTCAAGTAAAGCTTTCGGTGGTTGTTAAATAGCTGGAGAACTTCGCAATATATATATAAACTTTTACTACTCTAACTTCTTTTTCGGAAAGCAACCAATCATGTATAATATGCCTTTGGCTATAAACAGGAAACTCCGAACCTAATTCCCGCCCTTGCTTTTGTTTACTGCATGGTTAGCTGTTCTGACGTTGTCATGCAGTTTCGTGACAGAAGTACTCGGCATATCTATACTGTGTCTTCTATAAAATAGCAAATAAATAGGCCGATTGCAAGCGAATGGAGCACACAGCTATTGGCTATCTGCTTTGGCAAGAACGTCTTTATTTTCATGTCAAATATTCCCAGCCACATTTAGAGTAAATCAAATAACGTTCTGCCACTTTGTATAAAGTGAATATGTTATATAAATGGGCCGCAACGAAAGTGATATAAAGCCGTTGGCGTTTGCGTGCATAAATGGCTGTGAACGAAACATTGTTAAGCGAGAGAACAGCACCACACACTGTTAAGCGCTGACAGACGTTCTTGAATTGTGATGTCACGTGCATTTTTAATACTATAATGAATGACTGCTGCCTGGGCCAATTCTGTCTGGCACATGAACGTCACACATATTTGCATACACGACTGCATATATGTTATTCGCTCAAGCGAAAGGGGCAGCACATGTGATAAAGTTTAACAAATATGATGATGATGATGATGATGATGATGATGATGATGATGATGATGTTGACAAACGCTCGGCGAGCTATTAGAACGCGAAATTTTCCAGGTCACCTTTAAAGTTCATTTTCAGTTTCAATGAATGGCAGCCGTCATATTGGGAACACTTGAGCTGGCACTTTCCTTTTCTTTTCATTTCTCAACCCAAAATGCGCACACATGTCATGTAATTATGTCTGTCGCACTTCATCTCACAGGTACACGTATGCTTGAAAACAGGAAGAATGCTTCCCGCGGTTTCATATCACATTTTATTTATTTTATTTATCCCTAGTTTCGGCAGTGATGCTAAACGGTTATGCACTATATACAAGATATAATAAACATAACTCATGTACAAAATACAAAAAAATATCTTGTAGAAATATTATATTCAAGGCCAAACACTGCCAGTGTAAACAGGGCTAAAGGCGCCGACCACTTGCCGAGGACTCATTCTTCCTAACGCGAAAAATAGGAATATGCGCAAAAATGAGCAATGTGAACAAAAAGAACACGCGTTGGCACATGCAAAGAGTGACACAAGCAAAATAAAATAATAACACTAAACAAGTTATTAAAGGAGTGACTAAAAACAACAGTAGAAAACGTTATTAACAATGTACACATGCGCGTCGCTTGAACTTCGAACTCATATTTGCACTATAGAGAACAATCTGATTATCTGGCAACTATGACGTAACACCATGCGTTTGGTGGCTCCAAGATGTATAGGGAAACATTATACTCCATTGCTGCATAAGAATCGCAGCTCGGGCTGTGTGTGTGTGTGTGTGTGTGTGTGTGTGTGTGTGTGTGTGTGTGTGTGTGTGTGTGTGTGTGTGTGTGTGTGTGTGTGTGTGTGTGGTGTGTGTGTGTGTGTGTGTGTGTGTGTGGGTGTGGTGTGTGTGTGTGTGGTGTGTGTGGTGTGTGTGGTGTGTGCGTGTGTGTGAGTGGGTGTGTGTGTGTGCTGTGGTGTGTGTGTGTGTGGTGTGTGTGTGTGTGTGTGTGTGTGTGTGTGTGTGTGTGTGGTGTGTGTGTGTTGTTGTGTGTGTGTGTGTGTGTGTGGGTGTGTGTGTGTGGTGTGTGGGTGTGTGTGTCAGCTCTTTCCTTATGACGCTTCCGTAAGTTCATATGACAGTCAAGTGTAACGTACAGGCAGGCGACGATAGTTGTGAACATTACCAATATATTATCAAATAAATCATAAGAAAGGCAACTGCAGAATACGGGATGTGGAGGTGTTGTAACATGTCCTCCCGCACGTTATTCCTGTCACGTAACAAGAAATATAAGCACACGTCATTATAAACACCGGCGGCCCGCATTTCGATGGGGGCGAATGCGAAAACACCGTGTACTTAGATTTAGTGCTCGTTAAAGAACCCCAGGTGGTCCAAATTTCCGGAGACCCCACTACGGCGTGCCTCATAATCAGGTCGTGGTTTTGGCACGTAAAACCTCATAATTTAATTAATTAATTAAGCATTATAAACTCCCTCTACAACTATTAAAGAGCGGGGAGGGTCCAGATGCTTTCCTTTAATTATTCGCCTACTTGAGTGCGACAGTCGGCCACCATAGGTGCACTCGTTTTGGCGTCAGTCACCGAGTTATTGGCGGCAGTTCGGCATATCTAAGCTCAAGAGCCGCGTCTATTGTCCTCGCACACGAGTCCTGTGCAACCATGCAGTGGAGATGTCAGTATCAGCGACTCTTGGATTAAAAGCAAAGCTTCATTTTCGCAATGCTTTCCTTGTCCTTTGCATCCGGTGTCATCAAATGGCTGTCGCTTGGCTGAATGCATCCTTCTCAATTCATCCTATTCCTGTCACTTTGTGTCCAATGTTATGTAATGTTGGTGTTTCTTTTTAACTTCGCCGTATCCACAATACCATGCCACCCGCTTCTTCCTCGCTTTCGTAGTGTCAAGATCTTCCTCGAGAATTTGGCTTGCCAGCTCTTCTCACGTCGACATTGTTTCCTGTTCCCAATATGCACAGAAATTATCGTTTTGCCGATGTATCTCTGACCAAGCAATCGTGGTCTTCTCTTGAACCATGGCTCCGCTGTCCCCGACTATAGCACTGTTTCTCGAATGCATACTCGTTCGGAACACGTTACTCGATCGGCACAACCATTCATGCAGTGAAGCGGCCGCTAAAGGACGACTAAAATCTGCAATCAGCTTTCCATCTCACGAGGAGAGCAGTGCAAAACTTGTCAGCGCATGAAGAACAGCAAAACGTGTGCAGTCAGTCACAGATGACGGACATTATCTGCGGCATACACTCTTGTACAACGCTAATGCCGATATATTTCAAGTTGACCAACATCTTTCGTGGACATAATATCACGAATAAATACCTCGAGGTATACCTTTGCATGGTAACAGTTATTCGACAGAGCATTTGGCGCGACAGATTAAGCTTATCGCTAACCGAGGCGCAAAGTTTTGTTTTATTGACATGAGGGCGATGCTTTATCTTACTTTTATGCTGCATGGTAGACCATGCAGGCTGGTCATAACCTGTCATTTCTTCACCAAAGTTAAGAGTGAGATGATGCGATGAATCGGAGAGAAAGCGTGGACTTTCTGCGCGCGCATTGGAAATGTGAGAAATATACTTATTTCAATATGTATATAGATCTCCTGTCACTTGAAAGGTACCTGACGTTGTGTTACAGCTCAATGCAAGGTTCATTTGCATGCGTAATAAAGAAAGCAGTCTATAGCGGTAATTTCAGCATTCACATCTGTTATAGAAGCTTTCTCGAAACATATATTGGCAGAATGATTGCAATCGTACAATCTGGCATGTGCGATATTAGCGACTCCAAGCGATAACACCTCTCGGAGATGGCGGTTATCCTCCGAAGAACAACATTTGCATAGGGACCTTGTCTAGTTGAGACGAAACTCCGTAAGTAAAAACAGATGATGTCGAAGTATAGTGTTTCACTTAACAAAAAAGATGCAACTGGTAACTCCAAAGATTACTGTAATCTGTGATCATATACATTACTGGTAACGCCGTTCCTGGAACGCCGTTGTAGATTGTTCATTGTCATCACAATACCAATTCTAAACTGTATAGAGATCTGCGGAACCTCGTTAGGGTGGTAAGAATAGCATCGCGCCCGAAAGACGACCATATCAGACTTATTTTCTTTTATTTTTGTTTAGGATCGAGCGTTCCAATCTTGTGGCGTGGCTGCAGGGGAGAGAAAGAGACGCTACGTATTATGACAATGCGAGTTAATTGAATGCTCTTACGAAGAAATCATTCTTTCAATTACATGCATTACATTTGAAGTCTAGGTTTTGACGAAAACTCGTCTGGCGAGGAAAGAACATGGCTGAAGAAACGTACACTCGCGCATTGCGTCTTCCGCCGCATATATAATAAAGACCATCATGCATTCGTTCGTTGTGAACAAGGCACCCGTATTGGGCGCCGAAATGTCAATCTGGTCAAGTTGGTGAGTGGGTACGTTTCTTCAGCCATGCATTACATTTCAATTACAGGAATTACATGTTCCAACTCTCCGTATAGAAAATGTGGAAGGGCCGTGTGCTAAGGAAGACATTTACCCGCGACTAACATGGAAACACACATAAGTAGAACGATGGCATTTTAAGCATTGTTAGCAAGGTCGTATATTTCCTGGTATAAAGTAAACCATGTTTAAAAAAAATGTAAGTAAGGCACTACGAACGGCAAGTTTAGGCTTGCACCACTACTGCACGCGTCCGCGCGAATTGAAAAAAAAAATCGGGCATATTCAGGCTTCATCCCTATGATACGCCCGCAGGGTGCTGTGAGCGCTATGTCAAAAGTTCCTTGCCTATTGCGCGGTAAAAAGAGAAAGGACGTATATATAGAAAGGCATGGGAAGTTAAGCAAAGGTTAACTATATAGATAGATACTTCTTGGTAAAAGTGCTCTGGTAAAGAAGGGTTCTGTGGCACGCTAAATAAAATGACCTTTAGAATAGACCAGTGCGCGTCGGCGACCTTGAAGCGATGTCAAGGTCGCTCTTGCAGACAAGCGCGGCGCCATCTGTAACTAAAAGGCGGTAGCCAAGCGCTGTAAAAAGGCGCCCACCATCTCTGAGACGTGCGCCTCTGCCAGGAAAGAAAGTCCGTTTTTTTTTCCTTTCTTTTTTCGTCTTTTTTCGCTTTTGACGACACTTCTCCTGTAATCATCCGACGCCTGCAGTTTTCAGAAGGAGAGGAGCCGAACGAGACAGACTAATTTCTTGTCTGGAAGCTCAATGGCGACGACTTGCTCGTTTCCTGTTCAATGTGCCATCCTGCTTTCTCTGTCGCTCGCACCATTTCTTCTAGAAAACAGCACTCGACCTTGTTTTCGTTGGCGGGCTTTCGGAATCATTGATTCTGTATGGCTGCGATGTGTTTAGGGCGTGCGCATCGTTGTACTGCACAAGGTTTTGATCTGCATGCTCTATGAGAGCC
This sequence comes from Dermacentor silvarum, assembly GCF_013339745.2. Classification (NCBI taxonomy): domain Eukaryota; kingdom Metazoa; phylum Arthropoda; class Arachnida; order Ixodida; family Ixodidae; genus Dermacentor; species Dermacentor silvarum. Next base: position 236,791,370 of record NC_051155.1, read on the forward strand.
ACCGGGGGAAACATTGCTATGGATTTCACCGCATAACCTCTCTCTCGCTTAGTTAATTTAAATTAAGAAAGGGGCACGTTTTGGGCTGTCTTGTCTGTGCTAAAGGCTGGTATCTTGCTTAGCGGCACGTTAACATATGCTCGATGTGCTGAAACATTCAAGAGCTGCATGGATCACGCAACTTCCTGATGCTGCTATGGTTCATGTTATCCTGCGTATCTTGTACTCACTCCGCGTTAATCGTTATCGCTCTTAAACTCCAGACACGCGACACTCCCAGAAGGGCCCACGGGTTTAAATAGACTCGGTAACCTCACTTTTCCGTCCCTCACTATAGGCCACGTTCAGAGCACTTGCTTTCAAAGCAAAGTGTGGCATGAATGTTTTGTTCGTAACTATTGCGGAATAATCCGTCATTTATGAGATAAACGCGGACTTTGCGACGTGCTTTTTATCATATAACAATGCATTTTGCACACAGCGTTGATAAATTTACTGGTCCGGCACAGAAAAACACAAATCTTGTATATTTTGTAGATTCTTATTAAATTTTTCCATTCTTCGTTTTTTTTTTTTATAATGCGTCGCAGGGTGGCCAATCTCAGCGATAACGACAGCGCAGTGGCGTCCCAGTCAATGATGGAGGAACGAAAAACGAAAAAGATGGTTAGAAAATGTGACCTTTGCTCCCAATAAACGCCTGGATCGCGAAAGTAAAAAAAAAAAAAAGCGCTATGTGCGGTGACATCAGCCTTTCAAACAGCTCCGTCGCAAAAGAGCCTTGCGAACTTCAAAAAACGGCAGAGTGTTGCCGAAAAGTGCATTAGCTTTGAGACCATGGATGCAGTAAATAATTCGCTGGAGTGCACGCAGACCAGACGCCAGCGCCTGGAAATGCAGTGGACTTCGTCGATCCCACTTGCTTGACATTCCAGCGACGACTGGAAAGGGGACAGCCTACAACTCGGCATTGATTACATAAATAAAAAAATTAAGAAAAAGCGATCGTGCCCTCCAAAATATAATTGCATAATATGCAATGTATTCCCGTTTAATCCCTACCTCAAATTCGTGGTTATCTATTACGTTGAATACTTCCTGCAGGCATGCAGTGAATTTCAATGAACAGATTGTCTCCATGTCATGAAGACATCGTTCTTAACATTTATTTTTCTAGTTGCGAACAGTCATGCCAGCTCCTGAATCCATGAAACTATGAATTCTGAACTGGTTTTGTAAGTTAGCAGATACTAAAATGAAAATTCCACTCGCACAAATCGAATGGCTTCCCGAATACTACTTGTCACGCAAAGGATGGTCAACCGCTATACGACTTGAGCTTCGTACGATCAATAACACGGCTTGATGCGTGTATATGACCCGGGCCTGGAGTCACGCTAAAGACACTTCTAGAAGGAATTGCGGGAGATATTGGAAGTACACGATTATTTCTGGTGAATAAAAATGCCACGTTCCCTTTCAGCGCTGAGGTCTTCCTCGTCGGCTAGAGCACTATAGTTCTTTCCTTGGGAGGGTGTGGGGAGGGGGGTCGTTGCGAGGGGTTGCACGATTGAGAAGGAGGTCATCTCATGTTTTAATTTGTGCAGCACAAACTAGTAAAAGTCGATAAATCGCAGTCCAAATGTATACATATTGTCCACACTAAGCTCGCCACGAATCGTTTTCAAAGTGTCGCGCTATTTCTCAACTTGCAAGCGAGGAAGGAATTATTTGGTCAGTCTTGGCCTTGCGGACCTTTTTAAAAGCAAGAAACCGGATGCGGCACATTTCAAGCTTCCAGAGCTGTGCCAGCTAAAACAGATGCCTCCGCTTTAGGACGCGATTCCGAGAACCACGTCCGCGACTCCTTCGGGCGCGCCTTCGAGCGTGCGACCGCCGGGTCACCTTCGCGGTGACGAACACTTCCTTCTGTGTGGCCCCAAACCATACGACGCCAGCGCGTCCGGTCATTCCGAGGCTCGTCCGGCGTCTACTTGGTTGGCGTCGCCGCCAGCTGACCGTCTGGACCATTGTCCACTTCCCCTTCGTGTTGCCGACCCGCACCCCAGCGAAAGCGGCAGTCACACAGCAGTGGCGGCGAAGATGTCGACACATTCTCCTTTTTCACTTGGAAGTCGCAGCACCCGTCGGGGGAAAGTTACCGCGTCCTCGGCCACTGCACCGTGGAGTGACGGTGCTGCGACGTCAGGTCAGAGAAGGCGCGCGGTTCTTTCACCGGCGACGCTGGCGGTCGGGACGGTGTTCTGCGTCTGCAATAGGTCACTGTGCTTCAGAAGCGTGCCGCGTGGCCAAAGGGATTATTAGAAGAGTGGTTGAAGGCGGGGAGCGGCGGAGCGACGCCAATTAGGGCGCAATGGGCTCCGCGTGTGCTATTCGAAGGCGACGCGCCGACTCGTTTGCTCGGCTGGTCGGAAGAAAGGGAGAGAAAGGAAAACCAATCCGTCAGTGGCGGGACGCTCTGTCGCCGCGACTGCCGCATTCTGGAGCTAGCGCTTGAAATGGCCGATTTCAGTGTTTTGCAATAGTCGGAACTTTCTTCGCTTCATAAATATTAGCGTCATCCAATGTCCGGTCTAAGTGCCTGTAACTGCCGCTTCGCAGCTTTGTGAGTTTATTCTCGGTTCATACCTGCATATATGTATGAACCCCACATGGGCAGTATAGTGTGTCATGTTTTCCATTTCGTGAGCAAAATATTTCATTTTTTTTATATGTGTTGCAAAAGGTAGCTATTTCTAATAGATATCAGAAAGCCAAACAAAACATACGATAAGTTGTGGTCATTTTCCACTCAATATTGCAATCAACCTTCTGGGCGTTGTTCACTCGTGAAAGCTCTGCTCTGCACAGTGTAAGCTGCAACAGAGATTAAGCACGTTGCAGGTGCTAATATTGTTTCGTAAAAGCGAAAGAGAAATAAAAAGAAAGCTTCTTAATCGATGCTGTTCTATTCGATACTATACCTGGGTATCAGGTAGATGTTATGAAAACACCTGCTTCATTTTGCTCAATTTAATTCTTAAATGGTTTCCAAAATCGTTTTCTTTTTCTTTTGGCGCACCTTATTTGCGGCGTTTTAATACGACTGTTCTAAAATATTTGAAAACAATCTTTAGTGTAACGTGTTATAACTCAGACGCCAGAAGAACTAATTGAGAAAGTATATTAACTAGAAATGAGACAGAACTAACAAATGAATTTGACAAAATTCAAAAGTAAAGAATGAAACAGAATACGAATAAAGGAATATTTTATGAGATGCATCTAAATTCTTCTATTATCTTAATTTATTGCTTCATTTCTGAAGACATATTTGCCGTTTTCTCAAGACTCTTACTGTGACATAGAGACTCATTGAAAGTTATCGCTTTCACATCGTATTTAATTTTCGTGATAAGTGGAACAGACGTGAATTTTCCGTTGCGTCTGTGGTCATGCCCCGCTAAACAGAGATGAGCCCTACGGGATTTTCTTGTAGACAGTAATTAATTCATTTGATTTGTAGATTTTAATGAACTCTCTGCAAATTGAGTGTTCGATGTGAGGATTATGCTTGAAAAATGACATTTGTGTGTCAAGCGTATAATAGTATTTTATTGTACAGTGTACATGAGCTTTAGCTTTTCCTGGTTTGTCTTCGTATTTTTTTCTCTCTTGTTTATATTTCTTTTTCATAAACCAAGTGCGTTCGCTTGTTGCATTATGTGCGTACTAATGGGGAAATGGGCAGTTACAATTTCTCAAATGCGTATTGGGACAGTTGGTTGTAATGTTGCCTACAATCCCATCTGAGTTTATTATTATTATTATTATTATTATTATTATTATTATTATTATTATTATAGTAGTAGTAGTAGTAGTAGTAGTAGTAGTAGTAGTAGTAGTAGTAGTAGTAGTAGTAGTAGTAGTATTTCCTGGGCACGGTAAGTAATTGATTGATTGATTGATTGATTGATTGATTGTTAATGTTACCCTAAGACCAAGGCCATTACAGAGGGGAGTGGTGAAAGGGAAAGCATATAAATTAAATGCGACAACTAAAGCAACGTATTAATAATTCCAAATTATACTGCGCTAGCTGATAATTTGCGAAATAGTTTGCAAATACGACAACTAAAATAAACAATATAACATGTTAGTAATTCTCCATTATACAAAGTTGGCTAATGCCTCGTGGAAGATTTTCTTATCGACAATGTCGACAACTTCACCGGGAAGGTGGTTCCATTGTTGCGATGATCTATGAAAGAAGGACTCACTAAAATTGTTGGCTTTGCCTGTATGCATTCCGTCTTTATGGCGATGATTGTAAAATTAAGTAATTGTGGGCGGTAAAATGAAGCAACTGTAAAGGAAAGAATAGTGATAAAATTTGCGAGACAGGGTCGAACGTGCTGTTGTCCTACATGATGCAATTGAGGGAACAGCTAGGTTACACCTCAGTGAAGTTATGCACTAGCGATACGGTTATAATTTGAATATATGAATTGCACTGAACTATTCTGAACAAATTCGAGTAAAAAATAAGCTTATCATGGCATGGGTCCCAAGGCGGCTGCAGCGAATTCTAACTTAGGACCCCTTAATGACTTGTAGAGTGGTAATTTTGAAAATTATGGTTCTTTTAAAGATTACAATGCAAGTAACTAAGCATGCTGCTTGCTTTGTCGATTATATACCTACTGTACAAAATCAAAAGATTTGTACTTATAGTGGACATCTAAGTACTTGTATGAGTCAACAGGTTCCAGATGAACTTTATTCCGTTAGTGAGTACGAAGGGTATTGGTTTTTCTGTGCGCATGCATAATTTACATTGATTAATATTTAGTTATATTAGCCAAGTGTTACATCAGTCAACCATATAGTCCAATTAAGGTTGAAAATAATTAGTGTTGTCGTTAGTAATTATTTCACGCAATATCACGCAATTATTGGCAAACAAGTGAACGTGTGATGTCGACGGAAAAAGTAGGTCGGTAACATAAATCAGGAAAAGAAGGGACCCTAGTACTGATCCTTGAGGCACACCAGATCGAACCTCAGTCAATGATGAGTGATGGTTCTTAGCGGTAAGAAATTGACAGTATTAGTAAGAAAACGCTTAATCCATTTCAGCAGGTTACTGTCAAAGCTTAAAAGACTTAGCTAGAAAATAAGCAGTCTGTGGGAAACCGTCGTATTTCAACGACGGTCTCAGTTCCTTTCATGAAAGCACGGGCTGTCATTGACACGAGAATCCATATTTAATCAGCGCTTTATGAGGACAAGCCGCAAGTAAACAAAATATTCATGTTAGTGTAGTCTTCATTGTTGATGCATGAAAATATATAGATCAGATCATTTGTGGCTGAACGAGTCGAAAAGAGCAAATTCTGCGCTTTGAAGTGCGATATTTGAGCTGCGCCCTTTGTCGTGTACGTGTCTCAGCTATATGGTTCCTGTACATTTACTTAAGATGGCCCATCAAATCACATCTGAAGGAAGAACAAGGATGTTTCAGTGGCTATATATACCCTCACACATTGTTATCTCATCAGGAAACGAGGTCGCTGATGCTCTGGCGGCGTCAGCGCACAAGCTTGACCTCACAGATGATAATTTATGCTAATTCGACGATGCTAGACGGCGTATACGTAACCACCAACAGCGCTCACACCCACATAAATGTGTAGCCAAGGGATTGTACCTATACACCAATCTCTGGCCGTGCTTTCACTCGCCGCAGTAGGTCCCTCAAGTTACAAGTCGGGTGCGTTAATGTCACTCATCGCCTCAAGGACGTTCGCCGAGCTCTTTGTTTTTGACTTGAGGACCCTACAGCGAAACGCTTGAGCACTTGTTGTCAGAATGCACACATGTTCTAATGTTGTCGCCGTGTGCTTCTGACCTACTTGTAACTACTTAATTTTGCTAAAACAGGACTTAATGATTTCTTCTTCGTCTTCCTTTTCTTTTTTTTTTTTTTTTTTTGGAGGGGGGGGGGGGGGGGTGTCGTGCTGCAATTTGATATAGCATCGCAATGATCTATATGCTGGAATCTTGTCAACCATGGGACTATAGACTCTCTTCTGTAATGCTCATACTTGGCGAGTGACTGTGTGATGTGATGTTCCTTCCTCTCTCTCCCTCTCTTTTTTTTCTTCCTTGATATTCTTTTCTTTCTATTTTAATTTTTCTCTTCTCTGCAAGTAGGTGGCGATGGTGTCCCACAATTAATTGCTAGCCCACTTGTCTTTCTCTCTTTTTGTTAATTGTGTATGTTTACATTGATAATAATAAGAAGAAGGAGAAGTAAGCATAAGCTTTCATTCACTAAAATGGCATTTGTTAGCATAAGTATAGTCTTCTGTCCAACCTATAATTGCTGAGTCATCGGCATCTCAATGATGCCAGTGATGAATGAAAAACGAAGGAGATCATATGGTAACCAGGACTTTGCAGCCTCATTAGTGTTTTAATTTTATGTTTTCTTTGATTGAACATCACAGTAAAGTGATAGTAACGTTAGGAGAAAAAGCATGACAAGCTTCGCCTTATTTTTACCGAAGCGAAATAGGTAAACAACTCCTTACAACGAAAAAGAAGAGGATCACTTGCTCGCACCTTGTCTATTGCATTATTACTCGAGCGATTATAATGGCCCTATTTGACAGCTTGCTTCGTTTTACTAACGTCCCAATAGGTCCAATTAATTCAGCTCAATTCATTCAGAAACCAGTATCCGCTTAAAACTTTCTTTCTATTCTTCAGGCCTTATGTTTTCGGTGCTTGCTTTTACAGTGCACAGTAGTTACAGTGTACTTTAACCTCGTTTTGTGTGTGAATCAGTTAATCGTGTGTGTAAGTAGTTTGTACGTACATCGGTTACGTGAATACATCTGCCAGCTCTTCTAAAACTGCTATTTTTACTTCGACTTTATCGTGAATAAGAGATCTAGAGCAGAAACAGCGCAGAGATCGAGAGTGTCCGTATCTCTCTGTTTTTGTCCGGTTAGATTTCTACGCTGCCTCCGTTATAAGTACGGCGTACCGACTAGGCCAACAAAAAAAATTTAATACATATATAAGGTATCCGAGGAGATGCCTGACATTTAGTATGGAGGTGCGGGGTGGTCTTTCTTTTTAAACTCCCCTGTCTTACTCCTTTTCTTGAATGACTGTTTTCCGGTCAACGCACGCTCCTCGCCCAGAAGACACTCTGTTGAGCTCTACGCCAACAATAAACTTGCCTCCGTCGTATAGGACGCGAGTGGCATCGCTGCCCTGCCTCGCCGTGAGTAGCTCAGAGAAAGGGTGCTCTCTGTCGGGCTTCATTGTGACTGAGGCGAGGCTGAGTGAAAGAGCGGCGCTTTTGACGTCCGCACGGCCGACTGCGTGAGGGGGATTTTGGCGCGTCCCAGGAGGCAAAAGACAGCATTTACTCTTCGCCGGCGCCTCGAAACACGTTCGGCGCCGACTAGGTTCAGCCACCCACGCACAGTTGGAGCCACGTGCACGGCTACGGCCTGGCTTTTCTGTATTAGCAGACCGCACCGCCGCGAACGAAGTTTGTTGACACCAGCAGGGTGCGGTAGCAGCGGTGAGTCTCGCCGAGGGTTCTTAACGACCATGAATGATTCTGGCATTGCGGCTTTTAGAAACTGATATTGTATTGTAGAGAGAGAGAGAGAGCAACAGCACTTAGCATGGCATGCAGTGCGTGCGTGTGTGCGCGTGTGTTTACGTTGTAGCGTTCCATTGACTTGATTGATTGACTAGTGCTTAATTGCAGAAGCTGCAGAACGTGCAGTTTTGTTGCTGTCCTTAATTTATACTGTTACGTTTGCTAAATGTGCTTTATCGCCGGAACGTATTTCATATCACCTCGATGTTATCATCATCCGAGCGAGGAAATTAATTGTTCAAATTTCCTATTTCTCACTGAGTCTGAGGGGCTGAGTCTCTGGGGCTGAGTCACTGGGGCTGAGTCTTTCTTGCAAATAATCTGATGCCCTAAGAGGGCAGAGTGTTGACTGAAGTACGCTGAAACACTTGTGTAGTGCATATTTATGCGAACGCATCAACGCTTTGCTTCAGTTTTAATGCGAAAGCATTATATATGCCCCAGTACGCGAAAATACGTCGTGGTCGGCACGACCGATCGATGGTACCAAAAATGACCGACGGTGCGAAGAGTGAAAACACGTAATGCTCGGATTGGCTTCATACTTTTTAGGCAGGGTCCTGTCAACAAAGGAAATTAATGACCTTCAAAAAAATTCGGTACATTTCGGGTCTGTGAAGTGGGAAGAAATGCAGGCATCAGTGCTCTCATTGCAGCAACTGCTCCATGCAGGCGCGAGAAGGTACAAAGGTACAAATGAACTCCATCCAAGAAGTGTGATCGAAAATTGTGCATTACGATAGATCGAGTATACGCTATAAGCGCAAACTGGGAAGCGTCCGGTAGCCAACATATTCTTATTAGTCAATTGTTATACATATGGGACAGTGAGAATACTAAACGCTTTTTTTTTAATCTATACGTCTTCGACTTGCGAGCAACAATGTCCACTATAAACACCTTCGAAAGCGTTTGAAATCAACAGTGGCGCACGTGTACGGTTGACGCGTTTTAATTAGAAGCCACAGTGTAACAGAGCCAGCAGGCACTGAAGCCGATGAGAGCGTGCGGTGAACGACTTTTTTTTTTCATAGTATACTATCTTGTTATTATTAAGTGAGCTTTCAGTTTGCGTTTATCTTCACATTTGTAATTTTCTTTTTGCTGTTTGCTTTGATTGACGGTAATTATCAATGTTGTTGGCGGCGAATGTGTAATTTGTTCAGCGTTTAGCGCAATGCGAGAGTGGTGAGTTGATGTTAAACGTTACCTTGTGCGCACCACGGCTGTTTGTCCGCAGAGTCCACAGAACACACAGGGAGACGTATTTGGTTGAGGCGTTGTTGTGCGTCGTTGTTCCTAATCTCTGAGGGGGGTTGAGTATTATATTTGCCTCACATAGCACATCGCATCGTGGCAAAAGTGTACAAAAGAACATTCCCTCAACAACGGCAAGTTATCAAGGGGACTGGTCTTGCGCGTTCGGCTGCTGGAGCGGAGTGTTCGGACGTTTGACATACGGACGAGGCAGCGCAGCTTGCTTCACCCCCACGGCTGCCGGCAGAGACGCCAGCTCCAAGCGCTCTCTTCGGGCTTTGTACGATTGTAATGCTTACGCTATCGCAGCCCAGCGCGCGACCTCCACAGCCCAGTACCTGTATTTTTGTCGCATAGGAGTACACGCACAGCACGTGCCATACGCACAAACAGGGGAACGCCGCCGCAGCGGCAAGGTTAATGGCAGCAGCGTACAGCAGCGTTTCACTTAGCGCCATCTGGGGGTGTTGCAAGAAACCCAGCGGCCCGTGCGAGCAAGAACATAGCAGCGCCCGGAAAATCGGGAGAAAGGCAAGGGAAGCTTCGCTTTGAAAGAAAGGGGGGAGATTAAAGTTTATTAAGCAAATACGAGGTCTGTTAGAAAAGTATCCGTCCTTTGGCCGAAGAAAAGAAACTGGCATAACTGCAGCGTTGGAAACCTAATCACCCTCAAGGTAGTCTCCTTGGGACTCCACACACTTCTCCCAGTGGTGCTGCCATTGTTGGAAGCATTCCGAGAAGGCCTCTTTCGGAATGTAGTTTAGCTCAGCTGTCGTTGCAGCCATATTGCCCTCTCTTGTCTGAAAGCGCGCTCCTTTCAATAGCCTCTTGATTTATGGGAAAAGAGCTAGAAGTCGCAGGGGGCCATGCATATGAGGAGAGTAAGGAGCCTGTTGAACTACAGGAGTCTGGTGTTTCGCGAAAAAAGTCCGAATCAAGTGCGAGGAATGTGCAGGAGCATTGTCGTGATGGATGCGCCAATTTCCTGTTGACCTTAACTCCGGTCTCTTGCGCCGCACAGCATTACGTAGGCGACGGGGGAAATCCCTGTAGAACTCTTTGGTGATTGTTTGACCCTGTGGTGCGTACTCGTGGTGTACCACACCGCGGGAGTCAAATAAAGCAGTCAGAATCACTTTGACGTTGCTGCGCACTTGGCGGGCCTTCTTTGGTCTGGAATGCCTCCACTGTGACGTGGAATGCCTCCACTGTGACGACTGGGATTTGGTTTCCGGGTCGTACCCGTACACCCAAGACTCGTCACCAGTGATTATGGTGTTCATGAAGTCGGGGTCACTGTTTGTGGAATCCAGCATGTCCTGTGAGACTTCAACATGAAGTTGCTTTTGCTCCACCGTGAGCAGCTTCGGCACGAATTTCGCCGCAACTCCCATGGCCAAATCTTCGGTCATAATGGAACGTGCAGAAAAAGTGCTGATGTCCACCTCTTCCGCAATTTCTCGGATAGTCACACGACGGTCCCGCATCACCACAGCGTTCACTTCGGCAATGACCTGGTCATTTCGGCATGTTGATAGCCGACCGGAGCGTGGCTCGCTCTCCACCGATGTGCGGCCGTCTTTAAACCGGTTGTACCACTCCTTAATCTGTGCTGTTCATAGCATCGTCACCGAACGCCGTCTGAATCTTCCGAATAGGTTTCCACTTGGCTGTCGCCCAGTTTCTGGCAAAAATTGGTGCAGTAGCGCTGCTCCAGTCGCTCCGCCATTTTCCTTGCAATAATAATAATAAAAAAACCGACGAGAGCACTGCGCACTACCTCACTCAAACGCTGCGTCCCAGCGACTGACGCTATCGGCAGGCGGGAAAAAAATCGCGCATGCGCACGAAGGTTCAAGGTCGGCTGATGCAAGCGAGCTTGTTTCATATCCATCAGGTGTTTGCAAAAAAAAAATATTAAGGTTGGATACTTTTCTAACAGACCTCGGTACAATTTACGGCTGGTGGTAGCCGTATACACACGACCTCAACATGAGCCTTGTGGTATTCTACACCGTTAAAACAAACGGCGAGGCGACAGAACGGCATTGTTGAATGTTGTCCCTTCCTCTTCTTTCTTCCTCACCAGGCTACTTAACAAATTTTGGTTATACGCTGTAAGTTCTTACGTGCCATCCAAAGAGTGTTCTACCCAAGAATTTTTCAAATTAGTTCATTAACAGCAGAGATAGAAATATTTGAAGTGCCGCGAACCCGTGATTTCAGGAGGCGAGCGTCACCGCCAACATGCGAGCGTGTAGGCGCACTTGCGCGATAGACGTCGACTCTCCGGCTGGTAGCACGGCGCCCGTGAGGAGAGGGCCAAAGGGCGTTTGGTTTAAAATTTAAGCTCTTTCAGCGGCGCGTAGGCATGCATGTAATACTTAGCAGACACGATAATTCGCCGGCAATTTATGTACTGCGCTTGTCAGCTCAAAATTGCCAGACCTGGTGAGGGGCCCTTCAAAAGCGTTAGCAGTATTCGACAATGTCAATTTCGAACTATCCCTACTTCTTGAACTGACGGTGCCACAGCATATATTAAGGCGACTGACTAATGCGCTATAATATTTAGCATGTCAACCCTGAAGTAACCCAACACATTACACCAGTATTACTGGTAGGGGTGGGCTAATTGTTTACCCACGTCTTAGTTAAAGCAGTACACTTAAGGAAAAACGACCGGAGTAATTAACGACCAGAGCAGTTCCAGCTTGTCTCTGTCGGTATTTCTCGTGTTCCCGCGTTCTTCCAAGCTCACTGCTTCAGTTAATTATACGTGATTCGTCAATGCGCGCATTCTCGGTCGCGTCAAGCAGCGAGTGCCGGTCACTCTTGTACATCCTTGACCCTGAAGTATGTGTGTGCCCACTGTCGCAGCAGCTCCTCTCGTCCGATGGACGTGAGGCGAGCAGTCCATCAGCAGCAGCCGGCCGCAGCCCCCGTAGCAGCAGACCCTCTGCAGATGCGCAGCCCCATGGCCGACCTCCACGGGGGCCGGCAACGGGCCCTCGAGCTCAGCCTGCACCTGCTCAAGACTTACTCCTACAACGCCGGCCTGCAGCAGACGCACGAAGGTGTGCAATCTACATACGTAGTACATCTCTCGTGCACGTGGCTTTCGCACTAATCCACCCAATTTGCATGCAACTCAATGCACGTGTTGTACGTCTGCCAGTAGTATGTGTATGTGGCGGGTGGCAATCGCTTGGCGCTTTCTTCAAAGTTGTGGCGCAATCGATCTCGTTTGAAATGGCACAGGTTCTATTTCTGGGTTTTCAGTCGCCTCGTGTTTTCTTTTTATTTATAATTAAGTTCTTTACTTTTAATTTGCACTTGTTCTCAGTTAACGCCGCATAACTAATAAATGTTTAGCAGACGTTCCTGCTGCACAGTGCTATTTTCTTTTTCTTTCTGCAAAATCCATCTTCAAGGGGAAATTAACAATGCTTCTCATCTCCAGTTTTAAATCGTGTTTGTGCGGCAGTCGCGCCACGAGATAGCGCAGGAGTTGAGCCTCCATCTTTTCTATCGACTGCAATCACCGACCGTAGACTATCCAGCGGAGCGTAGGGATAGAAAGAAAGACATCGCCACGCCGAACCCGGCTGATTGCTTCAATATTAAAGTTACCCATGCACTTGCCAAACTTGCCTCGTTTCACCATTCCTGTTACTCCAGCCTTTTCAGCTACAAGAGAGCCTATGTTTGTTGAAGCTCAGTTTACTCGTTCCCGTATGACAGTAACGAATCCGCCCTTTCTTTTCGCGTCGCAATAAGCACTTCTGTCGTACTTTTATACGGGTTCACATGTGCAACTCAGTCCTGCATAGCTGCTTGCACGAGGCTCGGAGGCTCAGGCGCTTTTGGCTGGAGAGAAGCATTCAAAGCGACGCCGCTGCTCCCTGCAAGCTCCCGCCGCCACCGGGTCGCGGTTTTCGTGGGTGGAGTCCACGTCGGAGACGTCAGAGTGTTTCCTTCTCACCGTCTTCTCCCTCCCGCTGCTTGTTGCCGGGGCGACAGGGCCAACGTTGCCGTGGCAACGGTTCCCTCGCCGGGCATGATTGGTCACGGGAAGGCGCCTTCGCCTCTCTCGGCGCGCTTCCCTCCCGTCTGCGAAAAAAAAGTGACGCAGCAAGAAAAGAAGTGCCCGGCAAAGCTCATTATGTCTCGCCGTCGACAGGCGCCCTGCGTCGGCTGAAGCATAATACTGTTGCAGGGCCTATGAGAGTGGCAGAGGGGTTTTCGTTGAACGCCTCGGAATCTGAGACAGTTAGTGTCAATTGCTTGGAGCGAACGCTTCCAGCTGAACACGTGAGGAATCGCCACTGCCCTTGAAACCTCCCTCCCCCCTCCCCCTTTGGTCTACAACGTACAAGTGGGACCGTGTTTACAATATTTTCAACGTTAGTTTCATTTAATTTAAACGGTGTAAAGAGGTCAAAGCGAGAATGAAACGCATAACGTTTTGAGTGTGCAAAGGTTGCAGCTATTACAGAGAGCAATATGGTGCTCAATACTATCTCAGCACCAGAAAGCATACGAATAGCATATAGAGTCGAGCTTAGTTATACAGAACCCGCAGAACGTGGTAAAGCGACATTCCGATACATAAAAAAAGCAGTAACCTGAGGTCTCACTGAGCCCTACCTATGTTCGATTATAACTTCTTGCGACTGCAAGATCGGTAAACCGCGATGTTATGTGTGGAGGAAACCAGAGCACGGAGCGCTTGTCGCACTCACCAAAGGGTACCATAGTAATCTGTGTGTGAACGATGAAGTGTGAGCAACGGTCATTGTTGCCAGTCGTATTCTTAATTGCATGCATAAATGTAGAGTCTTTCTGTTTCTTTCTTTCTTCTGATTTGTCATTTTTATAGGTCGTTTAGGTCGAGGCAGCTGGTAATATTTTTGTTAACGCGTATGTTGTTGCTTATCATTCATAGCTTGATATGTATTTATTATTTGAGAGGATTGGCACTTCAAAATTCAACACAGTGAAGTGGTTTCAAGCTCTACCTTCTAGTTAACACAAGTATATCACAATAAAACATAAACAGCCGTTTTCCAGATACCACCTGCCTTTTTTCTACCTGCTTTCAACATTGTGACATACGAGTAGAGTTGTCGAGGCTTGACATTGGAATTATCTTAAATTGCACGTTTCGTCTCGGCTTCAGCCGAAAACTACAGGGAGCTAGCCCCACAATGAGTGCAAAGCTTATAGTCAGCCATCAAAATACAATATGCCCGAGAGGAAAGCAGCATCTACAGGGGTAGCAACATGAATCAGTATAACTTTTGCTTCTTGAAATGTTTCACCTATATATAGCAGAAAAGCCGGAGCTTCTTACTTGATGGGTCAGCGCCTGCGTAGTATCCACACATCGCGGAATAACAGGAATATTTCTGTCGCGATATTTTGTTATTAGCTAAAAAAAAAAGCCCGCAGTACCGTATGACAGGCGTACGAAAAAAATGAAACGCTGTTCTAATAGATCCGAGCGTCCTCGATGAAACAAGAAAGAGAGATATGTCGCGAAGCGAGCTTTTTCGAACTACGTCGTGAGAGAAGTCCACTGAAATAAGCTAATCGTGGGTGCCACAAGAATCTCACAAGGGAAATACACTAAACAAGCAGCATTGTAAGGAATTCTGCTGCTGTAAGCCGTATGTAAGAGAAAAAGTTGACACTGTTGAAATGTCTTGTGCACATAGCTGGGCACAAATGTAACAATTTTTTGAGGATATATTGTGGACTGCCACCAAGGCGAGGACAAAGTGGCGCGAATACCGGAAGAGAAAAAGAGAAGAACGAAAAACTTCAGTAAAATGGAGGAGCGGCTTTATCCGTCTCCGTTGAGTTCTTTACATCTATTATGATTGATTCATGGTTCAACATCCCAAAGTAACGCTATGGCTGTGAGAGACGCACTATATTATAGAACTTCGAATAAGTCTGGCTATTTTAGATTCTTGGACGTGTATATATATATATATATATATATATATATATATATATATATATATATAGTGAATTAAATAGTAGTTCAATATAACGTAGGACATACCCGTCATATATATCTAAGCTTGTTACGTTGTCAAGTAGGTATGTTGTATGTTATGTATATGTACGTAACTTTTGTGCACTCACGTGTGAAACTGTGTCTTCGTATGTATTCTCGGACAGTTCGAATATACTTGTGTTTACATACATGCATCTGTATATATGTTTATCATCTCTGTGTTTCTGGGTACTCCTGTACAGAACTTTGTGTTCATGCTGACTGACTGTATTTTGTGATATATATTTGGCACATTGTGTGACATATTTTGTGATAACTTTTTCCTTTGCCAAAAGCTGGGCATTTTTGCGTTCTGCCTCTATCGGAATGCGGTGATCTATCGTGGTGAACGAAGCAGAGCGCATTACTCGAAGCTAACCAACTTATACTATGGTCAGACAGGGAAAATTGAATAGACTGGAAAGCGAACACTTTCTCATTATTGACTCAACGAATACACGTTTGAAAGGGAGTGTGGAAGCCGGGCACGTCAAGATCCACCAAAACCATAAGCAAGAGCAACACATAAGTCGATTATACATTAGTATATAAACAAATGGTTGGGACCTTTTGAGCCTTCTCTCTTCGCTCGCAAAGTTACAGCAAGTTGAATTTCGCTCGAATTAAACGTCACATAATGACACGCAAGAACTCGTTTCTCTTTATATTATTTATAGAAGCGCATACTTACTATATAAGGGTTGATTGGTTGAGTGCACGCATACAAAATGTAATGCGATGCTGAAGAACGGAGTCTTGTGCATATGCATATTGTATGCTACTAAGCAGAGAGAACAGAAAACCTCAAGCAAAGCGCTTTTACTAGGTCGCTATAAAGCGCGCGTAAATCTGCGCATGACGTGGCATGCGCGCAAGTGTAAATCTGCCTTCGCGCAGTCTCAGTCCAAGCGTGCTTGTTTCGTCTGGCACATGTAGCCGTCAAGGCAGCCGACCTGGAGACCCTGAAGCCTGCGGTGGAGCCGCCCACGCAGGGTCACACCACGCTGCAGGTTCTGGAGGCCGCTACTCGACCCTTGGGATCGGCCGTGGCTCCGGTGCAGGCAAACCCGCACTCCATGGGTCTGCCGGGACACCTGCACCAGCAGCCGCAGCACCATCAACAACCGCAGCAGCACTCGGTGAGCGATTGTTTCGCGTTTGATTCCTTCATTAATTCTACACACACCTAGCTGCGCTTCTGCACTTCTTTTTCCGCGGTGTTTGGCGAGCAACGAGCTTTCTTATTTTAAATGCTTTGCACGGAGCCGACTACCGGATCTTTCTTTCTTATTATTTTTTATGTACTGTTCACACGATCGCCGCCTATAGAAAACATGCATCGCGTCTGATTAGGTACCGAATTGATTTAGGATATTGTGTTCGGTGGAATGCTTCTGTGATGCGCAACCGCGAGGTGCCAGCGTGTGCACACGGAGCAGGAACTGCGTCGCACGCTGCAGAAAAGGTTCGTGGTGGCAGGTAACGAATCAGCGGTGTATACGGTAACCGTTATTTGTATCGTTCTGTTGCTGCCTAGCACGGAACGTCCCGTATAACAACTCATAGGGATCAAGCGTTTTCTTCTTTGGGCAGCTCCGCTGCAGCTCAAGATACCGGATGCAAATAGCGGAGTTTCGGAACTCGAGATTGTAGAGATTTAATTCAAAACTTGTAAAGTTAATTCGAGAATGACACTCTATATAGCACTATGGCACGGCTCCTCCAGCTCGCCTGACGCTCCAAAGCACAGGAAATTTAGAAGCGTGCTGCTCCCCTGTCAATTCTCGGTCTATCGAAACAGGTGCACGGGTAACAGTGCAATAGCGTCGGTACTTTCGACAACTGATTCTGTACGTACTTGCATATGTGACGCGCTGAGCGAAACATAAGCGCCGGGTGACATGGTGAGGTATTGCGCGTTCGTCAGAGCTCATCGGGACCCCTGGCGGGCCAGCAGCCACCTCCGCAGCCGCAGCAGCAGCACCCGCCGCACGGTGGATCGCAGCATGGAGTCGGGAGCGACAAGCCTGCCAAGCAGAAGCGCCACCGGACCCGGTTCACACCGGCGCAACTGCAGGAACTGGAGCGCTCCTTCTCCAAGACGCATTACCCGGACATATTCATGCGCGAGGAACTCGCCATGAGGATCGGACTGACCGAGTCACGCGTTCAGGTGAGCCCGCAGTCTTGAGCAAAGTGGGCAGAGAGAGAGGGACAGAGCCTGTGCGCCCGCGTATATGGGTCTCATCGTCCCGCGAACAATCGACTCGTGGCGCTTAAGTTTTTGAAAGATTTACCTTGGATGTACAAGAAACGTCGTGATGGGGGACTCCTTAATAATCATGACCTTCCGGATTCGTTTAACACGCACTTAAAGGGACAACAAAAGCGAAACACTAAATCAGTTTACACTAAAAATTATGGGGTTTTACGAGCCAAAATCACGATCTGATTATGAGGCACGCCGTAGTGGGGGGACTCCGGAAAATTAGACCACCTGGGGTTCTTTAAAGTGCACCTAAATCTAAGTACACGGGTGTTTTCGCATTTCGCCCCCATCGAAATGCGGCCGCCGTGGCCGGGATTCGATCCCGCGACCTCGTGCTTAGCAGTCCAACACCATAACCACTAAGCAACCACGGGGGGTAAGAACGATCGTGCATTGCAGCGACCGGCGCGTATACCACACAAGAACGAGGAGGACGAAAAGGTACGCGACAAGCATAAAGGCAAGCACAAATGCTCAGCTTTCACCGGTGGCTTGATACGCATGTAGGCGCAGTTCTGCATGTCTAGAAAGCTTAATAATGTCTTCAATATAGGCCATTTAGGAATATATTGCTTAGCAAGAGCCTAAAATGCGTTACAGCAACCATTACCACAAATTCTGCTAAAGTCCACTATTTTATACATGTTTTATATATCTGTTGTTCCATGGCGGAGGTGAAGCTCAGTATAATAAAAACTAGCCCCGCAAGCACTGATACGAAAGCATGAATTCTATGGCCAATTCGAAATATAATAATAATAATAATAATAATAATAATAATAATAATAATAATAATAATAATAATAATAATAATAATAATAATAATAATAATACGCAACAAAGAAAGCAGAAGTAAAGATTGATGTGGAAAATATGACTATACTTATACAAAGCCCTACTTTAGA
Organism: Dermacentor silvarum; assembly: GCF_013339745.2. NCBI lineage: Eukaryota > Metazoa > Arthropoda > Arachnida > Ixodida > Ixodidae > Dermacentor > Dermacentor silvarum. The sequence continues at coordinate 236,809,555 of NC_051155.1, forward strand.
TGGTCAGTGACTCTGCACACAGATAGTTCGCGCATGTCTGCGAATGTATAATGCAAACTCGGCTAGTATTACCGCGAGCAAGATTGCGCTACATTTGCACGTCACTGCTGTGAGAGAGAGATAAACTTTAATGAATAAAACAAAATTTGAGGTCCGTGTTTGGGGCCCCTAGTCCAGGGCTCCACTGGCGCGAGCGGCTCGCTGGGCTTGGTCCAGGAAAGAGCCAGTTGGCTGTCCTGATCCTCGTCCGCAAACCGCGCCTCCCACTGCCTGTTAAAATATTGTGTTTTTAATTGTGTGGAGTTCATATGTGTCGGTCTGTTTGGGCATATCCACGTGATGTGCCGTAACGTTGGCGTGTCCCCGCACAACGGGCATTCGTCAGTGTATCGTGTTTGGTGAATACGGCTAAGTGTATGTAGGTTCGGGTACGTGTGTACTTGAAGTCGGCGCCAATTCCTCGCCTGTTGACTGTTTAACTTTGGGTGAGGGCGTCCATATTGCCTCCGCTCCTGTCTTCGATGTTCGAGGATGTCGGCGTCACTGCTGTGAACATTGCAGAATATAGCGCTTCTTTTTTTCCAACGTCAGCGTGCATTAGTATTCCAAGATTTTCTTCTTGTTTTCGTTCCTTTCTTTTATTACTATACTTTTCTTAGGCTGCTTATACGCTCACATAACGGGCCTAAATATTTATTTATTTTATTTTATTTATTTATTATACCGCAAGGGTCCCGTGAGGGACATTCTTCATTTGCTAAATGGTGAGCAGCCTGTAAGTTTTTGTGCCTCAATTGCTCTCCTTGCTGCTTATGCCCAGTTTTATTTTGGTCCTTATTCGTCCCTGGTGTTTTAATCCTGCGGCCGAATATTGTAACACTATAATACTGCAGGGATAACGTCACCTGCGTTATTGGCAACTCGGCATGACGGTTGATAACTAAAGAACAACGTAAAACGAAATGAATTGTTACGAAGTACGGCTCCTGATTTTCATAACCAACTATATAAGCTGCTTGCCCCCCCAACAAACTTTTTTTTTTGTCTTTGTAAAGGCTGCTTCTCTGCACGGTGCGTTATATTGTGGTGAAGTACAATTAGGGACTTGTGCGATGAGAAGTATCGATGAAACATCATTTGCGCAGCTTTACGAGTGGGTGAGAAAAACTTTATTTCGAATCTGAAGGATTCGCGTCCGGCGAGTTAGTGGCCGTGTTGGGGCACCCGCCGAGGTTACGGCCAAGAGTTCTTGTCTCCCGGCGGCTTCCTTGGCCCGCTGGACTGCCCAGAGTTGGTCTTCCAGGTTCGAGCTCAGCAGCGCGGCCTGCCATCGCGCGCGGAGGCTGTCGGTGGAGGGCTCGCTCTTATTATCGTGTATTTTAAGTCCCTGTCATTTCCAAAGCATGTGTTCTAGCGTGGCTCTGGTGCCGCACACTTTGCACCTATTTGTTGTGTATATCTCTGGATAAATAGCGCGCATTAGTATCGGACTCTTGTATGATTTGGTTTGTAGTTGTCGCCACTGGACCGCTTGCGATCTATTGAGTAGTGGATGGGGTGGTGGATAAGTGCATCTTGCAATGGTTCGTGATGTCGTTGAACCTGGTCATTCTGTCTTCCCATTCCCATACCTCGGAGGGCCCTGTCGAGGGGTCTGCGTTAGTCGCAGCTTGGAAAGTGAGTCCTCGAGCTACGTTGTGTGCCGCCACGTTAGGGTTGTCCTCTAATGCATGCACGATTATGTTACGCATGTGTTTCTGCATATAGGAGCTTGAAATGCACGATGTCTCATCTGGCCATATGAAAAAGAAATCACGGAAACGCAGTTTTTCATCGCCGGCCTTTTACTTTCTACATACGCTGACGAGGCGTGCGTCATGACATATATTTTCACAATGATTATTATAGATTAGCAAGCAAGTATAGAAGTAATTTTATTTTTGTGTTTGAAGATGAAATTCATGGTTTGTTTATTCTGCTGCGCTACCACATTTCGTTTCCTTTGATCTTACGTTCTAACGAAAGTTCCTGTGTCATTCCTTGTATGATATCCATCAGGATAGTTATGTCAGGCAAGCGACCTAACCTTCTAGGAAATTGGTGATCTAAATTCTGCACTAAAGTCTTCTTCTTTTTTTTTTTCAACCTACGATATCGCTCATTTTTCGCACTCGCATTTATCCAGTTTGTTTATGTATTTAGGTATGTTCTCACGTTGTAATAATGGTTAAAAACCAAACATTGCCGAAAGTGTCAGCTATGAATCGGACTCCTTATTGTGCGAACTTGTGCCCAGAATGACAAACAACACTCGAATCACAACGACAGCTGCAAGCGCAGTCGTCGAATTAACCTCATGGGTCAATTGACGTACGTCCGTTATTCATACAGGTCTCATCATATACATGCCAGAGTAATCACTAGTGCTCACGTAAATTCCAGCATGTATAACGTATTCGCGATTCGCGGATAAACAGATCTGACATCAGACACGCCTCCGTCAAGAAATTTCTGATACTGTGTATAGGTGCGCGTAACCACGCCGAGCAACAACTTATAACAATGATAATCCGGTGAATACGGACACTGGCAAAAAGTAGAACAAAGAGGCTTGCCTACATATTTGTCCCTTTAATGTCACAAATTAGTACACTGTGCATAATGCTAATAGTTACAGGCTGGTTTAAATTCACACTTTCGGCAGCTGATGTTCGACGCTCTGTCGCGTCATAAAAAGCAAGGACCAAGCAGCTTAGTTTGCGCTCGTTATTATTGTAGAAAAAGGTGAAGAAAAAGAAAAAGAAAAGAAAACAGCTAGTGTGATACAAGCCGAGAATAACGCCAAAGCGTTTTGTTTGTCGGAAAACAGAAACAATCGAGACGCAAGACGTCATTCAGCGGGAAAGCGTCGCGCGCAAGAAATCGCAAAAGGACGCTGTATACGTGCACGTCAGGAACTGACCGAAACGGGAGAGCGCAGTTGCGTCCTCGTACATGCAACTACGCGCGAGCCAAAGCAGCCAGACGACGCTCGTTTATACGAGCGCACGCGAGAAAGCCGTGTTTCCAAATCAAGCGCAGAGGCAAGCGGCGTGTAATCGAGGCGCCGCGAGGGCAAATAAACGCTCGCGGGCGACGCAGCCAAGGCCTGAATCCTCGTCCTCGTCTTCGTTGGAGGAGCGCGAGAGGCGGCGTCATCGATCGGCCTCGGAGAGTTGGGGCGTGGCCTGCTCTTATCGACCACCGCGCTTGATTGACAGTCGTCGCCGAGCTGTCAGGCGTGTGCAGCCACGCGAGCGTCGCAACTCGTATCTATAGGTTACGCACTTCTCATTGCACTCCTTTTGACGCATGCAGTGCTTCGTTATACCTAGCATTCGTGAGCAGTGTCTTTGAGAAACATCCGAATCCCCCATCCGGAAGAAGGCTGGATGATAAGACACGGCTGCTGGTGACTCGTGCGAGCGTGTCGTCACGGACGTGAATGGGGCCGCGGCGCGCTTGTCAATTTCAGGCTGTACGCTTAAGCTATACAGGAATTCAGTATTTCACTTTGTTGACGGAGTTTAACGTTCCAAAATAACACTGGAGGCCGTGATAAATGCAGCATTGAAGAGCTCCGGATTTAATTTTGAATGTCGATCTATAACGGGGTCCTAGCTTAACGTGCGTGCACCCAAAGCTTGGAACAGAAGCGTTCTTTCATTCCACCCTCACCGAAATGTTACCGCTGCTCCCGGAGAACGAACACGCCACCTCGTGATCAGCAGCAGAAATTCATAAATATAGCGATAGCGTGTTGAGTATTTAGTTTTTTTTTTTTTCTTGCGATACCAACGGCCTGTATAACTTTGCTCTCTGACGTTCAACATGTGGAATATCCGAGCGATTCAGCGGCTAGCTATTAGGTATCATGTTACGTACCGTATTTTATCGGCTGATTTTGCGGCTTAGGGAGCCGAGCGACAGAATGAAATGAATAATAGGTAATATCTGCAGTGCCGCAGTGAAAACAGTGCGGTAATGTATTTTACATTAGCAGCGTGTGCTACACGAAACCGAAGCAAGTTATACGAGTCGCACGTCGGAAGACAACTTTCCGATGTAATAATATCTTCAACGACGTATATGCTCTCGGATCGTTACAGGCGTTGAAGATTGTTGGCATAATCAATTAATGAACAATTAAAAGCAGTCGCCGCATCCACTTTCGGCCATGCGCCATATCTACCTGGAAAAGAAAAAAAAATGAAGGCGCATGGCACTAAGTGAGATGTGCGAAACTAAACAGTGAGGTGTCCGGAAACAATCATGCCAGAAAGCGGCAATTTTGCAGTGAAATGTGGTGAAAATAACAATGCTATAAATCAACATTGCCGCAAAACGCGGGATCAATTATGCGTATACTTGTGCTTATGGCACGATGCTGCGTTTCTTTTATGACTAAAAATAAAAAGAAGTACCGGAAAAGACCTTTTCATCTTCTTTCTCAACAAACTATAGAAGATAACGCCGCAGGTCGAGAGCCACTCGGACCACTGGCCAAGCGTGAAAAGGAATGCCGTTAGAATAGAATCGTCACTTTATTCCGACGCAGAAGTTTCTGTAGGCCGCATGCAGGTTCACCGGGGCCACGGGCCGTGCGATACCGTCTACACATTCGACGGCGTATATTAATTACCACAATTACCATATAAGATGCACTGTTTAGGGCACGGAACGGACTCATTTTTGAAAAACGCCGCGACGTTGTCTTTCCTCGCTTAGCGTCCTCGATCGGGCGCTATTTGAAAATGGTTTCCGTTCGTAAGTGCTCGTTGCCATTGGCTGGCGACCTTCGTTTATAATACGTCAATCTTCAGGGATGGCTAGAGGTTGCCATTACGAACAGTTCCAACGCAAATTCCGACAACTCCAACGCGCGCGCGTGCGTGCGTGCGTGCGTGCGTGCGTGAATGCGTGCGTGCGTGCGTGAATGCGGCCTCCCCATTTTTTTAGCATTCTTTTTTTTTTTTTTTTGCAAAATGTACAAGATGCAGAGCGACCGCCTGACCTGCATGCGAGTCCGCGAGTAGCCGCATAACGCCGGCTGCGACCGAAGAGAAAGGGTTGCGAGAAGGAGAGAGGGAGGAAGAGACGAGATGTGGCGGGCAGAGTTGTTCCACGTCGAGAGCGCTAGAGGGGCGACGTGCTCCATTAAGCGCGCGCTGGAGCCTAACGAAAATGCGCGCGTGTGATATCATCCAGGAGGTGTGTTTTCAAGTGCAGCCCGTGAAGGGTGTTGAAATGAGCCGGAGAGAAGACGGCGCGGCGCTCCAGCCGCAGCTCGTAGCGCGCGCGCCAATGCACAAACTGCCTCGCGCCCGGAGCCACTTACGTTCTCGACTTCTCGCCTTCGGCGCCTGGCCACCCTTTTTTTTCTTTTTTTTTTTTTTCGTGCGCCGTTTCGTTTAGATGCGCTGAGAGAGCGAAAGCCCAGATGAAAAAACTGCGTTGGCGAAGATGTTCTGCGCTTTTCATTTCTTCGTGTTGTTTCTTCTTCTTCTTCTTATCCTTCAGCAAGAAAAATGTGGCCGGAGCTTGCGCCGAATGCATTTTTAAACGCTGAGGCATCCAATCTATGAGAACTTGGCTTCAGTTGACAAAATGCGCGGTTCTGGTGAGAACTCCGGAGCGTTACGTCTTTGGCGTCTTACTCGCTGCGTCTGTTATATGCGCGAGTATCCGTGCGGTCTGCAATGAAGTTTGTGGTGGTTTTGAGAAGTCCTTATTGGTTAATTCTTGTAAACGAGTGGACTGATGAGACATACGTAGTGTTTTTTATATTAATTTTATATGTAGAGATGGGCAAAGGGGTCAGTGTTAAAAAAATAATTGTAACGCGTTTCTTGAGTGGTATATTCGATCCGAAGCAATAAAACACAAAGCCTCACGTCAGATTTTCGCCTTAATATTCCATTCTTCTAGTATGCGCCTATATATAGCTTTCTCATTAATTTCAGACCGCGCGACCTTTTTTGATTGACCGCTCAAGTTAGGTTCCTCAAAGCTTTGCTTTACTTCTTGTAGGGAGGCGTTTGTTGTCAGACAGTAGGACAATGCCAAACCCTTTGTTAGTCATTTTTGCGTTGTAAGCCTTAAGCTATTATTTCCACATTTTAAATATTTCTCCCTCATCACGTAATTTAAGAAATGAAAAACACTGCGACTTGTTAGCAATGTAAAAAACATTCTGCTATGCCGCCATTCCCTGAGATTTGTAATTCCTTGATACAGCACGCACCTTTTCTTCTACAGCTTATTCGAGAACGGCGTCCCTTCAAATGCACTGTCTATTCGAATTAATAATGGCCACATAAGATCTTTTACCTGTACCAAAATCTAAGTGCGTGGGCGTTACAGCACTTCGCTTCATTCGGAATATGATGGCTGCTACGGCGCTATATAGTTGCGCCGCCACCACAGATATCCGTGAGCTCGTGCGCTCCACTTGTACCTGCAGATAGCTTCCTCGAAGGTGCGTATCGATCTCCCATCGTAACCAGGAGGCAGAAACAATAAGTGTGCAGAACACCGCTCATCAGGTGATGCCCTCAGCTTCTCGCACACACACGGACAGACACACGCATTGGAGACGAGCCAAGTGCTCGGAAGAGGAGCCGCGGCGTTGGTTGGCAGCAGGCCTCACCTCGCGCGCACTCATCGGCCGCCCGCCTTCAGCGGTGAAAGAAGAAAAAAAAAAGGGGGGGGGGGGGAGAGGCGGCGTAGCAGCAAGAGCGAGAGGAGCAGAGATTACTTTTTAATGGAACAGCAAAACCACATTAATATCAAATGCAGGTTCCCTGTCGCGGGCCCGACCCACGCTCCGGCGCCGCGTCCCCAGAGGACGCGGGCGGCTTCGGACTCGGGATTCGGGCTCGACTCGGCTTGGCCGGGAGAGAGACTTGGCCACGATGCGCCCCCTAACGGTTCTCCCGGGCATACTTGGAGGAGCGGGCAGGGGAAGCGGAGACAAGTCTGGGCGCGTAGGGAAAGAGGGAAGCTCGGGTGGCAGGCCAGGAACGCCACTTCCCCCAGCCGCCGTCTGCCTCCGCTTTCCCGCTGACGGTTGTCACCGTCATTCCGGCCTGCCCTTTTTGGTAATTTATACTAGGTGGCCGCCGCGGCTCTGGATACGACTTTGGCTTCTGCCCGGTCTGCTGCTTGCGGTCGCCGGGAGCTGGAGGCCGAACGCGGATAAAGAAAGAAAGGTGGCTAAGGTAGAAAAGGGAGGAGGTGCAAAAAGTAGAAAGGGAAAAAAAAGGAAAACAGTCGTATCTTCTTGCCGAGTGCCACCGTTGGTGGGAGTTGCGGTGGCCGAGAGAGCGGCCCGTGGTTTTTCTTGCGCCGTCAAGAACGCTAGCCTCGTTGCCGGTGTTCGTTTCGTCGCGTCTCTGGAGAACGCCGCTGCCACGTGGAGCGTTCTTCTCTTTCCTCCGGCGTGTTGGTCACTGTTGCTTCTTGCTCTCTTGCCCTTTTCCCGCTTACCTCGGTATTTCCCGCCGCGGTTATCGGTTCCTTTCGTTTTCTTCTTGTACTTTGGCTTCCGCACCGGCGCCACGCTCTGGTCGGGCGCCGGGCCCGTGCTCGATCGTATATATCCCGTGGCGCTCCAGTTTCGCCGTTCTTCCCCCTTCGTTCTCCCTCCAGCCTGCGTCGTCGCGTGTCCACTGTCTTTTCTCGCTGTCCTGCGGGGGGCTTGCCGAGGATTGCTTAGACTGTTTATTGGTCGGGCTCCCTTCGGCTATCGCGCCGGGGGTTTAGGCTGCCCGCGCAGGGAGAGAGAGAGGACGCGAGTGTCGCCGGCCCAAAGTCGTTCTCTTCCTGCGGCAACTTTTTTCTTCGCGCTCCCGGCCGAGCTGTCGCGGCAACCGACGCGTTCGCTCTTTGCGTGTCTTTGTTCGTGGCCGCAAAGTTTCATTTATTTCGGGTGCACGCCGCCGGCGCTAGCTGCCTTATAGACGAGCGCAAGCCACTGGCCTGTTTCCCGGAACGGAAGGAATTTGTAGGCGCCGGGCGGACAACAGCCTTCTCATTAAGTACGGCGACAGGGCACTGAACTTGCCGCAAAGAGTTCTCTCTTGATCTGTTCTGGCTCGAAGTTCTGTATCGTGTCGAGCGGAGGGCTTAAGCCGGCAGTTTTATCACGTTGGACGCAGCAGCGACCAGCGCATTCCTTTAGCCGATAACAGAGTTTTCTTGTTTAATTTATTCTGTTCAGAAGCCAGAAAAAGAAATAAGAAACAATAAGGAGGGGGGAGAATCCGAGACAAGTTCGCCTTACCTCGAGATGCTGCAATATACGAACGCCTGCACAACAATTTACTTTGTCGTATTGTGCTTGTATTTCTGTGTGTGCCAAGGAAACAGAGACTCATTGCTGCAACTAGTTTCGTTTAGTTAACCCCTTTTGGGTGCACATACACACTCATATACACACGACTGCCGAAATATGCGTGTCCTGCATTACTCTGGAGAAAGATAGCTCCTTATTGAAAGCGGTGTATTTTGCCGGCATATGCTCGGTCGGCACGCTACTCTGCAGGAACAGACAAATGTGTGGAGAAAGGCCCGGGCACAGTATTCGCGCGCCAACATTTTCACCTTACAATGTATACGAATAAAAGTAGGTTTTGAAGAAAGTCACGAAAATAACAAATTTACATCAGTTGTCAGCTCAATTTCACTCCATATTTTTACCATTATGAATGGCTATGTTACTTCGGAAGCGTGCGAAAAATCCGCGATTCGTAAACTAGAGAGGCTCTGCATAGCGCTTTGTTGTGGTTGTATTTGATGTTTCTTTATTATTTTTTATTGTATTTACCTCTACAGGCAGATTATTTTTTCAAATCTCCGCGCAGCAAGGCGCTCCTTCTAGAGAAGGCAGCCCTTTGTCCCAGTTTAACGTTCTCTGCACCAAAACACAATCGCTTTTTTTTTTTTGTGATATATCCCAGCTTCCTTGTTTCACTCGCACTGTGCCCTGTAAACTTTACAGTCATGCCCAGTCGTCTCATCTTCGGAACCTAATTTCATTAATGGCCACGGTTCTATATTATTGTAAAGATGGCACAAGTTCCATTGTCCTCTTTCGTTCGTCCTTCGTCTATTTTCCGGGAGGCTATTTGGAGAGAGAGAGAGAGAGAGATAAGATGTCAAAGGTAGCAAGGATAACCAGAAGACGAGCAGCCCATTTGCTACACCGGATGGGTAAGGGGAAACATAAATATGAAAAGAGCGTTTTTAGAGCTGCGCGTGTGACACAGATGTCACCCTCCTCATTTCTGCGAAAAAGAACGCTGAAACGCGCAATACAGCGACGCACAAATGCAGGTGCTTCGCGTATCAATGCTGCGTGCTTTCCTCGGACCAACTGTGCATCTAATCTTGCCCCTTTGCAGGTGTGGTTTCAGAACCGTCGCGCCAAGTGGAAGAAGCGCAAGAAGACGAGCAACGTGTTCCGCAGCCCGGGGCGTTGCTCCCTTCGCACAGCCTGCCGCCCTTCGGTTCGGTGGGCGATGCCGCCGCGGGGCTCACCTTCGGCTCGGCCTCGGACCCCGGCGGACCGCCGCGCTGGGCGCCGCACGCCAGCATGTCCCAGATGGGACACCTGGGGCCCGCGCTGGCCAGGCAGCCGCCCCTTGGTCCGCCCACGTCCGTGCCAACCATCGGGCAGGTAGGCGCGGGTCGAAAAGCTCGCGTGGGATGGCAATTCGTGGCACCGAAGCTAAAGATGGGGCACGAAAAGAAAGAAATCAAGGAGCACCGTGCGTGCTTAGTTTTGACACCATATAGGAATGCGGAACTGTAGCCGTACTGCAGCCACATTTTTTTTTCGGGCATTGCTGTACTATTGGATTTTACTGGAAATGATGTCGTAGTCGGCGTTCGGCGCAGTTTATCATCATTACATCATCATGGTATAGACGTCTGCACAGGGTAATGCGAACGGGCCCATAATGTTCTAAAGAACATTAAACGACAACTGAAACCAGTCGCCCAAATTGGAGCTCAGAAACTGTGGCGTTACAAGGCGTATACAAACATCAGTGACAAAATCATCATTAACTCATTATACATGATCATCATAGAAGGCATGAGAATCTATAAGGTTCCGATGAGGTGCTTCAGCTATGGCTGTGAGCGTGCATATGTCCCAAACGATTTTTTTCTTCTTGGTTTTCTTTTTTGTGTGCGCATTTATTGCGCAACCGAAGAGTTTTTCTTTCGCTATACGTATGTCGAGCCTCCAGACTATGGAATGGTGCTTGTAATCTAGGCATGCTTTACAGGAAGTAGGTACATTTATCTTGTTCTAAAGGACGTACACTAGTGTTAAAAAGCAAGGTGACACTGTGATTAATAAGGTGCTCGAATTCACGTTTGTTTCCCTTCCGCTTCTGCAGTTAAATATGTCAGTGTGGAAATATGTGGTCTGAGATATATTCTACTTTTTGATTGCAGGCTGCAAATTCCTGCAGTCCACCAGACTTTGGAAACTGCTACAACTCGTTACAATCTTGGAGCATGCTCGACTCCAACATGCTATGGAATTAGGCCATGCCAAGCTACATTTCTAAGTGAGTGTGACACTTTCTTTGTTTTGAAAATAATATTTATAGTGTATTTTTAATAGTGTTGCAATTCCCAATACCTAAATGAGAGCATCTTTAAGATTAGTCTTATCACAGTTACTCTAAGACTGCAAGGGCACGAGAAATGTCACAGGCGTTAGGAAGACGTCTCTTTTTGTTAAAATTGATAAAACAGTCGTTTTTTTCAATCAATATGTCTCCCAAGACGCTTTCAGAAGAAGCTTTACCTCAGGGTCAATTTTTCTATTTCGATACCTCCAAAATGCAAAAATTCTCTCGCTAGACAACCGATTAACCAATTTGAATTAAATTTGCTGCCTTTAATAAAGTTTTAATTTTACTGACTGTACGAAGCAAACTTTCATTTAGGGCCTAAAGGTTTTTGTGAGAAATTTTCGAAAATTGTTAAGTTCAAAAAACATGTAAACTCAAATTTACAAATTCGTAATTCCGCTCCAGAAACTGATATCACTTATATCGCAGTTATCGAAGTATCGTAAACTGTATTTGTTGGAGCATATGAAGCAAAAAAAAAATTTTGGTGCGCACCTTATATGCATAAAATTGTTGCAATGTTTACAAGCGTTTTTCAAAAGTCATACAGGCAAATTAAGGAATATTTTAGATCGGTGTATGTAATACATCAATTTTGTGCGGTTTTTAAGATTCAATGGGGGCAGCCTATAGAATTGTGCATTGTTTTTTACTGTTGTTTTACAGAGTTGCAAACATAATGCCTCAGTTTTTTTTTTTTTTTTGTTCGTGCTTTCTTTAATTTTGCGATATTCAGCGACTTTTTTAATTGAAGACCTAAATTAACAATACGTCTCCGACATATTTTTGTATTGCAACAAACCTAATTGAATTCAGTGCAGTGAATGCCGAGCGAAATCATTTCTTCGCTCTCTCGTATTTAGATAAGAGCTGCTCAGAATACATAATGTGACAACAACACTGCATATCTACAGTTCCAAACGATCATTTCGTGCAAATTTCCAGTGTAATACTTCAATACGAGCTCTTATCACTACCGGCGGAACTCATGCACTACACAAAGCTGTTTTCACGTCAAAGTTATAGAGCATGAGAGTTTCGTGGGCGGGGACAAAACAAAACATTTCGCGATTATGCATGGTTATGTTTTTTAAGCGTCAAGTTCTTCTGCATCGACACGCAGCTTTCTCGGCCTAATGAAATTGTCTGCGCTCGACGCTGAGTCACAGGCAATGAGTGACAGATTGGTGCCATGTGCCGTCGTTCCAAAAAAAAAAAAAAAAAAAAAAACCTGCTGGGTGTCATGCTGTCCACATGACATGTTATTGCGAGTAACCACATGCGCCCTGACTAACCGAGTGGTTTCGCCGAGAGGAAGTCTTTATACTGCATTGGATAAGGACAAGATCTGCATATACGCCTGCATGATTATTTAAGCCGGGACGTACAGATTCTCTGCTCTGTACTTCATACAATGAGACAGGATATGATCATGTATGGGGTTTTATACATCATCACATTGAACACTTTCTGTGGTCGTGCTTTGTGACCAAGCTGCCGTGGTAAATAGGACGCTCCTCTTTAGAAACTACAGAAGAAAGGCCTCCCACTTGCGTGCGTACAACTCCTTTGTGTATAACCCACAAGGAAGCTGCACGCATTCTCACATTTCTTTTAAGATACACCATTTTGCTCGAATTGTGAATCGCAAAGCGAAGCTCCCCTGCAGCTACAACACACCAACACCAACAACACCGCACATATGTCCTTAACACTGTCCCTGTCGCCACGTGGAGCCAAACAGGACATATGTGTTTGAGCATGTCCTGTTCACGCCACCTTTCATACATGGCCCCATGTCGTCACGCATTGCTTTGCGCGTAGGGTTGTTTGCCGACGGCAGGTGCGTCATGCATGAGTTTGCGAACGGATCTATCTTTTTTTTTCTCTTTGTAGTCGCGTCATGTGAAAGGTACGCGGCCACAAACAACGCATCCAATTGCTGCATCGTTCTGAGCATTCCTCAGTATCTGTACATTGTGCGCAGCATGATCGAAGCTTCGTGAGGTCCGTAGTGACAGTGTACAAATTTTGAAGGGTGCTTATCGGGTGTCGATTCCATCGCAAATAAATGCGAGGGAAGCACCGATCATTTTACTTTCTTTTCGTGACTATTTGCACAAAATATTTCCAATCTGTGCACAATACTTCTGCGATTTTCAATCGGTTGTTGCGAGCTTATGACACCTGTTAACGTTTTCTTATCAGTCGGGAATTGATGCATTTATAAACAGCGCCTATACACTACGCCTGAGGCAGTGCGGTCATGAGACATTAGCTTGCTTATATACGCGTGTCTCTAGAAGAGAGACCTGTTTTGATTAGAGCCCAATATCCAGATATTAGCTAGAAATACGTTTGCATTTTTTTTGTGTTTTTCAGTTTTAATCCAAAACGCCGAATATGAGAGACAGCGGTCATCTACTCGCTACGTGTGCATTTATTCGATATCGCGGTATACGGATCTGTCAGTTAGAGTAGAACAAGCTGCAATCTATCGTGATTGATCAGTTTATGGGCGCCGACCAATCGCAAATTACCATTACGAGCGAATAGCTTAGTAAATCTGTCCCCGATTTGTGGTTGTAAGCTAAACGAGTGCTATAGTAGTCGGATATGTATACTCTCCTTTCCGAGTTTTATAGTCGGCTTCACCTTATAAACACTTTGCTTGCAGTAAAGTACGCTTTACAAACCGTTGCATTTTTTTTTTTTTTTTTTTTTTTTAATGCGGAGCACTTATACGCGACGTTCAAAAGACGATAGCGATATGTACTTATGTGCTACACAAATTGCACTGAATCAGTGATAGGCCCATGCACCTTGCAACGGTGTCACTCACAGCTGCAGCTAAGAGTGACGGTTTCGCGTCCTTGTGTTCAGAGCTGTCGCTATAGCGTGTAGAGGACATAGGAGAGGCAGCCGAACAGAATAAAAGCAGGGCGCTTGCTCAGCTTGCTCCCCCAGTTCAACACTTCCCATCTAGAGTAGCGCAGATGCGTGTCTCTCTATGCATGGCAGTGAACGTGTGTAGCGTTGTATACACTTTCATGGCGTTGTATACAGTTCCATGATGTTGTACTACATACAGGTGAATATCATGGTATACAGTTGCGTTGCGTCCCCCAGCTCCACTAACACGAGCCGTTCAATAGTAGCGAGACGACAGGAGCACTCTTTGTTGTTGTTGTTGTTGTTGTTGTTGTTGTTGTTGTTGTTGTTGTTGTTGTTGTTGTTGTTGTTGTTGTTGTTGTTGTTGTTGTTGTTGTTTATTCTACTAAAGAGCTACTCTCAAACGTGTTGCGCAGTTCCTGGTGCTCCGTCACGTCGTGCTATTTATATTCTCTTCTTTATTTGCATTGTCAGGGTTCCTGCAGACAAGCAAGCTACAACGGGAAAGACAGTCGCACCTCACGTGAAACCTGTCATCGGCGTGCCATTTTTTTTTTTTTTTTTGGTCCACGGCGAGTTAGGAATGGAGACGCGGAGATACGGACAAGCAACTTCCGAGCCTGTCGCCGTCGTGAGTGTGTGTGTGTGCGCGCGCGCGCGTGAATTTGCGTGCGTGGGATGTGACCGTGTTACTCTCGCGTACGAAAAAGAAAAAAAAAGAAACAGACAGAAACCGTGGAAAGAAGAGAACAAGGCGAGAAGTGACTTCTTACCCGTCGGTCGGTGGACGAACAAGTTGTGCGTGCATCGTCGGGCGAATGCTGCCGATTCTCGCAGACCGGAAAAGACATCATCGATTGTGATAGGATTGTCCTGGCACAGCTATCGCAAGCGCCGATGGAAGACGACGACACCAATCTGACAGCGCTGTGTAAATATACTGCACCACACACTGTTATTTCTTTTTTTTTCTTCTTTTTGTCTTACGATCGTGGTTTCTTTACTCTTTTTACTCTTTGCTTCCCCCCTTTTGCTGCTCTCGGGCGCCACGGCCCTGTCGTCATGGCAACCTAAGAGGCTGTAGCCAGTCAGCGCCGTGATCTTTTGTTCTCTCTTTATTCCTAGCGCTGCATCGTTCGTGTCAGTCTTGCTTATTTGTTTCATTACGATGTTGGTTTGTTTTCGTATCGGTGCCACTGCGCAGTGTCGCCTCGCAATTCACAGCGACAAACGGAGGACGCGAGAGGAAAAAGGAAGAGAACTCGGGGCGTGGAAAGGAGAAGAGAGGACAGGCTGTTAGCTTCAGGCGCATGCGCAGAAAACATCTGAAGCGACTATGTTGTCGTGAAGCGCCTTCTTCGCGCGCTTCCTGCAATCTCACAGCGCCGCCTCCTTCCTGCGTTCCTTTCTTTCGGCCTCAGGCACTACGAGAATCGGGTGATCCTTGCGCAGTCTTTCTTTCTTTCTTTCTTTCTTTCTTTCTTTCTTTCTTTCTTTCTTTCTTTCTTTCTTTCTTTCTTTCTTTCTTTCTTTCTTTCGTTTTGTTTTCTTTCTTTTAACCTTATTGAGTTCGTTGCAAGTGCTCGGTTCGTGGCTGTTGAGATCATTCTCAACTCCGTTTAATGGTCACGCAGTATTATTATTGTTTCAATGTCAGCTCGCTTTCTTATTCCCTTTTTGCTCACATGCAGGCCTGTAAGGTCGACATAAAGTAAATTACTTCTGTCCACTTCGAATAAGTAATTTCATTGTTTAGCATGGCTCGCACCAAAATTGGTTTTGGCACGTAAAACCCCATAATTGTTCACAACTGACTATACTGGCTTTGGTCTATGAATGTGCGTGAACAAACAAATAATTTGAAGTGCAAAAAAAAAGTATATAAAGAAGCTCTCGGCAGCACGACAATTAACCCAAGCTCCAAATGCAGAACAGGGCTCCAATTCTGCGTTTGTGCATTTCCACTGAAAAAAAAATGTATTAACATCAAAAACCAGCTGAGCCGAAAGTCTAAATTAAGGTTAGCCCTAAAACTGTAGGTCTCAGGAAACATTGATTTCTGGTATGAAAAATTTATCATAAGCTGAGAATCCTGCAACGTCTACGAAGTGCTTTCAACATGAAACGCTTATTTTAGGTGTTGAGCCACCCCTTGTTCACGTGATACACAATCCAGAGTAACTAAATAAGGTTTTTCAACGTGAAACAGCATAGATAAAAATAAAACATTTACATCAAAATATAAGAAGCCTCTGCGTGCTCAAACTGGCTTGATTTTCTTTTTTCTAATTCTGCACTATGAGTGCAACGGTGTTCACACGTTTGAGTTGCCTGTTAGCGATCGCCTAGCTTTGTGAGTCCTAAACGAAAAATCACTTAAATTTGCAGACATGACTTCGCTGCCAATGTTACCTGGGATACATGACCCGTAAAGCTTTTTATTTCCTACCATTTTGTGAGATTGAAAAGAAAGGCGAAGGAGGGAGGAAGTGCGGCGGCACAAATTACTAAGTGTGAAATCCGGATTTTAACGAGTCCTGATGACACAGTGAGGCTTTATATGACCAGGTGTCAGATAAACATGCTGTACCGCACAAGCTTTCAGCGTGTCGTGTGTTTCCTGTTCACTGTGATCGCTGGTTTCTGATTCTTTGAACTGTTCTCTTTATTATTATTACCATTATTATTGTGGACCTATTTCTCTCTCGTTTCTTCATGCGCCGTTACGAACCGACAAAATCATTGTGAGTGAAATTTAGTTTACGCCGATGTCATACTTTGTAAAGCGCAGTTTCTTACACTACTCGCGAGGACAATGATCAGTGAACGGACAAACAGGGTTTCTTTGCATGCATTTAATGCTCCGTGCTCTTTGAGTCGTTGTTGAACACACGGGGGTCATGTTGTTGATGTCTCTCCTTTGCTTTCCTCTTTGTTTGTGCGTAATGTTATGCTGACAAATTTTCTTTTTATATATATTATAATGTTCTACTGATAGTATTCAGCAATAAGTGCATTGTCTAAGTTCTCCTGTGCCTGTTTTAAATATTTTTCGATGTCTCTCTCCTTTTGTTTGCTTTTCTTTCCCGCAAAATACAATATTTCTGTGATGCTCTTATCACAAATTCGTCGTCTCTGCTTTGTGATGCTTATGTTTAAAACTATAGAAATGTTTTTTTTTTCATTTTGTTTCATTCATTTTATATAAACCGTCTTCTTTGCCCACCATAATGCCCTTGGGAATAAGTGCATTATTCAAGCTCTGTTACATTTATGTTAGAGCCTTATCGTTGAAACGCACTTTTTTCTTTCATTACTAGTTCATTTTATGGCCTTGCCCATGTTGCTGCTGTATTTTCATCTTTATTAGTCCAAAAACTGAGTACATAACAATCTTCACCTGGAAAGTATTGTCACAGAAGTCTAACGTATGCGAGAAAGCGCACATTTCGGAAGGTCTGTAAAACAGTAACGGCATTCGTGAAGGCTAACTTAAGGGGTGAGCTGTCGATGCCAGAGTAACTAAGCAGCTTATCTATTTCCTTTAATATTAAAATAATACCTTAGAATTACCGCAGTTCCTTTTCTTATGTACTTTACCACGCTGCAGCGAGCCCTTCGCACTATTTCGCTTACTTTTTTTTCTTGTACTTCATTTCAGTGTCAGCCTTTTTTTTTTTCGTTATTTCACAAATGTGTTTGTACTCCGTGTTTGTTTAAGTGTTTACTGTGTCGGCATGACGTACAGCTGGCCGGAAATGTGCAATGATTTTTTTTCCTAATTACTGTGGGTTGCAAAACCTAACTTGTTCTGTGAGTTCGCCTGTGTTAGAAGCTTTGAAGCACGATGGTGCATTGTATGTGAGTTTGATACCGTGTAAAAATTGTCTCATCTGTCACTGAGCTTTGGAACACAGCGTGAAAGCATGGCCATAATGACCGGTGTAAATGCAGTACGATGAGTTTGCATCGGTGCACGTGGACTGTGCACGTGCTGGAAACAGCCGAACTGTGTGCGCCTTTCTGCGTTTCGCTTCATCGCCTGATTCGTAACTGTTCCCACCGACGGATAAACTTAATTCACTAGGCTTTGTTTGCCGTCGTTTCCACGCTGCGTTCACAAGTTTCTTTATTAAAAGAGGAGGTGCATGACTTGTTGCAATCACGTGGTGGATGTGGGGGTGGATGTAGCCATCATATTTGTACATACCGGGCAGATGAAAGGAGAGTGGCTTCGCTGTGCACTTCCTTGCTTTTCACTCACGTGGACCTGTGACAAACAAACAAAAAAAGCAGGAGAGAAAGGGCGACTCATCGTGGAGCGTCACACCGCCATTGGTTAAGCCTACGGCACCTGTGTCCAGCAGACCCCACACCGCGAGATTCCACGGTATTGAGGTATGTGGGCACGGTGAAGCGGCAAGACACGCGTGCCCTGGACGTCTTTCTTAGGGTTAAAAGTTCCTCGCCACGAGCCGACAATAAAACCAAAGCGTGTGACCCAAAAAAAGCTGAGAAGTGTGTCTGCATTCATCCCGACGGCCGAGGCCGGGAATTTACCACCGGTCGTCGTGTGGTACGAGGATGTGCAATCAACTTTCGTTCACTTCCGCCCGCATTTTTTTTTTACGACTTCCATCCTCCATCTGTTCACGTCACCGGCACACGGCGCGTAAGCTAGCCAACTGGACTAGGCCGCTGTTCCGTTACTTTCGTTTCTTCGTGAACTGTCCATAACGAAGTATACACGCAGCTGAGGGGCGAAAATGACTCGCAAACTGTTTCGTTATCGTATTTACTTGTCGCAATGAGGCTAACCGGAGTTAATTTTACTGGTGACTGATAAACTGATTGGAATGGAACAGAATTTGGCAAAGGGAATTGCCACATTTATCGGATCTGTCATCGTTAGTACAGCTTATGAAACGATAAACTCAAGCATACTGCAGCAGCGGACTTGATGGACATTAAGCTGAAAATAAATAAATGTTAATAAAAGCCAACTCTTTTCGCAAGTTAAATATACATAAAAGTAATCTGATGCAAGGATCTGATCTATATTTAAATTATGTGTCGCAACTTAATTTTCAAATTTTACATTTTCTGGTTTGAAAACCGCGCCCAAGACTGCTTGCGCACTCAAGCTGGAGAAAAATCTTGAAAACAATATATATCAAAAGCATGGCAATCTGAAACAGCGGGCACGCAACACGACAACAGGAAGGAGTCATACGACAAAGGCGTTGTCCTGTGTCGTCTGACACACGCGCGAGCGCATGAAACAAGGCTAAATTTCCAGAAATTTGTGCGTTTTTATTTCCAAAGACAGAAACATCCGATAAGCCGTTGGACAATGCTTTGGCATTCCAAGCAATGACAACCTAGCAAAAAGTTCGCGCATTTCCGTTTTTCTTTTAAATTAAATTAGAATAATGAGATTTTTAATTAGATTTATGCGATATCGCCTAAATCTTACGGAAGTCTGGTGGAAATATTGCAGCAATCTCGCGGATGCCAGACAACTTTAACGAGCGCAATAAATCTCATCGCTTTTAAAACGTAGACACGAATATTATTCATGAAACGTAGTTACCATAACGCGCCTGCGTCGTAGTTCCCGACAGAGAACGTGCAACGACGCGAAGTCCCGTAGTGTAACGAAAAGTTCAAATAAAATGACAAAGCACGCTACATATACTTAAAATTCAGCGTTGAGTAAGCGTTGGTATAATCTTGCCTACCGCAGATATCCGTAAAGATGCGAGTGACCATATGTCAGCTGCACAGTTACGATAAATACCGCAGCGTTACCCCGCTCCCCGCACTTTTTAAGCCATGCTCAGTAAATATCCAAACAATATCGCTCGCTCCTTTGCTTTCTCCACACCATGTCGTCGGCACCTCGGGACCTGCAGGGAAAGTGGCAACGCATGAATAAAACAGTGGCGAAGCTGTGAATGCGGAAGACGCATTGGTGGTGGTGCCGGGGAATACCCGCGGGGCACGCGCCAGCCAGACCGAGTATATACGCCCCCCCCCCCCCCCCCCAGCTGACGTCACAGGCCAGCCTGCTGGTTTTACGCTACGTTAACCTTCCCCCGTAGTGTGGGCGCAGTCACGCCCGACCGAGACCATTGTGGGGGCGAGGAAAGAGGCGCCGCGCTGAGAGCTATAGTGCAGCCCGTCATGAATGAAACGGGGCTCATAAATAATGATTTCGTTGACCGGGCTTTTGGCACCTAGACGCAACAGCGGAGATTCCTTTCTTTATCTATCGGAGAGTCTGGGGAATACCCGCTCTGATGCGGCGAACACTACGGGACTGAACGACTCTGCGAGAAACATTGACAGCAGGCGTTCCCCTGCCAGGAGTCGTAGGTGACGGTGAAAAAAAAAAAGATATTTAAAAATAAAGAAACAGCTCGCGCGTAAAACCGGGCGACAGAGGAACCCGGGACACGAAGGGAGTTCGGAAAAAAAAAAAGCGTGCGGAAAGAATTACGAGCCGGATCTGTTACTGCGGTGGCATCAGCCAGTCGGTGCATAGAAGTACGTATATAAGTACGGGCTCCCGGCTGCGCGATTGAGTGCCCGGGCAGGCCCCACACTGCATTAGGAAAGCACCCGCGTCGACTTTACGGGGTATGGGACACCGCTGTATTAAGTGACATCGTGTACACCTACTGCTCGAAGCGGTAACGGGCGCAGAGGAAGTGGCACGGAAGAAAATGCTTCTCTGACGTTTCGAAAGTTGAGTCGTCGACACTCGACCATTGTTTAGAAGAGAAACTTATCAGGTGTGGCGTCTGACCTCAACCAGATTTCTGACGGCTTCTGCCACCATTCATCGTGATCAATCGTATAACCAGCCATGAGAGAGGTAATTTTAAATTTCACTTTGACGACATACTTTCTAGAGATTTACCCTTTCAAACTCCGCCGGAACTATATATACTCAAGATGTAATTAACTCCGCCGACTTCGACCAGACATGTAGACAAAAACTTGGAGAACACTTACGCTTTGCCTTCAAGAGTGGAACGCGACAGCATTCAAAGATCCCTGACTGCTTCTCAGGCTTCCCGGCAACTGCAGCATATGTAACCGTATACAATGTTTACCGGGAAACGCTGGCGGCGAACGCTATGCACGAAGGCGAGATTTCTCATAGAAACGCGGCCTCTTGCATGGGCCGATCCCGGAGGTAGTGCACAGCACCCCCCCCCCCCCCCCCCTCGAAGAAAAAAAAATTACATCATTTTCAGGTTTCTGCTCTTGTTTCGCACTATTGTAATTTCAGCCTGAGAAGATTTAACTTTAAAGGCATCTGCTGTAGGTTTTTTGTTTCATAACATTTGTTTGTGCGCTGTCATTCTCAAAATTCCGAGAAATAACTTTGTCAAGAATGTAAGACAAGGTATAAGGCGTGGCCTAAACACCTGCCTAATATATATACGGAAATGTGCGCTCACGGACAACTCCGCCGACACCGAAACCCGATTTTACTGCGACATGGGGTCCTTATCGCTATCGCGTTGATATGGCGCGAGACACATTTCTGGTGGTGTCTAACTTGCTGCTTGGGAAACTTAAACATCATAGACGAATATAGAAACATCCTTTCCAAAATCCTCTTTGCTTACACCCTTTATGGTCATACCATATCTTAACCGACTCTCGAGGCATACACCCTGTTTGTGCACACGCAATTACCGAGACCTCACGAGAAGCTGCTTGGTGATAAAGGCCGTTTATATAAGACTTATAACGCACCATGAAAGCAGTGCTATTAGCTATCCAAAACATTTGTTGTTATTTGGCCGTAATATCTCGTTACGGCCGCTTGTTAGAGGCCGTAATGAGATATTGAGAGATGTTGGGAGGGAACATTAGAGGTCGACTTAACGCGTCAAGCCCCATCCTGGTATTTGTAAGGGGTGTGGAAGGGAAGTCGAATAAATATGATGACGGCGGAAGACCCAAGACAATGAAGCAATGTATATGGAGATTGTCTCAGGTTAGTACGATAGCCGCCACAGGCGATGTGCGTAGGATGCCCGTGGTATAGGACGTCCGGCTCGACTGCGGGATATGCGTGGTTCGATCCCAATCGCCGGGCGTCCAATTAACGGCTCATGTAAGACTGGTACAAGACAAGCACCCAGACTGGTACAGACCCCCGGCCATGGAGGCGTCCGGCTTTCCAGAGGTGCGTGCTTTGGAGATGTTGGCACAAACCGCTAAGCTTGCTCTTCAAGAACCAAGACAAAAGAAAATTTTAAAAAAGAGAAACCACACAACTCTCAAAAAAGATGTGCTACGCGTCAATACCGCGTCACAAACTTTGCTGTAGTAAACGTGAGGCGGGTTCTGTAAAAGAAATGAACAGAAATTCAGTGGTGTACACCGAGACGACAGTCATTTATATACCACTTGTTCCTCAAAATGTGATATTCGTCACCTAAATCTTGCCACGCGTGTGAGGTAGGCGACCAGTAGCTTATAAATGCAGCAATGAATACCGGAGCTAAGTCACTTACCGCCTCCAGCACACAGCGCTTCGCTTCGGGAATTCAATTTGTTTGAATTTCGTTCGGTAACCCCAAAGTCAGCACTTCAGTGTGACGTCACGACTTCTAAAATATTTTTCCTATTTGGGCCACCTTGGCTCAGTAAAAGTTCGCGAAACTTGCCATATTCAGTCTAGGGCTCCTTTTTAACACGATGTAGTCAATCTTTACCACTAAAGAATTAACTGAGACCTAGAAAAGTCTGTCAACATCGATGACGTCACGATGAGCTGGTGTGAGAACTTCAAGGTGGCGTCGCCACTCGCCTCTGTGTTATTCGTTTCTTTCTGGCTTACCAAGCGGCTTTTCGCGGTAAGAGTGGTGTATTCGGTATTGTGGAAGGGTAATCTATATGATACAGAAGAAAGCATTTGTTCCTTTAGTGTCCCTTTAAGCATGAAATGTTTTTAGCTCCCGTTGTCGGCGACCTTCAAGTGACCTTGAGCCATAAGCCAGAGCCGTTATCCGGGCACTCAAACGAGAACATCCGGGCATCGTTGCGAGAACAAAATAAGATCATTCGGGCAACCAGTCAAAAGTTAAGGAAATGCAGTCTCTGGCCACCAACCCTTTGTACAGGACCGCATTACATACGCTAGTTACTGCCCAAACAAGTTACAAAAAATATTGCTTCCGAGTTCTTCCTAATGTTTGTTCCCAATATACGCTGTCATGAAGGTTTATTTGTCATTTCCAATAGTGACGTTCTAAAGGCAGATACAGGGCACCATACACTTGATTGTCATCTTTTGGCGCTGAGACAGGGTTGTCTGTGCTCTTTCCAACGCCAGCGGTCCGCGAGTTCCGCGGCGCGTGTTTTGCGCTTCGTGACCAGGCCGGCAGCGTCCGGCGCGCCGCGGATAGTTGTGTGGTGGGGTGTGCCCTCGCGAACATGCACTATACCCATTTTAAGGTTGTGGCTAGTACGTACCATGCCCAACCAATCTGCTTAGCCGGTAGTCTTTTCATGCTTACATCTACTCTCGATTACGGGAGAGCCAGCATTTTTATTAAATTGCGCTTCTGCAATAGCAAGAGAGGTCGCTCTTGTATACATTGAGAGGGCGCTTGTTAAGCCAAACACTTTTTACAAGAATGAGAAGAAAGAAATTAGAAGGGAAGATCTTTACGATAACACAAAGGGCAGTGCCTTGCTATTTCAGGCTCGAGCCGGTTGCCTAAGGATCATAACATACCGGAGCAAATATTCGGAACTAGATGAGGCAGGTGTATGCTGCGGCAAAGATACGGAGACCACTCAGCACATCCTAATGGAATGCGAAGGGATTCACCCAGTGAGAAACGTACACCTTAATTCCAGAAGGGTTGGGTTTAAAGTGGACGGAAGCATCAACCGGTCAGCAGTCGAGATAAGCAAGAGACGTTTAGAGCATTGGTGGAAAAAAAAAAAAAAAGCAGGGAAGAGATTGATACGACCAGATCTCTTACAGTCGTAGGTAGCGGTACAAGGTCAATTTTGAAGAAAAAAAAAGGTTAAGGAGATGTATACAAGTGTGCTATAGCATGCCTGATTAAATCAATATTTGTCACCGCCCGGTTTAGAAGGGGATGCCAATAAATCCATCATCAATCCCTTTACGCAGCAGTGGAAGATAGGATGGCGAAGCCACCTTGCAAACTTTCCGTGATGCAATGAATGTTTCCAGCGTTTGCATGGGTCCCTTATATCTTTTCTAGCTTAAAAGCTTTCGTATTATAGGTTTTCCTGTGCTAAAACAGACGAAATACGAGAAAATACTGTCACGTAGTAGTGACGCTCAAGAAAACAGTCGTAAAACTGTGTATAACGAAACTGATTCTTTATTGGGCGAACCTGTGCCCCCAAAAGCAAGCTACACTCGAAGCACAACGATAGCGGCGAACACAGTCGGCGATCGTCGAAAATCTGATCAGCGGCGAAACGCGTCGGCTTTTATACCTGAGTCACCGAAGGTTCCAGATTAATCCCTGATGCCCGCGTGTCTTCCAGAAAGTTCTAGACAATTCGCGTCGGTCACACAATCAGATAACATAAGCGTCGGTGAAAACAGGCAACGAAAAGAAGCATCGATAACGTTCTAGAAACTTCCGATACAGGCGCGTCCTGCGCCGAGCGATAATGTTTAACATTTGTGAGCCGGTGGAAAGCGGCCACCGGTGAAAGATAAACATGTATACGTGTCAATACTTTGAAACCTATCAGTAGCGTACCCAGGATTTCTGGTGGTGGTGGTGGGGAGGGGGGGAGCGAGCACTTTGCATAATATGCAATTTCCTTGCATTAGCCTGAGGAATCCAACAGCAAATAAAATGCCTAATGATTATAATAATAATGACACCATGGATGATGACGATTTTTCTTGCTTCAGCGTTTTACTCAAAGTAATTTAAAAGTGAATGAATAAATACAAGACAATGATAGAGTATGTTTTTGTTAATCAGGAAAATTGGACCTCAAGCCAACTCCCGAATTGTAATGACCATGTGAACAGAGCACTGAAGGTAGTAGACGTTGGACTGGTGGGGCTGGACGCGTGGTGTGTGTGTGTGTGTGTGTGTGGGGGGGGGGGGGGGGCTAACTCGACGTCAAGGGGGGGGGGGGGGGTATAGAACCCCCGAACCCTCCCGTCGGTGCGCCACTGAAACCTATGATGGTCCACTGGCATTTCGGCGTGGTGGTTTCAGTCAGCGAACATATTAGCAAAAGGTAAGTTTGGTGCTGAACTTCTCCACCGCAATAATCAAGCTGTTTCACGGCAAATTTTGAAAGCAAAGTTTCGAAAGCTTACGTCTAAACTTATTTTAAGACTCTCGTTAGTGTCCCATTATACGACTTCAATGAGAACATGTGAGAACATAGTTCGCAATATGGCCGTAGGTATTTTAACCTCCACAGCAAGTGAGGCCAACATGAACGACGGTGCGCATGATCAGTATATTGCAACAATAACCAGCTGATTCTAGTTACCATGATAATCAAATCGGCTGTTCTTGCGGCGTGTCGCGCACAGTACATTCTTTGGGACACAGCTTCTAGCGTTACGCCAGAGGCCTGCAGACGCAGCCTTGCAGCGTAGACGCATAGTATGTATATAACGTTCCGCGTACAAAGTGAGATGATCCCGATTGCGTCCCAAACGTGACTTCGCTCGTATGGAGAAGGCGCGAGTTTTACGCGTGATGCAGCGGTATAGTGTTCGATTCTCCTGGGATGGAACAAGCATGGGCTCGCAAAGCAAGTGAACGGTGGGTGAGGGTGGCGGGTGGAATGATACAGGGTCGCGGTATACCCGCCCTACTTCCATAATCGCGAAGCGTACCCTTCACTTTTTTTTTTTTCTTCTCTCTTTTGTCGCAGGAGAACAAACGGGAACGCGAGCACAGCCGAAGTGGGGCTGTGATGCGCGAGGTACGTGGCTAGCTGGCGCGAACGGAACAGGGCCGGCGCACGGGACAGCGTGTATCCGTACCGCGTACTACAATGAGAGGGAACCGTGAGCGGGCCCTGCTTCATCTGAGCTTCATCCAGGTTCCGGCTTGCGCGGGTCACGAAAGAGGGAGACGATGTGCGCACTGCTTTCAGCGGTGGTCTCACTGGGGCTACACGTGCACGCGAGTGTCCTGCCGGAGGCAGATGAGATACGAGAGCCCATGTGGGCATATACATACGTATATATTCGCGTACGCTACACACAGACGCGGAGTTTCGTGCAGAGAGGTAAAAGCGAGCGGGTATGAATCTCATCTCCCGAGGGAAGTGGCGCCGCCTATATACACGACTCCTGGCGGGGAGCGCTGTAGATGAGTGGCGGGAAACGGCAGCGCGTGAATCCCTCGCGGGGAAGGGAGGGGGGACCCGCGCCTCCGCTGCTGCCGTTGCTCCGGGAGTTCGTACCCGTATGGCTAATGGAGCATGATACGGCAATTTGCGACCGATGTACGCGGGCTTTATTTTTTAGCGCCTCGCCCGCCGTGATGCGCCGGCTGAGTAACGCGCGCGTTCTCTTGTATTTATGCACGTATACCGGAGAGGAAGAAAAAGAATAAAAGAACGTGGGTAAAACAAAACTGGGCGCGTGTTATACGAAGCGGTACGGAGTGGAATGTCGCTGCTATGTCGCGAAGGAAACGGAAATAACAAAACGCTAACGAAACAGGGGTTGCTAAAAATAAATATGCTTATACGCCGGGAGTTATGCGGAACACCTGTTCGCACATGTATAGTATGCTATGTATGCTATACCTACAGCAAATGTTTCTGTACTGCGTACGTATAGTTATCATTAAAGACGCAGGAAAATGAACATGCAGACTGTCAGCTGCCGCAATTCTACAACGTGTGTGTGATCGGAGTGGAGCCGTGCCTGAAGTTGATCAGTATCCACAGACGGAATGCATTATTTTCGTTCCTGCTTGTCGCAGAGAAGCTATACACGGTAGTTTGAAGCAATAGATGTTAAATGACAGTGCATATGACCCATAAACTATATAGGAATAAGACGCTTGTGTCGACGTGGACACATTTCACAATTAGGCTTCACTTTGTGTGACCAATGACGTCGTGAAGACACTTCAGATCGCTTCCGGTAGAGAAAGGATAAAAAAAGTCGCAGTTTCGCCCGAAAGGCGAAGCATCGATTGCGATAGCAAACTAGTGGACAGCTATACAAAGTAAGGATAGTAGTTTTATCGACCATATAAGCTTCTAAACATAAGCATGCTAACTAAATTAACAAGCATGGCGTCACGCGCGCACCACCAAACATGAACGCACCTCCCTCGATGACCGCGGAAACAGCAGCGAGCGAATTGACCACAGTGCAGGGAGGAAGGACTCTGCCCCCGCCTCAGATGGCTTTCAAGATACCGCCCCGGCGGAAGCGCGCGGCGTAGTACACGGCCTCCCCCCTCCCTACCTTCCCTCCGGAGCCTTGCGGACCGGCGGGCGCGCGCGGGCGGGCGCTCGGGCGGCGCAGAACCCCCCCCCCCCCCCCCCCCCCCCTTCCGGAGCGTTGTGCGCGACTGGAAGACGGCATGCTTCTTTCCCGCTTCCCGCTCTTGCGTGCGTGAGATTGACCCGCGGTCGCCTGCTCACCCTCGCGCGCTTTCACTCGCGCATGGAGCATACGGCGCGTGGCGACGATTTTATCGCCCGTGGACTTCATACGGAACCTCATGGCGACAGCGACGCTATAGAAATGCGCCTGGAGTGTCCACATAATTGCTATCGCAATAAAACGAAAATCAAGCGAGATACCAAAAAGCAATAAAATATGCAGGTCCCGCGCACATGGGAATCGAAGTATGCGAAGCATGTTGCTGGTAGCTGCAGACTGCCCAGCATTGTTTGGGGTCCTGCAAAGCGTTACTAGATGGACCAATATTTTTGTGTAAGGCGATCAGGTGCATATGTGACGCGTAAATACACACATGAATAAAAGAAACTTAAGACAATCAAAGGAGTAGTTGTATATTGTGTGCTATTCCAATAACAGGTCGACGTGCATCGAAGCCATCTGTAAGTCGACATGTATACAGGTTGACACATTAACTATCATGGGACTAAGATTTAAAATTGTAAAATTATCCAAATGCCACGTAGCTGGACATAACCAAGGTAATGTTGTTTGCCGTCGCTTGGAGATACTCAGACTAATTTGTTTCATTCCGTCTAATTACGTAATTAGTCTTAAATGAAAAGGGTCAATGAGAACATTGTAGAGAAACATGAAAAACAGCTCTCTGTTGCGCAATACGTGCTACATAAAAGCATTTTTCCGGGCGTGAAAGAAGCCCGCGAATACAGACAAAATTGCCGCGCGACTGGCCGCTCGAAGCACTTTGCGTGTATTGGCGGGATTCTCTCACGCACTGCGCTCAGACACGCACTGCGCTCAAACACGCTGTACTGCGCTCAGACACGCTATATGCCTCTGGCTGCTGGGGCCAAACTTTATTTTTTTTTTAAGTGAATTAGTTTCACCTCACCAAGGTATGCGGGAAACATGGTCTGTCGGCTGGTCTTTCACCATTTTCAGTCCCACATTTTATAATTAGTCGGAAAGTTTAACCCGCCAATTTAGTTGGCGGCGGCAAACAGCGCTTGCATGTATAGGCTCCTCAGGTGTCCCCCTACCCCCCTTTTTTTTGGCTTGCTCGTCATTTCGTGACATAGGCGTATCTACAAGGGGGGGGGGGGGCACTTGCCTCCCCCCCCCCCCCACACACACACACTTTTGATAGCGGGCACTTTCGGATGCATGCCGGACAGTTCAACAAAACTACAGCTGAGGCTAAATTTGTTTTCTCAATACAGTGGCCACGTAAGGAATGCTTTTCTTTACTAAGTATCCCTTGCTTGGGCAGGGAGGATCGTCTCTTATGCCTCCTCATGACGCTCTAGCGGACGACGCGCAGGATTCTCCATACACGCTTGCATTGCGGAGAGGCCTGACGCTGGACAGTTCCCGCCCTAAAATATCTACACTTGCGCTACTTGCATCATGCCTACTTCTTTTGGGACCGCCTAACCGTATTTGAAAACAAAATAGGATTGTTATATTTAAGCTGCGGGCGAATGGGAGAGGTCCGGATAAAGTATTACAGTCAGCCGCGCCCAACAATTGGTGTGCAACGGCATGAAATCGCTGGATTATCAAATGCTGGAACTATTGCATCTCCGTCCAGAGATAGTCTACATAGTCTACAGTCTCAGTATCTTATCACCATCAAAAATCTAATCAAACCAATTAAAGGTATAACTATCGAATTTCATTGTGTAATCACGACTTATATATATCTTCGTGAAAATGACCTTTGTCGAACGCGCAGAGCCATTTCAATACCAATAGAACACTGAACTGAATTTTTTTCTAAAGGTCTGTGTGACTTCTGATTTTATCGGTTTCATTTTCAGACCGTTTTTAAATGAGAGCTACACTATTACTTGTTTCTGTACAGGAGCAAGAACAGCAGGTATTTCATATTTTGAAAAAATGGAACCCACTTTTTGGTGACGTGTACCCAAAAAGGTTGCTTACGTGCTCTAAAAGCAGTTAATACTCGCTTTCTCCCAATTTTTCTGCGGTATACACAGTATTTAGTTGTGTTCCCTCGGTATCCTCGGTAAACTATGCGGGTCACGGTGCTTATATCTATTCGAAGTAGGAAGCAATGTTCTGGGTGGCGAGTGATTTATCTTTATTCTGTTTAGGTTCATTGCAGCCTTTGCAGAAAGTTACTGATTGAAGTGTTCCAGAGTGCCATATTGCCGCTCGTCGAAATGTTTCCCAGACTCCCAAGACAACTGCACAAGATGTGGACTTGAAATTCCGTGAAAACAGGGATAATTTCAAGTGCAATGCGTGGCGAAACTTTCACTCTCCTGTTTTAAATGCAAGTGTTGCAGATAATTGCTAAATCATCGTTCTTTCCATGTGTTTTCGTGCATCATACTAGATGCGTAGTTTGTTTCTCCGGTGTCCACGGTGAGCTAAACAAAGCATCTTATTTATATCTAGGGAAAACTAGGGGCCTATATAGCATGGGCGAAATAGAATGGCGAAATGCGAAAACACCCGCGTACTTAGATTTAGGTGCGCGTTAAAATTCCAAATTAGTCCAAATTATTCCAAAAAGTCCAAATTATTCCGGAGTCCAAAATATTCCACTACGGCGTTTCTCATAATCAGATCGTGGTTTTGGCGCGTAAAGCGCCATAATTAATTACGTGCGCTGCACTGCTGCTCCTGGGCAGGATCAGGGACCTCTGGGCACCCACTGGCTTTTGTCCCTGTATAATAAATTTTATAGTGTGTCAAGAAGTAAATGCAAATTGAAATAAGTTTTTGGGCCTCCATGGTTATCCATGTGTGATTGATAAAGAGGACTATGTAAGTTTAACATAAAAATAACTGACAGCAGCATTTCCTAGCATTCTCACTTAGTACAATAGTATATATATATATATATATATATATAGTAGTAACTGGATTTTTCAATGGGCCAAGCGTATTTAGGAAAATCAGAAGCACAACTTCGCGGTTATCTTAGGTTTATTATTTTCCCAACAGTTTCGGTCGGTGGACTCCCTTGAAAAAGGTCGGTCCACCGACCGAAACTGTTGGGAAAATAATAAACCTAAGATAACCGCGAAGTTGTGCTTCTGATTTTCCTATATATATATATATATATATATATATATATATATATATATATATATATATGATAGAGGGAAAGAGCCAGATCGATTGCGGTTTGCCCCCCCCACTCGAGAAATAGTTGGTACGCCACTGTTTCGTGAACAACAAACAATGGCTATTTTTGCTGGCTAGAATCAAGGAGGCTGAAAAAAAAAAAAAAAAAAATTTCTGGAGTGGCAATGCTGCTTTGAAAGCGAAGCCAGGCCGCCGCCATCTTACTCTGGGCACTAAGAGACATCAGGGATTAGTGGAATATAGGAAACGCCTGTTTTTCGCCTCCTTTATGTTTGAGATGGTTAGTTTAGCTGTAAAGATCCTATTAAATGTACAACTTTGTTTCACAGGCTTTAGAAGTGAACCTGAATGCCGTGGTGCATTTTTTTAGAGTTCTTGATATCAACACTTAGCCAAATATAATATTTTAGCTAGAAACAACGACCTTTTATTTTACAATTACCCTAGCGTTTACATTCGGACAACAAAAGCACTTCAGGTATGCGCGGACTGCAGCCTGCGTGGCAATCTTTCAGAGGGGAAGTCGGGGCAAGCGCTGGCTTCACCCCTGCTGGCAAACATTAGGGGGCGCCGCCACTCCAGAAGTTTTTTTTTTTTTTTTTTTTTTTTTTTAACCTCCTTGGCTGGAATACTACTTCATTTTGAAATGTCGAATAACCTCCTTGGCTGGAATACTACTTCATTTTGAAATGTCGAAGTACCGAAGCGCTCAGGTCCTTTGCGAGAGAGAGAGAGAGATAAAACTTTATTGTGTCCATTATGGGGTCTGGGGGCGGCGGGGGTTGGGAGACTAACCCCCAGTCCTCCCCTTCCTCAGACGAGAGCACGGAGTAAGATATCTTACTTCGTGGACGAGAGACATGGAGGAAGGAAAAAAGTTTCCTCCATGACGAGAGACATCGGCTATGGTGGTTAGAGTAGTTACTTCTGCATCTTTCGCCCCTGCAAACATGGCCGCTGACATTCTCAAAAGTAAAATGCGGCTAAATATGAACTCATAAATAAATCACAGACATTTATTTGAAAATACATGTACAACGCATATATGACTGTGATAATAATTAAAAACATACTTTTAAATCTGACTGTCGTCGCCGCTGCACTGTTATTGTGCACAAAGCAGCTTTGGCGAGCCAAGTCATGACAAGCTAAGCACGCTGCTGTTTGCTGCTACTGCCTACTGCTGCTTCGCCGCGAAGCTATCGTAGCTGTTTTACCCATTTGTGAATATTGCTCGAGCTCTGCGATATAAATAGAAAAGTGATCTAAAACGTGTTCTCAATAATAACTTAAGTTGCCGATGGCTTTGTAATGTTGTGATAGCCAGCTGCGAGGCGTAACAATGAACGGAAGACTGGACGGATGTCTAATCGTTAGCTGCTGTGATGACAGCACGGATGGTCTTGTAAAAGGTTGGTTGTAGTAGTGGTTTTCTAAAGACATGCATTATCTCTGAACGTATGCAATATTGCAGGCGTGCATGCTTACTTGCCGCTTTGTTTGGTTTTATATGCAGAAATCGTCGACTCCCCATCGGTTTCACCTGTCGATGTTTCCGAGGGCGTCCAAGCTTTCCCATGGGCATTCGAAACTAAGTACTACACTGCAACGATTTACCTCCACACGACGTCGACATCAGTAGTTGAATACGACGACAGTGCTGAAAACATTCACGGCCTTATAGTACTTTTCAACCCAAACCAGGTGGGCGTCGTTGCTTCTTGCTGTGCTGGAGACCGAATTGTGGTTGTGTAATCAACACGATAAACTTGAAGCGCGGCGTACGAAGGAATATATCAAATCACTGCGAGAACATAGTACCCGGCATAAATAATATAAGCACACTTGTACAGCGACCACAGACGAAGACACATGAAAAGGAGCGGTTTTACTATCAATAGACAGACTAATCGCGAATCCTGCGCGCGACATTGCAATGCGAAAGCTGTCGCAAACTCTCAGAGCAACTGACAAGGAACGATGAAGTAGCACAGAGGCGAGCGCGAAACTCGTTTGTGTAGTAAGCCGCCGCGTGGTAACGCGAAAACGATACAGAACGCTAGCAGGATGTAAAGACGGGCAGCCGCAAACACAGGATACAAAATAAATAGAAAAGATTTACTTATGGCTGCATCAGGTTTCCAGAAAATCTCAATCTCACTGGCCAACAATGATGCTGCGAATGCATCCGGAATGTTCGCGTAATAGCTGTTTCTGTTAAATAATATGGGCTGTGCCTTATTGCGTACTCTCATGCACACTCACGAGTGCCATGAAGCTGCCATCAATCCAGCGAAACTTGTTAACTTGGAAGACTCGGCTAGTTGGTTATTGGCCTTATGGGACATGAAACGTGGCAGGACGACCGTGAAACATTGACCCATTTAAGCCAATTTAAAGTTAAAGAAACAAGACAAACAAGAATACAAATGCAATGTGTGATGGTGCTGTGGTGACCATAAGAACAAGCGCTACTCTTTGCACCTGCGTGCCATGAAACCTCATGTAGCAAAACTGGATTTTACAAGTTGTATGAACAGTGTCCATCAGCAGACCTGTGTACTTCAAGTTCTGTATATTGTTCATGTTGGTGGTGCGTTTCACAAGCAAATGCAAAGCCACTTCTGACAGAAAGAAAAGCAAATAATAGTACCAGAACAAACAACCTGCCCTCTGTATTACTTCAGAAAGACACCTTGGAGCTGGCAGACAAGTGGATAGAAAAATGTCGCTGTGACGTCGTGCTTCTGGTTTGTGGCCGCTGCCCCTCTGCTGCAGAACCACAAGGCAAGCACTGATTACAGCTTGAGTGTAACTTTTGGGAGCATGTAAATCTGTTTTTATCATTAGTGACATCAGAACATTAGGACTATTACTTACTTTCCAGGGGTGGGCAAATAACTTGTTTGTATACGAATCGAATATGAATACTAAGTATTGAATTGAATCGGCAAGTGAAACACACGCATATATTTACAGCAGGAATATATTTCGGTATAATTATGTAGCTCGCGTGTACAGACTAGTAAAAAAACAATAGCAAACTATCAGGTAAAAAGAATCAGTTTTAGTCATTAAAAAAACTGCACACATTGGCTCTAAACAAGTTTAGAGCCTGATTTGAAACAAGCATTCCAAGAAAGAATGGCTGCTGTATAGCTAGCTTTCCAAAAACGCTAAATAAATGGTTGCAGAAAGAAGATCAGAAGTTGTGGAGAAAGAAAAAAAAGCTGCTGAAGGACTTGTATGCTGTAAGCAGATGCAAAATGGCTCATTGTAAGGAAAGCATCGCAGGTTGTACAGTAAACAATAAAACTGCTACACGAATAAACTGCCAAAAGCATTATCTATTCTGTTTGAGCATTTTGCTTCTAACGCTTCTGTCATCTCACTTCTGATAATTTGCAATACTTTATTTAGCTGACGGAGAACAGTAACCAGATTTTAACAGTCGGTAGTTGCGAAATATCTTGTTAGTTTCGAATATTAGAAAGTACTAAATAGTTATTTTTCAGATACAAATAGGTAGTGTGTAATATTCTATTCGTATTGAAAACTTTGAATATTCACCCACCCCTATTATTTTCTAATCCAACATGTATAACTCTTGAGTTAGAATGCATTTCTTGCTAGCAATATTTTTCGGTAATCGTAATGCTGCTTCGTGTTGGCACTATGAGTAACCTTATGATCCACAGTACTGTCATCAACTCTCAGTTTGTTAAAACAATGCAGGCCGCTTTAGAATTTTTGTTTTGTCCTCAATTGTTTATGGTCCTATGAAGTTGATCCATTCTGAGACACATGAATTCATTTCAGGGCTATCAAGGCAGCAAGTCTTGGAGTGGTGTGTTGAACGGAGCTGTGAGTTGATTGAAACTCAGCCAAGTGAGGAGGATGATGAAGAAGGTAACTCTCATTTTTAGATAAACTGAAAACATCTCAACAGTAAGAATGTGTGGAAACTAGATGAAGGCAAGAAAAGCTGTATTGTTGAATGTGGAAGGGGTTATAAAGGTTTTGGTCAGTTTAAAATGGGAAACAGTCAGTTATGAAGTCGCCCACATTTTCACTTTAATGGTGGCTAATCTCTGCTTCTTTAGGCTCCTAAAGACTGACTAGTTTGTTCCTATACACAAAGGCTCCAGCAGGGCTCATATTTTGTAGTGTTACTTAGTATTTTTTTCCCATTAATTTCACCCTTTCACCCTTTATCAGTAGCTCACTGTGTTTGCAGAATCAGGCATGTGTTATGATGTATAAGAAAAGAATCGTTACTAAATGGCTGTGAACGATGATGCAGTGGAGGCTGCCTAATTAATTACAGCTTCCTAGTGTTCCTTAATGTTGCTAAACCCTCAGTAGATAGGTGTGCTTGCTTACTGCCTCGATTGGTAAATAGCTGATAGGATAAAGCGTCAAACATTGCACTCAGCAGCAAAACACACTAGCTGCTAAGCCACTGCTGTAAGTCAAAATTGATTTCAACTGTAAATTTACTAGTGTATATACATTTGCGCTTAAGGGCTGTGCTAGTGCAAGCTGCCCCAATATTTAAAAACGTTGTGTGTGTCAGCTTACAAAATGACATTCCTCACAAGTCATGAAAAACAATGGAAGCCATAAATATAAGCAGGACACAAAATGGCTGACATTGTGGGGAAGGATATGGCACTCACTTCTGTGGTTTATGTAAACTTCCTTTACCTTACGTGCATATTTAAAAAAAAAAGAAAGATGGATAGGTATGCACCTTTTGTGCAGCCTCTATCATTGTGTGTTGCACGTGTATTATGTGCTATTGTAGACATAGCCAGTCATCAGTTGTCTCATTTTTAGGTTTATGTGAGTAAGGGGTACAGTTTCTTTTTGTTGCTGTGGTTGTTTATTTTATTTATTGTATACCCACAGACCCTATCGGCATTACAGTGCTGGGGTTTACAGACATAAAAGACATACAGACATTAAAGCAGGTAAACATGACATAGGGTTTAGATTCATTACTATTTAGAGTGAGCTCACTTAGAGGCATACACAGAGCGCACCAATAAGAAGAGAAATGCAAACAGATTTACTTGTTCAAAACATTTAGCATAAAAAAAATTAAAAAGCAACGTAAGCACAGTGTACACTCAGCCTTAAAAAAAGAAAGTTTCCCAGTTGCAGCTTCTAATGTAAAAATGAAAATGGTTTGTTATCACGAAATAGGAAAAAAAGAAGAGTAGAACAAAAAAAACTAGAAAATAGAGCAGCTGTGACACAGCTGAAAAGATTTTGCGCGCTAGTATCTTGTCACAACAGAACATGGACGGCATTTAAAGAAGTAAAAAACTGTTTTTCAGAAGTGGCCATCACATGTCTAAAGGTAACTTATTCCACTGCCGTATTGTTTGAGGGAAAAATTAGCTAGAAAAGGTGCCGGTTCTACATTTGAATTCCTGTATTTTATACTGTAGATCAAGTGGTTCAGAAGTATAATGAGGAGTAAAAATAAGGAAAAACATATTGTGCTCGTTAAATGCCAGTTCGTGAGGCATAAATACAATGCGAAATTTTAAACGTAGCTTAGCCCTTCGATGTTCGAGTGGTTCCCAGTGTAACACTTTCTTTAAATATGACATGCTCACTTTCTTTCCACTAGTTGTCTTACCTGGGACATACCGAGCAACCATGTCTTGAATATTTTCAAGTTTATTTATATCAAGGACAAGCTGAGGGTTGCATACTGTAGACGCATATTTCTATATCGGCCGTAGGTATGATTTATACAAGAGTTCACAAGTGTGCTGCCGAAAGTTAAGTGTGTTTTGGTGCAAAAATCCTTGTGATCTGGAAGCCCATGAGACTATAATCAACAAGCTTTGTCAAGACAGTGAATGTGTAAGATAGACTGTTATGTATTTGTACTCGGTAGCTGTTCATAATACTGTACTAGACACTGTGTAACATGAATTAGCTCGTATTAATTTCCTGGAAAACTTCATACGTACTGTTTTTTGAATAGTTAGTTTCATACATCACGAGTGTATGGCGTCCAGGTAATTTTGAAGAATATGGCAGTCATCATCCCTGCATATTTGTCTGTATAAGATACAATCATCTACTAACATCCTTATACATGACATTACCTAAGTACTGATGTCTTTGATGTATATAAGAAATAATAATGGCCCGAGAACCGGCTTTCAACTTGCATGCGTTGTTAGAATAGGTTCACTATGATGATTGATTGGGTTTCTGTTGCTTGTTCTGAATCATTTACATGTGTGCTACTGGTACCTTTAATTTTGCAGCATATGTTACTATCTGTGTGCCTGTCTGCTATCCCGTCAGGATCATAGATTGCTTTTTCATTGTGATGATTATGTTGTGGGCGCAGGTCAGCCAGACGCACAAGAAAGCAACCAGAGACACAAAGAGACGTATTTATGACACGAACGGCACATGGGACGAATACGGGAACATGAACTATACAGATAAGCTGGTTAAGTGTCACGCTCGAGCACTCACAATTCTACACAATAGTCCGGCCTCATGGCGACGGCTCGGCGGACTTGGCTCTGACGGCGGTGAGGTATACGGGCGGCGGTTGACGTTCCGGGTGGCACCAGGACGTAGCCCGGGTCCGGAGAGTTAGCTCTGGGTCGTAGCCCGAGCTCGGCACCGTAGCGGTGGGATGAGAGCCGGGGCGAAGCCCAGCACAGCAGTGGGTGAAAGCCGGGGCGGCGCCCGGTTTGCGGAACAGGACCAGGACTCCGGGACGTAGCCCGAGCCTGGAACACGGCAGCGGTCGTGCGAGCGGGAACGAGGCCCAGCTCCGCAGGACCCGCGTCGATGGTAGAAGCCGGGGCGACGCCCGGTTTGTGGAACAGGACCAGGGGGCTCTGGGTCGTGGCCCGAGCCCGGCAGCACGGCAGCGGTCGTGCGAGCGGGAACGAGGCCCAGCTCAACAGGACCCGCGACGATGGTAGAAGCCGGGGCGGCGCCCAGTTCACAGTGCAGGACCGGGATGCCGGGACGTGGGCCGGCGTTCGGTCCGCTCCATCTCGCTGCACTGCCCGTTCTGTCAGCCTGGCTGCCCCGTCGTTCCAGATGGTCTCTCCCGGCACGCGCGCCGTCCACGCGCACCAGCGACGCTCACTCCCGCGCTTTTCGGCCCCGCACGCCGAGCACAAGCACGGAAAAGCCCGCGTATTTCAAATATCGGTTCTGCACACCGATCACAAATATTAAGTTGTCGTCCTCCTACCACACTTCCCCCCTGTTCAAGAATGACGCGGTGGTGGGGTAGGACGCGTCGACTAAATATGAGTAACACACAACACAGAGTGCGGCGTTAATTCGTCCGTTCGTAAGCGAGTTCTTTCTTGTGGTCCGGTAATTTCACTTCACACCACATAGTGCACTGCACTCAACTGTTAGATGTTCGCTAGTTGATTGTCCCAAACACTCCATCTATACACTTGTTCACAACACACATTTGTAACTGACAATTCAATTGTCCGAGGCCATTCCTAAATAGTATTTCTTTTTATCCTATCCGTTGCATATGCACTATTTTTTTTTTTTTCGCCTTTTTCGGAGCTCCCATGCTTGCCTACTTCCAGCCCGTTTCCTTCTCTTTCCTTCGGCTATAGATTGCTCGCACGGCTTGGAATGGCTTTGGTAGAACTCTGGCTTCTTGGACTTTCTCATTGTCACCCACATCTTCTTCCAGCCCTTAGGCATTCTGTGAAAGTTCTTCGTGCCCTTACACGTTGCGTTACATCTGGGACGCTTCGGGTATCTTCTGGCTTTCTGATTACTCTGTTTCTTGGAATCTAAATGCCTCGCTATGCCTGCTGCCTGGCGATCACTGGTATCATTTTCGATGACTGACTCACTCTTGTTCTGAGGTGAAGCTACCTCTTTCTCTGCTGTGCTCTGCTCCTTGTTTACGCAAACCTTGATCGGGATGTCGACCATCCTCTTATCCTCGTCACCCTGCATCAAGGCCTCCTCAGTGGTGCGCTTCTCTAGGCCGTCACGGGTGCTATCGAATCTGCCAACTTCGGGCATCTTTCTCATGTGATGCAGTTCTGCTCGCAATATCTTGATCTCGTTCTCTAGGAACATTTTCCTCTTGTCATAGGCTTTGTTAGCTGCAGCATGTTCTGCTAATCTAACAGCGTCGACGCGTTTCCTTCCTTCCTCAATTAGTTTGAGGCCGCTCACCGGTAGTCCACTATCTCGCACGCTCAAACTGGTTCTATGTTCTTGAAGCTTGAGCTTCAGCAGTAAAACGCGTTCCTCGGCTTGGAGCCGTTTTTCTTCGAGCTCAAAGTTCACGCGCTGATCTTCACGAGCTTGGGCGCGAAGTTCCCTTTCTGTCGCGCGTTGCGCGTCAATCCACTCACGAAGAGTGGCGCCAGCTAAGCCCATGTCCTTGCCGATCGCGTACAGTCTCTCAATATCCATGGCCTCCTCCCGCGCGTCTAGCTGTCGGCAAGATGTTAAAGCCGATCCTGGCAGGCTCGCCAAAATTTTGATGATTATGTTGTGGGCGCAGGTCAGCCAGACGCACAAGAAAGCAACCAGAGACACAAAGAGACGTATTTATGACACGAACGGCACATGGGACGAATACGGGAACATGAACTATACAGATAAGCTGGTTAAGTGTCACGCTCGAGCACTCACAATTCTACACAATAGTCCGGCCTCATGGCGACGGCTCGGCGGACTTGGCTCTGACGGCGGTGAGGTATACGGGCGGCGGTTGACGTTCCGGGTGGCACCAGGACGTAGCCCGGGTCCGGAGAGTTAGCTCTGGGTCGTAGCCCGAGCTCGGCACCGTAGCGGTGGGATGAGAGCCGGGGCGAAGCCCAGCACAGCAGTGGGTGAAAGCCGGGGCGGCGCCCGGTTTGCGGAACAGGACCAGGACTCCGGGACGTAGCCCGAGCCTGGAACACGGCAGCGGTCGTGCGAGCGGGAACGAGGCCCAGCTCTGCAGGACCCGCGTCGATGGTAGAAGCCGGGGCGACGCTCGGTTTGTGGAACAGGACCAGGGGGCTCTGGGTCGTGGCCCGAGCCCGGCAGCACGGCAGCGGTCGTGCGAGCGGGAACGAGGCCCAGCTCAACAGGACCCGCGGCGATGGTAGAAGCCGGGGCGGCGCCCAGTTCACAGTGCAGGACCGGGATGCCGGGACGTGGGCCGGCGTTCGGTCCGCTCCATCTCGCTGCACTGCCCGTTCTGTCAGCCTGGCTGCCCCGTCGTTCCAGATGGTCTCTCCCGGCACGCGCGCCGTCCACGCGCACCAGCGACGCTCACTCCCGCGCTTTTCGGCCCCGCACGCCGAGCACAAGCACGGAAAAGCCCGCGTATTTCAAATATCGGTTCTGCACACCGATCACAAATATTAAGTTGTCGTCCTCCTACCACATTCATCTAAGGAAAAGTCGTCTAGCACTTGACTCTAGAATACTACAAAGGAGCCATTTTGGTGTACTTTACAAGCAAACTTCATACTTTAAGAAATGTTTATTCTTGTACAGGAATTCAGCCCAATACCACTACTTGGGACAGTCACTACCATATGAACTATAACCACAAGGCTAGCAAATGGTAGCAGAAGGCTGAATTAATTGACAGCTTGAAGTATTTCAAACGTGGAAGAAAATGAGACTAATTGGGTGAAAGAATCCAGCGAAAAAACATGAAGACAAAGAACTTGGTCCTGTAGTTCTTCTTTGTCTTCATGTTTTTTCACTGCTGATCCTGTGTAGTTTTTCTTTTAAGAACTTGGCCCTGTAGTTCTTTGTTTTCATGTTTTTTCTCTGCTGGACCTGTGTAGTTCTTCTTTGTCTCCATGTTTTTCCGCTTATTTCTTTCACCCACTAATATGAACCAACTCGCCTAGCAAGCAAAGTTAATGAAGAATTAATCATTCCAACATATTGTTTTGCTGAAATCCACAAGGAAGAGAGTTCCATGTATGAATAAATTGACGTTCGCATAGGTCCTTAAAAGATATACAGCAGCTCAGATGGTGGAGCAACTGCCCCAGAAAATCAGTAGTCTCAGGTTTAATACCTGGCCCATTGTTCTTCATTTCTTCAACCTACAGAGTTTGCTACGCATGGACTATAAAACAGGGACCTTGTAGTATTCTAATTCAGTCAGGTAGACTACAATATATATATATTGAATGTGAAGCATTTCTTGGCGAACATTTGCCACTTTGACAGTATCTATCTATCTAGCCGCCTACGTCTTGGTGCTCTCGTGGTTGAATCGTTAACTTGGTATTTGCCAAAATTGGCATACTATGACAAGGATGTATGACAAACGTGAGTGATAGATCATGACATGAATATCATGACATGTGTGTCATGTAGGTCATGAAACAGCTGCCAAAGTCTTGGTGCTCTCATGGTTGTTTCGTTAACTTGGTAGGTATGGAAATTGGCATCGTATGACAGCATTTTATGACAAAAGTTAATGATAGGTCATGACATGTGTGTCATGTGGGTCATACAGCAGCCGCCTAAAACGACAATGAGCCAGCGAAAAAACATTAACACTCAAAAACCGCTGAAATGGGTTCGGACGTGGGTATCAAGTGAAGGCAACACTAAAGGATAATGGCAGAAGCTATAGTCATGAGCATGACTCA
This sequence comes from Dermacentor silvarum, assembly GCF_013339745.2. Classification (NCBI taxonomy): domain Eukaryota; kingdom Metazoa; phylum Arthropoda; class Arachnida; order Ixodida; family Ixodidae; genus Dermacentor; species Dermacentor silvarum. The sequence goes on from NC_051155.1 coordinate 236,850,579, forward strand.
GCAAAAATGACAATGACTCGGGAATAACATTAACAATCATAAACCAATGGAATGGATTCGGATGTAGTACTACGTGAAGGAAAAGGCTAAAGGTCAATGGTTGAAGTAATGGTCATGAGCATGGCTAAGGACTTTCGCCTTAAGGTCTCCTAGGCATTGCTAAAGGGACTCCTGAGGAATCATGACGTGAATGTCATGACATGCGTGTAATGTAGGTCATGAAAAAGCCACCTACGTCTTGGTGCTGTCATGGTCGTTTCGTTAACTTGGTAGGCTCCCCGCACACTGCTTCGTATAACATCGATTCCCACAGGGCGTGGGATTTGCCGGCTTTTTTAATTTTATTATTATTATTATTATTATTATTATTATTACTTTTTTTCGTAGAACTTCCTACACCTAGCAGTTTTCTGCTAAAGTGGTTCGAATACCTGCATGATGTAGTGTGCCTTTTTAAATGTTATGTACCACACATGTTTTGGCTAGAAAAGGTATGTCTTTTATAGGGTCCCTGTTTATGCAAGTTCCTTACACTTTTCCGAATCGGTCACTTCCACCTTTTCTCATCTCGGTGTCATCTTAGACCTATCTTGTTTTCTCTTTAGAGTCAGTCTCCATTGTCTTGTTGCCAATTTAGCTTTTGTGTCTTTTCAACAGACAGCTTACCTCCCCAGGCTTTTCTCTTGAAACTTTGATGCATTTTTCATGTCTGAACATCCCTCACACATAGTCATTCTGAGCTCTTTCTTTCCTTGTCTCTGCACATGTCCATCTCAGCTAGCTGCACTTCGTTAGCTGCATTAGCTCTCTACTAATGTAATTTTGCTTCCACATGGCATTGCTGAACCACTGTCTTGTAAACTTGGTTTTCTTACTTTGGCTGGTATGTCATGTCTTACACACGAACAGGCTGCAGTATTGTTATACGGATCTTTGTTGAAGCACAATGTAAAATATGTATTTGGGGTACAATGAATCATCAGCAAGAAGTTTGCATTGTCAGTGGTAGTGGGTCACTCAGAAAAGCTTTTATGACGACAGCTGTTTGGCCCCCTGCTTCAATCTGGTGGATCCAAAGTTGGCAACATCTTTTCTAATCCATTTAATGTGTACAGGTGATCTCCTGGAAACACAGGGTTCGCACAGCCCCTTGAAATCCTTGAATGTCCTTGATATTGACAGTATAAGTTCAAGGGCCCTTGAAACTACTTGAATACCCGTGGGCTCCTTGTAATCCTTGAAAATCCCGTGGGATTTGTTCCGCTAGAGGAAAATAACGATGTACATCCGCAAGTCATGCTGATATTTAAGGCCCTTTCGCTTACGAATGCCCATGAAAACAAGCTGTGTTGACTAAAGGGCAACATCAGGAAGTTTCGGTTTTAAATCTCGCAGCCCCTACGTCGTCTGGCAACTAATATGCATTGGAAATCCAATCCAATGCGAGACATATCGCTCGCTCGGCTTGCGTATAGTGCCTAGAATATACTCTAGTGTGCCGTCCACCGAGAGTCTCCAACGCGGGACGGTGGCGCGGGCTGTGATGCCTGCCGCCACGGGCCACCAGACGGCGATGCCTGTCGGCACCATGCTAAATCCTGCGGTGTTCGACTCGCGTTTGTTTGCGATGCGTTGATTGCTACGCGTCGATTGCAATGCTTAGTTCATTTCTCGCCTTGCTGCCGCTTTCGTTGCAGTCTTTTCTTATTGTGAGTGGGTTTTTTGCATCTATGTGTGCACTCGTCTGCCTAAAGAAACTTTGAACAGGTCGCTCGCGATTTTGCCAGAGACGCGGAAAGAAACGGTTCATCTCATTACCCAGCGCGTCCGCAGACCCCGAACGTATTGCGGATTGGGACAAGAACATAAGAGGCAGATCGCCGGGCAAATGGGGAGACTCGCGTCGTGTCTTGCCTGAAGTCCGCCCATGTCTCAGCATGGTCCGGCACAGTCTCGAAGTGCAGCGCACCAAGCAGCCGGCGGCGGCAGGCATCACACTCGGTGCTACCGCGACACCCGCTCTCGGCACACTAGTATGTGTCTTTTAGGTACTATAGTCGGGCCGTTTGTCGGCCTCGTGCGCGCCATTTCAGTGAAGTTTGCGTTTGCGTTGTGTGTTTACTTTGACAAGATGCCAGGCGGGAAGTGCAAGTTTCAGCCTGCGTGGCTGCAACATACGGACTATCGTCACTGGGTGAGACCGGAACCAAGCGATCCTTATCGAGCAATGTGCGCATTATGTCAGAAGACGGTCGACATTGCAACGATGGGGGAATCTGCCTTGAAGACCCACCAGAAAGGCGAAAGGCGACGAAGTTTCCGTCGAACAGCCAAAGAAAAAGAAGCGGAGATAACAGCTCTTGAAAGAGAAATTAATGCGAAAATAGGGCTCCTTTCCTAAGTCATGTGAGGAAATAAAATTACGCTAACACTCCTTGAATTCTGCCTTTTTGCATCCTTGAAATCCTTGAAATGTCCTTGAATTTCCAGCCAAATATTGTGTACGAACCCTGGAAACAGATGGGCAAAGAATTTTCTGTAGCAGATACAGTTAAACCTGCTTAATAACGAACCTCCATATAACGAATTCCTGGATATAACGAAGTTTTTCTATTCCCCGCCGTTACTCCATAGAAGCACATGTATTTGAGACCTCTACGTAACTAAGTGGCAGCGGGAGACCCCCTCAAATTAACTAATTTTCCCCGCCGACAACCTAGAGATTTCGCCCCAAATTTTGTCATTTTTGCGCGAGCACCAACCGGAAGCACCTTCTCCGCCGCGACGGAATGCGAAGCGGCGGCGGCGCGCTTGGCACACTCGAATTCACGACGACTGCGAGGCGAGAGCGAGCGTACGTGTGCATGCGCGAGGCGGGCCTGCATCCCTCGACCAAGCGATCTTGCCACCGCAGGCGTGACTTTTCCTTCTCCCTTCATTCAAACCTGATCCCGCCGCTTGCTGCAGCTGGCCCAGCCCGCAAAGCCAGCACTCTCCTTTTCCAGTTGATGTTGCTGAAGGAAAAAAAAAAAAAAAACATTTCTTTTTCAATGCGCTGGCAGCGCCACTCTTTGGTTACTGCGCAAGTCTCTGCGCTTCACTAACCTGACACCAGGTGACACTATACGACGCTACGACGCCATCGTGTTGCTCGCTCTTCGTTTCCAACGCCTCACACTTGTGCGAAACGACATGCGTCCACGCATCCAGTACCTGGTGTGACATTACAAGGATGAGTGATTCCAAAGCATGAGGTGCGCGGTGCTGTAAAGGATTTTTTTCCTCTCTTTTGGTCACGGAAAACGGGTGCGCGTTACAATCGAGGGCGCGTTAGAATCGAGTAAATACGATACGCGTTTCTTTTTCAAATTTTCATGCCGAACCTGCATATAACGAAATCCTCTTTATAACGAAGTTTTTTGGGAATTTGTCAATTTCATTGTATCCAGGTTTAATTGTAATCATATGTACTGTCTCCATTTCAGATGCAACAGGGGTCAGAAGGATTGTTGAAGCACTTCACGCACATCCATGGCCTCAGCTTGAAATGAAAGGCAAGGGGAACCATAAATGCTCTTGTAGTTGTGTGCTGGTAATGTCTCTTGCACTGTTAAGCTTAGTAGCACTCGTCAGATTGCACCTAAAAATATGTTTCATAAAGCATAACTATGACTTTGATGCTATGATGTGTCTCATAGACAAAATTCTCAAGGTTCATGCTGTTTAATTGTACATAATGCAGAATGTTAGTATAGAATATGTCAGCAAATGCAGGGACATTGTGTTAGCATTGCATGCTCTACATCGCTCATGCACTGCACACACCATACTGTGGGTGTTGCATTCATATGTTAACACTAACAGATGTGAGAGGAGCCTTGTATAAGGGAACAAACCTGTGTGCTTCAAGGAAAGAGGCACCAACTTTGGACTTATCAAGTCATCATTCCTGTATGTCCAGCTGTTTAATTCCCACTTGATGCTGGTATTTGTGTCATCTTACTTTGATAATGAAGTATTGAATGCACCTTGTGTTTTAAGCACATTCTTGGTTGTTGTGTCTGGCACTGTAGGCTTAATGAGAGATGCTTAGACAAAATTCACCATGTTCTCGCATGCAGGTGGCAACCACAACAGCACCACAGCATTGTCATTTTGCTGCTTTAATATAGTTGTTTGTGGAGTACAATATAGTTAACATCAATATTATGTTGCATGCAATGTTAGCACGCGGGCGTTTTCGTGGCTCTAAAATAATATATAGCTCCATTCCTGACCTTTAAGCACTTATATTACTTTTATAAAAAACACAGAAATGCTTTTATGAAGCAACCTCTGGACTAACTTGAATTAAAGTGTTTGCATATAAGAGAGAATGTTAAATTCTAGTGACTGTTGTAAGCAGAATTTGATTTAGGCCAGGGATTTTTTTACAATGATTGCCAAAAAATTTGTAAGTTTAAACAATTAAAATAGAAGCTCAAAGTTTACAAACCCGTAACTTGCCTCAATAACAGGTATCACAGTTCTGTAAACTGCATCCGTTAAAGCATCTAAAGCAGACAAAATTGATGTATTCCACATCACTCTGAAATATACCACTAATATGCGAGTATGACTTTTGCAGAACCCTTGCAAACATTGTAACCAATCCATGTAAAATAATTTATATGTCAAATTCATCTACTTTAGATGTACTATTAGGTGAAGTTTACAGAATTGTGATATCTTGTTTTAGTTGCCGAGTTATAAACTTCATAGTTTTGTTTTCTAAGATGCTGAGATCTTCAACAATTTTTATTAAAAAATCACCGGCCTAAATAAAAATTTACCAGCTACAGTCACTAGATTTCAACGTTTCTTTTAAGTGCAAGAAACCTCATCAAATTTGGTGCAGTGGTTGCCAAGAAATTTCTCCGTTTCCACGTATTTAGGAACCCCTGAGCTATAAAGCTTCCTCTTAGAGTAGGGTGAGAGAGTGAAAGTTAGGCTCTTCGATTCCATTAGCTTTAGATGTCATTCATTTAATCAATAATTGTTATGTGTCATTGCATTGATAACTTCATTGTGGTTGTTATCAGAGAAAAAGAGTTAATTCTGTTGCATGATGTCGATTTGTTGCTCAGTGACTTACCTTGCTACTCAGGTGAAGTTCCAGGGCCAAGCAGAGCAGGCAACCAGCATTCAAGATTATCTGCTGGGGATAGCGAAGAAGGTGTGCCTTTCTTTTTCTTTTTTTTAAGCTTTGTAAGTACATCTGACTAAATTTTTTTGCCATTCCAGCCAGCACAGATCTCAAGCTGTTTTCAGAAGCCATGGCCACTGACAGTGAAGATGCAAGCTTTGAGGAACTGTTTGCCAAGTTTAAGGATATGAAAGGTACGATAACTCGTTAGCTATCAATGTGAGCATGAGTGCAAGCCATTGTGCTACCTAAAGAGATCACCTTGCTCTTTTAATTAATGCAAAATAACTAATTCCTGGGCTAGTTGGCGCATTCCTCGTGGAAAGCCAGTGTTCCATTGCAACTAAACGGGACAACAAAGGTGCACATAAATCTTCAGCGTATCTGACCTGAGTGAGGTATTACTTTCAGTAATTTTGAGGCATACTCTCACTTTCACGAAACATGCTCTCGCTCCACACGTCACCGAGCATCTGACGTCAAAAAGAAGAGAAGCAAAGCTGAACTGATAATTTTAATAGTGTTCAGCACACCACTAAAAGCAGGCTATCTTTTCAGCTGTTTATTGGCCTACATTGTTGTTAGAAGTGGCAATGCCATGGCTGCCTGAGTTCATTCTTCAGTGCCTCTTCTAGTCAGCGAATGCGCCACCATAAGTGATTTTTCTTGTTCCCAGAGTTGTATTCTGACCAGTATGTTGACTTGCTTGGGCAAACATAACACTGCATTGCAGTACTATGCATATGACATAAAACATGCCATAAACGTAAAATATTGATGCCATAAAACATAAAAATAGTGCTGTGGCACGCCAGCTATTTCATATGCTTTCGCTGGCTTAATCCAAACATTAAAATACACTGAAAGTGATCTCCCTGGAAGTGTTAAACAAGAATGTGGTCCCTGGAATGACACTGTTATGGGCCAAGTGCCTTATACTTAGATTAACTGAAGGGGTGAGCCACAAAGGAACTTCATAATGGGCAAAAGTAAGCATTCTGGGTATATTTTAAGGCCCACACAGAAAATGGCTCACAATATCGCAGGGTCCCACAATAACTTTGCACTACATCTTTGTGTCAAGGTCTTGCCTTGTATCTTAGCACTTTGACTAGATTTAGCTTACAACAGGTGCTGCATCATTCTGGCTTTTCCGTGCAGTCATCTAAAGCACATTTGGGAGAGTAGAGAGACTGTAATGTCCTGATATGTCGGCATTGAATTTCGATTTTATTTATTTTGTTTAAAGGCCAATTGCAAGAAAACTTCACTTTGGCTATATTTGTCTAGTATATGCCACTGAACTAATCTTGGCAAAGCCACAGGGCTGGCAATTGTGTAGTTTTTTTTTTTTTTTTTTTTTTTGTTAGCAGCCTTTAAACGGCATCTAAGCAGATGATGCGAGTGGTGGTGTCGCTATGACGCAAGTCCCAGCATGATGCATCCAACATTTTTCACTGTGCCACAGGTACTGGGTGCTCGCGCTTGCTTGTGTAGTCATGCCTAGAGAACCGTAGAGACCAATCAGAGGATGCGGTAGTTTAACGTCTCACATGGGAAGTGGGTTCATTGCTGCACCTCATGGCGGCTGCAGTATCCATGCTACATAACAGTGTGACCTCTAACATTGCAGAGGTCATGCATCACTTCAGGCGAGTAGTAATGGCAGTGGTTTTTTTTTTTTTTTTTTTCAGTATCGGTAACAATAATGGCTATTCTCGCAACATTTTCGCGATGCTCCCGCTCGTATTTCAAACATCAAATTTTGTACAGGAGCTTCTCTATATCTACTATGTCTTAAACTAGGCTTATTATGTGGTTCAAATTATGTTGCAGTTGGTCTTTAAAGTACCAAAGCAGCATCAACGCTATGTACAGTTGTTATGTGACATGCATGAAATATTTCCATTGATTCTTTTAAGGTGTAGGAGACCAAAGCAAACTGACAACACTGTGCAATGTGTATGATGAATTGGGCGATACGCACCTTTAATTAGTACAGTGTCAACTGTACTGTAAGTTTTGTCACCATATTTTTTCCGCAGTTCAAGCTGACAAGCTTTCTGGAGAGGAGCGGAAGAAGTTTGCGGAAAAGGTAAGAATTAGCTGCTTTCAAGCACCAAGTGAAAGCAGCTCATTTTTTTCTTTGAAACTTCTGTTGGTTAAGCAGCTGTAGTACCCCTGAGGCAGAAGTAACCATTACAGATTCATTTTTTTCTCAAGTAGTTTCAGTGTGGCCCATTCAGAACAGCTGCTGTCTCACATGAATATTACGTGAATATGTTGGTTGTGCTCCTTTATTGTGCCACCTTGAATTACCAGAAGTGCAGTTCTGCACCAACATTATAGTCTGCTCAAAGTGATCTTGCAGTAATCTTGATGAACCAGGATTTATATGAACTGGGCTTACTGGCACCTGCATTAGTGGCTTTGTGATAAAACACATAATCACGTCCAATTGCTGTGATGTGACCTTTGGCACTGAATCATCTTGTACTTTGCCATTGTTTTCAACTGGCTGAAAAAAAAGGGGGGGTATGATTACTCGTTGCATACTGATTGGATAGGGTCTTCATACTGTGATCGCTGGACTGATAGTCATTTAGTTTAGTACTTAGTGAAAAAAAGAGGAGGCAAAGATTTTATGTCAGTGCACTTTTGAGCTTACCAATTCACATTATTATATTCAAATTTGCGACATTCAAAATCAACAAGTTAGGGTTTTGCAAATTGCCATAGTCGTGTCAGACATTGCAATGTTGAAAAAAATTCAGGTCGAACCCATCTCACAATGAATTTAGACGTTAATTCAATTAGCATTTACCACCGAAGCGCGCCATGTATGAGGTGTGCATGCAATCTGGCTCCAATCTCGCGCTTCGCTCTGGACACGCTGTGCCATGTAGAGCTGCCATGGAGTTCGAGTATGGTGTATGTGTAAATATATATTCTGACAAGGTTATTTGAATAGATATAATGCAGGTTTGGTTCCACTCAACATCGGATAAGCTTTCGAAGGATTTTTTTTGTGATTGGAGAACGGCACGTACCTAGCGGCGCATACCCAGTGACCGAAGTTGGGACCCGCCGGGGTGGCTCAGTCAGCTAAGGCGTTGCGCTGCGGAGCACTAGGTCGCGGCATCGAATCCCGGCCGCGGCGGCCGCATTTCGGTGGAGGCAAAATGCCCGTGTGCTTGCGTTGTAAGTGCACGTTAAAGAACCTCAGGTGGTCAAAATTAATCTGGAGCCCTCCACTACGGCGTGCCTCATAATCAGAACTGGTTTTGGCACGTAAAACCCCCAGACAGAAGAAGACAGAAGTTGGGGTGAAAGAGGTTCATTGAAGAGCGGCAGGTTCATTGAAGAGCGGCACATACGCAGCGTCACATACACAGTGACCCAAGTTGTCCCAACGATTGAATCCGAATCCAGTTCCTTCAGCACATTAGCCCGATTCTCTTGGCTGGAAAAATGCTAGATACAGATCAACTTCGGAAAGTGTGCAAAGTATCCCAAGAATGCTAATCGCATTAAAACAAAAGTGGAAGTAGGCTCATTGATTAGCATTGATGTTTTTTATGTGGTATGCTCAGCTGGATTCACCCTTTCTAATCACAGGTTGCCATCCAGTTTTGGAGGGCATTTGGAGGAGAAGAGGATGAAGTATGTGGCCTCAGCTCTGAAGATGAAGCAGAGAAATAGCAAGCCAGTCATGTACATATGTATTCAAAGCTTAGAAGCAAAAATAAACTTGACATTTTGTGTTCTATATAATGCCGACAGTGAAGGACCCTGTACTTTGGACGTTCACCACAACCACAAAAGCACATGAATAATACAGTACTGTTGTGAAGCGAAAAGCTTGTGTGATCTTTAACCACAGCACAATCCTCTTATTCCTATCTTAGTGACCAACGCCACATAGCAGTATTGTGCGAAATGTCCGTTACATAGCTGGACTTCATTGTCTTCCATAGTTCCAGTAAGCTTACTGTGGAATTACTGCACTTCAGTATGATGCATGATGGTGGCAGCTTTCTTTGTTTTATATCCAGCACCAGTTTATGCTCTCTACCTTACCCAACATAAGTGCATATACAGGCAATATATTGCCAAATGCGTGTTGATCCATTTATTTTGCACCTGGTTTTCTAAGTACCCATCATTTGCTTTAAAGTTTTGCCTGTGCATTTGTTAAATATGTCAACTTTATTTATGGCAATCCTAGCCAGTAGTTATTCTCAGTGATGCAGTACCATCAGCATAAAGCGAAACATGAAAACATGATAATAAAGGGTACCTTTTACACACAACAGCTTTAGAGTTCAGTTTCTAAGCCAGTTTCTAATCAAGCTGTAGTCACAAGAACTTTAGTGTCATAGCCAAAATCACATCAGTGCTACGAACACTGGCATATGTGATGTACTTCACTTTGGCTTGATTGATCATGGTTCAAATTATTAGCTGAAGAAGAAATGAAGACAGCCAGCAGAGTTCATGTGTCAAGTTATGGTGTGGAAAGCCCAGATAAATGTATTTTAATTATGGTTTAAAGATTGCACATAACTGGCCGCAAGCCACATGATTAGCTGCATTTGACATTATGTACACTTCTGGTAGCACGAACAGCTCAATTCATTCATGCTCTGTAGGCTACACAAGAGAAAGTGCTTGGAGTGCTGGATTATGCACGGACCAGCACACATACAAGTGGTTAATTATAAACAATAAGTTCTACATGCCACTTACGCAACTTCTTTACTATGAAGGCCTGCGCACATTTGTAGACATTTTTAATGCTCTACAAATAGGCCATGTAGCAACCCGTGAGATAAAGAAAAAGCTATAACAGGAATATTCTCCAACATCGTCTACTGCAAACCAATTCACCGTGAGGATTCCCTAAATTTTTTTTAATCTTAGCGTAAGTCAAATATAACACACTATAATTAATGGAAGTTTCCATATTGAAGTTTTCACCGCAGAGGGATGATAATGCATAGTTATACTCTCGCATGACTCATCTAAAAAGCACTGGTGTTTTACATTCTTTCATTCCAGTCTATTCGTGTGTGTTGCTGCTGGCAATTCAACACTGCTTAACTGGGCCAGCAATATGTCTCAATTGCCTTACACCAGAGTAGATTTACAAAGTCATGCAAACCATTCATATAAAATATTGCTTTTGCTTGCATACAAGTACGCTGTCTCCGACTTTACACTTCCTTTTCATACTGTTCGTTTAATTTCTATAACACTGCTTCCCATCCTGCACCTTCCACATAGACTAATGGTCCATAAGCCTAAGCTGGCCTCTAGTGTTACGTGCAGATCACTAATATTCAATCACAATGGTAATAACACACTAAGCTGCAATTCTCTTTGTAGTAATGTAGACTACATTTTGGCTCCCTGTTGGTTGCATACTGGACTAGAGAACACAAAATAAATGCTGCTTAAAGACTATAATTCATCTGAAGAGAACAATATTCAAGCTATATTTGCAGAATATACCTAATAGCAAGCAGGTTTTTCCTGCATACTTTGTTATGGCACAAAATTGACAATGGAGGGCGCTGCACTGACGTCGCTGTGAAATTGGTGCGCCAGCTCGCCAGGATGTCTGGCCAAGGCAAGTCAACGTTTTAGGGAAAAAAGCAATATTGCATTCTAAACTAACTTTAACCAACCCAAATACCTGAAAATCCTCAAAAATTAAGGTAGTCATTAGCACTGGAGCTTTATAATTTAAAGTAAAAATAGAACTTCGTCCATTTATTTCTTGTTAAGCCCCCATTGTGACTCATTTATCAGAATAAACCAGCACTCTGGCCCCATTTGCCCCTGTATTCACATTGACCTTGACTCGAAATGTTTCTGCAACTCCACTAAGTGTAGCATAGCATTGCTCCTCTACTAAAGATTGACAATGCTTTTTCACAGCTTATATGGCACTCACATGATGGGCAGTTGCACTAGAAGCCACTCCAGAGCATTCATGTATAGTTGCCAAGTGTTTGATCAAATTGTGAATTACTGAAGTACATCTGCTACTCCAGTTGAGGAGTGGTGCTGCCCTCACTTTCTAGTTAGTGTAGAATTGTTCAAGAAGACGGGGACTTATGTTTCGTTTCAGTCTGCCCTTATCTGAACTTACCTGCATTCATAGGTTACTACTGGTTGTGCCAAGCACCACGTCTAACAGTTACTACTCAATTCCGAGAATGCTGAGCGACAGTGTAGCTACCGAGTGGTGTGTGCACTCTCAACAATATTTGATCTCCAGAGGTTCAGACAAAGGCTTAGACCCTATGACACCCGGCTTTTGAGTTCAGATGAGTAAGAAAAAAACGTATAGGGAATGCAACAAAGAAAGCAAACATCTGTGTGTATGTCTGTGCTTAGTCACAGACAGCAAATAGCTGCTTTCCCCCTCTACCCTGCGTGATTACGTAATCGAGACTCGAGAGCTGCCCACTATTCAGGCAAAGACTGCCATTGCAGTATCTACGGCCAGCAACTGGGTAATGTGCAGTTATGGACTACAGAATCTGAGAGGTGTCTGTCAAAATATCTTTTTTTGTGAGCCATTCAATGGCACTGCTCTCAATTCCCAAGATAGACAACCAACCTGTGAAAGTTACATTTGTATTGCTAGCAATGGCAGGCTATATTAATGTGTACGTTAGAGCTGTTGTAATTTATATTCCTAAACAGATTAATTATTGGTTTTCGCATGCTTGTTACATTATAGCATCTAGCTTGCAAGTCCTATGAATATTAAGTTTCTATTTAGCCATTTCACCAAAACCTTTATTCACCAAGGTAAAAACTATGAAACAAGGACATGCAGAGGGTATTTAATGACTATTTTGAACTAAGTGGGAGCAAGAGAGAGGGTTGAACTATGTGTTAGTGTGAGCCTTAACAAGGAGTTCCAGAAATCATTTACAGTTGCCCTCCAGTTGCTCCATATGAAGATGACTCTATGGTTTCTATTTTAGCCATTTCACCAAAATCGTTATTCACCAAGGTAAAACGTATGAAACAAGGACATGCAGAGGGTATTCAATGACCATTTTGGACTAAGTGGGAGCAAGAGAGAGGGTTCAACTATGTGTTAGTGTGAGCCTTAACAAGGAGTTCCAGAAATCATTCACAGTTGCCCTCCAGTTGCTCCATATGAAGATGACTCTATGGTTTCTATTTTAGCCATTTCACCAAAATCGTTATTCACCAAGGTAAAACTATGAAACAAGGACATGCAGAGGGTATTCAATGACCATTTTGGACTAAGTGGGAGCAAGAGAGAGGGTTGAACTATGTGTTAGTGTGAGCCTTAACAAGGAGTTCCAGAAATCATTCACAGTTGCCCTCCAGTTGCTCCATATGAAGATGACTCTATGGTTTCTATTTTAGCCATTTCACCAAAATCGTTATTCACCAAGGTAAAACTATGAAACAAGGACATGCAGAGGGTATTCAATGACCATTTTGGACTAAGTGGGAGCAAGAGAGAGGGTTGAACTATGTGTTAGTGTGAGCCTTAACAAGGAGTTCCAGAAATCATTACAGTTGCCCTCCAGTTGCTCCATATGAAGATGACTCTATGGTTTCTATTTTAGCCATTTCACCAAAATCGTTATTCACCAAGGTAAAACTATGAAACAAGGACATGCAGAGGGTATTCAATGACCATTTTGGACTAAGTGGGAGCAAGAGAGAGGGTTGAACTATGTGTTAGTGTGAGCCTTAACAAGGAGTTCCAGAAATCATTACAGTTGCCCTCCAGTTGCTCCATATGAAGATGACTCTATGGTTTCTATTTTAGCCATTTCACCAAAATCGTTATTCACCAAGGTAAAACTATGAAACAAGGACATGCAGAGGGTATTCAATGACCATTTTGGACTAAGTGGGAGCAAGAGAGAGGGTTGAACTATGTGTTAGTGTGAGCCTTAACAAGGAGTTCCAGAAATCATTTCACAGTTGCCCTCCAGTTGCTCCATATGAAGATGACTCTATGGTTTCTATTTTAGCCATTTCACCAAAATCGTTATTCACCAAGGTAAAAGTATGAAACAAGGACATGCAGAGGGTATTCAATGACCATTTTGGACTAAGTGGGAGCAAGAGAGAGGGTTCAACTATGTGTTAGTGTGAGCCTTAACAAGGAGTTCCAGAAATCATTCACAGTTGCCCTCCAGTTGCTCCATATGAAGATGACTCTATGGTTTCTATTTTAGCCATTTCACCAAAATCGTTATTCACCAAGGTAAAACGTATGAAACAAGGACATGCAGAGGGTATTCAATGACCATTTTGGACTAAGTGGGAGCAAGAGAGAGGGTTGAACTATGTGTTAGTGTGAGCCTTAACAAGGAGTTCCAGAAATCATTTACAGTTGCCCTCCAGTTGCTCCATATGAAGATGACTCTATGGTTTCTATTTTAGCCATTTCACCAAAATCGTTATTCACCAAGGTAAAACTATGAAACAAGGACATGCAGAGGGTATTCAATGACCATTTTGGACTAAGTGGGAGCAAGAGAGAGGGTTCAACTATGTGTTAGTGTGAGCCTTAACAAGGAGTTCCAGAAATCATTTACAGTTGCCCTCCAGTTGCTCCATATGAAGATGACTCTATGGTTTCTATTTTAGCCATTTCACCAAAATCGTTATTCACCAAGGTAAAAGCTATGAAACAAGGACATGCAGAGGGTATTCAATGACCATTTTGGACTAAGTGGGAGCAAGAGAGAGGGTTGAACTATGTGTTAGTGTGAGCCTTAACAAGGAGTTCCAGAAATCATTCACAGTTGCCCTCCAGTTGCTCCATATGAAGATGACTCTATGGTTTCTATTTTAGCCATTTCACCAAAATCGTTATTCACCAAGGTAAAACTATGAAACAAGGACATGCAGAGGGTATTCAATGACCATTTTGGACTAAGTGGGAGCAAGAGAGAGGGTTGAACTATGTGTTAGTGTGAGCCTTAACAAGGAGTTCCAGAAATCATTTACAGTTGCCCTCCAGTTGCTCCATATGAAGATGACTCTATGGTTTCTATTTTAGCCATTTCACCAAAATCGTTATTCACCAAGGTAAAACTATGAAACAAGGACATGCAGAGGGTATTCAATGACCATTTTGGACTAAGTGGGAGCAAGAGAGAGGGTTGAACTATGTGTTAGTGTGAGCCTTAACAAGGAGTTCCAGAAATCATTTACAGTTGCCCTCCAGTTGCTCCATATGAAGATGACTCTATGGTTTCTATTTTAGCCATTTCACCAAAATCGTTATTCACCAAGGTAAAACTATGAAACAAGGACATGCAGAGGGTATTCAATGACCATTTTGGACTAAGTGGGAGCAAGAGAGAGGGTTGAACTATGTGTTAGTGTGAGCCTTAACAAGGAGTTCCAGAAATCATTACAGTTGCCCTCCAGTTGCTCCATATGAAGATGACTCTATGGTTTCTATTTTAGCCATTTCACCAAAATCGTTATTCACCAAGGTAAAACTATGAAACAAGGACATGCAGAGGGTATTCAATGACCATTTTGGACTAAGTGGGAGCAAGAGAGAGGGTTGAACTATGTGTTAGTGTGAGCCTTAACAAGGAGTTCCAGAAATCATTCACAGTTGCCCTCCAGTTGCTCCATATGAAGATGACTCTATGGTTTCTATTTTAGCCATTTCACCAAAATCGTTATTCACCAAGGTAAAACTATGAAACAAGGACATGCAGAGGGTATTCAATGACCATTTTGGACTAAGTGGGAGCAAGAGAGAGGGTTGAACTATGTGTTAGTGTGAGCCTTAACAAGGAGTTCCAGAAATCATTCACAGTTGCCCTCCAGTTGCTCCATATGAAGATGACTCTATGGTTTCTATTTTAGCCATTTCACCAAAATCGTTATTCACCAAGGTAAAACTATGAAACAAGGACATGCAGAGGGTATTCAATGACCATTTTGGACTAAGTGGGAGCAAGAGAGAGGGTTGAACTATGTGTTAGTGTGAGCCTTAACAAGGAGTTCCAGAAATCATTCACAGTTGCCCTCCAGTTGCTCCATATGAAGATGACTCTATGGTTTCTATTTTAGCCATTTCACCAAAATCGTTATTCACCAAGGTAAAACTATGAAACAAGGACATGCAGAGGGTATTCAATGACCATTTTGGACTAAGTGGGAGCAAGAGAGAGGGTTCAACTATGTGTTAGTGTGAGCCTTAACAAGGAGTTCCAGAAATCATTCACAGTTGCCCTCCAGTTGCTCCATATGAAGATGACTCTATGGTTTCTATTTTAGCCATTTCACCAAAATCGTTATTCACCAAGGTAAAAGTATGAAACAAGGACATGCAGAGGGTATTCAATGACCATTTTGGACTAAGTGGGAGCAAGAGAGAGGGTTCAACTATGTGTTAGTGTGAGCCTTAACAAGGAGTTCCAGAAATCATTCACAGTTGCCCTCCAGTTGCTCCATATGAAGATGACTCTATGGTTTCTATTTTAGCCATTTCACCAAAATCGTTATTCACCAAGGTAAAAGTATGAAACAAGGACATGCAGAGGGTATTCAATGACCATTTTGGACTAAGTGGGAGCAAGAGAGAGGGTTCAACTATGTGTTAGTGTGAGCCTTAACAAGGAGTTCCAGAAATCTTTTACAGTGGCCCTCCAGTTGCTCCATATGAAGATGACTCTATGGTCTGACAGCAATATCATGAACCTAGATATTATAATGTAGTCAGAATTTTATTGGCCATGCCAAGCCTGTGCAACAGCTATCACCCCGTGAAACTGCTAACCATTGGAAAGTTTAATATGGTTTAATAATTTGCTTAGATCACTCAGAAATAAAAAGAAAAGGTTATACGCCTCTGCTAAACGGCTATCATGTCCTTCATCATGGTCTAAATATAAAGATTGTTTAAAGACTTACTGTCTTGCAATATCTGAAGTGAAAAATAAGTATTTTTCCACCGATCTGTCCTCACTTTTACGCACTAACCCTAGAAAGTTTTGGCGAGCTGTTTCTCCTGACCGTGGCTGTAATACCGTTACATTACATAACGCCGACAATGTTCCTGTCTCTGCATCTGAGTGTGCTTCTACTTTCAATTCGTTTTTTTGCTCTGTTTTCACTAATGAAGACTGCTCTTCCATTCCCTGTGTCTCCGACCTTAATTATCGCTTCATGTCTCCTGTAAGTATTAGTGTTGATGGCATCTCGAAACTAATACGCGATTCAAAAGTGTCTACATCGTGCGGCGTTGATAATATTAATTCTAAAATCCTAAAAAACACGGCAGCTATGTCCAGTCAGATTTTATACCACATTTTTCAGCAGTCTTTATCAACTGGTCTTCTTCCTGCTGACTGGAAGATAGCCAAAGTCATTCCGATTTTCAAAGATGGAAACAGGCACTCTCCTGGTAACTACCGCCCCATTTCGCTAACATGCATTTGTTGTAAGTTTCTCGAGCACATCATTGCCTCCCATATTTTCAACCATCTTGAATCTAATAACTTTTTCTTTCAAAATCAACATGGTTTCCGTAAAGCGTTGTCTTGTGACACTCAACTATTGGAATTTACGTCAGATTTACATAATGGCATGAATAATAGCAAACTTATTGACTGCATTTTCCTTGACTATGCAAAATCCTTTGACAGAGTCGCTCACTGTCGCCTAATAGCTAAATTAACTGCTCTTAGGATCGATTCATTAACATTATCCTGGATTCGTAATTTCTTATCTAATCGGCGGCAGTTCGTATCTGTTAATAACTTCAGCTCCTCCACATCAGTAGTAACATCAGGTGTACCGCAGGGTAGTGTATTAGGCCCTCTTCTTTTCTTAAAATTTATTAATGATTTACCCAGCAACATTTCTTCCTGCATAAGACTTTTTGCGGATGACTGCGTAATTTACAGAACCATTGATTGTCATGGTGACCATTTAACTTTACAAAATGACCTTCACTTAATCAGTGGTGCGACCGTTGGCAAATGTCACTTAACACATCTAAACGCTGCGTACTTTCCTTCACTCGCGCGAAATCAGCTCTTAAGTTCCCGTACAAAATCTGTTCGGCTGAAGTTCCTCGTGGCTCTACTTACAAATATCTTGGTGTTCATTTCTGTACTAATCTTTCCTGGTGTACTCACATCGAGAAGATATGCGCTAAAGCTAACAGAACTTTAGGGTTTTTACGTCGTCATCTGCACCTTTCCCCATCTACCATTCGACAACAGGCCTACCAAACATTGGTACGCCCTCAACTAGAATATGCTTCATCGATCTGGTCTCCTCATCAACAGTACCTAATAGACAAATTGGAATCCATCCAAAATCGTGCTGCCCGCTTTATAACTTCTAATTACAGTCGTCAATCTAGCATTACCCAAATTAAACGTGATATTTCCCTTCCCGACTTGGATTCCCACCGCTCTGTTCTCGCACATCTAGTCGACTTCATAATCATCTCAGCTTCAGGCGCATTTTTGGCCGCACACAGTCATTCAATAATTCTGCATTGCCACGCGCCATCGCACTATGGAATAACCTTCCAAATGATATTGTTTCAGTAAAAGATTCTGCCAAATTTCGTGAACAATTGCAACTTCATATGTTCTCTTGACTCTGTATTAATATATTTTTTTTATGATTACCAGTGTTCCTATTTCCCTTCCAATGTACAAATTTACTTGTTTTTTCCTACTATGTAGTTATTTTTATGCCGTATTTATTGCCTTTTTTCTGTAACCCCCCCTACGCAATGCTCCACTGGAGCCTGTGGGGTAATATGAATAAATATGAATAAATTTAGGAAGTGGAAGTAGGTGTAGGCTAATACTATGAAATCTTAACTATAAAACTATGTACCTTTCCTGTCAGTAGCAAAATTTATGTCTAGTCTCGCAAGCAAAAGATGGGAAGAGCACCCTGTCAAAGTCAAGCTGCTTTATATTGGAAATCGAGATGAACAGTTCTAGAAGAAAATACTAACGGGAACTGAAAAGCAAGCTTATAGCTCAACATTTCTCGAACTTGGAAACAACTGTGGAAGGTTGTCAACTGCAGAGAGACCTACACAAGGCATAAAAGAAAATTCAGGGAATTCAAAGGTGAAGAGAATTTTAAACTATGTAAAATAAAAAGTGGTTTTTATAGAAAAACATTTGGTTTCTTTCTGAACAGCCAGTATATTTCAGACAGTGACAATATCTCACGAAAACAATTCACAGTGACAGAAATGTGTGATTACACCTGTGCACTTTCAATAGCCCACTGTACTGTTGCCACTGGAAGATTACAGGGTATGGGTTCTGCTAAAAAAAAAAAAAAAAAACTGACTTGCTATGCACTTTGTACATCCAGCCAGTATAAGAGTCGAACACTTATGAAATCATGTGTGGCACTAAAATACCTTCGTTATAATTCATTATAAGAGCATACACTAATCACAACAAAAAGTAACTGGCAATCGGATCTATGTGGAAGAAACCCAAGTGTAGTGCTATGTATTTGCCATTACAAGCAAACAACTGCAGCTGCAGGTTGCTCTTGCCTAGAATTCAGAATTTTTGCTACCAGAAAACATATTCCAAGCTGTGAGCAAACAAATACCTTCGATGAAACTGAGTTTACTTATTACTACACAATGTTACTAAACCTATGTTACGGTTCAATTATAGCCTCGTAAAGCCTATTCAACAAGAACCATTGCCAGCCAATTTCAAACTTTTGTGTATGAAATAATTTGCGATATACATGCTTGTTATATTGATGTCAGACTATGCCACATGCCACAGCAGATGGCAGCTCAATTCTAGGACTCTGTTGACAGACTCAGCAGAAATGCAGCTTGTTCACAGAACCAGGGCTTGCGAACTCTTGGAAGCAACAGCACATAAAACAGCAGAGGCTTTCACCGTCTACCATTTTAGATAGAGCAGAGCTAAATATAATGAAAGGCATCACTAGACAGCACGAGCATTTCTTTATTGTTGACGAGATTCCATTTTACGAGCAGAAACGCTTCGCAAGTCTTTACAGACTGTGAACAGACAAAAACCTGTTATTTCTTTAATATTCGCAGCCCATGCCAAGCTCTTAGGAACTATGACTGACTTGACAAAAATGTATAGGGCTGCTGACTTTGTCTCCACCTATAAATAAGATCGATTTCCATAATTTCTTCACAAAAGCACACACATTCCAGTATACTCTTCATTTTTGTCTTGACAAACAGCAATATGTCAGTTCACACAGTGGATGTATGCCTTACTCGACTTTCACTGGCATGCATCACATTTAAGAGAGCATTTATTCTAGCAGACACATGCCCTGGAAGAATCATGCAGAAGTTGCATAAACCACTCTCTCGATGCATCTCAGGCTTAGCAGATGAGTTGGTTGCTAAACGACACGATGATGCCATGGCACAATGTGACTTGCTTGGTAGAAAAAAAGAAAAAAAAAATGTCAGTTGGAAAGGTGTGAGCTCTTACAGAGCTGACCTGATCAAAAACAGCATCCCTTATCAGTTCAAAGGCCAATCCTGGCAGCACGTCAGCGCATCTCGCTGCACTGCATCCGCAATACCAGACCACCATTGACGTGCACAGCTGTGCTGGAGCAGTTCCTTCTCAAAGGGAGTCCTCCCTCCACAAACTTTGCGACAGCTAAAACCTTTCCATGCATTAAGTACAGTTATCACTCCATCTGATACTTTTTCATGAAGGAGACTTCATTCAGTGCAATCTTGTGAGGTACCCTTGGCACTTCTTGTGTGGTCCCAACAGGCAAGTGGTACCATACTGAGACCATAAAGCATCACTTCCACCTGTGCATGATAAGATGGCTTGCGCTTCCTCCTCCACGTCATCGCAAACATCTTGCTGGCTCACCACTGTCCACACGGTACCCAACATTGGGGGGGTAGGGGAAGATACAGTTGTGCCTGAGTGAAGTAATGGCAGCATCTTGACCACACCTTGTACAGTGCTGTCAGAAAAGCTAAGGTGCAGAGAAGCCCATGCAATTTAGTGCTGAACTATCTGCAAAGTTCATAACGACTCTTTGCAAACAGACGTAGAATAGGTCCACGGCAATACGAAGTGGCGCACTCTCGGCAGCCTGCTGTTCTCAATCAAAACGTCGAGTTGGTGCTCTGGCATGTTCACACACGCCAAATCTCTTGCAGTAAGAGAAAATACCATGACTAGATGGGGGACTATAACAGACATGTGGCCACTGCATCCTCACAACACTGCTCAGATGTACATGGGCGTTTCCTGACCAGTCAACAACCTGAACATGGATGTTGGCATCGTCTTCATGTGAATCTGCACGGAAAGAAAAGAGAGAAGACATTAAGTTCAGTTGTAGCAAGAAAGCATGATGACCTACATAACTGTTTGTGAAGGTGGTTATTCCAATGCTTTGATTAAGAAGGTGCTGTGCTTGAAATTATTTGCACGAATTTTAATTGGGTCATATCTACAGTGTTTTAATGCTTTTGGTGCTGACAACAAACTTATTCTGAAAGGAATATTACACATGAGCAGTAATGCAAGGTTGAGACTCGACTTTCACGAATCAAAAAGCATCTTCATTTTAACAACTACAATGCCCAAGTGGAGTTCGTGTTGTCCTTATTGTTCTCGTGTCCACGTTTTTTACACCTGGCTTTCCGTAACACAGCGTATAAAATATAACCGACAATCAAAGCTTCACTGTAGAGCGTCATTTCTGCAGCTGTGTTACCCTGTTATGTCAGGAGCTAAAATTTAAATGACAATGATGCAGGGATCTGGTTGCAATGCTGCAGGGCCTCAATGCACCTTGCCTATAGCTGGTACAGTAGAACCTCGCTGATACGTTTTTCATGAGACCGTAAAAAACAAAACAAAACAAAAAAAAACGTAAGAGCCGGGAAATGCAAGAGCCGAGAAACAGGAAAATTTTAGAAATGAGAGTAGAAATGAACTGCACCCAATCTTATTTGAATTCTTAAGTTTGAAAAAAAGTTGCAGTTTTGCTAGAAAGCCGAAGCATTGATTGCGATAGCAAATTAGTAGACAGCTATGCAAAGTGAGGATAGTAGTTTTATCGTCCGTATAACCTTGTAAACATGGGACTTTATAAGAACAGCTATGTGCTAAAACCAATTTTAGGACCCCAACACGTCATAGACACCATCTTTAGATAGCAAATACGGATCTCAAAGGCCATGCTCTTGCTGGCGGAAACCGAAAATACGCCTTGGATGTCACCTTTGGCACTTTGGGTGGTCAATCTCATCGTCAAGCCACCAAGCCAAGCAACATGAAAAGTCAACACGGCTGCTAAGGCCGGCACTAGGTGGCAGTTCGCAACGCATGATGCGGGAACGGTCGCACAGTTGTGACACAACAGTGGGGTTTCCAATGCATTGGGTCCTATGGGAGCTATGCCGGGACCAGCCGAAAACAACGTAACAGCCGGGTAAACGCAGCACCCAGGAACGTAACAGCGGGGTTCTACTATATTCGCTATTAGTATGTGTGGTACTGTGCAAAGTGAATGGGCATCAGACTTTGAATGCTATGTTAATAATTGGTACAAGCAGCAGCACATGCCAACTTGTCACTACATCAGTGATATCTTCACAAGCTACTGACAGTACATCGAAAATGAAAATAACTTCAGGATGCCCATGAAACCTACCATTTAAGGCATTTGTCCACTCACCTCTCCAACTGATGTGGCCAGCAGATTCACAATCTTCTCATGGGGCACAGCTACAACACTCTGTCCATTAATCTCGATGATGCGATGACCCACCCGTACACCACCACGCTCAGCAATGCCACCACGGAGTAGGCTGCAGATAACACCATTCTGCACACTAAAGCCCAGCTGGTACTTAGTGTCAGGTCGTTTAATCTTGACTTCGACGACAGGTGCACAGGGCACTACTGTGAGCTTGACCACACTCTGATGTTTGGTGTTCTTGACATATGCCTGACAGGTGGAAAGGGGCAGGCCCACAAGGCTGACTCCATTGATCGCAATGATCTGGTCGCCTATGTTCAGCTGTGAGCAGCGGGCGGCTGGACCGTTGTGCGCCATGTTGGCCACGACCACGGTTGGCAGCATAGAGCCCCAGCCACTCTCGACGATGACCATGCCCAGGATCTCACCCTTGTGCTTGGGCACAACCACCTCCTTCTGGCGTTCCTTTTTGGCAAACATTTCCAGCTCGTTCCCAAAGATTTCCTGAGAGTTGAGTACTTCCTGGTAGTCCATCTCTTTGACAAAAGATGAGTCCTCAATTCCATTTGCCTTCAGAAACTCCATGTATGCCACCTGCAGCATGCCAAGCTACGGTTACACAGTGTTCTACTTTGACTCAGAAAAGAACCCAGTGCCCAAGACCAAGAACTAAGGCCTTGCAATACTAATACAGTGGAATCTAGATGATATGATCACGGCTAATATTAATTTCCGGATGATACAAATTTTTCTGTGGTCCCGGCCGAGCCCCATTACTTTGCAACGTGCTAGAGAACGGTTGTTACGAATCGATTTTTGACCCGCGTTGGTTGATACGAATAAACGCCGTCCCACCGACGGCCGCGAAAGAGAACAGCGCGCAGTTACGCACTTTGGTGCGGAGGCGCAGACGCGGCGCCGGACAGCGCGGAAGCCACAACTGGGCGCGAAGAGTTTGAAGTGGTGGCGCTTTTGTGCTTTTCCCCACACAGGCATGGGGAAGCGCGGCCGGCCGCCGCAGCGAGCAAACGTTCGTGCAGTCTATCTCTTCAACGGAAACTGAGCGGCGCAAGCACAGCGCATACAAAGGTCAGAGCCGTATGAAGATCGCTTTCAAGATACAGTGCGCGCGACAACACCAACAGCCGGTACACGCGCAGAGTACAAGAACGCATTTGTTGGCAGAGTAGAAGCCGCCGTCCCCCCCCCCCCCCCCCCCCCTTCCCGCGCTGCCTTCCCACTTTGCTCCTTTCGCGTGGAAGATTGTGTCGCCAGTTACCCTTGCGCCCGGTTGCAAGATACGCATGCTCTACGCTGTACGTTCGCTCTCCGGGAAGGCGCGCGTCCCCCGCGCACTTTCACTCACACATACAGCGCGCGGCGACGATTTTATCGCCCTTGGACTGTTGCTCCACGTCTCATGCTCCTCCTCCGCATCGCCCTCGTTGATCTCCTCTCCCATCGGTGGGCGCACCTCATTGAGAAGCGTGCTCGCTACCGCCCTTGTCGGTGAGATTTTCCCGCGGAAGCCGCATTATAACCGGTATTTCGTCTCACGTGGCTGCAATGTAAGCGGTATGCATATACATGGAGTTCTATGGGAGGGTAAATGGGAGTCGGAAAAGGCCGCGTTGTAGCCAGTTCTGCACTATAAACGGTTGCATTATAAGTGGCCTATACTGTAAATGCTTTTTACATAGGTGTGCCTGAGTGAGTTCACCTCCGACTCTTTAATTTAGCTAGTTTTAATTGTGCTTCGATGATACGAATTTCGGCTAATACGAATATTTTTCGTGACCCCATGAGATTCGTATCATCGAGATTCCACTGTACCCAGTAACAGCAACGGTGAACAAAGTTGTGCAAACAGCACACAAGGCACGATAGAAAATGAAAACATACAACGAAAAAAAAAAAAGGAAGCAAGAACGAGCAGCAGCATAATCTCATTCTTCAGTGAACAGCAACTTTACGAGCCATTCGTTAGAAACGAGCCTTACCTGGAAAGCCTGACCGATGGACTGTGCAATGAACTGGGCCTCTTCCGACTCAAACACGTGGCAGACCATCTTAGGAGTGCGTCGCAGCTTACTCCCGCCTCCCGCATCATCCTCCAGAGTTCGCCTCCGTGCCATTAGCACCACCAGGTCCCCAATGTCCGCAATGTAGGAGATGCTTCGTAGTGCATGGTCCATCATGATCTCCTGCAAGCAGAAACATGCATAGCTAGGTACTGTCTAGACACTTTCACGACACCATCACTTTAAAGAGTACACATTTCCCCCGCCTTAATGATCTTGACTCAACCCTGCTACAACAGAATTCATAGGACATCGAAGAAAGACTTGCGGCAGTAAAAAATTTTATGGTGAACTCAAGGGAAACAATTATAAAGAAGAAAGGGGTGAAGGAGTGGGGGGGGGATGTTATAGGATGAACATGACAGTGCATGAACAAGCCTTATCTCAATATGTCAACACTGAATGTTTATTTTTTTGACAGCACAGTAACGACACAATTTTTGCACCCTGTCAGCAGCTACTTTCACTGTGTGAACTGGTAATCAATGGCACAGATCACACTTTGCACATGACCTACCATAATATTGTGCATCATCTTCACTTCAAATGCCTCATCACCCCGAACCAAGTTTGTGGTACTATTGTCTCAACTTTTCTCATGAGACCTTTAGCAAATGTGAACATAGAAATTGGCAAGCAACCGATAGGTATACCAGGGTGTCACAAGTGAACTCACACAACTACAGTTATCTGTTCTGTAATGCACGCAACAAGCACAGTCATTTCTGAAAACACATGATTAAGACTGTGGTGGAGGTGCGAGCAGCTGCATTGGTCTTTGGAGCAGCACGTGCATTCCCACCAGACAGTACAGCCACGCAATTGAAACAAATCATATGCCAGTACAACACCAACTTCTTGTTCGGCAGTCATGTGAGCAAAGCCTCAGTTTTACTGGTACTAACTATAGGGTTCAATTTTGTCTGCGATAACTCGCTTCTTGTGGTATTCACATTTCTTTTGTTGCAAAACCCCAGTGGTATATTTTTCGTGTCACAGTTTTTATCTTGCAATTCAACAAGAGCCACCCCCTTTCAGTTTTATCTTACCAAAACCGCTGAGGCAGCATGACCAACTAAAATTATTTTTTTTCTATTTATTTTTTTTTTTTTGCTTTTTTGCAAGTCTGCCACTCATTAGGTGGGAATAATAATAATAATAATAATAATAATAACAATTTAAAAACTCATTATAATAAGAATTTCCTTTAGTACAGAAATCAATGTAGCAGGACGTGACTACCATAAAATACCGTGGAAGTGCCAACCCCATCTTTACTGAAAATTGAGTTAATCTAGATATGGGCGCTTGTCCGGCCGAAGCAGTAAAAACCAAAATAGCGGCCAATGAAAAAAAGTTGTCACAGTTTCACCTAAAAGGCGAAGCATCAATTGCGATAGCAAATTTGTAGAGAGCTATACAGAGTACTGATATTAGCTTTATCAGCTGTATAAACTTGAACATGCAGCAGCACTGGCAACACGCAGAACTGTTGTCGACGCCGTCGGCGTTTAGCCCGCGTTCGCTCAAAATGCGTGCGGCGTTAGTGACTGTTGCAGGAGCCTCTGATATAAATAGGCACTTGGTGCCGCAGCTAAACGTCGCCTCCCTTCCCTCCCCCTCCCCCACGGCCTCTCGCGCGTCGGAAGAAGGCGCGTTTGCTCTACATATATGGTGATTGTAAAGGAGGAAAGAGACGCCTATTTCTGCAGCCCTTAAGGGAGCACGGCGCAGAACGCGCGTTTGTTCTCTGTCGTGCGTTCACTCCCCGTGAAAGCGCGCGCCCCTCGCGCCCTTTCACTCGCACATACAGCGTTCGGCGCACGGCGACGATTTCATCTCCATTGACATCATACGGAACCTCACGGCGACGGCGACGGCAGAAATCTGCTTTTGAGTGTCCATATAATTGCTATCGCAATAAAACTTCGAGGCAGGCTGCGGTGGCTACAGAATCAAAGAAAGCATGTCTATTCTCAAATGGTAAATCATGGGGTACACTAGCGCCTACTCATCGTCGTTGATTGCAGCGAACGAATCTTCCGAGTAGGTGCAGAATAAGAGGTCAATGCATATGTCGCTGACACTCACTCTGCTGATACTTTGATCTTCCTGCAACAGTGTAGGAGTGCATCGTGCATCTAGCAGATTGCACAAGTGTGGGAGCAGCGGCTGCGTGCACGCTTTATCAAGATGTGTCTCACAAAAGCCCTGCAACCACTGGGTTTTCTTTCAAGGACTGTTCATTGTCACTCTGCATTATCTTCACCCCCATCGGTCTTCCTCTTTCCACCGCAAGAAAGCGAATATCCCCACCATCGCCTCTAGCGGTTTCGTAGCGACCGCAGTGGGGTGAATATTTCGGCTGATGCTGGCCTTTGGAGGGGGTGGGCACTTAAAATATAATTTTCAGAATTCTGCAGTTTTGGAAATGTTAATACTGGGCTTGCGCAAAACTGAGCGCTTCCGCGGTATTTTACAGTATACAAATCTGGGCAAGTGCATCCAGCCATGTCACCTGTGTAGTACTTCTGCAAGAGGAGCACACTAAGTAGGCACTGACATGAAGAAGCAGTCCACCTATGTGCTGCAAAGTGCACCTACACTTCACAGTCGGGCAATAGGCTGATATCACCTTCCACCGGTTGGATGGATGACTTTCTCAATGTTGAAGAAACTAATTCAAATGGTGGATATTTTTGGCAAGTGCACATGCACTTGACACAAGCAACTCAGCCATTAAAAGTGGTGACGGAACATGTGCGGCTAAGAAAAGAACATGTACAACACTATGACAAAATGTACAAAACACTGTGCATTGATAATGGGAAGATTAATCTGTAGCATAACAACCACAATCTGAAAATGGTGCCTGCTAACATCAGGATTGCTCAAACGGTTATATCACCAAAATACAATTGCTTTTCTGATGGAAAAGTACAACTTAAAGACCATTGCAATGGTTCTTTCTACCAACAAGTGAGCTTAACATTTTACTTTGACTAATACTACACTGTAATTTAATGAATGAAATTGTGTTAGAATGCAAACACATTTAAATCTAGCACTATTAGTAGAAATTGTGTCTCTGAAAAGAAAGTGCTTATGGATCAACACAACTACCCAGAGAATTCACCAACATAGAAGCAACAGATGTTACCTTGAGGTCAGTATTGAGCACCATGATCTTTTCGGTGGAGATGAACAGGTCTACTTCTGTACTAGGTTGTGCTTCTCCTTCGGGCGCCTGCACAAAGCATCAGGACATTATTCCCCATGGCCGATGTATAAGACCACTTGCATTATATACATGTCCCAGGACATAACAGACTGCATACATGACTTTGGTGATAGAAGAACCTAGACCTGCATATTTCATGACGTCTTTTAAAGCTAACAGTACAAAATCTTGTACAAATCCCGTCTTTTTTTATACCATCCATTATCTATCTTTATGTAGCACAGGCTGAGAGCAATGTTCTTTGAAAGACCTACAGTCAACCTCCGTTAATTTGTCCTAAAAAAAGCATGTGATGTCAGTTTAAATTACACAAAACTCAGATTAAAGGATGTCTTAGAAGCTTTCACCGAACACAAAGCTTTCAACTGGAGATGTCTACTTACAGGGGTCTCCTACCATACTTGCATGTAGGCAATGTACAGTCAGCGTCAAAAGTTAATGGACCATACTATGTGAAAAAGTTGAATTTCGGAGCAGCGGCCAGAAAAACTGCACAGCACTACGTTGTTCACACACACTCGTACAGCCTGAAAATCCAAATACCTGGCTGCGGAAATATTCAGCTTTTTCTCAGGTCCCACAAAGTCCATAAATTTTTGACGCCAACTGAACAAATGGTCTTCAAAGACCAAAGCACCACAAGACCTGGTTAGCAGTGCCAACAAGTGTAAATAACTGCCGCTCACATTTCAGTCCTACAATCAGCCTTAATTCCTAAGTTTAATTCAAAGCCCCATATGTGGTATCATGCAAAGTGGCACAAGCAAGATTTGCTGTCCTCATGAGTCAGTGGCTTGAGCAACAGTTTTCATGTTCACATGTCATGCTCAAATTCAGCAGGTTACAGTTCATGTGTACACTGCATGCAGACAGTATCCTGAAAGTTTCTGAATGCCAAACTTTCTGAAAGCTTGCGATCATCATCGGCAGCTTGAGTGTTTGTACATTTACATTAAGTGGTGCATGAATACAATCTACCTGCTGGCAATCTGCTGCAGTTAAAATATTCCATCATACTACTTTTATAGTTTAACCAATTAAGTGTTCTTCCACAGATAAAGTATGGAAGCATTTCCAGCCATTGGCTATGGTCAAATTAAAATGTCAAATTAACGAAGTCAACTACATGTTTATGCCATTTAATTTCAGTCCTATGCATTTCACTTTTAATGCAAGCAAGCAGCATGCAAAAAAGAATGGAAGAATAAAAATCAAAGTGAATAAATAAATCCAGTCATTAGATGTGCCATAACGAAGGATGCAGACAGCTGACGATAGTAATTTCTTCAGCAGAGGTACTCACCAGAGACTTATTCCATGAAGCAGTGGTAGAAGAAAAGGAATGCAAGCTAAGTTTATAGTTCTTGAACAATAGCAACAAAATCATTGCCAATTCTGGTACTGACTTATTTGCCCACCCCAGCAAGATTACAAATGTAGATGCAGTGTTTACTAAGCAACCACAATAACGAGGAATATAATTCTACACAGTCACAAAGAAGGCCTGTGCACATTTGATCTATATTATGCCCCCCCCCCCCCCCCCCAAAAAAAAAAAATATATTCCCGAACATGGTGTGCTGCAAATCAATTCACCATAAGCATTCACTAAAATTTTTTATGTCACTGTATGTCAAATATAACATTATACAGTGAAGTCCAAATAATTCAAAATCTCTCAATTCGAATTGATGGATAAATCAAACTGCTCTACTGGTACCAGCAATGTTCTGTGTACTTTAATAGAGAAAAACTCCCGCAAATAAGAACTCCAAAAACTATGCAATGCTTAAAATCAAACGAAATCAGCTCACTCCCATGCACCGCTTTTCGGACAAGATCGAGTCAAATGCGAAGGTTCGATGCATCGCTAGCTAGCGTAATGTCACGTGGCACAAAAATGAAGAGGAAAGATGTACGTGAAGCCGAGACCAAATCGCAGCAAGCAGAGCAGCGCACACCCTGCTTTCCCATCCAGCTTAAAGGAGCAGAAAGGAGGTCCTAGTGCGCACTTGGATTCACATTACCGCGTGCTCACCTACGCCCCCCGTCTCCTTCCTAGCGCGCGCTCAATTACATCATTTCCAACATTAGGCTTCCCACGATCCCGTTACCACGTGCTCACCTACGCCCCCCTCCTAGCACGCACTCGGTCACGTCATCTCCAACATTCGGCATGTGGGAGTACAGTGCGGTGCGTCAAGACACCATCCTTCTCGGCTCACTCTCGCACCCACAGCAAATGGCGCGCGAGGTACAATCTTATCGCACTTTGACTTTATACGGAACCTAAGCTTCTTCCAGCACATGTCGGAAAGATAAGACTTTTTCAATGTGAGCACAGTGACGGTTTTGGTTTTGCACGCTGCCCCGCACAATTGATCGGGCACTATATTTAAAGGGGCTCTAGTCAGTTTCAACTCTTGTTTTATTTTAAATTTCCGGTCCCCTTGGAGTTCAAGTTAACGATATTCTACTGTACACAAGAAATTATGTAAGTGTCCACATTAAAGTTTGTTATGTAAAACTAATTAAATGGGCCGGCGATATGTCCCAAATGCCTTACGACACAGGAGACTTACAAAGCCATGCAAGCCATTCATGTAAAACATTGCTTTTGCTTGCATACAAGTAGTATCAGCATGAATGACCACTAAACGCTTACAGTGCCATTGGTGTGGTGCACGATAAAAAGAAACATCGAGAAAACACTGAAGAATGGAGAAATACTTAGCATCATATGCATTAAACGACAAGCCACCCTTGGCCGCAGTGATGAAGTGATGAAATATACTGCAAGACGTATTACATGGTGACTGCAACCACCTCATTTTGCAAAAGTGGAGGTTTTCCGTAACGCTTTGAATGAGAATGTTCCCCAGTTGCTTCTGGCGTACCTGTTCATGTATGTGGCTTCTTCCTGAAAGTTGAGCACATGTTTATGCAGTGTCCCACTTCCACATTCACTACATTTAGGTCTAATCAGCTTCACAGAAGTTTGCAGAAGTGGTTCATCATTAGTCTTCAAGAAGTTTGTGGTCCTCAAGATGACGAAGTCTCTCAGGCAGCAGCAAATAAAGTAGACTGGCTTACATTCTGATATGAGTTGGGTGTCCTCTCAGCCTTATCACAGTGGCGAGTTCTAAAAAACGCCTGTGCCACAGTGGCACAGGCGTTGACTTTCTCTTGTGCTCAATGTAAGTCAAAGCAAAGTTGTTCTGGTTAAGGTTGCAGTGGTGTGTCAGTTGCCATGGTAACAAGCCCAGACAAAATTGACACTACCAATAGCGTGGAAAGCAGTTGTCTGTAGAAAAAATGAGGGGGCTGAGTGTGTAACAAACCTTGATGCGCGACACGGCCTCCTCTGCCTGGATCATGCGGGTGGCCTTGGTGGGCTGCCCCTCACACACAAGCTGTGTCGACCCTAAGTAGCGGGCTCGGAAGAGCACCCCTTCAATCAGCACTGCAGGTTCATGCACCAGGACTGCACAGAAGCAAGGCAAGAGACAGCCATCAAGAACGCCGCTGGTGCAGTCAAACACAACAAACGCCTTAACATGTTCGTCAGCATGTCTGTTTCTTGCTAGTGCTGCATTTGCAAAACCTTAAAGGAGTAGTGACAACACCTTCAACATCATTTTTCTTTTTGCGTGTTAAATGAACATAAAAAGTATCCTAAACCCTTTAAAAATAAAATACTTGCAAGTACCAGGGAATGCTAAATAATTTACTGCAACACTTCTTTCTGCAAACCAGCTTCAGTTTCAGTATACAGGATGTGCACGCATCATGAGGTGATGTTATGTTGGCTGATCCATTCCTTATGCAGATGCCACATAGGAGAGCAGCTACAACAAACATGTGAATCACTTATTTTTTATTAACACAATTGTCATACCTTGCCTTACTGCTACACGATGTCACCAAATTTTGTTCCGCGTCATGATGTCACAATAATGTCAACAATGCCAGTTCTGGCATATCGAGACAACTTTAGCAGCAACTTAACATATCTTTAAGTGATGCCCTAACTACATCCTTGCTGTGCGTGGTAGAGTGTCTGCAATTTCTTAAATGAATGTCCAGTACTCCTATAAAACTTAATCTAACACAGTAAACATGTGTCTACACCTTCTTAAATAGATGTCAGTACTCCTTTAAAAATTAATCTATGTAACACAAAATAAACACCAAGTAAACACAATCAGCCTAATTCAGCTCAGCCTAATACTTAAGCCACACCAATCAAATGAAAGTTGGCGGCTGCTGCTTTCTTTTGTTCTAAATTTATTCCTGCTGAATTAACATTGAAGTGCATAAATGAAGCACTCTCCATGGTTTCATTACAATTCGGAATTATTAACTATTCCGTCTTTTAATCTGTGCTAGCAATCTAAAAAACAGTGAAGCCCAGTAATGCTCCTCTACTCAGCACTCGACCTTGCTTATAAAAAGTGATGGTAGCGCCACCCCTTGACTGAAGTCGTCATTGCCCTTCCCCAACGCTCCTCGGCAATTCCCGAGCAAAACGTTTGTGACCAGGCGCTCTTTGGCTTGAGAAAGGTGCATTTCTCAAGCAATCCCTTGTCATAGGAATTAGGAAGAAGCATTACTGAACCACAGTGTTTTCTTCAGTCATAAAGGGTGGCACTGTATTCAACTCGGCAGTCAAGGACAGCTGCAACTTGAGGTCTGTTTGTGAATACAGAGGTAAGATGCACACATTGCTGCAACACTTAGTCTTACACAGTGATACATATATGTATAAGTCTTCCTATGCACTCTATAAAATGCCTTTTAGTTAAATTCTGGGGTTTTACATGCCAAAACCATGATCCGATTATGAGGCACACTGTAGTCGGGGACTCCGGATTAATTTTGACCCCCTGGGGTTCTTGAACGTGCCCCCGATGCACAAGACACGGGCGAACATCGTATAAGTCAAATATACAATCGAAGCCACTCAAAATGATATCGGTTTTAACAATACATTGCATATAACGATGAGCAGCTGATGCAGTCAACTTTTGTATGTGTTCTATGGTAAAATGTTTAAACAGCTCACTACAATGGTCCCCCCCCCCCCCCCCCCATGCTGTGTTATCGGTTATAGCAATTAAATCTAGCTACGGGGTGTGTGCTCTAAAAAAAGAAGAAAAAGAAAGAAAGTGTCTCAAAAGAAAAAAACACAAGCCCATTTTCACACCAGCCTCTATGCAAATTTTTTTGTGCAACCCCGTCATAACAATTATCGGTTATAACAATGGGATTTTCTTGGCACTTGAATATTGTTATAAGTTGGTTCGACTCATAAAAAGTATTATTACAAATTTGTAAAACCTCAGTAGATTTCTAGCCTCATTGGGAGGCAAAAATGAGCCTAGAAACTTAAAGGCTACAGACCCATTTACCTTATCAGAGAATTTGGCTTCGCAAAATGGAGCCTACTGTATCTGCAAGACAACAATGCACCATGCAAATTGCCAGTGCCATGCAAATGAAAATTACCAAAATGACTGTGCATCGATGTTAAAAAATATGCACTGAGCAAATGGCAGGTGCCAGTGGAGCAGCATCAACCAATATTGCATGTGTCCTATATTATGAATTATGAAAAAAAACTCACACCACACAACAGTACATTACAGGAAAGCAATAAGATTGGTTTAGAAATGAACATAGTACATCCGTTCCCGGGGTCAGTTTTATATTCCCATAACCCATAAAAACGAAATCAAACAAATTTTTTAAAAATTATGAACCAAATCAGGAACCATAATTACTGAAGCTTCCAGGATTTCTTTACAGAACCACATTGTTACCTAAAAACTACTCTATTAGTGATGTTTTATCATTGCTAAAACTGACATCATCAGTACAGATGGATATAACAAGTGATAGCACAACATAGCCTAATATGCAGCACTTGCACCATATGACCACTATTGCAGAACGCTGTGTGCACTTTACAATGCTAAAATTCTATTATTTACTAGCGCATTATTACTTGTGCTCAAAACTCATGCAAAGTAATAATATTGCCAATACATAAGTAAATATTACATAAGTTTTACAAAATGAATAAACTACTGAAATGCAAGCGAAGTTAATCTGTTCAGTTCACACCTGTACAATGAGAAAGTGGATCCAATTCAAGGGCTTACACAAACTTGCATGCACAAAAGCCAACTTCCTCACAGCACATGTGTGAGTCAGGTTCATGTTAGTTCTCCTCAAAATGCAAAAAGTAAAGGTGGCAAGTGCACTCGGAGAACTCACCAAAATGGGTGACAGTGTTGGTGATCCAGGCACATAGAGAGAGCAGTGAGCGAGTGAAGGCAAGAAAAGCAGATGAAGACAGTGCAGAGGAAACGGAATGAAAGAAATGTGCCCGAGGCCTCATGAGACACCAACGAGCTGCCAGCACTGCTATTCTGCAAGAAACATCCAGCTCTGCTTGCACTGGCGCTGGTTTCACACAGCTAGCACAATAAGACGAGGGAAATTAAAAAAAAAATGAAATTTGCTCAGATAAGAAAGCCATTTATTGCAGTAGGCCCACCAAAAAAGAATGGCACTACACTCATTGAGAGACTGGAAACTTGTGTGTACTCCTCTGTACAGTACTACACTACTTTAGGCAAGTTTTAGCACAGGTGGTGCCTTTCCAGAAAACCAACTTGAGTGAGTGAGCTCTGAAGCTGGCCTGAAGCGCTCGTTTTGAGCAGCGAATTTCTCCAGAGACAGTTGGTGTATGACAGAGAGAAGGCAATATGATGCATGGCTAACTAGCGACTGAAATCTTTATTTAATGCACACACAAAAAAAAAAAACATTTGCAGCACAGGTACAGGAAAATACTGAAAACTTCGAAATGCACCTTACGATCTACCTTCAAAAAAGCAAGGGGCAAGGAAGGAAAGATAGGACAAGAAATGTGTTCTTTTACACTGGCCCCAAGACGATTCCAAATCGACGCAACAACTAGCCAAATAATATATGTGCGTTTAAAAAATTAGAAACTGTTGGCAAGCTTCAGAAGCAATAGCCTGTTTATAGAGTGAAATAATTTACACGTAGGGTAGTGCTAGAGATTTCAGTCAGTAGTTAGCCATGTGTGCTCTCACCTCCATTCTGCCTTCTCCATTCTTATAGGTTACACCGTGCAGTAATTGTGCTTGTTCTGAGTTCACATTATTCACAACTTTGCAACGCATTTTTGACTCCACTGAGAGGCTGAGTAATGAATCGCATCACTTACCTTCCTTTGAAGTGTTTTTCTTTTTTCCCACAGAATTCTGGGCCTGTGAGAACCACAAGGGGACACAAAGCAATGCTCAAGGCAAGCCATAGGGAAGAAAAGAACTAGAGGTGCCCGAAAGTCAGATTACCTTGTCATCAAAGAAGCCCCGGTCATCCGAACGCTGCGCCCCCAGAAGTCTGTCAGTTTCCTGATCTGTGTCACAATCTGGGGTGGGGACATGCACAAATGCGCGCGGTGTTAGTTCACAGCAAACCACGCATGTCAGAAATTCATTAGTTTCTTTTGAGCTGTATGAATACCAAAAAAATTTGACAATGACAATACCATATTGTCATATGTATACCAGGCATTTTCTTTTAGCTGCACCAAAATTTGAAAAATTGCCTGTGGCAGATTGCACAATTCTAACCTTTGAGCTAAATTACACGATGAGGGGGCCCATTACTTCTAAGAGAGATGAAAATGCTTAATTGAATAATTAACATGATAATACATAAGAAAAAGAAACGTTGAAACAGTCACGACTGATTTAAAATCAATAACAATAACATTCAGAAGGGTAAAGAAGGTGTAATGCAATGACAGTCAAACGTACAAAGTAATAACCAATGCACTCAAAAAAAAAAAAAAAAGTGTGATACAGCAATAATAAGTCAAATACGTAAGCATCAATACTCAGAAAGTTTATTAGTATGTTTCGAAACTTAGTAGGGTTACGTTCAATTACTATGTAGTCAGGTAAACTGTTCCATTCTGCAATAGCTACCGGCAAGAAAGAGTTGTTGAAGGATTTAGTAGAGCCATAAAGATGGCGTGAAGTACGGTTGGGTGGCAAAAGAAGCTAGTTGCGTAAATGTCGGAAATTGTACAGTTATAGAGCTTTTGAAAGAGGCATAAGCGTGAGATCTTTCGGCGATGTTCTAATGATTGGATGTGAAGGGATGATTTATGAGGATGCGCGACTCTCACGCGTCCCCTGATGTTGTTTTCTCCGCATAGCTCGCGTCTCCTGCAGTCCGGCTTCTCCGCG
Source organism: Dermacentor silvarum (assembly GCF_013339745.2). Classification (NCBI taxonomy): domain Eukaryota; kingdom Metazoa; phylum Arthropoda; class Arachnida; order Ixodida; family Ixodidae; genus Dermacentor; species Dermacentor silvarum. The sequence continues at coordinate 236,886,156 of NC_051155.1, forward strand.
TGGCTAAGCGCCGGCGGCGGTTGTAGTGGTTGCGGCACATTACGAGAGATGGCACGAGTGTCGCGATGCTAACGCCACCGAACAGCGGGGTGACTTGGGAGAAAAAGGTGGAAGGTGCTTCCTCTTCGGGTTAAGGACGGTGAGCGATGCAGATGTTCCACGTGTGCGCCGATCCACGCTTCGCGAGACCGTCTCGCGTGCCTAGGAGGAGGGCACCGGTATGAACGAACACAGATTGTTCGAACATGCCACCGTTCGCGTGACAGTACACGTGAACGACTAGGCAATGGTGTCATAGCATGGGGCGAACATATTCGCTCGCTATGAAGCGTAGTCCTAGTGTGGATTTTAATCGCTAGTGTCGGCGGCGTGCTTTCTTGAGCGAGGCGACGGTTGCTGTAGCATGTTTGAACTTTTCAACATGCTAAGCCTTTTCGCGAGTGTTGAAGTACACTCGTCGGTACGAGAGCCACGTGGTCTGCATCCTGGGAGAGCGAAGCCTAGCGCCCGCGGAGCATTGGCAAGCCTGAAGCGAGCGAGTACAGAAGACTCGTGGGTGTTCCAAATTTCTTATGTAAATAGCTTCTTCTATCACTTTGACTTCGGAAGTCGTGGCTCTGGGAGGTGGGTGGCCGCGGGCAGCGGGTGCGGCTACGGGCTGTCTGGTATTGCAGCCTGGCACCGGGCTCTCCGACACCGTCTGGGACGGTGGGCGCCGTCAACTCGGATGCTGTGTGTACCGAGCGGGATAGGGCCACCTCACAGAGCTAACGTCTCCTCACGGCTGCATGTTGTGCCCATATTGGGTAAATTTTTTTTTCTTTGGATGCCGGTTGTTGTTAAAGTAGCAACGGATTAGGCCTAAGGCTTTACAAAGCCGCCTGTCGCAGGTTGAGGGACACAACCTGGTGGACCGTGGTGTTGAGGTGTGGCACATTGTTTCCCTCATTAGTTCGTCTTGCATGAATTGAAATTACTCGTTTGACTTAAGAAAGTAAGCTTTATGCACGTGAACTTAGCATATGAAATGCCGCCCGAAATTTTGCTAGCCGAATTGAACATCGTACCACGTGGGCAATGCGTATGCCGAATTCCTCTCCCTTGCACTACTTTAGTGTTTGTCGAGTGCGTTGAGTGTACGCAGCGTGAGTAGAGTCACCCCTAGTTTGCTGTCACCTGCACATCGTCAGTGCTGCTGCCCCGGACTACAATCGAGCTACCCCAGGCGATGCAGATGCCTGGGGCCAGTTCGGTGCAGTGACTTCGGCGGCTGCTGTGTCCGGCTCGCAACCCTCGGCGGCTGGGAAAAGAGCCGGCAGTCACCAACGGCTACTGCGGCTGTCGCCAGCAGGGTGCGTCGGCGCGAGCGACGCTTGCTCGTGCCAACTTCTGCGCCGCCTTTTCCGGAGTCCTGGGGTGGAGTCGTGCCGTCGAATCTGCAGAGGTGGTGCTGTGACCAACGGATGCAAGCGGTGGACCCCAGAGACAATGTTGGCTGGCATGTTGTGGATAACGTGTGGACATTTCCTTGGCGCGGCCACTGTCGCATGTACTAACTTTCGTTCGCGACGCGCGCGTTGATAGACCATGTGACATGTTTCGCCGGAGTATGTGTAGTGATTTAAGGTTGGGGGGATGTGGGGATGCACGACTCTCACGCGTCCCCTGATGTTGTTTTCCCTGCATAGCTCGCGACTCCTGTAGTCCGGCTTCTCCGCGTGGCTAAGCACCGGCGGCGGTCGTAGTGGTTGCGGTGCATTGTGAGAGATGGCACGAGTGTCGCGATGCTAACGCCACCGAACAGCGGGGCGACTTGGGAGAAAAAGATGGAAGGCGCTTCTTCTTCGGGTTGGGGACGGTGAGCGATGCGGATGTTCCGTGCGTGCGCCGATCCACGCTTCGCGAGAGCGTCTCGCGTGGCTAGGAGGAGGGCACCGGTATGGACGAACACGGATCGTTCGAACATGCCACCGTTCGCGTGACTGTAAACGTGAACGACTAGGCGATGGTGTCATAGCATGGGGCGAACATATTCGCTCGCTAATCGGTCACGAGCATGTGTGAGACCCCACAGATTTGATGTTTCTAACACTTAGCCAATAGTCATACTGGGATGTAGTAAACCGGGCTGCGTGGTTTTGGATGGCTTCAAGTAGCTCAACAAGGTACACTTGATGGGGTTCCATATTGCCGAATGCGAATTCCAGTTTAGTACGGATAAATGTCTCATAAGCTAGTTGATGGATCACAGGAGGTGACGATGATAGTAACCGTCTTATGAATCCCAGGGATCGATTAGTGGGAGTAACCAGGTTTTGGATATGTTCTGGCCATGTAAGCTTGCTAGTGATGATGACACCAAGGTACCTGTATAATTGAACCAGCTCAATAGGAAGGGAATGCAAACAATAAGAGGATGACATGAGAGAGTGTTTCCGCGATACGCACATGAACTTCCGTTTTTTTACGTTTAGCTGCATGAGCCACTCTGTGCACCATTTTTCAATTGTAGTGAGGTCACGCTGTAAAAGCAACTGATCATTGTACGAGTTTATACGGCGGTACAGCACGCAGTCATCGGCAAAGAGCCGGATGGATGACGAAATACCAGAAGGGAGGTCATTAATGAAAATTAAAAACAAAAGGGGTCCAAGAACTGAACCTTGCGGTACTCCAGATACCACTTCGGCGACTGTAGAGTAATGGTGCCCAATCACTGTAAACTGTGATCGGCCAATTAGGAAGCACCGGATCCAGGACGTGATTAGATGATGGAGACATAAGCTGCTTACTTTGATCATTAGTCGTTAGTGAGGTACGCGGTCAAAGGCTTTCGAAAATTCTAGGTAAATTACGTATATGTTTGAAAGAGAGAATCAAGGTTTAAATGGAGGTCAGTAGTGAATTCAAAGAGTTCAGTTTCACATGAGTGACCTGGTCAGAAGCCATGCTCGTTACTGAAAAGGAAAGAGTTAGCTTCAAGATGAGAGGCAACATGAGAATAGATTATGTGTTCAAGAAGTTTGCAGGCAATACAGGCGAGTGATATCGGGCGATAATTCAAGGGACCAGTTCTGTCGCCCTCTCCTTCACACAATACCACGGCAGCAGGTGGTGCCTTTCGCCCGCTCAGCTCCGTTGAGGCCCGAGCCAGCAAGCGCGAGCCACCGTCACAAGTGCACGAGGTGCGCACCTGACGTGGCGTCGCAGGCAATGGGAAGTTTTGCGGCAACAGACGCTGCCGGCTTCTTTGCTCAATGGGCCATTTGATGCTTTCACATCAATAAAGATTTGTGGCTGCCAACTGGTGCCACCATTTCAAAGATACTGAGTATTCACACAGCCCAAAAAGCCATTAGTTTAACACTGACTGTTAAGAGACATTTCCATGCATTTCATGCAAATGCACGAAAAAAGAAAAAAAAAAAAAAACTAACCGTCATCAGGGGCCTGGTCCTCTCGGGTAGACTGAGAAAGCCTGCAAAGTATAAAATAATTTCATCTAGGCTCCACAACAATTCTTTTTCCAGTGATAGTGCTATGGCTACACTGTAAACTGACCAGAGCCTCTGCTGAAACGATTGTGTGCTATCACTTAATCCTTCCAACACTGCTCTCAAAATCAAGAATTTGCAATAAACCTTGCTTTTTTTTTTTAGCTGCTAACATTGTTACAGCATGAATACATTAAAATTTCTGCTTACGACGACTAAGTGAAACCATAATTGCACAGGAACAAAGATACTGGGGTGCACAGCAAAATGGCTCTTGTGCGTCCATCTCACAATGAACAAGATCTTGAGTTCGCACAAACCTGTGCAGTTTCAGATGCAGCTTCTAAGCTAATAATGAAAAGCAACAGGGTCACTAGTGCCAATTTGTGTTCAGAACCTGCGCTGGTATGAGTAAATATGAAAACAAGTTAGGATGCTGGAAGCTGTTCCGCAATATCTTCTTACGGCCTAGTCATCGTCACCAAAAGCCATTTCTTACATAAGATATTATGGTGCTTTTTGTAAACAATTTTTAAAATGTGCTATCAACAGCATCGTACATTTAAAATAACTTCCAATACATTTTGTTGCTTTCTTAGCCACATTCAAGAGATAATAAACTAAATGGGATTTTGAAGGCACCCATTTATTACACTAAAGAATTAACTTTAGCACTGCAGATGTTCTTTTCTAGCATTGAAAACGAACGAAATGAGAGCTTGATTGGATGAGTTTGGTTACAGATTTTGTACAAGCCCTTTAAGTTCTGCCATACCGCTGAAGTTAGTATAACAATAAAAGGTTAAAGAGCAATCAATGCTGCAAAAATAATGAGAGTCCCATTGAGGTGAGAGCAGAATGTCAGTCATCGAAGTGTGCAGAAAAGCCTCAGTCAAGATAAAATTAGCAAACGACTGCTCCTAAGCAAAAAGAAGGAGTACATAACAAAACCAAGATCATGTGCACAGATGGCATTACAGTCTCTTTGTTATCCTGTATACTTCTTGGCAAGTGAACAGGTTAAATGTTTCAAAAACACTAAAAACTTGTGACTAAACCCTACAAATCAACATCAATTGAAAAATAGATTGTCCACTACAAGGAGTAAATTTCTCTCTTTCAGCTTGAGCCCAATCTTGGGCACAGCATCACAGAGAACACCCCTCAAAACAAAACATGATAATCATGCTGAAGATGTAGGAAAAAGAACACTCGTTTTCCTGCAACTGGCTTTATTATGTGTTGGTAAATGTACTGCAATGCTTGTACACTAAATACATAAACACAGGTTTGACGCATGTGCACCCCAAAAAATATTTGTTGCTGTCAATATTGTAGAAATAACATTATAAGGACTTGCGATTATTAGGTTGTGCTCCTTTCTCGATGCATGCCTTATGGTTAGATTGAGATGTGTTAGTCTAGAGTGCTGATGAGTGTTGAATAGGTGAAAAATCTGTTATGCAATGGACGCTTAACATTAAAAGAGCAAAGGGCGCTCTTCTATATAATTATATATACCTCGCAACTTAACAAGCAAGAGTATTTTGTTGTGCTGACAAGTAATTTTAATATATACAATGTGTGACTTTACAGTAAAATTGCATAGGCCTTATGCACTACGGAATGTTCAAATGATGCAGAGTTTCAAATGAATGCGTGGGCTGCCCAATCTCACATATGCTTTTTCAGAGCTGACCTACAGCACAAGCAAGGTAGTATGCTCATTGTTCCAAAAGCAAAAAAAGCAAAAAGCAGAGAGTTACCACTCATTCCTAGTCCACAATACACTTCTTAAGTTGAAACAGCAGTAACTACTACACATCACAATGTTACATTGTTATGTTATATTAAAGAAAGCAGGGTTGACAACCTGGCTTTCCAGAAAAAGGGGTACCGAGGGGCCCGTTTTTTGTTACAACCACACGAAGCCAACAGATAATGAAGCCAAGGAAAGCATAGGGGAAGTTAGTAGTTTTAATTGAAGTGTAGAAATTGGTGAGATGAGCAAATATAGTTTTTTTTTTAATACGAATCGAATCCGAATAGTAAGTATCGAATATAAAATAAAATATTGAATAGTCAAACACATATATTAATAGAAGGAACATTTATCTCTGTATCATTGGGTATCACGTTTGTAATGACTAGTGTGAAATTACAAACTATCATGGATAATTATGACCAGTTTTAAACAACACATCGCTAATTGTCAATGAAAAAATTGCACGAACAGCCTCTCAATATCTTTAGAGCCTGGTTGCAAACGAGCTTTCCAAGAATGAATAGCTGCTGTTGGATTAGATGTTGAAAAAGCTAAATATATTGTTGCTGAAAGAAGATCAGAAGTTGCTAATGGACTTGCTTGATGTAGATACATGTAAAAGGGCCTGTTCTGAGGAGAACACTACTGGCTGTAGCATAAAAAGAAAAAACTACATGACTAGACTGCAAGGAAAAGAAATACTAATTTACAGCTAGGCTACAAGCAAAAATCACGGGTTGTCATGTAGACTTCTGCCACGCAACTGAAAACAAAGCTTGCATTATCCATTTAGTTTCTGCTTGGCTTTTAAAAGTTTTGTCATTTCATTTTTAAATTTGCAATACTTTGCTTAGCAGGTAGAGAACAGTAAATTGACTTTACCAGTCAGTTGTTGCAAAATATTTGGTAAGTTTCGATATTCGAAAATACCGAATAGTTAATTTTCAAATATGAGTAATGTGTAATATTCAACTCAAATAAAAAATTTTGAATATTCACCCACCCCTATTAGAAACAATGAGCTAAAGGAAAAATGAAAGAGGACGATAAAGCAACTTGCTGCTGGTGGCAGCCGAACCCACAACATTTGCATTAAAAGTGCATTTCACTGCCAAGTATACTACGGCGGCGGCTGTTCCCACATCCACATTCTTGGGTATGTGTGTATGTGTACAAGATCTAACCCAGGAAGTTCTAGCCGGTGCCACTCATGGCCATAGCAGAAGATGTTGAACATATTGCTCGCCATCAGATAAACTATATCACGTTTCAAGTGAAAGTATGTCAGTGTCACATCATAGCACATGAACTTCTTTAGGAGCAGGCCGCTCATAAACCTCGTATACTAAGTGAAGGCATCAATCCTTATAATTTACTACAAACTACAAATAACTTCCCTTATGTTTTCCCATGGTTTCATTATCTCTTGGTTGTTACATGGCTTTCAGTATCACAAAATGACAAAACATTTTGCAATCAGTGGCTTTGAACTACAGCATAAAGTACAGACAGCAGAACACAAGAGACATGGTGGTTGTGTAGAACTGGAGCATACAGTAACATGTGCATTATCCGAGAAATAATTGCAGCAAATCAGGAATGCGGCCCTCAAAATGGTACACAATATGAGTTCGACATCACTGCACATGTACAGTAAGCAATGGCACCACACTTATACTGTTTGCTGTGCCAGACCACCTTGCCAGTACACTGTAACATTTGTTATCCGTATCACACGGGCACGCTTGGAAGGCCTTACAATCGATGGCCTTCGAAATGCCACAGCTCTATCGACTGAAAGAAGTTGTGGCGGTGCTACACGGCACTCTTGAAAGGCCATTGAATGGTTCAGGCGTTTCTCGCAAAAATTGTGGCACTGCGGATCTTTAGCGTCGTTTTCATGTCACCAAAAGTTAAATATTAAATCCGCTCAAAAGCACAGAAATGTATTTTAATAAATTGTTTACACATTGCTATAAATATATGTTTAGCATTTAAGTTATTGAGTGGCGAAACTGGCACGATGAACACAAGCCCGTCGCTGTTGTGAGTATGTGCAGTTCGCACATTTCAAGTGAATAATATACTTTATTAAATTATTAATAACACTCATATATACTATTTTTGAGAGCATTTGGTTTGATTTTTTTCTTTCTATCCGTGAGTACGAGCACATTGATTGTTGGCGCTGTTTCGGCTTTGTTGCTCAAAGGCCATCGGGGTTTCCATAGAGTTCTAGGGTGCTCCGTTGACTTGATAGACTATTGACTTGGCGGCCTTCGAAACCGCCTGTTTAGCAGCTCGAACTTGAGTCAACAGACTCGGTTGGAAGGCCTTCCAAACGCCCGTGTGACACGGGTATTACTACAGTCAAAAGATGATACTCGAGCTTTAGAGAATTACACATTAAAAAGCACATCTATAGGCTCCTTAACTGTATGTAGACAACCACTGCTAATTATTCCACAACAATGCTGTCAAATGATCAAGCCACAGCCTTTACCTGGGCACCCACACGGGTGGAGCATCCCCTCTTTCGGCAGGACCACAGCTCTTGAGTGCCAGGCGCTTGCTGTGTTGGATAGCCTGCTGGATCTCACGGATGGCATCCGACACCACATCGTCCGAGGGTGGCTGTGTGCCTCCCCCGACAGACCCTTCCGTGTCCGACAGGTGGCCACTGGAGAGGCCGTCCTCGAGCACGGGCATGGCTAGCGGCGCGTCGGCCGAGCCCGCTAGTGACATGGCCTCGCTGGCCGACTCGCAATCCGTGCCGTCGGGAGAAAGCGTCAGATTCCTCGTCTGTTCGTCCATCTGTTCGCCGGTCTCCGTACTGCTGTTACTTCGTGGCCGCGGGCTCAGCCTGCGGGGGCTTCCACCACCCGGACTCCCTGGGTCGGGGCTCGCTGCGGCCGGCGTGCCTCCGAGGCGCGGGCTAGGAGGTCGAGGGCTTGGGGGGGTGCGGGGACTCGGCGTGGCCCCCGCCAGTCGCTGACCGACGTACGAGCTTCCGCACACAGTGTTTTCGTCCGCTTCCTGGGCGTCAGCAGCCACGCGCTGCGGGTAACCCGGCCGCGGTCCGTAGCGGCGCGGTGAACCCTCGTACTGAGCGATAGGCACGTTACCAATGAGACGTGCCGGCGCGTTGGTGCGCTCGTCAATATCATCGTACACTTCTGCACCGCAGACCGGCGCCTCGTACACGAGCGGTTCGTCCTCCCACGCCTCGCCAGCATCGCGCTGGCGCCGCTTGGGTCGACTTCGGCTCTTGCAGAAAATCTCCCGTCCGCCGGCGATCTCGATTCGCGACGGCGTGTCGTAGGCGCTTACCACAGAACCGTCCTCCATCGGGTGGTGGTTGTTGTTCAGGCTGTCCGCCTCATCGTCGTCGTCTTGGGAGTGGCCGTCGTGACGACCTCGGCACTTGGGGAAGAGCCGCGCCACTTCGTCCGTGTCGCTGCTCGCCTCGCTCGACGGGTGCATGCTGCCGATGGCCCCTCAGCCTCCTGTGCCCGGCGGAAACGTCCGAAAATGCAATTACATAAGCGACGGAAGGGTGCCGGCAATGCGCGACGCCTAGCATGCATGAACACTCGCGAAATAACGGGAGCAAAAGAAAGTACGTGGAGCCATGTATGCCTACACCTGCCATAAGGTCGCAACGCTCGACTACATCGCTGCTCACGGTGTGTGAGAGAAGTCGGAAAGGCTGCAGGTCGAGCCAGGCGGTGGTCGCGATGACCCAACCCCACGCTGGTAGCGTTGAACCCTGGCTACATCAGTTCAGGATCGATCGGCGTAAGCAGATGATTCATGCTTGAGTGGATACACCACCTTGGCGCATGCTACCGACGACGTGTACTTTAGATAATATGTGAACACATGGCAAAATCACGATTTCCAAATACCAGGTCGCGCATTATTTGCCCACAACGATACATTCGCGAGATCAACGAGCAGCGGAGCCGGTGGTTACGATGCAGCTTCGCGCATACACGCCGGGAGGCATTTCACAGGTCGGGAACTGCAATTAATATCCATACAGATAATTGATGCACGATTTTACAGCTGCAAAATGACATTGTAAAGGTTACGAAGTATCAATCAGAAACGGAAAACATTATCAGCTAAGGAGTTAGGCTTACCCAGTACCGAGGTAGAGAACCCCTGAAAGCAGGGGTATGGCGGAAGGCATGGATACACAAGAGCGGTCAGACCTGGTCTCACGGCCGTAAACGGCCTCGCCAATGTTTCACAACGGCTGCCAGAGCCGAGCCCACGACGGTGTTCGTCGCCGAGCTGGCGGACACACGCAGCGCCCACATACACCCATAACTGCGGAGCGCTTCACGTCGCACCCTCGAGCACAGCGCCCCGGCGGTCACGTGTCAGACGACGCATTAGCAATTTTATCTTGCGCGTTCACTTCTACACGCGCCTCTTAAGGTATTTTTTGTTTACTATTTGCGCCGGTGCTTTCATAAATGGTTCTTCATAACGAATGGCGTATCGACAAAATTACGTACCTTCCACAGTTCCAGAGTCGGCCGCAGATTGCCGGCCGCATTCTTGAAGAAAAATTGCAACAACACAAAGGTGAAGGCCCACAAATCTTTTATTCGTGGTGTAGCTCTGTAGGTGCGCCCGTAACCAACGTTCTGACAAGACACGGCGGGACAGGAAACAAAATTAACAATAAAATGAGGTCTCCGCACAGTGCAGGATAGACCGTCGGTTCTTTCCATTATCTTTACATAAAACTTCATCTCCTAGTGTTAAAAAAAAAAAAAGAAAGAAACTCAAGGCAGACCAACGGAGCGACGAGAACTGGCCAGTAATAAGCGCGGTGTTAGGCTTGCCAGCGATTATAACTTGTCGAAGTACTGATCCAGGTCTGGCAGCGAGTCCTTGAGTCCCTTGCGCTTACGGGTCTCCATGACAACGTTGTAGGGGCGGGACTTGCCGTCCAGGGGGTCACCAGGCAGGATCTGCCAGTGGTCGAACACACACTGCGGGAAGGCCTGGCCTCCGGTGTTGGAACGCAGGTCAGCCGTGAAGCCTGCGACAACAGGTTAAACTTAAACATCTCCCTAGCAAATAAAAAATATTTTGTGTCTAGTCAAAGGGCATCACTACTACCATATTGGACTGCAATGCATTTCACTTTTCTGTGCACATCAACACCAAAGCTTTAAACGCTAAACTTACCTGCACAACTCATGCAACAAAATCTAAAGCTTCAGTACAAATACAAACCACCCATGTTTGTGATACTAACAACGCTCATTTTCCAGACCAAACACTGTTCATATGGCTCCGCCAAACACACATGCTTGTAATAAGGGAGGAAGCATTGTTCAGCAACATTCCGAAAAGGCGGCTTTGCCAAGTTAAATCCACTAGAAACACTTCAAGCTCTTGTTCTCCATCTGTACCCAGATCTCTCCTGCAGTCTACCTCGAGCTCAAATTGCAGGCAACACTGCACTGAAACTAAAAGGAACCTACCGAATGACTCGTTGACGGGCAGGTAGGCCTTGACCACGAACATGGGTGTGCCGGCAACCTGGGATTCCTCAAAAACGTGACCTCGACGCCTGTTCAGCACTCCATAGATGCCACCCACAGCATTTTCTGGGCACTGAATCTCCACCAGGTACACAGGCTCCATAAGCCTTGGCGCCGCAGTCAACATGCAGGCATACAGGCACCGTCGGGCTGTTGGGATGATCTGACCACCACCTCTGTGGATAGCATCAGCATGCAGGGTGACGTCGTGGATGTTGAACCGTACACCGCGCATGTTTTCTTCACACAATACAGACTCCTTGGTGGCCCACTGGAAACCAGCAACAACAGAGTCCTTGATTTCATTCAGATACTGCACACCCTTGGTGACATCCACAAGCAGGTTGGGGCCTGTGCCTTCAGGTCCAAATGCCCAGATCTTACGGGCCTCTGTGGCATCCCATTCATACTTGTCGGATAGGTAACGGGCACGGATCTTGAAATCATCACGTGGGTTTATTTGACCCTGCAAAAAATTAAAAGCAAGAAATTTCAAACAAAATGGCATACTCTCATTTGCATACTTTGCTCAGCTAGTCAATGCAAGAAAGTTATAATGAAGCACTGTGTTAAGGCTTTCTGAAGATTTGCAAGACGTCCTGCGACTTGTTTGTGAACAGAATTCTAGGGTTTGGGCATGTTTACATTTAGACCCCATCGAAACGTGGTCGCCAGAGCTGGGATTCGATTCTGCGACCTCATGCTTATCAGTGCAACACCATAGATTTGTTAATAGAAACAAACCTTGCATTGCTAAAAGCAAACAAGTTGCACACACGATCAATTTCATCAAAACCCAAAAGGGCCTTGTTCCGAACTACTGAAAAAGGTGTCATACAGTGTATTGTAGGGTTCTTTGAGGATGGGACCTGTTCATTTCGTTCCCAAGGGGGTTAAACGACAAACAGGCACCGAAGGCATAGAACCCTCATCAATATACCTCTGTAAGCATTCAATCTTCTCCAGTAGTAGAAGAGAAGATTGCCAAGACAGAGGATTAACCAAAAAATAAGAGGTAAGCATAGCACTTTGTGTGTTTTATGCTTACCAGTCATTATTGATATTGCAAACACCAAAGTATCCAATCAACAAGCAGCAGACATGTCCAGCCTGTAAGCACGACATCCATGAATATTTACGCATTTCTGCAGTTCAGATTAACATGGTACATGCCTTGTCAATGTCCTCAGGAAGGCCGTCAGGCAGCGGGCAAGCCTTCATAAAGAGACGGTTGTGCTTGTTGGGAGACTTGGAGAGACACATGATGCCAGACTCATCCTGGACAGACTCCCTGTACGAGACAACAGGGTCGGTCTTCTTGAGCGGGACGCCTGCATGATCTTCCTCCAAATCCTTGAGACAGATTTCAAGGTGCAGCTCACCAGCACCAGCCACAATGTGCTCTCCAGACTCCTCGATGATACACTGCACCATAGGGTCCGACTTGGCCAGACGCTTCAGGCCTTCCACAAGCTTGGGCAGGTCGGAGGCATTCTGGGGCTCCACCGCCACACGCACAACAGGGCTCACAGAGAACTTCATGACACGCATGTTGTGGGCATCTTTGAAGGTACTGATGGTGCCTGTCTTGACCAGGAACTGATCGACGCCGACCAGACCACAGATGTTGCCACAGGGCACATCTTCAATAGGCTCCACATAGCGGCCCATCATAAGAACAGTCCTGAACGAGAAACAGGATATGCAATAGGAACGATGAAAAATTTGAACCAAAATGCGAGTTGTCACTAGTAATCCGAGCATTTAGATAGATAAGAAAGGCACATGTGTGAAACCTACCCTAAAGCTGTTATTTGGTTGACCATGTAAATTTAAAAAACTATTTTTCAATTACAATTTCAGCTGGGAAATGTTCATTGATCAGACACCTCAAAATTGACACTACTAAGGAAAAACTGCAGTTTAATTGAGAACACAAATTAGGAGTTCAGGAATCAGTGATAACATCAATTCTAACATCACAGTACAATCGTAATTTTTTAATCAAATTCAATTTGTCAGTATATCAAAGGTCGTGAAATTCTTGATAAGGCACATCGCACAGACAATCATAACCATCACACTTTAACTGAGCCAATGTGCAAGCCTGCATCTCATTACATACCGTAAATATTCAAATATAAGGAGAGGTTTTTCCAAGAAATGTTAGCATCAAAGTGAGGCTGATAGATTGAGTTACTGTTTCAATATGGCGGTGGCAGTGCCAAATTTCTGGCAATTTAGATGGCAGCACAAATTAAAGCACCTAAGAAACCTTAGCAAGTGAGGCAGTACCGTATGTATAACCCAGGCCGAGAATTCAAAACTTAACAGTAAAGGCTGGGTGCTGAGTATATGCGAATTTCACCTCGAGACTGAAATTTGCACTGCCGTGAACCCACCTCAAGGTGAAATTGACGTACTATAAGCCACACCAATTATTCTGGGGATTTTAAATTATTTGATATTTGGGGCAATGTTCATTGAGTGAATAATCAGTTGGCTACTTTATTTCACCCTTAGTGTGCATACTTAGTTCTTTCTCTCGGGTGTCCAGCTACATTTGGCTTTATAATTGAGCGCCTCAAAATAAATATGGTAATACCAAGACGACAGCAGTTAGTACTGCTTACAGTTAATTTGCTAAAACTGTACTGCACAAGCTGAAAACAATAACACTGTGTACAACTCTGGTAGAATGTTTTTCAGTAGGTCATTTGCAGTCGCGTCCCTAATTCCTACAAACAAGATAAAAAGCAGAGGATTTCATTCATACATAAGCACAACAGCAGCAATGCTTCAGCAGTTATACACAAAGCAGGGCACTTGAATGTATAAAAACAGCAAACGGGCATTCCAGTCTCCTTAAATTCGGGAATGCACTAGAAACATTGAAAGAACTGCCGATACACTTATTTAGGCAAGTATCTCTTCATTCTGGCTGTTTAGTAAAACTTCCCAGCAAGTAAAGCATGCTATAAGCATATATTTAAAATATGCCTCTAGCACAATCAAGATTGCATTGAGGCCAGAGTAACTGCTGCTTGTAGGGCCCGTCGAGGATGGGACCTGCTCAATCCATTCCCAAGGGGGCTAATGGGGAGCAGGCACCGAAGGCAAGAGACCCAACATCCTTTTATATCCCTCTGTAAGCATTCGGAACTTCTTTGACAACAAGAAGACCCGCCAAGACAGAGGTGAAGAAAAATTGTTTTCCATATCAAACATTACAGTACGGAGACAAACTAGCAGAACGAGATTTTAGCTCACTGCATCCTGAACAGTATGAACATGCCACTGACAGCACCACGCAAGCTTAACTGCTAAGCCACCATAGATGTGTCTGCAAACCCCACGCTGTTAACATGCAATATCGAACACAAACATAAGTGAGGTCCACCAATAGAAAACGCCATTTCCTTTTGGAGGAGTTATTACTGGAGATGCCAAAGAAAGCAGCAGGAACATAATGAACCTGACACCTTATCGCAAGTCATTAGCTGTAAAGCGACTTGCCAAACCTACACTTGTGTAGCCACTAATATAGGACCGTACTATAGTTCAGATGCTATGTGGAGGTCTACTTTACTTCTGGGACTACATTTTGCCACTTCTGTCGGGGTGCGGATGCTCACCTCTGAATAGCCTTCTCAGCCAAGTCTTCTTTCTTGCCAGGAGTGTAGTTTGGGCCCATGATGCGGACTTTTTGTCCAGATGACACAACACCAGAGAAGACTCGTCCGAATGCGTAAAAGCGGCCCTTGTCTGATGTAGGTACCATCTTTGAGACATACATCATTAGTGGGCCTTCAGGGTCGCATCCCTTTACAGCAACAGCAGCCTCATCATCAAGGGGACCCTCGTAGAGGATTTCCATTCGGTAGCGCTGTGCCGTCACAGGAGATGGAAGGTGGATTGTGATCATCTCGAAGAGCGCATCTCCAGCAGGAAGCCATGTCCTCATTACCACCTTCAGCAAGTTCTTGCCTGCAGGGATGCAAAACAAATTCATAACAGGCAATTCTCTAATATCATCAGAGTAGCTAAATGCACAAATTGTCACCCAGCAAATGAAAAGCCTGAATCAAACACCATAGCTCTGATCCCACAAAGTAGCAGCATGTGGGCCAAATATTTCTATCTGCCCTTCCTAAATTCCTTGCATGTTTAATGCAACTGATGCTCTGGAATAAAAAATACATATTCAGACCTAAGCAGGTTCCAATTTCTGATCCAAATTCCACAATTCGTATCGGGTACAACATTACTTCTGCGTCTGATGCTGCTTCAAAACAGTCAATTAACTCACCGTCCTTGTCCTTGTCGTCCCCCTTCAGAACAATGTTCAGCTTCTCCAGGAGACGAGCAGTTTCTTCCTTCTTGTAGTTCATGATGGCATCAAAGATCTTGTAGATTGGGTCCAAGATGAACATGGTGAAAGCTCGCTTGTAGTCCTCATCAGGCCTCTTGGCCCACTTCTTGGTCTTAGGGTTGTAGAAGTTCTCACCCCACAAGCGACCCATGAGCTTGTCAACATCAATCTTGAACTTCTCTGCGTAGATTTCAGCAAACTGTTTCAGCGTGAAAGCCCAGCCATGCAGACCGGACCCAAAGCCGACGTTGCCCTTGGACGGTTCCACCTGTAGAGCACAAGTAATGTCATGTAGTTAACTCTGCAAGGACATAAGGACTAAAGAAACACACAATTACCTGCCTTACCTAGCTGTACCATGCCCTGCGCAGGAAGTGTCACATGATATGCACAAGCTTCAGGTACTTCAGAGAAGTATTTAAACTGTCATACCCCAAACACTTAACGCCATAGGATGCAGCTAAGTATAGACCGTTTTTTCATGGGCGCCGCCATTGCGTAGGCAGTGGCGCCATCTATGGGCAGTTGGCATGCTGGCTTGGGCAAATGCCAGTGTTGTATGCTGTGGTATACGCTTGGCGGCAGTTTCTGGTGGATTTTTTTTTTTTTGTCACACTCGCGCGGTGTATTTAGCATGAAATGGCGTCTTCTACGTGGGAAATGGTCCTGTGAGGCGTAGTGAAGGAATTTAAGTCTAAAGTAATTAAGCGGCTGCAGTAACTGCTGGTGTTAGGGCGGACGAACTGAGCACCCAGTGCGAGGTGGGCGCGTTTGTTTGAGCTTACAATTAGCCTCGGATATCAGTTAGGTATTTCTGAAAATTCGTTTCACGAATGTTACCTTACTGCAGCATTCTCACCACTGTAATTCTAAGCTCTGGTTTAGCTGCAACGAGTAGCTCCGAAACATTTGACAATCCTAACAGCGTGGGTACCGTTCTGCTGGAGAATAAGTCGTGCTGTTTACTTTGACAAGCATTCAAGTTTTGTGTAGATACACTAGGCGACTGCCTTGTTTGCTGGGCAAGGTTTCCGCCTACAAATAAAATAGTTTGGTTAATAACCGCATACCCTACAGTGTGAATTGCACTTTTCGAGTGGTCGAAAGACCAGCTGCAGACCGTGCCAGCGCCCGAGGCAGTACTAAATACTGTGTTATAGATCTTTTTGTTCTATATAGCGCATGGTTCAAGTGGTCCAAGCATGCGGCACGACCATGCGGAGTCTTACTGCGTCGTTATCAAGTGTTCCGTTTTATTTTGCCGCAAAAGGAGGACATATGAACTTTTTTTTTTTTCAGTCTCCCAAGTTCAGCCATTTACGACGCATTCACCCACATTACGGAAATTGTGTCCTCACAAATAGCTGCTGGATTCTCTTTACGCGATCCCCTTTGTATATTGTGCCTTACAGGGCCAAAAAATGTAATGCCGATCTAAGCACGAAGCAATTGTGTGTACCATGTTTGTTTGCCAACCGCAGTGATCGCTGTGTTGAGCAAAGCCTTCAGCATCTTGCAGGAGGCTAACGTAGACATGCATAGTGATTTGAAGTCTACTAGACTTAAAATGCGTGAGAACGATGCTGGTGGCTGATGCAAATGTTTTACAACTCTTCGTCGAGTGAAAACCGATACATTCAACATATAGTTCACAACACATACACACACCGCGGCTGATGATGCGCGTCGCATTTTTGCACATCCAAGAGAAATTTCCAGATACTCTAGCTACTGCTGCACCTAAAGGCTACACAGTGGTTGTTCGATGACCTCGTAAGAACTGACATCCCATTAAATGCACTCAGAACTAGCTAAAACACCTCCGACTGGCAACATATGCACGACCGGCAACACATTCAAGCCGCACCGCACAGGCTCGCACAAGCCAGAGAGGAGGAAAGGGTCAGTCGCGCGCCCTTTCCTCCTCGCCCGATGAAAAGGTCTATACAATACGAGTGTCCTATGAAGTACTCGTTACTTCTCTGAAGATGAAGCTGCAAATTTTGCAAGACTCGAAGAAGTACAAGCTCGTGCAGGCAATGATATCGACGATTATGAAAACCGGGAGTGCCACGGTCATGAAGGCTAGAAGCAGTGGTCATGCCGATCAATGGAAAAGCAGGCTCTGTACGCCAGGACGAAACCCTCATAGGTGAAACTAACACGGTGGAAGCCGCTAACTTTACCGAACTCTGGGGGCACGTCGCTACTGACGAAATATGTAGACTTCGATGGAGGAGTTTCTCAGTGCAGATAATGCTGCCTCGTTCTGCGAAGAGCTCTCCGCAGGGGCGATTGTTGCCCCGACAGGCGGCAGGTTTGTGCGAATGAGGCAACGACAGCAGTGGCAGTGACGACGAGATTGACAATGGCCCGTCATTGACACAGACCCCGATGTTCAACCAAAGTGCAATGTCGGCGATCGAGTCGCTCATCGATTTTATGCACGTTAAATTATAGCCATCAGTGTTCACGCAGCTGCTGGACGCGATGCACATGGCAGTTGTGAATCCGAATCTTCTGCAAATGCAAGCTCAAATTTCTATTTCAGCGCGCCTAATGATTCAGATGATATTTCGAGGTATAAATAAACAATTTATTTTTCACAGCCTACTTTCTACTACAATTTTTTACAGTTTTTCTTTTACGGCAGTCCAGATATAGCGATGATCAGTTATAACGATGGGATTTTTCGTTCTTGATATTGTTATAGGTGGACTGCACCGTATAGAGCGGGGTCTGCCATTACGCAATGCACACAATAAATTGCCATTCAAACAAGCAAGCTGCTGAAAGCCGTAGTGTGCCAACAAGTTAACCCACACCAGAGGTCTGCATACTCACTGACGAGTGCCAGACTTATTTTCGCTCCCCACCAATTTCACAGACGCGGGCGAGTGACCATGGGCGAGAGTTGACCAGAGTATGAACGTGAGCAACTGCCGCTGAGTGGGAGTGGACCAAACTATGAATATACCGTATTTATTCGAATCTAGGCCGATAGTTTTTTTCAAATAATCACATACGAAACTCTAGGGTCGGCTTAGATTCGAGGATTTTAAAAAACGCGCCAGTTTTTAACTGAAACTGATAAATATGGTGCATAGTTAGCGCCATCTAGAAAAGTCAGTATCGCAGCCGCTACTAGCCGCGCCAGTAGCCAGCTGAAGTACACGAGCTACGTCGCCATTTTGACCTGCGTCGTATCGGTAGTATCGGTATGGTGCAGCATCGGCGCGCGGTGTGGCGTTATCGTAATGGCACCAAATGGGCGATGCTACTATAGTGCCGCTTTCTAAACGAATACTGCATTTACTCGAATCTAATGCGCACTTTCAACACGACCCTAAATCTGCGTCGGCATTTCAAAATGATCGCCTCGCACGCGCGTCGTGCCTAGCTACCATAGCATGCGGAAGCTTCCTCCGTGTGCTGCAGTACACGTGCTTAGGCAATAGTCTACCGTCTGTCTTCACGTTCTCAGCGTCTGCTCTATCTATCAGCATGAAGTACTGAGTTCATCATGATGCCGCATTTAAAAGGAAAGTGATCATCTGTGCGGAGACGGACGGAAATCGGGCCGCATCACGGGCGTTCGGAGAATCCGAAACTTGCGAGCGGGACTGGCGCAAACAGAAGGAGAGGATTTTCGCCAGCAAAGCAATGTGGAACGGTTTCAGTGGACCGAAGCAGGACGTAATCTGCGACGATCCACTCCGGCGATACGATCAGGCTTGGCCCTATCAGGCTTGGCCGCGTTGAAGCGAGAGGCATGCGAGCATGAAGGCGCGCTTCGTCTCCAGCGTTTTGACAGTTCGTTTCCGCGGTCAACGAGCGAGGTGTGTTCATGTTTGCTTGAGCGCGCGTGACACCGTGCTTGTTAATAGCGGTCTACTAATTTGCTACCGCATTCGATGCATCGCCTTTCGGGCGAAACTGCGACTTTTTTTATTCATCGCAACATCAGTGCATCGGGAGGAAATCTATTTTTCCAAATTTTTCCTCACGGAAAACGGGTGCGCGTTACAATCGAGGAAGCGTGAGAATCGAGTAAATACGGTAGTTGTGCTAGCCGTAGAGGCATCGTCAAACGTTCAAACCGGGCGGAACTTCGGCATCGGTCTGTCGTTGGAGGGGGCCACGAGAGATGGTTTTTGCGTGCGCCGCAACGTGCGCTCCTTCCAAAAATGCAGCATCTCTAATGCGCTGGATGGTACTGAATATAGCGCACTGTTTGAAGATGTCAGCAGTAAGGAAGATAGCGACGAGGCTAGCAGCGATGGTGACATAGAATGATCTCGGCATGTTCAAATTTAATAAATGCTGTTTCATTTTGCGAATGCTGTCCTCGCTTTTTCGTTCGGCCTACATTCGAGGTAAGCTTGTTTTTTTTTTTCGGACTTCGAACTTTTGGGGGGTCGGCTTAGAATCGGAGTTGGCCTAGATTCGAGTAAATACGGTAAATGGTGCAGGTAAGTGCGGATGAAAGAAAACGAACGTGAATGAGTGGGTGCGAGTAGGAACATGAGCGAGTTTTGACAAGTGTGAGCGAGATCATAGCCTGCGAAAATACAAGTAAGCGAATATGAGTATCGGCTTATTCTGCTAACCTATGATATCACAAATACATTATATAAAGGTGGGGGCCTTATAACTCTCGTAGGAGTTATGAAGGGGGCCCCTATGTGATATGCTGTTATATAAAAACTGGAGCGCGTGAGAAAAAATGTGAGACAGTACAAATATGGTACATACTCAAGCAAGTGACGCGAGCATAAAAGAGCGAAGGTTAGTTTTGTAGCTGATGTATGGCTGTTGTGCCGTTAGATCTGTTGGCAATTTATTCCAGAGCTGCGATGCGGCACGAGAATGTAAATGACCCATAATTTGTGGGAGATTTTGGAACGGTTAGTTTTCAAGGTGACTGGTGATAAAGGGCATGTGGTATTTTGATAATTTTTACAAAAGGACATAGTACAATTTTGTACATAATTTTATAAAGCAAAATGCAAGTGGTAAACAATGCAATGTTTCACGGGTAGTAAATTAAGTAATGGGTAGACGAATATGATCGAGCCCACTCTTTTTAGAAAGAGAATAGCTTAAAGTGCTGTATTTTGTGCTGCAATAATTGGCAACAAAGTGGTGGGGTACATGAGGCCATATAAAGTAATAGCACACATAATATGCAAATGTACAAAACCGACATAAAAAGTATGGAGTGTGTTCAAAGGGAAAATGTTATGGAGTTTATACAGTATTAGAATTTTCTTGTGGATGGTTAGTGTAGTTTATGGATATGTTTATGCCACTTTAGTTGACTGTCAAGGTAGACTCCCAAAAACTAGTCTCGTGGAACCTTTCCAAAGGAGAGTTGTTGAAGTTTAATGATTTAGCGTTCATTAGTCGGGTATTTTTTGCAGCGCAAACTATATAGTTAGTTTTGTTTGCGAGAAGACAGATTGAAGGCAGTTTTAGCAGGAAATCATTGCCTTTTTTTTTTGTAATGATCCGTTTCTGTATTAGCTGTAAGGAAAATATAGGCATCGTCCGCGTATAAAATGCAGTCTTCCGAGAGATAGCCAGGTAAATTGTGACCACAGCAAAATAAAAAAAGTAAAAATAAAGAACAGTGCTCTTGCTAAATCACACTTGCCACACACCTTGATGTCGCCCATCGGGCCAGTCTCATCACCATAGGTGGCAATGATTACGTTGGTATTCTCGACCGTACGCTGGAAAGTCTGGTACAAGTCCTCGGGCTGCAACTGAAGTGTCAGCAGAGCAAGATCCATTTTGTTCATGAACAGCACAGGCTTGATACGCTCTGCAATGGCCTGTCGGAGCACTGTCTCAGTCTGCACACAAACACCTGCAAGGATGCAAGAAAGAGGTTAGCCAATTGAAGCTTGTCGTTGCAGCACCTCTTTATAGAAATGTACGAACTTAAACTCTGTATGTTCACAGCCCTGCAAAGCAATTTCCCACGTACTACAACTCAACACCAAGTACTACCTTCTCAAGGACGAAAAACAAAAACAAGTTTCAGCCTCAATGCCGATGTCCCTCTCTCCGTAAGTTAACCTCGGAGTTTAAGGTAACGGTCCCACTCGGGCGGCACGAGCCCCCACGCTTTCAGTACTTTTGGAGCAACTGTGTTGGCTCCCCCCCCCCCACTTAGGATATAAAGTTGTCATATATACCATAAAAAAAAGCTTAATGCTTGTAGATTCTAACTATGTCTAATATAAAGAAATTGGTTAATGTGATTTAAAAATAAATTTTCAAGAACAAGCATGAGATACATGGTTATTGCAAACTGCCTCAGTTGCGACCATATTTAGAAGAAACTACCGCATTTACTGCATTGCGGCTTATTTGTAGGAGATATTTATTTCCTAGACGCAGCAAAATAATGTTGAATTTTTGCATAATTTCCTTTTGAAGATTGCCAAATATCGCAAACTTCTGTTGTAAACAGCCCGGCAACTACACGCTCAAGGAAGCTAAATTTTGGATAAAGTTTAAGGAACTTCCACTTGATATTTTTAAGGAATTACATTCATATACCTTTATTAGTTTCAAATCGCAGCTTCGTAGCTTTAGTACCTTCCCGCAAAAATGGGACCAGAATTCTAACTATTGCTTAATTTCGGTTGCATTATTAGGAAAACTAATAAAGGTAATTAAATCTTGCAATTTTGATTTGTGCATCTGACTTATGATTAAGTGAAGTTTTTTCAGCGAACCTGTAGTCCATACACTTGCGCTCACTGGTGTATAATACTAGAGCCATGCAATCTATGCAATGGCTATTTAAAGCAAAGTGTGCACTAGCAGCCGTGAAAGACCTGCACAATACGCACCACTGACACAGTCCACGACAACGAGGGCACCATCGGTGACACGAAGGGCTGCAGTCACTTCCGAGGAAAAGTCGACGTGGCCAGGGGAGTCAATAAGGTTGATGAGGAAACCCTTCTCATTCTTCTCACGCTGGTTATCTTCCTTAATAAAGATCAGATCCTTGTCAGCCAACTCGAAGTACATGGACACCGCCCTGGTAAAAGAAAGGCCTCACAGTAAGCAAACACTCGGTAATCATGGCAGAGGAAAGTAAGTGCAGACACATATATACATTTGAGCTGGTTGGTTTATGACTTAGGCAAACATAGATCCATCTCCATGCCAGGACTGTGCTGGAGCTCTGAAAATACACAAGGTTACGACTGGTGTCGCAGAAGTCCCATGACTGCCAATACAAGCCCGTCTCCTCTGCCAGGCCACAAGGGAAGGGAGAATTTGTATAGACAGCCAATATTGCCCCCGATTAGCACCCCCCCCCCTTCACGCTCTAACCCAAAGACAGCCCTGGTTCCAGCCGATTCCCTGCTGCCCCTTGGGTGCCATGGAGATCCTGCAATGCACTTTATTATAATCTCAGGTACTTTCCCGAGGTCTCCATTTGCCAGTATTATAAACCTTAGTCTGGCAACAGACTTGTGCAACACCAGTCAGAATCTTCTTGGAAATGTGCTACCACTCACGTTGACTTGATGGTGATGCAGCGCTCCTGCTCGTCCTTGCGGGTATCTGTAAATCGCATCTCGCCAGCTTTGGCAGCAGCGATAATGCCAGCCTTGGACACAAGGGAGTCTGTTAGTGTTGACTTGCCATGGTCAACGTGGGCTATCACGGACATATTCCGGATATTCTTTTTTTTGTTCATGAGCCCACGGATCTCGTCCACCGTGAAGTTCACCTGCAGGCCACAACGATTGTAAGCAAAGTGGTAGCAGACAAACATAAATAAACAATGAAAATGACTTGTCTGTTCAGGTTATGAAACTAACCATAAGACTCCATTGAGCCAAAAATGAAATGGCAAAGGATTTTTTTAGGGGGGTAGTCACTCATGAACTCACATTTTAATGCACTTCAGAAAGCAAAAGATCCACAGTGAAGCTTGCTTCTGTCAATGTTCTGTAGCCCTGTTTTAAATGTCTAACTTCTAAACTATATTATATAGCAGGTTTTCCTTTCAGACGGTGTTTACAAACAGGTGCTGATGTGTAATGCCCTAAATGATAAAAGCCTTTTCCACCAGCAGATACTTTTACAAGCAGGCAACAGCTCCGACCAAACTAGGATTTCATTAACAAGTGTGAGACCTGTGAGCAGAGCATGGCTTTCTAGTGACCATGGCAGCACCTATTTCATCCTATACCAATCAATTTTATCTTAGTCAAAACGTAATTCGTTTGAACGGTAGAGCTTGCATAACAAAGGTACAGTACATTGCTAAAATAAAGCTGCTACTGACGCCATTTTCTATTTTGGCTTTGCTGCCGCATTCGCAACATCCATACCCCGTGTCCTTTATCTCTTCCAGCTAACCACGTAAGTGATTGATCTTATCTGTTGGAGCCTCCATAATTTCCAGTCACACAGCGAATTCCCAGTGAAATTCAAACTTTTTCCGACGATCGCAATGGTAGATATCGCCACGAGCTAAGCCAGATGACGTAGCATCAGGCAGAAAGCTCGAAAAGCGGCGCAATATGCTACACGGTGTCAACAGATCTAGGCTAGGGTTTAGGCTAGGTCAGCAGCGACACACCCCGAGTCAGCCGGATAGCGCAAACAAGCCCCTTCCAGCAGGCCACATGGCTCCCATACGTCAGCACCATCAAGGAAACTAAGCTACCCACCGCGCACAAGCGCTTTCTCTTCCCGTTGCGATCATGGACGACATCGCAATGTCAAGATCACCAGCTCGCCACGTGTCGGTGCACTTGGACCGAAAGTTCGACCTACTTTTTCGCCATACATCCCCGGTAACTGAGAAACGCATGCAAACTTAAGTAGACTAAAAATTTTTGTTATGTGTGCGCTACAGACGACTGTTAAGACTTGCAGACTATTGCAGTGTCGGTTAGCAACGAGTTTTCATTGATTACAAATCTGAGAATCTTGGCGTGCAACTGCAGCGCAAGGGGTCGAGTTATGTGAGCGATCTGCACATTCACTGGTACAGGAAAGCACCACAGTCTAGAAAGTAAAAAAAGAAGTAAACAAAAGAAGTGACAACGCGTCGGCATCGTTGTCATCGCCCGAGGCAACGAAACGTCGAATGACATCCGCGCCATCAGCATCAGCTGAACGTCAACTCTTCCCTGCTTCCGGCAGCTAAAGGTCAACAAGGTCTGTGCGTAGCTGCAACGACACGCTCAATAATATCTGCTCACAATAAGCGATCGTCATTCGCAATACCCGGGAAAGAATGGGGCTTTTTTCTGTTTCCTAAAGGACATAATGCCGGGCAGACTCCGGTACAGCGGACAGCCAGCATAAGACAAAAATTATGTCTACTAAGAAAAATTCGGTGCTAGATGTGTTCACAATTATACTATACATGAGGATTGACAAAGATTGGAGAAGGATGTCACATACCATCTTGAGTTTTTAAGTCTTTTCTTCCGATGGATAGAACTTCGGTCGTACCACTATGGCGGATACGGGGGAAAAGGACTGAGCAACGGGAAGGCTGGTGGCGAGGTTAACCACTGTGTGGCCAGATTTTATTGTTGGGGCGCTGCTTTTGTCGCGGCAGTTTTTAATAAACGTCCAATATATAGCCTCAAAAATCTCAGTGTTTTCTGCATAGGTTTGCAATAATTTGTTTATATTTTTAGTGTGAGCTATATGTGTTATTACGTGCATTTAGTTTACTGAACGTAGCACCAGTAACCGTAGCGCTGACACGCCGACCCAATGCGGTTGAGATCACGAGATGGCGGCGTCCGTTACAAATGGAGAATTTACCTCCATGATTAATGCCATAATGCGTGTTTCTTCATCTGTTTTGTAGGCTTTTTTTCTGGAGGCTGCCTATAAATCGGGCTTTCTGGCTCATCTCCTGACTTCGCATTTCTGCCGTGGGACGATAGAAGTGTCATGTCAACTTTAACAAGCTTAGTTGGAGCTGCCGGCAGGTGCCTCAACGTGATGTGAGTTGTGCTCCTTGTGTCGGCAGCCAACGCGTTTTCCCCGAGCATTGCTACGCTGTGTTTTCGTTTAAGATGTTATAATATGATCTGTTTGTCTGTTTGAATTCACCTTCTTGAGTTTTCGTCTTTGCTGAAGCAGTGTGTCCTGCGCATGATAAGTGGCCACGTGAGGGATCCTAAACCCATTGAATATTTTCGTTCAGTTAAAGCAGATGCAGCCGGGGTCATCGCATGTGTCTGTCGCACCGTGGCTTGCCAGAACTACGCGTTATCTCTTAAGCTGATACCACACATGGTACTTGCTTCGGCTTGACGTTCTGTGGTAATACAACCGACAATGCCGTTTTGAGGCCAAATAACCTCTTCTGGAATGCGATGGTACAGATCAACCAGAAGTATATAACCAGAAGAATATAACCAGAAGTATTACCGATGCTCTGCGTTTTAGGTGTAATGATGAGAGGGTAAGCACTGCTATATTGAGTGTTAGTAAAAATGAGTGCAAAGCAGAGCAAGAACGTAGAGCAGGCCAGTGTGCGTGTCAAATTTGCATAGAATAGCATTAGTTAAAAAAAAAAAAAGCTTCTTATAGACTTACCTTGACCACTTCAGGATATGTTCAAGCACTGAGAAACCTCTAGTCACAATTACTTAATCCTTGTGATAGCTGCTTCATAAGTGTAATATGAAGCCAACTGGAGCATTTGCAGTCATGGGTCACTCATTATCAGTAAAAGATGTAAACGAGTTAACAGGGACGAGGAAGGATACAGGACAGCTGCTGTGTCCTGGGAAAGCATCAATGCTTTCCCAGGTCTTCCTTACCTCTAATTATAGCTGTCAGTATTATCCTACACTGCATGGGAAACATGGCAATACATTGACTGCACAGAGTGCATGTCTCACAGAGGCAGATTTATTTTGTGTGCACACTTTTCACAGTGCTTGTAGTTTTATTGCCAGTTTCAAGTGTGCACCGTCTCACTGTATTGTGCAAAGCATAAACGTGTCAATTTGTAAACTTGTATTTTCCAGATACAAGGGCCTATCAGCACAGTCTGGCCAACTGCTACAGCCCTTAGGTGTATCAGCAGAGTTACAGCAAGTGAGAAATGCAGTGCATCGCTTTTTTCCACGTCCAAGCGAGCACAAGAGAATCACCAAGTCTGGCTTCAAGAAACGCATCTCGACTAAAAATGGGAAAAAAATCCTTTTTCGTCGCATGCTTAAAGGAAGACATGTGTTGTCCCATTGACATTATATGTCACCATGCATTAGAGTAGTCGTGTATTAGTAGCCAGTAAACTACATGTTTGTATATGTACCTATCCTGACCTGACCTGCTCTGTGTCGCGGTGTGTGCACAAACACAGACTCGCTCTTGCTAATTTACACAGCACAGTTTAAATTACTTTTGTGGTGAAATGCGCTGACACATCCTATTGATGCCAGTGGCATCATTTTAAGCAGGATACATCTGCAACTGCTTCCTACCAGCCATTCATACTTTGTACAACTTACCCAGTGAAGGCTTCCAATTGATTGCCTATTGATTGACTGGTTGCCTATTTTTTATTTTAGACAGGGCAACAAATATACATGGCAAATGAGGCATATCAGTGCTACAAAATAAAGTTGTGCATGAAGAAAACATGATTGCAGTGAAGTTTCTGGAGAGTGCTACAAATTGCAGCTTTTCAGGCATTGCATTTGGTGTGATTTAGTGTAGGCTGGTTGACATTTTCAATTTGCTTGATATTTTTAAGTCATTACCTGATGTCTTCGATAAATGAATTGGATCCCCACCTGTTTTTTGCTTAGGGAAGGCGATTTGTTTTGATCATAGACCAAGGGTGGAGCAGGCCTCCTGTACTGTGCTGGCAATCTCAGAAATGGGAAGGGCTGAAGAGAGGGGGCACCACTCTCCCACAAATAGTGCAACAAGATGGTGTGAAATAAAATAGCGAGTTCTGTAGGATGATTCAAATGAAAAAACCTCATTTAATTAATGTTCAAATGCAAGTTGCTCTTTTTCCATTGTCAGTGTGACTAATCTTAAGCACTTATAATGAATTCAATATTCTAAAGATGTTTCAAAACAAATGTCGGGCACCGTTTGCTGCTATACTGACAGTGCTACGCTGTTAACAGAATTCTCATTGCTGCAGTCAGCGCCACTAGGTTATCATTGGCAATTCCAAATGTGTCGGCACGAATACTTTACTGTTTGCAAGCTAGCCCAAACAGCTTCGCACATTGAGGGTATATATACAGGGTCCTTCGTTTTTGGGTAAAACCTGATAACACCCCACGTGCGCTACTTGTACTGTTTTCCTTTGGTAAAGAAGTAGTGTGACCAAAGTAAAAGAAGGCATCACCAAATCCGTCTTTATTTGTTGTGTTTGTTAATATGGTTTCTTTTTAATGTACTAATAATGCCTGACAACGAGGATTTGTAGAGATGAGTCCATCACCTAATGTGTGAGCAACTCTATCGGCCATTACATGTTCCTGTGAGTGATTTTGATTAAGTACTAAAACGTTTGTGTCCAAAAGGAGGCCTTTACTTGCGTTAATCATTTCCAAAACTTACCAGAAACGTCCCCAATTTTGGGCTGCCAGACAACAAAACACCAATTTTTCCTTGGGTTTCCTCCTTAAAAATAACACCATGTTTTTACCCCCAGAATTTCAAAAAATATAAAACCCAGAAACGCAGGACCTTAGGTATATCCAGCCATGTTTTAACAGCCAAACATGGCAACATTTGTGTCTGTCAAAATACTTAATGAAAAAATTATAGCAAATACAATCTGACTTTGATATAATGAACCAGAATTTAACATCTTTCGTAATCTGCCCTTCTTAACTTCATTAAATATGGCATAATTTTTCATTGCAGTTCCAGTTTACCGAATTTACTTGTCAAAGACCAGCATTTTTCCAGAGTCTTGGCAGGGTGCAGCCCTTAAACCAGTCTTTTATATGACTAACCATTAAAACAGCAAACAATGCTTATTATAGTTATTTGATACGAAAACAAACAATGGCACAGAGAGGGAATTAGGGAAGGAGCAGGTTGGCAACTGCCAATGAGAGGGTCACAAAGCCTGCCTATTTTTTTCAGGAAGGAGGGGAAAGAAAAGGAAGTTGAAGAAGGAAAGTAAAGAAGAAAGAGCAAGATCACTGGCTACAAAGACTAAACGACAAAGCATTGAGAGCGCAAGTAGGAACAGAACATGCACATAGGTCGCACTAATTACAAAAGAAAAATATACAAAAACAAAATTTGCAAAACATTTCGTCCCTTGCAGTCTCTCGCAAATAGCAAGCCAAGCCAGTTTCTTGTAGAAAAGTAAGCAGGGTTTGATAAGCCTGGTCATCTCGAGATGTACAAACACTCCGATACACGCAATGATCAGGGGTCGTACACTGCAGGCCAAGTAAACTATAGTCCCTTAGTAGCAACGTGCTCTGAGCAAGGAAAGCAGGACACTCTAATATAAGGTGATTTTTGCAGGAACCGCAAGAAGCACACATTGGACTGTACATGTCCTTGCCGGTATACATGTTCAGACATCAGGACAGAGCCAACCTTAAGCAATAGAGCTGTAGCACAAAGAGGCAAGCCTTGACCACGAAAACGGGGAGGAAAGGATCCTGCTGGTTGTCTGGGTGCTGCTTGAGGAGGTATCGATAAACCAACAGATGAGCATCGTAAAGCCTACACAGAATTTCTGGACAGCCATATTCATTGTGAGCACAAGCATAAGTGAGTCGATCGGCCTCTTCATTTTCAGCGATACCTACGTGTGAAGGTATCTACTGGCCAACGAGGGATACTCCACGAGATATAATTCTGCTGGCTGATTAAATGATGCTATGCATAACTCGGCGATCAGTGTCACTTCTCTGTGGTCTGCTCAGGCAGTGTGGGCGTCCGTTACAATGACTGCCTTCAATGTGATTAACTCGTCTTGCACGCACTTCGGAGCAACATCAATCACTGCCAGCTCCACAAGGTTTCAAAGCATATACAGAATAATGCAAACACTCACTGAACACTAGATTCAGCACCATTGATAAAGTTGCACTCCATTCATTGTTCCTGCTCCCTATGTGGCTAAGTCGTCACCATGGATGGATGGAAACAACTTTCTTGAAAATCCAGCAAAGTTCAATGACCCGGGCTTGGGTCTCCCATGAGGGGACTTCGAGGCCTTGCCTCATCGCCGCCTCCTGGGCCCGCTGGACTGCCCACTCTTGTGTCTTGAGGTTGGAGCTGCGCAGAGCGGCGGCCCACTTCGACGCAAGAGCCTCCGGAGCTACTGTCATTTTAGCTGCTATAACAGGACACTCCCACAACATGTGCGAGAGCATCGCTCTAGTTGCCTGACTTAACTTGTAAAGAGCACTCGGGTACTGCACGGGGAAAATGTGCCGCAGTCACTCCGGACTAGGGAAGGTGTACAGCTTCAGTGACATGCTTGCATGCTTTGGGGCAGGCAACTTTGATGAAACATTTTTTTTCCCTCAGAAATTTTGATTTTGAACGTATCAGGTGCAAATCGTACATGAGTAAATATGGTAACAATGTCCTTGTGCATTGCATGCACGCATGAGAGCATATAAGTTAAAAGAAATAGTAAGGCCAACTCAGTTTAATATTAGAGATGTGCAAATATTCGAAACTTTCGAATGATTCAAATAGTGTCTTATTCGATTCTGTCTTCAAATCGAATAGTATCTATTCGTAAATGCTAATATTTTTCCAATACTTTTCGAATATTTCGGAACATCAACCGCGCCCAAATATACATATAATTGGAGCGAAAGGACGGTAAATTTTCACCCCCGCAGGCATAGTGTTGACATAAAACATGAGAACTTTTGCAGTGGAGTAGGCTACGTCACTTAGGTAGCCTGTACAGCGATCATTCGCACACTCTGAAGAGCTTTATGCATGTGAAGAAACTACTTGTTTGCTCCTAATGCTCTATTTGTGCTTTTAATAAACAACGCTCCGACACTATGTAATGACAGAAGCTTGCTAATTTTAAGATAGGTGGGATGTGAACATCGTTCTATATTAATTGCGATAACGGCTGTTCATTATTCGAAAATTATTCTATATTCAATTCAATTCGCTTCTGGGACAGTTCAATTCGTATTTGATTCGGTCTCAAAAATCACTATTTGCACACCCCTATTTATTATTTCAAACATGCCTTATCAGTAGTCGAACCTCAATATAATGAACATAGATGTGCAAATATTCGAAACTTTCGAATGATTCAAATAGTGTCTTATTCGATTCTGTCTTCAAATCGAATAGTATCTATTCGTAAATGCTAATATTTTTCCAATTGAATATCGAATTATCGAATATGAAGAAGTAAATCTAAAACTTGGTTGGTCGTGCTTTAATTCAATTGAGTATTCTCCTGCTATAACGAAATCGAAAATACGGGATCCAACACTGTATTGGTTATAGAGAGGCAAAATTTCGTTTGCGCAGGCCCCAAGATATACATTCTCGTAGCAGATATGTCAAATACAGTCACCAATCGATCTTTCAGACCACTGATTTTTCAGACCTGCGCGATCATTCGGACTTCCATGCGGCAGCGCCACCTACCTCTAGCACCAATCATCATCATCAGCCTATATTTATGTCCACTGCAAGACATAAATACAGTATAGACCACTTATAATGTAACCGCTTATAGTGCAGGACCGGATATAGTGCGGTCTTTTCAGACTCCCCTTAATTTTCCCATAGCACTCCATGTATACACTATCGCTTATAGTGCATTTGCGGGAAACGAAATACCGGTTACAGTGCAGCTGCCTGGGAGTACGGAAGTCAGCGGAGATGGCGAACACTCCCCTCAAACGGGCGCCCCAAGGAGTGCTTGAAGAAGAGAGAGAGACGGAAGTGGAGGAGAAGGGCACGTGGTGCGCACGAACAGCCAGTGAGGCTGAAACCAGAATCTTGAGTGCGAGTCGTGAAATATCACGGCGCGCATAGCGAGCGAGGGCCACGGAACTGCCAACGCCGGCCAACGCTCGCTTCACGATAACGGCAGTAAACGAAACTTCAGGGAGCGGGCGGCGCCGGCACGGCACGGCGAAGGGCGCACGCGGAGACCGTGAAATGTGAGGGAGGAGGGCGGCAGGGAAGCGGATTTCGCCTCCGCAACTCCGCCGCTTCGGTGGCTCCCTCACTTTTGACTCTTACCGTGCGCGCCCGCCGCCGTGCAAGATCCCCCGCTCCAGCCGGCCCGGCGCCAGCTCCCCGAAGTTTCGTTTTCTGCCGTTATCGGGAAGCGGGCGTTTGCCGGCATGGGCAGTTTCGTTGGCCGGCCTGGGTACAGTGGACAGCGCCGCTGCTTCCCTCGGCGCCGTAGCCGCAGCGCGCAAGGTCAACACGTGACTAGAAAGTAGAGGATCGAAGCATAAAGGAGAAAGAAGGGTTCACTGCCATTTTCTACGCGTGGCTACGGTAGCGTGGCTGAGACGTCGGCACGTACACGCATGTTCCGGCGCAACGCAGAATCGGCGACCTTGCCATTTGAGAGAGGGTGAAATTTCCGCCGCATTTTTTTTTTTCTTTTTTTTTTGTTCGCGCGCGACATTGAGGGGTCTCTCCTAAGCTTTTACTCTATGGCGGTGCCGGAGCAATGCCAGTCGGAGGCGCCGCCGCGTGATTTGGTTCGAATTAACGAGATTCGACTGTAGAGTGAATGCAAACGTTCTAGCCACATTCCTCGACTGTCACATACGCGTGGCGGCTCAGTGCACATGTTTTGCATATGTGCGGGCCTTGAAAATTGTTGCTTTGGTTATAGTGCGGATATTCGCGACTCCGGCGACTTACGTTATAAGCGGTCTACACTGTATAACAAACACAGATATATCGAATATAAAGAAGTAGATCTAAAGCTTGGTTGGTCGTGCTTTAATTCAATTGAGTATTCTCCTGCTATAACGAAATCCCACAAAAGGTGTGTGCTCAGTAAAAAATAAACATGCGTGCTATTACCCCTCCCTCCCTTCGTTAAGTTCACGAAATTTTTACGAACTTGCACTCTTCACAGTTTAGTATGTGCACATATGTAATGCTGCAGCTACGACAGTGTCTACATATAACCTAGCACCAATATATACCGGCATAACCGAAATTTTGGTCACTGTACAATGTTTCAGGCATGAACCACGCGCAATGCAGCAAACATGGTGTCCATGAGCAAAATTGCCGCCATGTCGACTAGGCACGAAGCCACAACCACGTGGTCACAACTAGAAGCGGTGCTGGTTAGGCGTAGAAGCCCAAGCAGTACGGCCGGCGGACTAGCTGGTGGCAAGCAAGAAAGTTCACCATCCATATATGCTCGCTCTTGTAGACCTTATCGGCGATCGAGCATGAGACCAGATGCACGAGCTAGTGTAGTAGAGATCAGCGTACATTCCCCTCTACATCCGAAAAGTCTGTCCGCGGCAGCTTGGCTCGATTGAACCGCACTCAGCAAGTCAAAAACCCCGCGTAATAACTTGTATCACACGGTTGCATATTCACAGTGGTGCACAGCTTGTTTGTAATTTATTGTGCAATTTATTGTGCAATTTATTGCCATGCCCCGTAGTGACACGGCAAGATGCCGACGGGCCATCAAAATTTGCAGGAGACATTTTGCTGGTCCGTTGGAGGCCTGCGTTTCTTTGACATTGCAATTTTTTTTCTTCTGCTGATAGTACCTGCATGTATGCTTATAACCGATATTGGATATAACGAAATGCATTTTGGTGTTCGATGAGATTCGCCTGTAGTAGTAGCAGCAGCAGCATTAAAAATGTACACCTGCCAAACTGTGAAGTGAAAGTTAGTAAAAATTCCGTGAACTTAAGAAAGGGACGGAGGGGCAATAGCACGCATGTTTTTTTTTTTTATTTTTTACCGAGCGCACACCTTTTGTCGGATACAAATGCACTTCATTAACAATTGTTTACCTTTATACGCGGCACCCAAGCAGTTTTTGACAGCAGAGAGCATAAAATTTGAATGCACTTTTGCAATCTTGTGCAGCCCGATATTTCAATACCATAAAAGCATTTCCCCAAGAAAATTCATTTTTTGTAAAACTTAGTGACATTTGTAAAATCGTAGAACGAGCCCATAATTACAAAAAATTCAGTATTGGCAGGTAAGCGAGATCTATGGGGAGACCAAGCAAGAATTCTGGCATGCTCATCTGTTCAGAGCCAGAAAATGTAGGGGAGGGGTCTTTTAGTAAAGTCTGCAGCCCATTCTGATGTTGTATTTTGACCAGGGCTTGGACAGCAGGGCAATGGCCAATATTGGCTGCTGCTGGGCAAGTCCTAAGCAGGCATTGTGTACGTGTTCATAGAATCATCACTTTGATGGCAGAAGATGCAGATAATGATCAGTTACACTGTTTACAATGTAAACAGTTTCTTCCACTTTCCCATGATGTGAGGTATTTGGGTGAAACTTGCATGAACATGAAGTTTGTGCACGAAGGCTGTGTAGACCCCTACTTTCATGCTCAGACCACAAGGGACAATCGCACAGCATGAAGGCACTGGGGCACATGTGAAGAGAAAGGTGGCTTCTGAAGGCTAAAGGCCTAGTCCGGGGTTACAAGTAGTAGAGGAACAAGAGTATGTGGTATGGTTCGTTTCAATTGTGGACTGCTTGCTGGAAAGGCTGCGGTATAGTTTCTATGTATGACACTATGATTGGAAACTCACTGAAAACCAATTTTATGCTGGCATTGTCTATTGAGCTGACGAATCCCTGCTTTGCAGCAGGAAATGGGTGCACTTCAGTGCTGTCAGTGCTTGTGTTGGGTATGTTGTAAGCACAATTGTCTTTTATGTAGAAAAAAGTAAACCTTTGAAAATTGAGTTTATGTGATACTGCCAACTTTTCAACATTTCCATTGAAATCTCGAAGTGTCATCTAGCAGCTGCCTATATAATTTTCAGGTGACCAGAAAACCATGTGCACATTCTGCCTTGGCTCAGTGCAGGGAGTCCCAAAATCATGTGCATGCTAAAATCAAAGCAGGAGTCCAGTTTAAGTGTAGCTTCTTTCTAAAATGCCATGTCAGTCAAGTTTTTTGCACCATCCATCAACAATGTTCATCAACATGAAGAGCAAGAGCTGAAGATAAACATAGGTGAGTAGAGGAACTCAATATCTTTTATTTAGGTGGTCAATGGACAATAGAGAAAAGAGTGAGAATTGGCTACGTCTTCAAAGGTAGCTTATCGTAACCTCTCGGAAGACCGATTCAGCTCAGAAATATGTTTTTCACATCGGCATTTCTATATCAGAATTTAAGTGATGTTGCAGGACCTCTGCACATATCCAATAAATATTGCGTGCCAACTAGTACTACATTTCTATCGCTCATTCAGCAAGAAGTCTAATGTACATTTTGGCACTCTTGTTCCTGCACATGTCCATGCCCTGGGGCTTGTGCAGTACTTATGTGCCTCAGCTGTTTGCACAATCTGGTCAAGTTTCACTGTGTAAGCGGCACTTAGTATAGCTTTTGTTCATCCCTGAGTAAGAGGAAGCGCGCATTATTTCCATTATCTAAATGCTTGCACACCTGTGGCAAGTTGGAAGTGAACATGATTCACAAGGAAAAGCACAACCCAACATATCTGCAAAAGAGGACTAGTATCTGTTCTTGCTCCAAGATCTCCAGCCGATGCAAATGTAAACCGAAGTAGTGGTTGCTGCCTGATCTTGTTCTCTTGGTACAGAACAGCACGTTTCTATGCAACTATGTCCTAAACAACATGAAAGTACAGTTCTTACACATTTGTGCCTGGCGAGTCCTTGTTTAGAAGCCTAGAACACATTTGCGGAGTTTGCCTATGCTTATAAATGTCACAGGTATAGTACTAAAAGAAGAGTGGCACAGAAAAAAAGAAAAAGAAGTAATTCTTGTATTTCTTGGCATAAACAGTTCACAATACAGTCCTTTGCCTGTGAATTAAAAACAAACAGTGTTAAAGCAGCATTTGTACAGAGACCAGTAAAATAATCCAAGGCACTGGTTTGGTGAGGTATGCTGGCCTCATCAGGAGTCAGCAGACATGCTCCTTGGAGCTGACTCGACACCCTCTCGCGCAGCGTAACGTGTGCCATCAAACTGGCGTAGGTGTATCTGAAACAAGAGGTTTGCAATGGGAGATAAAAAAAAAAGTAAGCTTCACTCTCTTCTGAAAGGCAGTTAACAAAAACAAACATTAGAAAGGTAGGTGCATGCTTGTGCGCATACAGATGTACACACTTGCAATATGTTCACTGCTTCTGAAGGCACATGCAGCTAGTATTGCTTTAAAGTTTGGCAAAAGCGTACCATTCAACATAGTCAAGGTGTCTAATGCTATGAAATTGTGCAACATTGCACCATAAAAAGACCGAACTGAACATGAAAAAATTCCATCCAACTTCTAGGCTTGACTGTACATTTACAAAGCTGTTAACATTATGTGAAATATGTAGCTACAGTGATACTCACGCTACATAGGCAAGGTTAATTTTATTAAATTCCTTTACTTCATCATATTGAAGCCTGTGCCATGCATCTAAAGTATTTAAACATTGTGACAACAAAGCTTGCAATCACTGCATCAAATTAGTTTATTAGTGCAATTTTCAAAATAAATGCTACTTATGCTACTCACTGGCATTCTACCACCTTCTATACTGCATCGTTATGTCATTAACTTTCTCGCTTATGCCAATGCATAAAAGACATTTGTATTTAAAGAATCAGGTATTCATTACCAATAAGTCAACCCAAGCAACACAAGTAAGGACTCGTTTCCATGAACAGTGATATACCGGGCGTTTCAAGTAACTTCAGCCAAGTATTATAAAAAAGTGGTAAACCGCAGCTGAGTGCAGCCATGTGGTGCTCCTCAGAGTATTTTTTATATTGTGCTTAATTAGTTAACTAAGGTGAATTATGAAACAAATTTTAACTCACTTTAGGGCCAAGTGCATTTCGTTATGTTGTGAAGGATATTCAGGAACAACCAATCCAGCCTTTGTGGCAACACACCTCCTACGTAGTGCTTTTTTCCAGCATTTAAAGAGAGCTCGTAATACATATATATAACATGTGACTGTGCTCATGTTGACATATTGCAGTGCTCTCAACTGTGTTTTGAATACATGAAGCATACGTGTGAACTATGGCGAAGTGAGCAGCTGCTGCTTTTAGCATCGGCTTGACAGTGCGTCAGCACTTTCTACAACGGTACACAGAAAGGTCACATCACTGTCACTGACAAGTGATAGCCAGGCCACCCCCAGACTTTGTTTGCCCGAAACATGGTTTAGAGCACTGCAATATAATAGCGCATGAGTGCAGTCACACATTTTTTTTTTTCTTCTTGGAGGAATCGTATATGTCTGCCGATTTTGATAAGCAAGTATCCATGCCAGACAGGGTAACCAGCCTCAGTCACATGTGTCTCTTTTGCCGATGTGAAAGCTTGACTATGCAGCTGCTAATCACCTGTAGGTGCATGGTGAACTCATCGCTGCGGCTTAGGAAAGGGAAGTTGCCACCTCGTTTCAGGTGGGCCCGTTTGGCATGCGGATAGAGTTTGTAAAGCTCTTCTTTCACTTCTTGCTTTAGGGCACTGCTGTCAAAGACCTGGGAATAAAAAAAGAAAAAAGCAAGAATTGCGCAACTGTATAGCTTTCTTAATGTCGCACATTATATAAAGAAAAAAAAAAGCACACACATGGCTAGAGGAAAAGATACAGGTTTAGGGTGAAACCTGCAACGAATACATGGCCCACCTAAAGTGATAGTTTAGCACTCTAAGAAGCTCAAAGTGTCACTTTTATCAAGAACAAACATTTCATAAGTGAGAATAGGATGTGAATATTGGCACGAGACTAGACTGACAATGTGGTATTAGGCCCCACGATGTAGCATGTCCTGCTTATAATAAACGAACTGTAGTGAACATCTGAGAACAAAAGTCAATTACATTGATTTTCAAAATCAAGGAAAATGCAGTTTTTCATATTTCAAACATTGTTTAACTGTGCGAACAAATGAACCACAGAGACAGCATGGAACAAGCACTGTGCCCGTCCTTGTTCCATTCTGTCTCTGTGGTCCGTTTCTTCGCTAATATGCACCAACTCGCCCAACAAGTTCTAAACTACCAATTTTCATATTTCATTGAGCTTATTCATGCTACCTTTTCATCGACGCTAGTGTTTGCAAGAGTGTGGTACTTTCTCTGTGCAGCTTCCTGACTAAATGCAGGAGGCAATGCCAGGCAGAGCACGACCTCCAAGATTCACAGTGCAGCATTAATTTCCTACATATGGAGCCCCATTTGTCGCGGGTGATTTTAATAGAGGAAGCATCGCAAGTTTCTTGAGGTCTCAATTTTCTTTGCAACTATATCTATTAACAAACAATGTGAGGCCTTCAGAAAGGCCAAGATAGTAACAAAAATTTAAATTAAATTCTGGGGTTGTATTTGCCAAAACCATGCCTTGATTTTGAGGCACACCATAGTGGCGAACACTGGATTAATTTTGACCACCTGGGTTTTTAACGTGCACTTGAATCTAAGCACATGATCGTTCTTGCATTTTGCCCCCATAGAAATGAGACTACTGCAGCCAGGATTGAACAACACAACAGCAAAAATTTATTAAATGTTTGCTTTTTGTGTCTCCTTAAATGGCCCAATTTTTACACATTACCAAATGCTGACAGTCCTGTATGAACAAGAAAGTCATAGGCACAGCAATTTGCAACACCATTACGCTGTTAAAAAAAAAAAAAAAAAAGCGAGTATGATGCATTTCCCAATTGTAGCAAGCAAAGGCGGCAAAACACAGTCACAGCACTTGTAACTTTGCACTAAATGCTAACAGTACCAAGACGTGCATAAAAACATTGCCTACTGCTACTAAAGTGCATTACACGAGTACTGAGATGACTTATTTTTATTGCGTTGAAGGTCCAGCCACTTTAAACAAAGAATACTGGCCAGTGTTAGAGTGCCCAAAATAATTTATTATATCGTTCTGTTGCACTGTGGCAGGCATGGTGACATGCGAAGTTAGTTGAAAACCAGGAACACACGACAAGTGAGGCGCAAGTTTACTATAATATGTATTTGTTTCTACAAACCAGTTTCGGTTCTGGTACCCTGGAGGTGGACGTATTACAACATCACGATACATTAGCTGGCTCCATTCCTGTGATTGCTGAGGCTGCGCCATGTGAGTGTGGCCACAATAAGTGCACGCAGCAGTCTCGTTTATTGATTTATAAGCTTTTGGCCTCTATTGAAATGTAGCTGCCATGGCTGGAAATCGAACCCACGACTAGGTAGCGGAATTCCACAGCCACTGTGCCACCGTGGCGGGTCTAGTAAGTATGCACCTAAGCTGCAAAGGCTTTGATTATCTAGAATGCACGAAGCGCTGTAGCTTTCATAAAATAAAGCCTATGTTATCATTTTCATAGGTGCAGGGAGATTTGGTTAAACTACCGTATTTTCCAGAGTATAAGTCGGGTTTTTTTCTGGATTTTTCGTCGGTGCATCTTATAGAATGGTGCGAATTACATACATTTTTTTCCCCAAAAAAACTGCCATCAAAATCGGATTGGATGCTATGGCCACGCGAACCGCACTGAGTTGACCTCCTCTGGCAGTTGCTACAGGTTGTGTGCGCGCTATGGCAGTACCGGGTTCTGCTCGCGATCGAGTTGCCGAGCACCGTGCGAGAAGGACAGAGCAGCAACGCAAATGGCGGCAGGTCGACCGTTAGTCGACCGACCCGGAAGTCATCGCATCTGCAGATCGCTTTCAAGATACGGCGCGTGCCGCTGCACAAACTACGCAGTTGCTACCAAAGTACAAGCCAACCCCCCTCCCTACCATGCTGCCTTCACGCTTTCCTCCCTTGTGCACGATTCGGCTCACTGTCGCATGCTTTCACTCCCACATCCAGCATATGGTGCGCGGGGACAATGTTATCGCCCTGGGACTTTATACGGCACCTAGCGGCGACCACGACGGCAGAAGTGCGCCTGGAGTGTTCAAATCATTGCTATCTCAATTATACAGGAATGGCACCATATGCTTGTGCGTGACCCGTGTTCACGAAGTGAAATGTCACAAATTTTTTTTTAATCGCTTACCGAATGAACAGGTGCATCTTATACACCAGCATGACTTATATACGTTTTTTCCGGAAAAACTGCTGTTTTGAAGGGGGTGCGACTTATACAAAGGTGAGACTTATTTATAGACTGGAAAATACGGCAAGTAAGTAGTTTTCCTGCACAACCCTATACAGCAGGCAGATACATTCCATTTGCCAGCTCATACACAGTGCTGCAAGATGCCCCTCTAGTCTTTTGCTCACTGATTCAAAGACATAAGAATGGATGCAAACCTATCTTCTATATTATCAGATTTTACACACAGGCAGAATAGGTACAGACTAAAGGAAGAAATCCATGCGCACGAGCAAGTAAACAAGATGCAGAACAATAATGTATTCGCAACAACATAAACATGTTCCTAAAGCTGCAATTAAATTGAAACTGCACTTGAGGATGCAAGGCACAGTGCTGTAATGTGTGCAGCTGAATGTAACTTGGGTGTTCACTTATGTTCGAATGTAACTATGAGACACTGCATAGTAGTAGTAGTAGTAGTAAACAACTTTATTGAGGTCCTGAGAAGCTAGGCAGGGGGGCCTGCTAGGAACTACTTTTTGAATAGGACATAACAGGTTACACGTACACACTGTTATTTTGTTCACAGGTGTACCTTTCTTCAGCACATGCGTTTGCGTAATAGGATACCTAATGACATACAGAATGGTGTTATAGTGATGCACAACCTCGAGACATGCGACTCAACAACAGAAATATTCAACTGTGTTTGGCCAGCACAGATTCAAACACGATCTCTCCCTCCGAGTTCATGTCAACGTCTATTATAGCATACAGGAAACACCACGAAGTGAAAGGTTATGTTGAAGAAGAACTCACATCAATTATTGTGACAGGAATGCCGTCCAAGTATTGGGGCTCCACGTAGGAGTTCATGCAATTTAATGTGAGTCGTGACGCAAGCTCTGACTGTGACAGAGTTTCCAGCTGAAAAAAGCAAAGACCAATTAATCGCAAACACCAAAAGTAAAAAGACAACATTAAGTGCAAATGCTATGACAACATTGACGACAGTGGACATTCATTTTCACCACTGAACCAAGATCAATTCGTGTCAAAGTCTACATTCCTTCCTTTTTTTCTTCTTTTTTTTTTTCTTCTGTTTCAGTATGCAGCTTCTCTACTATTGCTGTGAGCATGTAGCAATGAGAACATGGTGTATTGAACTGCTCAAGACAAATGTATGACTTCTACATGGAACAAAAAAACAGTTAAATTTTATCTTGAGCTATGTAAGGTTTGCACAGGAATGTTTGCTTTTTGGATGCTAAAGGCAGGGTAACTTAGGGGAAAGAAAACACACACACACACAATCTACACATAACTAATGCAGTGCATTGTGAACTATAGCAAACAATACCAGGTGCTAATCACAGACGTGGCCATAAAGACAAAATAGCTTTTATAAACTGTGCTATTGCTGGCAAAGATAATTGTCTTGCTAGATTGCTTACTGCACTAGAACCTTGTTATAATAAAGTAATTAAGAACAGACAAATTCTGCAGACCAGTGTACTTACTGTAACAGTAGCTTTACATTTTGTCGATTTATACCACAGAAAATTTAATATAAAGACAGTAAGTTGATTTTCATTACGCCTGCCAAAAAAAAAGTGGTCGCAGTTTCACCTGAAAGGCGAAGCATCAATTGCGATAGCAAACTTGTAGAGAGCTATACGGAGTAATGATATTAGCTTTATCAGCTGTATAAACTTGGACATGCAGCAGCATTGGCAACACGCAGAACTGTTGTCGACGCCATCGGCGTTTTGCCCGCGTTCGCTCAAAATGCGTGCGGCGTTGGTGACTGTTGCCGGAGCCTTTGATATAAATAGGCACTTGGTGCCGCAGCTAAACGTCGCCTCCCTTCCCTCCCCCTCCCCCACGGCTTCTCGCGCGTCGAGAGAAGGTGCGTTTGCTCTACATATATGGTGATTGTAAAGGAGAAAAGAGACGCCTACTTCTGCAGCCCTTAAGCGAGCACGGCGCAGAACGCGCGTTTGTTCTCCGCCGTGCGTTCACTCCCCGTGAAAGACGCGCCCCTCGCGCCCTTTCACTCGCACATACAGCGTTCGGCGCGCGGCGACGATTTCTTCTCCAAATGACGTCATACGGAACCTCACGGCGACGGCTACGGCGACGCCGACGGCAGAAATCTGCTTTTGAGTGTCCATATAATTGCTATCGCAATAAAAAAAGGTAATTTATTTCGCTATTTGGCTCTGCACTGTTTTAGTAATGTCCATCAAATGGTCTCTTCTATGCAACATTACAAATTTCTCGAAGCACGCAAACATTTCATAGTGATCTTTTGCAGTCTCCTGTGTGCTTAATAATTAACCTTCTGATTATATAAGAAGCAGAGGTAGTATGAGCTCTCTTTCAGGTTTACGTCACATTATCGTTAATTTTACATACTGTGCTAACTTTCACAGAAAATACTGCATCATAACATCACTGCCATTAACTCGCCTCTTTAAAAATCATGCCACACAATATCACGATTCAGTTAAAAGTTGGTTTTAGTTCACAGCTCCTGTGTTTAAGCAGTGCAAATGGTACCACGCATTCCAATCAATAACACTTCCAGAACACAGCCAGACCAAAATCGTCCTGGTGGTTCTGGCAGCATGTGGGTAGCCGAAAGTTAAAAAAAAATGAAAAGGCCCAGTATTGCCTGCTTTAACCTCCAAAATACATGCACAAATGCCCCCTCTCTCACAGCCTGTGTGGATCGTAAAGCCCTGCACAAGTTATCATGCTTTAAAGCTACATGATAACTCAGTAGTTGACACATCTGGCAAGTGGGCAACATTTAGTTCTTCTTTGCCATAAGGTGAGAGTGAAGCTGAGATTAAGGACGACATGGTAATGATGGCATGACGAAGAAAATGGTGTAAGATAAAGGAAGAGCGAAGTAAACC
This sequence comes from Dermacentor silvarum, assembly GCF_013339745.2. Classification (NCBI taxonomy): domain Eukaryota; kingdom Metazoa; phylum Arthropoda; class Arachnida; order Ixodida; family Ixodidae; genus Dermacentor; species Dermacentor silvarum. The sequence goes on from NC_051155.1 coordinate 236,928,564, forward strand.
CGATTTCAAGCTTTTAACCCTTTATGGACGAGTGCTGTGTACCGGCAAAGACACCTCTGTTTCACATCTGACAGGAACTGCCTGCAGAAGTTCCACTTGAATTATTTCCGCCCAAAGGCAGAACTAATTTTACTGAGAAATGTTCCGCAATATATTTCTTATTCTCGGTGTATTTTGCACATTTAGATGAAAAATTAGCATCTTCCTCAGGTTTTTTAATGTCTCGTCCTTAACGCGTTAACCACTGTTGCAGTAAAAATACAGAGGCTGACAGACACACATAACCTCTTTTACATATAGATCTCCTCCTTCTTAGGTGCCAATTAATTCTGTACACTGAATATTTAGTTTCACCAAATTTCTAACATCACCAGAATCATGAAAAGAGTACAGCTGCAAAACGAAATAATAATTTTCAATTCTTCATCGATCTTTGTCAAGTTTACAGACTGCAGACTCCACGCGAGAACTCTTTACAGGAACATCAGATACAAGAAAATTTCATGTCTAGCATACTTGAAAAGCACCTATCCAGCCACTAGAAAATTATGCCTGATGTAAAACATTGTGAAAAACAGTGAAAGAAGTGAGCCCACTACAAGACAATGCATACTGACACCGAGAGCAAACACCCAGTCATCTACTCTCCAACTTGTTTCATCTATAACACTTTACATATATTATTCAAAGTTCAAGCAGAGATCCAATCAGAAGCATTTCAATATGTATGTGACACCTTTTAAATATTATTTTCATCAGTGCTTTTGCTTTTGATGCACTATCCTGGCAAGCACAAATGTGCACACAATAGCACTTAAACCAGATATATCTGCTCTTGTTTATCACCCTATATATATTCCTTCCTCCATTCCCTATAAATGCTCAGTTGTTAGACAGCGCCTGTCCCATGTTTTCCTATTCCTGCACTCATCTTTCTGTGCACTGATGATCATGCACAGTGAAATGGTGGATACGTCATTGAAGGTATTGTCATGGTGTGTTCGTGGTGTCATCAAGCTTCTTAATTTGAGCATCAAAATTTTGTGTGCTACGACCCAGAGAGCATCACAATCATCAAGGGTGTCTAATTGTTGACCCAATGGGTTGGGTCCATTTGCATTAAAAAAAAGAATTGGAAATCCCAATGGTTATATTTCACTGGGTGTTGCCAACAAGCAAATAGACCGATGTTTGACTGGGTAACAACTCATTAGACCAATAGGTTAATAATTAATAATTAATAATTAGTTTCTCTATTGGAATTTATGCTACTGAAGACTAGACTGCTTGGAGCTTCCGGCCTAAAAAAATGAGCTTACCCTTTAAGTGCAGAATTAACTTGGTATGCATATGCGCTGCAGTTGCTGGCTGTTCATCTGTGTGAAGCCTAAGGCTACTTCTAGTACAACCATCAATCTAACCCATGCACGTGACCTCAGGCTTAGTCACTAATTAGCCACTGGTACGAACATATTAGTGGCAAGCTTCCCTACAACAGCTCATCGTCTGCAACTCCACTGGCCAGTGGCGAATTTTAGTTGCGGAACAATGCCCAATGTTTCGGCTGTTAGGCGTAACCAGTGCTGCTTCGTCCAGTGTCAGTTACTGAAATTACAGTTAGGTTAAAAGTTGGTGCTTACATATTTGTAGCAGCTGCACAGTACTTTGAAAGTAAAAAAAAACAGCTCACTAATGAAAGTGGGGATACGGATGCCAACTTGGATAGCACTAACGTTCTTGGCTGATATCTTTACAACCTCGCACCAGTGGATATTGTCTATCAATGGCAGCAATATCCATCAATGCAATATCCATCAGTGGATATTGGCATCAGTGGTATTGTTTTATGGTATGTGCGTGACAGTGACACCTGTGGAAAGTCTATATAACCGAGCAGGTCCAAAAAAATCAGGCGTCTGAAAAACCGGGTGGTGACTGGATACATGGTCAAAAGCATGCTGTACACCCGTGCAATGTTCAAGAAAAGTTCTTGCCTTTTCTACCATAAAATCGATTGAGTCAGCTATGTCATTGGGTAGAGGATGAAGGCTGTAGCTGCCCATTACCATTCTTTTGAGAACCACTGCTGGAAAAAGCCAGAACCTGCAACAATTGGAAAAAAAAAAAAAAAAAAAAAGCTGGAAGTTCTTTTCATTTCTGGGAAAGCCCTGGCAAGTGGCACAAGATGCAAAGAATGGCAAAGGTAAAAGAGGCACCGGGATACAAGTTTGCATTATGCTCTGGCATTGTACATTCCAAAAACTTATCTTCTGCACATCTGGGGTGATTAATGGAAATCTCTGCTGTCTGCTTGTAATTCTTTCTATAGTCGGGTACAACTTAAGAAGAGAGGAGAGGCCTCACCCACATGACCGAAGTGCGGCAGCCCCAACTGACTCTGCGACTAAAGAAGTAGTCCCGCTGACGCAACTTGGCCCAGCTCGAAGCGTGGGCTGCATGTTCTCCATCAGCGGGGTCACCGGCTGTCTAGCTCATGACGTCAGTCTAGACTGTGTGCCCATTGGTGGAGGCTTGCTTGCACCCGCTTTTGAGGGGCAAATGCCGCTGCTTTCTAAAGTTGTACCCAACTATAGTTCGAATGAATTAACACTGAAAATTGCAGATGCACAGGAGATGGCTGAAACCTTGAAGTATAATTGAGTCAACCAAGGAATTGAGTACAAAATTCTGAATTTGTGCAACGCAAGCGCAGACATTACATGCAGAGCAAAAGATGGCCTCCATGTGGAATTTAAATAAACTCCTCAAGCTAGTGGGCAAAAATTGTATTAAGTACTGGAGACAACTGAACTCATTTTTGCAATTATCCAAGGCACTGATCTTCACCGCTTAGGTGTTGGGACCACTTTTGAATGCATGCAAAGACACAATTAGGGCCTATGTAGTATTAGTGCCAAAGCATTCTTCAAAAACACTAGAAGCAGCGATTGTTGAATGAGTTTCCTTGTAAGAGCAGCTAATTTAATATTCTCACTAGTGCTTTCAGTGAACCCACAACTGTATTTATACTTCTACTGTTACCTCTAGCTCCCTACACAACTACACGTGCATTCCATGAAGTGAGTGTTTCCACTACATAGAAGAGTTAGGCTAAAGGCATCGCCTTGGAAGCTTTTTCTGTCACAGGTGGAAGTGCTCCTACTGAGCATCTGGATATGTAATCATACCAGCCAATCTGGAAACTAATATTCATAATACTCCCACAGACACAACCATGGGGGGAAGAGGGAGGGATGGCTCGCATATTTCTTTTTAAATCTTGCCCTGGGCACGTGCCTTTTGTGAGATAAATGCACACTTTATTCAAAATGATTTACCTTTAGATGCATTGAATTGAATAGAATTATGTGATTTTACATGCCAAAACCACAATATGATTATGAGGCACACCGTAGTGGAGGACTGCGGATTAATTTTGACCACCAGGGGATATCTAACATGCTCCCAAGGGACGAGACACAGGCGTTTTTGCATTTCGCTTCCATCAAAATACGGCCGCCGCAGCCGGCCTTTAGATGCAGTACACAAGCAGCAGCAACACACTTGCAACAGCAGAGGGTGACAATCATCACATTTTTAGATTGGAGCAATTTTTTCAGTGACATTGCTGTTGCTGATGTTGCCTGCTTTGGGACCATATCTGTACAAACTGCATAAACTTGCTTGAAGTAAGTACCCCCCCCCCCCCCCCCCCCTTCTGGCGTTATTGCACCATCAGAAAACTTCTAACCAAAGGTTTCGAGACAGATGATCAAAAGTCATTTGCGAACAGAATTTATTTTTAGTAACACTTGATTCAACAATCGCAAAGATGTAAAACGAGCCCAAATTCGTAAACTTCATGGAAAGATCGTGCAGGTTGGCAGGTATGAGTAACCATCAGTAAAAAAATTCGACACTGGCACTCACAGCACGGCGGTGTCTGTGTAGGAGAAGATAGAGGTGTCCGAGAAGCTATTGCAGAGAACGAGGGAGTGGACCCTGGGGCACGTGTGCGTGACCTCGGCAAACTTCTGGGCCAAAAAGCCACCCAAGGAGGCACCCAGCACGTGAACTTTGTCCAGCTGCAGATGGTCCAACAGTTTACGGAAGCCAGCTACCCACTCACGCATCGTCCAGTACACAGGGTACTCCAACTGCAAACATCAGTGCTCATTATATCCACTATTCTGTGGGCATCACTGTTATGTTTCTCATCACAGAACAATTCTGCTTCACCGCCCCCCACACTTTTTCCCCAACAATCCCAACGAATGTGATTACAAAAAACATTCTGGGGTTTTACATGCCAGAACCACAATCTGATTATGAGGCATGCCATAGTGGGGCTTCCAGATTAATTTTGAACACCGGGAGGTGTTTAGCGCGCACATAAATTCAAGTACATGACCGTTCTTGCATTTCGTCCCCATTGAAATGAAGATGCCGCAGCCAGGATCGAACCCTCGAGCTGAGCAACACAATGCCATAGCTGCTAAGCTACCGCAGTGGGTACGAACACGATTTTCATACTGAAGCAAAGATGTGAGGAAGCTTATTCTCAATCTGGCTTCGTGCTCATTTATAGTTCTTTTAATTACAAAAACCAAAAGTCATATACCGCAACACTGTGTCACTGTATTTAGCTAATGATGCACAAAAACGGGATTTTACATCCCAATGCCGCACTGGCAGTACAAGACACTCCGTAGTGGAGTACTCCAGATTAATTGTGAACATCTGGGATGCTTGGACACTGAGGAGCAATGCTAAATCAGCTAGGTCAGCTACACATTTTTTTCAGAACTATACCTGCCCATTCAGTGGGAAAAGGTAAATTATTACTGACAAGAATGAAATCCAAATTTCCCTTTTTCAATTTTACATTGAAGCCTTGGCGTGATAGATTCCAATGTATTTTCTCAGTATTGGTCAGTTTCGGTGTGGCAAAAGTTTTTGATATAGGCCAGGTTAAGCCTTTGGTTCCTTGAGAATGCAGTGCAGCCCTTTGCCATTAAACAATTATCTAGACTCCAGTAGATGCTGTCAAAATCCATGGTATCATGACAAGCTGGCACAGAAATTTCAAAATGGCGTTTCACCTTTCTCTCATTTCTGCTCCTCTTGTAATGTACCAAGCCTCCTCTTACAGTAAGGGTAATTGGGGCTATTGCAAAACGGGTAATTTGATAATTTTGCTTAAAAGAGGTAGTTGGTTCTTGGAACAAAACGAAATCTTCGTTCAAGTTATGGTTCAAAATTAAATAAAATTTCGGGGTTTCTCAAGCCAAAACCACAATGTGGCTATGAGGCATGCTGTAGTGGGGGGCTAAGGATTAATTTTGATTACATGGTGATCAATAATGTGCGCTTAATGCACAACACAGAGGCGTTCTTGCATTTTGCATCCAATGAAATGCGGCCGCGACAGTTGGGATTTGTTTTCGTGACCTCGTGCTTAGCAGCGCAACGCCACAGCCACTAAATCACCACAACAGGTGAAGTTATGGTTCTGAGAACTTGTATATACATGCAATTCATGTGCTTATCTCAAATATGCGGTCCATCTTTATTTATCTCATTTCATTATAATTTTATAAAAGGTTCCTTAATTTCCGAGAAAAGCTTGTGGCAAACAAGTTCTTCAGATTTTGCAAAACAGGGTATCGACGACTTCTTCATGATATAAGAAATCCAAAAAGTACAACCTTATTGCTCCGTCTACCCTAGAACAAGAGCTGTGAGGGCTTTGAAGCTGACACGCAGGAAAATGCTCTTCCGAGCGTCAACTTCGTAGTCTCGCAACATGTGACCAACGTGCAACCAAATTAGATAAGTAAGAATGGACCCCATATTCGAAATAAGCACATGAAATGACATACATCTAGAAGTTTCAGCACCATAACTTGAATATTTTAAAAAATTTATTGGTCTAAAACCCTACTCCCCTTTTTAACCAAGCATTCCTTTTTGTGTCCCAATCCGCACCCAAAGCTTGCTGCACTTTTTTTTTTTTTTGCTTTTTATTTCCTTCAATATGTGGCCACAGCAGCCGAAAGTTGAACCCATGACCTTGAGCCCAGCAATAAAATGTCATGGCCACTGAGCCACTGCAGCAGTTAGCATAGAAAGCTGCAAGCAGTATCTTGAAAACTCCTAATCATAAAGACGAGATCTTTTGAAAATTAATGACAGGGCTCTGATGTGGGCACTGTGCTGCTCTCTTTTTTTACATCTGTGTATTACAGTTTGACCAAGAGAATCATTTCAAACCAGCAACTGTAAGCAAAATGCTTTGTGTGCCACCTTAAATGACTGTTATCAGTCTTTCACCCTTGGTTTTTGCTATTTAAGGCTCAAGCGATAGCATATAACTGGCATCATTGTTATCATATAGTGAGTAAACCGCTATGTATCACTGCGACAGAAAAAAAAAAAGCGCACTTCTGCATGGCTCTTGTACAGGTCTGCTGCCAATACTTTAATCTGATTTAGTGATTGATTGATTTATTCATTGAATGATTAGAGAGCTTTACCAAAGCATCATTTACAGTCTGCTCTGGTCACATTTCATTGCTCAAGCACAGCAGAGAACTGTGTTGATTTTGCGTTTTCAATAAACGTGTCTTCAAGAGATGCAAGCAACACATAGTCAGCTTGGCTGCAAAACAGCAAAGAAGCGACAGTGCAAGGCACCAGGGACAAGAGACAAAGGTGACACAACATGGTGCTGAATTAACAACGTAAGCCTTTTTATGATCAACATTTGAATAAACATTGACAATGGTATCAAAACAAAGTGCAAAAAGATGAAAAAAAAAAAAAAGGGCAAGGCAATACAGTTTGACAAAACAGAAGTGGTGGCAAATAATGGCGAACAGCTAACAAGAAAAATCACAGAAGCCCACGAATTTCACAGCCTATGTGACAAATACGTAAACAATCCTTCTGTCAGCCTCATGTAAAAATAACTGTTCGCTATCGCTCACTCAAAAATACCGACACAAATTGATCACCATGCGTTGAAAACATGCCCTCTTGCACATGCCTATCTACACTGGCTTGCACAAGTGCTTGATAAAAAATTCTTTATCAAGCAATAGGCAGAGATGCTAGCTCTTGGAACTCTGTTAACCAACAACCAGATAGCTATTGCGCAAAAGAAATGCACTTATAATATACCTGGCTCAGAAACGCAGAAGCTTGGGCAAGTATGTGTCTCTGCAGGGTAAAGCTGCACAATGCGGAAAAAAAAAAAGACCTAGCTGACTTGTGGAAACAGTTCCTCTTCAAAAATAGTAATTCCTGGACAAATTGTAATTTTTAATCCCTCTGCAACTCGCCCCCCACACACCCATAAAACGAGCTTTTCTGTCCTTTTTATTGCACCTGGCCACGCAACTGCAGCACCTAGCTCACTTTCTTGCTGGCGCTGCCTAAAAATTATTAACAGTATTCACTAACACTCACATTGTACACAGATGCATGACAAGTGGCAACTTCAATGACATGATCATAATGATGAGCAACGATAAAACTGCCAATAAAAAGCAGAAGAATTCAATTACATCGATTAACAGATACAGCATATTAAATAGCAAAACTTGCTAGGTTTGTCAGTTTATAATGCTTGGAGAAAAATACAATGTAAGACAGAGGAAAGCCAGAGTAGAGACACAACATAGATTGGCACAAACTTTCAATCTTATTCCTGTCAGGAGCCATCAATTTAGGCAAGTTTACTACACAGTGCAGTGAGGCAAGACTCAATTACTATGAAAAGAACAGTAAGAAAATGGTGAGATATGGACATCATCACTGCCTCACTGCAACATGCCATTTCCACACCTGCCCATCAGCACTCTGCAACTTCTACAGATCAAAGTTCTGGGAGGAAGCAAAGATTCTACTGCCAGAAAACTGATGGAGCCGTTTTATATTGCCTTTTAAAAGCAATGCATGCATGAGCTATACTTTGATTTGTCTAGTAGTGAGAAAAGGTTCTTGTGCAACATGCTGCAATCATTGTGTTCATATTGCTTTTACCTCCCATTGTCGGCGACATTCAAGTGACCTTGAGCCAAAAGCCAGAGCCGTTGTCCGAGCACTCAAAACGAGAGCATGCCGGCAAGTTGCGGGAACAAAATGAGATCATCCGGGCAACCAGTGAAAACTTAACAAAATGCGGTCTCTGGCCGTAACCCTTTGTACAGGGCCGCATTACATACGCTAGTTACGCTCCAAACAAGTTACAAAACACATTGCTTCCGAGTTCTTCCTAATGATTCTTCACAACATCACTCAAGCTGTAACTTCTAGTACGCTGAAGTTTTATTTGCCATTTCCAATAGCGATGTTTAAAAGGCAGATACAGGGGACCTAAGGCCACACATTTGCAGCCGACCTCTTCGATGTGACAAGAAGAAAAAGTGGCGGCAGACGCTGCGCACGTTGGACTGTTGCTAGAAGAAACACAGTTGAAGGCGGCGGCACCACAGGCAGTAAAAGTAGCCATATGGTAGCCATTTCATGCTTAATACATCTACTCACGATTATGGGAGCTCCCGTAATCGAGGGTAGATGATGCAAGAAGCCAGAATTCATTGCAGAGCAGGTAAAATTAATGGTACAGGTGTAATTAGTGTCAATATGGTCCAAAATTAACCACAATGCACCACAGATTACAGTACCTTCAAGACTGTTCCACCTAGCCTTATTTTTATTTAATTTTAAATTTTTGGGGGGGGAGGGGGGGGGTGAGAAAAAGAAAGAAAAGAAAGGCGTGTCAACTAAAGTCAACACAGAAGAAGAAAATGTCGACATACATGCATTTAAATAAAAAAGATGAATGAAAAAAAATTGACATGAATAAAAGAAATGGAGGGTCTGGAGTCTGGAAAAAAATTTAGGGTCTGACAATGGAATGAAGAAAATAATGCAAATCCAAAAATATCATGCAATCATGCAACATTGCACCATCTTTCAATGGCAAATTTCAGTACATATAAATACATATACATCAACCTTGTCTTCTTTTGCGCTGACTTCGGTTGACACTCCTTTTTTTTTTCCATAGCGATTGTTTTTGCCTCACTGCATGCATGTGGCAATTTGCTTAAATTAATGGCTTCCGACAGAAATAAAACAATCTGAAAGGCGGCATCAGTCCCATCTCTGCATTTTCATCTTCATTTCTGTTGCACTGCATCTTTCCTTAAAAATGCACTTAAGTTCAACTTCAACTCACTCAGTAAAAGTGAGCTGGAAAAAAAAAAACATTTTCATTATCTAAATATTTCGAAAATTCTTTGCATATACTGTGTATGTTCTAAAAACAATAATGTAGATAATAAATAAAAACATAGGTATCCTAAGTTTGACTTATGTTGAGCAGAGGAATGAAGTCTGACGTGAACAGATAGCAAAACACTTACGTTGATCAATATTGAGAAAGGACATACAACTTTTACATAGGGTTGTTCATTTTTGGGTTTTATATTTTTTTAAATTCGGGGGGTAAAGATCGGGTACTATTTTTCAAGCTCTAATCGGGGAGAAATCGGGTTTTTTGTGGAACCATTCTGAAATTTTTTTTCTTCTTTTTTTTGGGTTACCCTTACAAAAGTACTAAGTAATAAATTACATTCGGCATTTTTTTTTTTTTTTATCGGAGGGTATCGCGAGCTCCTTAACGCTAACGCGTTACAACTAGCGATCTGTTTCAAGCTGGTAATCGGGCGGACATCAGGGTTTTCTAGCAAATACTCTGAAGTTTGGCATTTGTTTGGAAATTAATAAGTAATAATGACAGTAAAGAGCATTGATAACTTCAAGGAAATGAAACATTTTATTTACGAAAAGCTGGTCATCCATTTCTTACACATCCTTGTTAGCATACATTATCATCTGCATGCGCAACATGTCGGTCTCCATCCGAGACCTGTCCAATCTTTGAACGTATCTCAGCTGAAAGTTCTCTCAACATCACAGCTTCAATTAGCTAGGCACAACGATGTCAGTGCAACAATGTCAGTGCAACGTTGTCAGTGCAACGTTGTCAGTGCAACAGTGTCAGTGCAACAGTGTTGTCAGTTACTAACTCCGAGATAGGCGCACTCGTTGGGCGGTTGGTTGAAAGCCATGTAGCGTCCACAGTGCTGCACGCAGCTTGTGAAATTAACTATAGGTCACTGGAGTTCACTTAAGCCAACAGGATCCAACTTCGTTGTCTCAAGGCAGGGTAGCTAGCGCGTGTGCACCGCAAACTCCGCGCACCATTAAAAAAAAAAAAGATTAAGAAAAAAAAAAACAGGTTTAACCTGATTCTCCTGAAATATGTTCGGGGTGTAAAAATAGGGTAAAATCGGGTTTTACCCAAAAACAAACAACCCTACTTATACATACAGCAACATTTTCCTTTTTGAAAACTTTTTTATGAAGCAGGCATTACATGCATATGCGTACCTGAGCTGTAATTTAATGCATGCAAGTATGTCAAGCACTGAACTTACCGATATCACCCGGTATCCTCTCGCTGTGAGCGCCATAATTTGCCTAAAGAAAACATCAGCTGTACCACTGATTGGTGGCAGGCAAACAAGTGGGCAACTGATGCTACGTGGCCCATGGTCATAATACGTCCACACTTTGGAGCCACCTTCATCAACTATCACCTGAAACAAGCATAGAGAACACTGAATAACCTACAATTTATTACAGCAGTGCAAACTGTGGTAGTGGTGGTACTACTACTACTACTACTACTACTACTAGAGGTTTCATCACAAAACATGAAAAACAAGCAGAATGTATACTCTGTTTCAGTAGTTCCATACAGCACTGTGGAAACTACAGGCTTCTTCGACCAATCAGGGGGGGCGAACACATCTTAATGATGTCCTGCCGCACCCTGCCGTCTGCTACAGTGCAGTGTTGCAGTGCAGGAGGCGGCATCATCTACTAAGACTGCAAATGCACAGCGAGATCAGCTGTTGTGATAGCAGCTGTAGAAAATTCTATGTCGAACAAACGGGGCGTTGCGTGAATGACCGCATATGTGAACACTCAAATAAGGTCAGCACACAAGGAAGAGATAGCCACCTTTCATTGCATTGTGTTGAATGTGGTTGTGGGTCACTTTTTAGACATTGCGCCATACAGCCCATACTGTCAAACTATCATGATGAGCATGCACGGCTAATCTCTAAAGCCTTCCACATCCAGAAGAGTGGCCATGCTTGTGCAAGCTTTCCTTAAATTTCACTCCCCCTTCCAAAGAAAATTTCATTCTTATCGAAGTGATTACTCTCTTTTTACTTTTACACATGCTCCCTTCATGTGTTTTCTAGTTCTTGCAAAGTGCTACCTATATTATTGTTGCTCAAAAGAATAAACATTGGGATGTTGCTCAGTGATATTGTCTGTACTGTTCTTGCACCGTTTCCGCTCGTCATGAACCAACCAAACCAAATGTGTGCGCGTTTGTAGAATATACAAATATATGCTTGACGATAGACACTGCCGTCATGTTAGCACATGCACATCAATTTTGTTCACCTTGGACTTGAGAATATGCCTTAAATAGTGTCCCATTCAGAGCTTATTTTCCAGTCGTCTTGACTCATCAAAAACCAAATTAACCTTCTGTGCACATCCAAGTTCCGTATTTAACTTCCCCATACCTCATTGAAATGGCTTTTCCTGGAACAATCCCTTATAAAAAATTCACAACTGAACACACTGATGTGATTCAGAATACTCCAAATTTTTTTGTTCTTTTGTGAGAGTTCAGGCTACTAATTCCACTTTGTTAACACACGTTAACAGTCAACCAGAAAAAAAACATGACAATCATATCAATAAGTACGGTAAAGCTATCTCCAACGCTGACATATCAGTTATTGGCAAAACCGGGAGCATTATGCACTGTAAATTTGCAGGAATCGCAAGTGGTTAACATGAGACACATTCCACAGCAAAGCACTCCTCACTGCAATATACTAACACAACGAATGCACCTCAACGTTCAGTGTCATCTTTGCACAAGCTAAATGTGCTATTCATACATGTGCCCAGATCCCTACCCGGTGTATAAGCACAAGAAAAAAGTTTGTCCACTGATGAGGAGACAGCGATACTAGGATTATTGCAGTACAGTTTGTTACCTCACATGTATGGAAGTAAGCATACTGAAAGTTTTCAACAGAAATGCCCAAAACAAATTTCGGATGTGTCACTCAGTATTGGTAAGTCGTACGTTTCATTATGCATGCATACTTCATGCCGTTGTCAAATAGGCAACACTCACGTCTTAAAATTTTTTTGAAACAGCCCTGTCAGCGCACACACATGTACCCTGTCAGCAGATGAATTTTTCGAGCGAATTCACACAGTCCATGTGGCTTCGCAAGACATAACAGTAAATGTAAAAGTAAGGGCGTGAAAGTTAAGTGTGAAAAGAAAAGTATGCGACGTCAGGACGAACCTTCCTCTGGGGTATGGTGGCTCTAAAGCTAGCATATTCCGGCGACTGGGAGATTTCGCTTGAAGATTTGCTGCTCAGCAAGCTGAACCTGAAAGGAGAGAATAATCCGCTTATCGGCGCTTGGTAAGACATATAAGCTCCTCTCACGTAGGAGTTAGTCACCGCAAATCATGTGACATGCTGCACTGAACACTTCGGCAAGACGACGAGATGGAAGGAATGTAAACACCGGCAACTGCATACGTTCATGCGAAACTGCCCGGGTAGCACTTCCCCCAACTTGTAATAATCCAGCAAAACCCCTGACTCCGTGCTTATCTAAAGTGTCGAGGGGCCGAATCAACACCGCTAAGGTCTCATTACATGGCACTTACACTCTTTCAGCGCTCATAGTAAGCAGGCAGCATTAATGAGAAGCGGACGCTTCTTGAATGCAGTCGTGGGAACCAGGTACGAAAAGGAGTACGCAGGTTTCAAAGTACGAACTCACGTAACCGCGCACATACACCACACCACATACACACAGTTGTGCCTCCGTTAGCTTAGACCGATCCCCGTTTCCCACTCTCCAACAGCAGACAAACAGCTGTCACTGTATTGTCAACATTTACAACGGACACAGTTTTACTCTTTTTTAGTAAAACGCTTGAGCGTCTACAATTACAAGGAGTATCTTTACATTTTTCAGTTGTTTTAAAATATGGTAAACAAATAAAGCGGCCTAATTTATTTTGTTGTGAACGAATGCGTCTGAGCGGCTCTGCTTAAACGTTACGGTGTCTGCTCACGATTGTGTGCTTCTTTGCTTCGGTTACACTCGGTCGTGTCGGACAAGGTTACGCTATTTCATAAAGTTTCTTGACTAGCAGTCATGGGCGGCGAAGTCGCTGAACACGGCCACCACGGACATCATGGCCCGAAAGTTCCGGCCGTGCCAGATTACAGGATCTACAAGGTCGAGGACGTTCCAAGGCTGGTAAAACTGAGGGATGCCCTGGCTCGAGAAGGCCTCAAAGACCCCTGGATGAGGTATGCACGCGTTGGGGTCTGCCGGTTCTGCTACGCTTGTGTTAGTAGTATCTGTATACACTTGAAAGGTTGTGTTAGTGCCTTTTGCTAATAGGAATGGGAGCGCAGAAATTGCTGCTTCAAGGAGCAAGCTACGAGGAACGGCCACAGTGCAGCAAAGTGCGCTAAACACGAAACCTTTCAACGCGCAAGGAAATCGCGGCCAAAAAAAAAATAAAAATAAATTAATTAATTAATTAAAAAAACGGAGATTTGCTGTGGCATAACCGAGCCTGCTTTTAGTTGGGAAATTAAAAACGCCCATGAGCAACGCCGTTTTGGAGGGACGGGTATTCATCGGGATCACATTCTTTAATATGCGCTTTAGCCTTCACCCCTGTGTGATTTCCCTGAACGGGCGAGATTCACTGTACAGCACGCTCATTTCAGGTTGTTATTTTGTCGTTTCCTGCCTGACCTGTAAGTGATGAAAGCATTTCTCCATAATCATAGCGTCGAGTGGAATTGAGGCCCGTAGCCCTGCCCAGCTGGCATTCGTTGGACAATTGGTGGCCGCTTTCGAACGTGGGCAGAATGCAATAATGCTCATTCACAGAGCTATAGTGAACTAGAGTATATTCTAGTTCACTATAACAGAGCGTAGGGTGCATGTTATAGAACCCCTGGTGGTCAAATAAAATCAATCTACCATATATATGTATGTGTTTGTTATATTGATTTTATTTATACTAAGTTTCTTAAATGCAAGAAGTTGCCATCATGCATTATAATATGAGCATAATAAGGGCTGACGTGTGGTAGCTGGCCATAGGAGGCACTGCGTAGGGACTTGATCGCAATTGACTTTCTATTTTGTCTGACCTGTGTCATTAAATAAGAGCATGCACAAATAGTGAAATGTGTGAATGGAACACAAATGCCAGTTTGAAATATAGCATGCTACTTGGTGTTCAATTCAAATCTTGATCTGAACACTGAGCGTTGCATTTCTTAAAAAAGCAGTAAAGCAAAAGCTGTAGTGGAAAAAAAAAAAAAAAAAGGAGCAATTACAAATCTAATATTTGCCCTCCAATATGTGCATTGCTGCTATGGGTTTGATCTTTGGCTGTGGTCAGTGGCATAGCCAGCGGTTGCCACCCCCTGAGATTGGTTTCAATTAACTGGAATTTTGAATTACGCAACTTCAAATAATTAGGTTTTCTGTACATGTTATCAAGCTAAGGTAAATTGCCTGTGTGAGTTGATGCAGCTTGATCGACAAGAAAGAGTGCATGAAAAAACAGCACATAAAAGAATAGGCGTACTGCTCTGTATTTGTCTTTTCTCTGGTTTATCGTTTCGTAGTGTGCTGTTCTGTTATCCCCAATCATCTTGTCTTAACGTGAATTCACATGCAGTTATCTGTATCTGGTCTTTCATGCCATGCTACTTTTTACAGTAGCTGCGAATGTAAGAAACTTCTTTCTTATGCATTTCAGAAATGAAGTGTGGCGTTACAGCTCGTACACCAAGATCAACAGTTGGGGCCTTGCCAAGGCTGCTATAACACGTGGAATGAAGCCCGGCTTGATACTGGCTGTAGCCACGGTTGTTTTAGAGAAAGCTTATGACTTTGCATTTGCAAAAGATCACCACCACCACCAGGACGAAGGCCACCACTAATCAACATGCAAATGTTTGACAAGTAATGCTAGTGAATAAATCAGTTAAGTTGCAAAGATTGTTGTCCTGCATTTTGCCTCTTTGACCAGTTGCTTAAAGCTGGAAACCTCTACGATAGATGCTAACTACAGAAGCTTCATCATCGGGCAGCATGCACCTAACAAGGTGGGAATGGTTATAAACTGTGGTTAAAAAATCACAGGGTCTCCTCTTATGTTATCCCTAAGACGACTTGAAGGCGAAAGCCCAAGTGCCAATGCATTAAAGACGAACACATGACGCACACATCCCCCTTAATTTGCTTAGTCTACTTCACTTAGTCATCCCTCTAAATTCGCTTACTTATCCGCTTAATTTGCTTACTCATTCTCTTCATTTGCTTAGTCATCCCCTTAATTCGCTTAACCCGGCAACAACTTTCTGCGGCAGCGCAGCCAAGCACACATTTTCTAACTGCGCATCTTTATGTAGTCCGCGAATGCAAGCAACTGGAAGCTACGTAGAGTAAAATAAATCATACCAATTTATTTCAATTTTTTTGTTCAGTATTTGTTTCATAACAAATAAAAAGCTGGCTTAGAAAAAGGTTTTACATTACTTGCTGTTGCTAGGCATGGCTTTCTGGTGTCTGGTCCTGTAAACTGCCAGCAAGGTGGCACTTCTTGGCATAGTAACACAACAGCATGTACAAGCGCGAGCGCGCAGCTTTGGCTGTGCTTGCCACAAGAAGTTGTCAGGCGTAGTGTACTTCGCTTAGTCATCCCTCTTAATTCCAAAGGTAGAGAGTTTGACTCCCACTCAAGGTTGTGGGTTCAACTCCCACCAAAGGTCATGGGTTCGACTCCCACCAAAGGTTGTGGGCTTCAGTGCCTTAACTAACTCTATCTTAATTACTTATGCCTTAATTAACTTTGCCCTAATTACCACAAAAGGTCTAGGGTTCGATTCCGGCCTAAGGTCGAGGGTTGGACTCCCACCAATGGTCGTGGGTTTGACTTCCACTAAAGTTCGAGGGTTTGTAGCCTTAACACCAAAGGTCGAGTTCGTAGCCTTGTTGTACCACCTACTGCGGTGGCTCAGTCAGCGAAGACGTTGCGCTGCCGAGCTTGAGGTTGCGGGATCAAATCCCGGCCGCCGCAGCCGCATTTCGATGGAAGCGAGATGTAACGCCCGTGTCCTTGCATTGTAGTACACATTAAAGAACCCCAGATGATCAAAACTAATCCGGAGCCCTTCACTGCGGCGTGCCTCATAATTAATCAGAACTGGTTTCAGGCACGTAAAACCCCAGAAAGAAGGAAGCCTTTTTGTACCTTTCATGTTGCCAATGGGTTTTCGCTTAAGGTCAACTGACTAATGAGACATATAAGGCTTTCGCTTTAATAAAATAAATTTCATTGAAAGACGCTTATATGGGAATGTGATGGACTGGAAGAGGCTATAGAGAAATGCTGTCCACTGGATGTGGCAACAGGCAAAGTGTGGATTTGTCCAGAAAGGGACAGAAAAACAATCCTTACACTGTGGAGCTTCAAATGCGACGTATCTTTTGTGTGATGTACCCAACTCCCTTTCCTCCTATCTCCCCATTAACAACAAGCCACTGCTCCTTCAACAAATTTTCTCTTGCTATGGTGCTGGTATATGCATGGGAATGCTGGGAATTGGGGATTTCGGAATGCTAGTACCCCTTACAGATGTCGCTGGCAACCGGTATTTCGTGCAAAAATTATAATCAAAACATAAGTACTAACGCTAGACTGCACAGTCTATCTAATGTGAAGATTATCACCGGCAGGTCACTAACTTTGGAGAAAGCACAAAAAGGTCTGTACTTGTTACGCTGCTGTTTTTATTGGATGTTTCCATTTATGCTTGTCGTATGTTCCAACACAAATTCCAAGATGTATTATGGGTAAACTAAAAACTGGTTATGACAACTTAATTTTAAGAAAGCTTTATTTGGCACAACCATGACCACGTTGTAGGCCAAGCCACATTCAAGGCGAGCCAAACCTTCCATATCATGGCATTTCCTTGGTGTCTCCATAGGAGCTTGCATAGATGTTAGTGTAAGATTTCCCTCTGCCTAGTATTGTAAGAAATCCATCAGTCTGCCCATACTTGAGGTATTTGGCGATTCATGGCGCAACCTCGTGGGAATAATGGAAACCGATAATTCCGCACGTCCAGAGGCGCGCTTTTATTCTATGGGCGCTCCAGGAGACGCGAGTAGAGCAGACGCTCCTTGCACGGTTCTCCTGCTCAGCAAGGCCAGACGGCCTCCCGGAGGCGCGACCCCATCCCCTCCCTTCAAACTGGTCACATACGTAGACCATCACGTGGCCGCGGAGTCCCGCGCCCATTGGACTGAGCCAAGAACGAGGCGGGGCGGTCGAGATGGCGCGGCCGGCGAATGCCGGGGAGAAGAGAAGAGGACTGCGAGCCACGACGCGGAGACCACAACCTCAAAACAATGTAATTTTTGAATGGCCCTAGCTTGGCCTGCAGGGTGGGTCAGGTATGTACTGTCAGCTCAGCCTGCGCCAGTGTACGTACTAGACCACGACTACAGAGCTATTATGCGACATCCCACTTCCTTCACGCTATCTTGCACAACTATTGCCATCTCTCAAGTGTTCGTGGTTCTTGTAAATAAATATTTTTTTAGGAAATGTGAAAAAAGGAATTCGTAGCACAGCACCTGGGCCTTTAATGTACAGTAAAACCTCGATAATTCGAACTCGGTTAATTCGAAATTTCGGTTAATTCGAAGAATTTGAGCGGTCCCGTCATTCTCAATGCAAATTCTACCGGATAATTTGAATGGCCCGCGCGGCTCTATTCGGATAATTCGAAGTTTCCGGCTAGTAGCAACGTGCGGCGGTTAGGTTAGGGCGCTCCGTACAGTCGCCAACCGATTTTCCGAGCTCGTGGGGACTGAAAAATAGTCCGGAAAACTCGTTCGGCCGAAAAAAAAAAGTCATTAGTGCGGCTTAAAAAAAATCTTTAATAATGCCCTGCCTCATACTACGCTTGGAGAGGATCGACTTGCTTGGATTTGCGCAGCAATGACGTCGTCTCCGTGTACAGTCGACACGAACGCCACCGCGTTGGCGATCTCCGCCAACGGAGTTCGCCATGGAGATCCAAGAAACGAGCTTCGCACCGCTTAGCTCTCGCGAAGGTACAGGAGGTAGCGCCGATCACTGAGACATGGGTCTCCGAGACACCTGCTCGGTGTAAACGCCACGTTCAAAATAGCAACCGAAACTTGAGAGAAAAAAAAAAAAAAAAAACTCACTGAAATAACACGCGTGGTGTCAGCGCGCACGAGCGAGCGCGGCCGCCGCAGCCCACAGCGAGCGAAGGTTCGTGCGGTCTATCGCTGCGAGCGGCGAGAGCACAGCCCATACGAAAGGTCAGAGCCGTCTGGAGATCGCTTTCAAGATACGCTGCGCGCGAGAAACCGCTCCGGCGCTAAGTACGCAGTTGTTAGAAGAGTAGAAGTCGCCCGAGGGAGGAAGTCGCCTCCGCCGTGCGTTCGCTCTCCATGAAAGGGCGCGTCCCCCGCGCGCTGTCACTCGCACATACGGCGGGCGCGCGGCGATGATTTTATCGCCCTTGGACTTTGTATGGATCCTCAGGGCGGCGACGCCGACGGCGAAAATCCGCTTGAAGTGTCCATATAATTGCTGTCGCAAAAAAAAAAAAAAAAAAAAAAATCTCACAATAAATGGTTACAACGATGGCATGGCCTCCGAGACTGGAGGATTGCGCGAGCTCTCTATTGATAGCGCGCGTTCTAATCTTGGAGGCTATACAGCGAGTCACTGGAATTCAAGCCAGTGCAAAATCCAACATGGCGGCCTCCAAGATAGGGTAGCGCGGCTGGGAAAGAGCGATTTAGTCCGCAAAATCGAACTTTGGGGTCTCAATTCGTCCGAAAAATTGGGTGCGAAAATGCATGAACTCAATGGGAACCCTGATGGTGCATTTTTGAAGTCCGGAATATCCAGCAAGTCCAAATTTTTGGAGTCAAGCACCACCACGCCCGCTTTCGCGGCAGTTATCGATTCCGTGAACATCGTCCGCAACTTTGTTGACTGCAGTGCGGGTGATATTTGTATGCTACGTTTTTTGAGCCAGCTGGAGAGCATGGCACTAGGGGCGGCGAACCAGCGCGCCAAGTAATCCCGCATCGGTGATTACTTTGAGTAATTTTTCTCGGACATGGAAAATAAAGGTGATTTCTTTTTGCGGCAAGTTCTTGCTTTTCTTTTTTTATTCATTTCGGTTAATTCGAAAATCCGCTTAATTCGAAGAATTTTCGCGGTCCGGCGACCTTCGAATTATCGAGGTTTTACTGTAACTATGTTCCAACATTTACTGTGAACAGCTCTTAAGGCAGCAAAATGGACAGTCGATTTTATTTCTGACGTAGCTAGCAAAGACATTATTAGAGTCAAGAATGGTTTACGCTGCTTTTCTCTTCAAACAAAGTGACAGCTAAGCAGCCTGCCCAGAAACTTTGAAAAAGTTTGCCTGTGCACAAGAGATTATGTTCATGCTTTCTTGTGCACCTAGACTATAAGCCACATTCTTCTTAGTTCTTTTGTTGATGTGAAGTTACATCAAGTTACAATGACTCGTTCCAATACTTAAGCTCAAAGCCATCTCCATCAAAGACTGGCTTCTATGCTGGCACTAGGATTGGAACACAGCTTAGACAAGCTTTCTCGTTCTCAAACTAGTAAACTTTTTTTCCGATATACATGCAACATTATTAAATACACCACAAATGCAGCTAAGTCCCTATAACAGCAGTAGCTGTACAGACAGGTACTTGGCAAAATGAATGACCCTAGCAAGCAAAGTGCGTAATCTGCATTCCAAGTTGCCAGTACTCTACAAAATTCAAAAGGTGTAGGCTTCCCTAACTGGAAACAGCGATAGATACAGTGACACCTACCAAGCACTCCTGCTGCCTTTCAATGGAATAGAGCTTTTTTGGAAAAAGCTTCTTGTGAATGACTAGTCAGACAAATTTAGCTGCGGAGAAACTTCATGAAGTCTTGAAGGATAATGATATTGTCACGAAGAGGAAGGGCATGGCACAAGTGTATATATACAAACTTATAGATATCCACGTTCAGACCGAGTGGTGGCGATGAAGACTAAGAAGGCAAGGCAGTCTAGATGGGCAGAGGAAGAGAAGGAAGAAGAAAAATGGCAACTATGTAGCCTCAATAAAGCCACATGCTTGATGGGCAACGACAACAAAGTATTGAAGGCTTTCATAGATATTTATATTTGGCCAAGTCAAATAGGCCTCGTCGTACAGCGAGACAACCTACCTATCGTCATGGGCTACAGACTTGGTGGAAAAGACAATGTCTGCACTAAAGGAGGCGACTTCCCCCGCTCTGCTAGGAGCTATAGCTGCCAAGACTTGTACCGGCCAACCCGTGAACTATAAAATTCTCGAAAACCCTGTGGAAAGAATACTGTGTAGGAGGAAAATAGCAAGCATTTTTTTATAGTTTGCCCTGAGCATATACTTTTTGCAGTGTGGATCAGAGAGCAAACATGCATAGGGTAGATAACTGGTGTACCATTAGAGTTATAGAATCCGCGCCAAGGGAAGGAAGCGCGGTCGAGGACAGCAAATAATTAGGTGGTGTGATAAAATTAGAAAATTCATTCTTCATTCACTCTTAAATTAGTTTCAGTAAAACGCTGAAGAAATAAACATCGTCATCATCCTTGGTGTCATGATCATTATTATAATTATTAGGCATTTTATTTGCTGTTGGATTCCTCTGGCTAAAGCAAGGAAATTGCATATTATACAATTAAAGTGCTTGCTTCCCCCCCCCCCTAGCAGAAATCCGGGGTGCGCTACTGTCCCAAGCGCAGGAACATTGGCCGATTTAGTCCAGGTGAAATTTTCCCTTGCCTACATGTATTCCAACCTTGTGAATTTCTACAGAAGCCAATGACAGATACTGAAATTAGACAAAACAAATAGCTTGCATGAACAACGTTTAGGAATTCTTAAGCTACTTGCAAAATTAGTGGCAATTACCAGTTTTATACCAAGCCCACGCCTTCCAACTTAGGTCATGGAGCCAGCCTTGCGTTAAGGACCCCTGTATGGATTTATAGCACAGTAACAATTGTACTCAAACGGCAACAATCTAGAAACAGATGATGTGCCGAATTAAAATTTCATAACCAAATGCAAAAAGCACATATCCTACAATCTCGCGCGCACTTACCTTAAATGAGCCACAATGCATCTATGCATTTTATTGCGATAGCAATTATATGGACTCAAAGCGGATTTCTGCCGTCGTCATCGCCGTGAAGTTCCGTATAAAAGTCTAAGGGCGATAAAATCGTCGCCGCGCGAGGGACGCGCGCTTTCACGGAGAGCGAACGCACGGCGGAGGCAGCGCGACGTCTCCGTCGCGGGAAAGGCCGTGCGGGGGGGGGGGGGGGGGATGAAGCGAGGAAGGGAGACCGTTAATTGTTGTGGGCATGGATCCATGGTGGTGGGCAACGTTACTATTGCTACACGCGTGTAGTAATTATAGTAACGGTGGTTGTGTGTGCGACTGTTTTCACAACAAATCCGTGCAGGGGCGGGGGCTCGCCTCGATGACGTATCACCAGTTTTTCTTTTTTCCCTCTCTGTTTGGCGGCGCGGTCGGTGTACGGCGCCTCAGTTCGGATCAGATCATTCCACGTGAGCGAGAAGTTGACGCGCGTATCATACATCCACACTTTTACAATTCTCTGAGAGATATTTCAGTTTTAATTCATGACATTATTATAAATTATGCAGTTCAGGAAAATTAATCTGTCTGTTCTGATTACTAAATTCCACATTAACTGTAGTTTCAGAATCCATATATCTAAAAGTTCAGGTGCTCAATTTATGGCCAATCCCCCGAAGTGGGTACGAGCCATGTGCTGAGCACATCATCATCATCGCGGCGTGCGTTGTTTCGTTTGTGAAAGCGCGGCATGCAACGATGAGCGAGCCTCCTAACCGACAGAAGGTGATCGAAAAGCACCTCTCATTCCACGTGAGCGAGAACTTGGCGCGCGTATCATATTCGCGGCGTGCGTTGTTTCGCTTGTGAAAGTGCGGAATGCAACGATGAGCGAGCCTCCTGACCGGCAGAAGGTAATCGAAAAGTACCTCCAAGGGTTACATCATGAAGACGGCTACTCCCATGGCTACCTCAAGTCAGACGATGAGCTTAAACTTTTTGAGAGGTCCTTAGCTGCCGCCAGCTTTTTCACAGCGCTTGTCTGCGGTCATCGAGTGTGATGTATTCATGTGTGCTCGTGTGCGCCGACACCATGCTTGACAATTCAGTTGTAAGCGAATGTGTCCCAAGTTTATACCGCCGATAGAACTACTATCCTTACTACGTATATATAGCTCTCTTAATTTGCTATCGCAATTGATGCTTCGCCTTTCGGGCGAAACTGCGACTTTTTTCTTCTTGGAAAATAATAAATTTTGTATTCGTGAGAAAAATAAAAATCTTTACAAATAAGCAGAGAGAAACTGAGAAAGCACCAACTTACCTTCAGGCATTCCTGTAAATTCTAAGGAGCATCCTTGCACATGAACCTAGCAGAGCAAACAATTAGGTACTTTACTGAAGGCAAGCCAAAGAGGAGATGCACTCAGCATTTTTGGGAAGGCGCATCAAGAATTCTTAACACACTTGAGACAAAAGAAAAGTACAGGATGCAGCACAACACCCTTACGAAGAGTGAAAAATGTTCGAGAAACATGCCTGCACAAACTGAAGCCATTTTCTTCACTTTGATCGCAGCGAGCACGTACATTAGTCCTAATTGGTGGCTAAAGAGAAATGCTGTTCAAACTTATTCGCAAAGTAAGTCCACATCACTGGCTAACCACAGGCAAAATTGAACGTCAAACTATTTTTGACTTGTGCGTACTACCTGCGCAGACATCACCGACTTGTATGGCGCTCTTCATGAAGTAGTCAACCGAAGTAATTGCATTTTAATATGATTTCAGTGTTTTGTTAAAGAATATTTTATTGACAGTTGAATTCAGAATATGGATTCTGGGGTTTCCCGTGCCAAACCAAGATTATGAGGCACGCCATAGTGGGGGACTCCGGAATTAATTTAGACCACCGGGGAGAGGATCTTTAATGTGACCCCAATGCATGGGACAAGGGAGTTCTTGCATTTCGCCATCAAAATGCGGCCGCCGCGGCCGGAATTTGATCCTGCGACCTCGTGCTTAGCAGTGAAACACCATAGCTGCTAAGCCACCGCGTCAGGTGCCGCTCCCTTATGCCGGACAGCGTTGTAGCGCAACTGTGGGAATAAAATCTAATCCGAGATTACATCCTAGTCCCAAGCAGGCACAGTGCACTAAAAGCTAATCTGACACCGCATCCTAGTCCCAAACAGGCACTGTGCACTAAAATTCATGTCCTGGAAATCTGGTGTGACATTTCCAACGTTGCACATCATGTTTTGGTGTCCTATATCAACTTGCAGCAAGACTGACGTATTTGCAATGTCATACTGTGTGATCTACCAATCGAGCTCACACTTGGCGTTATTTTTCTTTTCCTCTTTAACACTCTATAAAACTGTTGAGGACTACTATACGAGCATTTGCTTAAAACAGGCATATCAATTACAGTCCAACCCGGATATATCGAGTCTTAAGGGGATAACAAAGAAATTCAATATGCAAAATAAAAATTTATACAACTTTCAAGGGGCTTTTACAGCTGTTCGATGTACACGATAATTTGTTATATGTGGGTTCGATATATCCGGGTTCGACTGCAATACTTGGAGCCTTTTGCACGCAGTACAGCAGGTAGAATTCATCCGTCGCACTCGACCCACACAAAATTCCGAGTTTTCCAAACCGTGTACGGCAGCACAATGGCTTAAAGGGGCCTGCAACAAATTTTTGAATAGCCAAATGTTAATCCGTTGTAAGCAGCAGAGAGCTCACATTTTCCCATAAACCATTGCTCTTTCCTGTGGAGGCTTCCCGTTATGCCCCACCTCTGATGCCATAAACCCGAGCAATAGCCCATGATGCCGCGATTGCAAGTTACCTGAAGTGGAAGCTTGTGCACACCCCTTAATCTCCTAGCAAACAGGGAAGCGGCAGTCGTTAACACAACCACGTGTCCCGTCAGTTCCTTTAGCTCTCTGGCACTTTTGTTGTCTACGAGGAAAATAATATATCTTATTTTGTTCTTTTAAAAATTTCTGCAGCAATATATCCATTGAAAGCCATTGCACTCACTAAAGAAACGGTGTTGCAGAACCCCTTTAACCTTGCAACGCACAATGCACCATATAATGGGTTTCCTTCGCTGGAATTAGGACTTCGAGCTGTGAGAATCGGTTTAGCATGTATACATGCTAAACCGATTCTCGCATCTCGCAGCTCGAAGTTCTAATTTAAGCGAAGGAAACCCATTACTTATCCTTGGTTTTTTCGATACGTTGGTGCGAGTTCAGTTTAATGACTAAGTTCTAGCTTGAATAACATTTCACTTTTTTTTTGCACGAATGTACTTTCCAAAGTAATAAAGGTGAACAAGTTATTCTAATTTTCCTTGACGTGGAGCTGTGTTAGAGCACTAGAGTCAATATGCTGTGAAACTTATAGGCTACTTGAACTTTGTAGGTTATCAGCCGATTCAACTTTCAGGTAGAAACTTTGGTACAAGCACACTACCAGCACAGACTTACAGATGTGCTGTGTTTAGCATGTTGTAGAACTGCCCCTTATAAGTGGTGGTTGTGATGAAAATGGAACAAAACAATAGCGAGGAAGTGTTTCTGCCTTGCCATATTTATGTAAAAACAAGGACAAGTGCTGGTCTTGATTGGAAATCAGATCTGCCACTTTATATTGGGCAACACTACCTTTATTTATCCTCGACTACTCACCCTGAAAATGATTATGGTGCCATAAAAGATGGAAAAACATATCACTATTGCTTTTACTGCAGCAGAAAAACGGAACAACGCTTCGTCCACATTTGAGCTCCAAATCCGATGTGGCACAATTCGAAGATGTAATTGGAAGATTGCTGCTGTCTTTTGCCAATTTTACTTTACAACGGTGAAAAAGTGGATGCTTAGTTTATAACTTGAAGCGGTTCAAGTACCAGCTACCCAATGAAAAAAAAAGTATTTTTTTTTTTCCCATTACTTTTATCTAAGTACTTTTATCTGGGGAGGCGGAAGTACCCGCCGCCGCACAGTAAATTGAACAGCCCTTAGGCATTGACACTCAGACTCTTGCAGGTCGGGGCCCAGCACCCTTACACAGGATCTATCCCAAAATTCAAACACTTGCGCGCTTTGCTCAGACTTTGCCAACTTAGAACACATGCTCTGGCGGTTACGGGGTGATGAAGACGTTACGTCGTCCAGGTAGGAGGCTGCCCTACGCAGTCTAGATTTTAAAGTCCAACTATGGGAAGTCCAACGGGCCTGCAACGTGGCGGAGAGGCTAGGCCTTTCTGTCCCGACGTGGGAGCGGCCCACTACATGCTAGTGCACGTTCCGAAGGACCTCAATTAAGTTTTTCCATTTCCATTTCAAACTTTTGTTTTTATCTTCTAAATATTATGCAGTGCTAAGAGTGACAGCTTAGCATTTTGCTGCACATTGTGGGCAGCGGAAGCAACTTCCTAGCATGTTCGGTGCACACAGCAGCACCTTGGCTGTCACACTACACGGTTCAAAAGAGGAAAAAAAAAACAAAAACAAAACAAGTTCACAAGCATGATGCAGTGTACTTGATTTGAATTTCATTACTTGGCTGCATATGCAGAGCTTTTCTTCTAAACAGTACACCCAAGTAGACCTAGTGCTTGCATTTATTAATTTATACACCCAGCAATCCAAATCATACTTTGCAGGTTACCAAAAATATTGAATAATGAGGGAAAGGCAGAGTATATGTTGCTGCAAAACACACAATCTTGGGCACAAAACTGGGGTAGAAAAAAAAATTAAGGCAAAGGAAGCCAGAGAGGGGGTGGAGGTATGCACGAGAGACACTAGTCTTCCATGGCATGGGCACTGAAAAATGACACGGAAGAAACGGCAGAATATAATTCCCGTGACGGCAGGAGACGGCCCGGGGAGGTTCCGAGAAAAAAAACTTAAGGCACTTGGACTGACAAAAAATGCGCCGAGAGAGAGAGTAAGGTCTCTTGTATGCCCAGTGCGGTCCTTCGCAAAAATATATCCTCCAATAATAACATGCCCACCAAGCTCTCTCCCTCAAATCCCTCTGCAGACAACAGAAGTAGTTAAGCGCCCAAAAATCTCGGCCTCCCTTGCCTGTACCCGCCTGCACTGTGCTTGTGCAGCTATGCTCAACTCTCCCTCCATTAGCGAGCTTGCTGCCCTTATCAGCACTGAATCCCCCCTCCCTCTTTCAATGTCAAAAAAGGCATAATTAAAATTAAAGGGTGGGGGAAGGAAAGAGTAAAGCCACTATTTACAAACAATCTGAACATTTCGTTCGTCAGTTACCATCCTCCTGTCTAGGCTTCAATGGAGGCCGGTCCAAACGAACAAATACATTTTGCCTTTAGGGCCATTTGCCAAAACACTTGCTTTTTATGTCAC
The DNA here is from genome assembly GCF_013339745.2 of Dermacentor silvarum. Classification (NCBI taxonomy): domain Eukaryota; kingdom Metazoa; phylum Arthropoda; class Arachnida; order Ixodida; family Ixodidae; genus Dermacentor; species Dermacentor silvarum. The sequence goes on from NC_051155.1 coordinate 236,955,427, forward strand.
ACACAAAGAAAAAAAAAAGAATTAGATAAAGGCCCTAATGGCTGTCTTCTGCCTTTCCCAAACTCTGTCCTGACTAGGCCCTTTCAAACTTCAAAAACACCATCTCCCATATTAAGAAAAAAAGGAGAAAGCAAGACCATCCAAACATTGAAATCAAATGAGCACAATAAACACACTTGAGACATGGGAGAGGGAAGAAAAATAAAATCCGTTGATGAAATTTTGCAGCAACATCTGTTGCTGCACTCGGCACACCAAAATGATAACATTATTCTTATAGAAATTTGCAGTGCACTTGCTTTACTTGATTTTGTGGACGTCCTCACAAATTTAAGGCTAGAGAAAAACATTCATACCTGCCAGGAAAAGAAAAACGGCAATAGGGAGGAATAGATAGGAAAAAGCCCAGCCCATCCACTGTCACATGATCAAAAGGCTGGCCGACAGTGCATGTGCAAGCTTCCCAATACACACTGCTGACAAACACATTCCAATCGTTCTGAGAATTGCACTGCACACTTTCTCCCAACACTAGTCCTTACTCAGACCCTGGTCTCGATACACGCTGAATTCTGTATGTGCAAACTTGTCACGGTAAGCTATAGCAAAATCAAAAACCTACATAGCAGGCTTTTTTTTTTCTTTTTCTTTAGCTGGTGATTTTTTTGCTTTTTATTTGCATAGCAGGCTTTAGTGCTTTAGTGACCTGCTATGTTGGGCGACATGGTGCAAGCTAAACATGCATGCGTCGAGAAACCAGGGGTACCAATGCGAGAGACAATATGCACTGCGACACCAGCCGTGGCTACATTGTGTTATAGAGAACTTGGGGAGCTGACAGTTTTATACAAAAAGACCAAAAATAATGGGGGCGGTACCTTGCACCAAGGTTGCCAGTAAACACACCTTTGACAACAGAAATCTCCCAGGGACAAGCTCACATAGAGACGGAAGACCGCCAGGAAAACAAACAGGAAGCATGTGAGATGCACTCAATGGGCAGTCTGCCTCAAAGGTGCGGCACAGCCCACTTAGCTGTGTCAGCGTGCACCCCCAGTTTGGAACATCTAGGTGCATCTGGATGTTGTTCGTAACAATTGGCTTTCAGAGATTATACAAACACAGACAATAACATAAAAAAAAAAGCTATCCACTCCTTTGTTTTGAATGGTAGTAACACTCCTACAAGAACAGTGCTGGAAACACCAATGGCCTGCTTGCCATCATTTTGGGTCTCTTCTGTGATCACAAAAAGAAAAATAAAGAAAAAAAAATGCCCTGAGAGGGCAGGGCAGGCCTTTCGTAAAGTGCCAGTGCTGTGTCATCACTGCAGCCCTGCCCTGGGCAGCCCCTTTGAGAAATCAGCCGTGGCCTCAGACAGCACAGTCCTTTGCTGATTGGCCACTGCCGGGCACGCGTCAAGTCTTGTAGCACGTATGTTGTTGTCGTAGTGGTTGCGGCAGAGCCCGTGTCAGGTGGGTGGAAGGTGTTGTGGTCTATCACCTGCCACCCTTGCATATTGGCCAGCAGCAAGCAAGGCCATTTGTGCCTTACTCTTGGGAAAACCTGGTGTTGCTGCTACCCATGGCTTCCAAGCACACCATCAGCAACATTTTGCAACAGGAACAAAAGTGTTCCTCCCCTGCGGAAACAGAAGGTCTCGCAGCGAGGAGCAATGTTCTGGCATCCGGGCCAACCAGGAGGTTATAGGCAGGAGGTGGCCGGGTGTGTGCACGCGATGTGAATGGAGAGACAAAGAGTCGATAAACCAACAAATACTGTCGTCACTAGCACAAGCACATGACCCCTGTGGGGTCACCACCTCCTGCTGGGGCCGTTTTGGCAAAAGATGTCCTCGGCACCTCTGATGGCTGGGACAAGCATTGTTGTGGCTGTGTTGGCCACATCAAGTGTTGCACAGGGTAGGCCCTTAGTGGGCATCTTCACTGGGTGGGCTGCGGTGCCTGTGGGAGCCAGCGGCTGCAGATCGGCGGTCTCGCGAGTGTGCACGTGGCTCCATCCTTCGGCCAGGACCCCTCTGTGGTTGACCCACAGCTGCCTGCTCTGGCCGTTGACCATGACCTGCAGAGAATAGCCAGGCCTGTTGGTTAGCCCAATTTCTTTGTTTGATTAGCCAATTTATTAGCAAATCTTAGAGGCGCAGCTGTCCTTCAACAAGCTAACATTCACCAAGAACCTGCACGTGGCACTGCACAAATAGATGCCCTTTTTGATCACAAATGGGAATATAACTATGCATGATAGGGCACTGCAGCATCATCACACAAGTGCTGACAGGACGGTTCACCGACAAGAGTGACTCGCTTCACCTCTGCAAGGAGACTTCATCACGTGACAATGTGACATTCTTGTCATGCACAACAAACCCTCCCCTTGCCATTTTGCGTAACACATAAAAATTAATGAGCAGCATGTAACCTCGGTGCTCACGCAAGATAAGAATTGCAAGAAGTGGTCTAACGCTAATGCTTTCCCCTGCACGAATACCGTTCATACTTTGCAACAGACTACAGTAGAACCCCGCCGATACATTTTTCACGGGACTGAAAAAAAAAAAAAAAAAAAAAAAAAAAAAACCACAGGGAAACGCAAGAGTCGAGAAATAGGAAAATTTGAGAAATGAGAGTAGTGTTGAACTGCACACGATATTATTTTACTTCTTACGTGTGAAAAAAAAAAAAAAAAAGTAGTTTCACCCGAAACCCGAAGCATTATGATAGCAAATTAGTAGACAGCTATACAATGTAAAGATAGAAGTTTTATCGTCCGTATAAACTTGTAAACATTCGCTTATTGGCTATCTTAACATGCATGGTGTGAGCGCCCACAGGCAAACATGAACACATCACACTCAATGCGTGCGGACACGCACTGTGAAACGCTGGCATGAAGAAGCGCCGCTGCAGTAGCGAGCGAAGTGACCTTCGTGCTGTTGTCTATCGCTTCAACGCAAACTGAGCGCCGAGAACACATAGCACGCACAAAGCTACGAGCTGCCGACGCACCTACACCACCTAGGCTCTTCCCCCAACATAGATCGCTTTCAAGATACGGCCCGCACGACTGCGTGCCGCCTCGCAGTACACAGTTGATGCGAGAGTTGGATGGCTAGCCAGAGTACAACGCTGCCCGCTTTCCCTCCCTCCCCCCTTCGCCGGTACCTCGAGCGCAATGGAAGAAGGCGCGCTCCCTACCTGCTTTTCTTTCTTGCGCGCCAAAGATTTAGAAGTGGTCGTCGGCTCCCCTCGCATGCTTTCAATCGCACATACAGCATACGGTGCGCAGCGACGGCGTTTTCGCCCTTGTACTTTATACCGAACATCTATGAGCCAAAACAAATGTTAGGGCCACAACGCGTCATAGACACCAACTTTAGATAGCAAATACGGATCTCAAGGGCCATACTTTTGCTCGCGGAAACCGCAAATACGTCATAGGTGTGGCCCCCGGCACTTTGGGCGGCTAATGCCATCGTCAAGCCACCAAGCCAAGCGACATGTAAAGTCAAAATGGCCACTCGGGCGGGCATGGGGTGCCAGTTCGCAACAGTGGGGTTACCAATACATTGGGTTCTATGGGAGCTGTGCCAGAACTGGCCGAAAATGACGTGACAGCGGGGTTCTACTGTATAGTGATGACCCTTCAGTATAGACATAACACTACTATGTTGACTGGTAACAGGAGCCGATCCAGAACCTTTGTAATAGGGAACTTTTCCGTTTGGTTACATGTTACATTGTTCCGACGTTAGAGTATGCCAGTGTCATATGTGATTCGTTTCAATCAGGATTAATAAACCGCACTGAGACGATACAGAGAAAATCCGCGAGGTTCATTCTTTCCCGGTATTATTGTACTGACTGTTTCTGAAATGCTTCAGTTGCTTGATCGAGATTTCGAGATTTATCGAGATTTAACAGAATTTATGCAAGTCCATCTGTATTCATAAATAAAGAATGCATGTTTACATACGTAAAATATTTTTTGTTGTGACATTATGCCCACTAAAAGAACTGCAGTTAATTTTTCCACGAATTAACCCTTTTATGGCCTCCGAGATTGGGTGGTGCCCGTGACATTTAGAAAATTTCAGAAGCTGTAGTCTGGAATTTGTAATTTCCACTGACCACCAGACCAGATGCACGACTGCTTCAACAGTACTTGCTATTCATTCATAACCAATTTATCCAAAGTGAAATTTTGTTGCAGTAGGCTTGAACTGGTTTTAACAGTGGATGTGGCCAGCAAATGAAAGGCAGCTGCAAGGTGCCCACCCGAGTTTCGGAGGCCCGGCTTTGTGCCCTCCTTGGGCTGCTCAGGTGTGGCTTGCGTGGCTGCTCGGCTTTTGGCCATGGCTGCCACCTCCGAATAGGTCAGCTTGCGACCTCCTTCTTCAGCAGCTGCTGCTGCTGTCTTCTGTGGTACCTGCCCAGAGAATGCATTTGAGTCAACATCATACCAGGCACAACATTAATTTGTCTACTGAGGCAAGCGATTAAATAATTAACTGATGTTGCCTTGAAGAATTCTCAAAGTCACGTGTCACTATGAGCAACATCGCAGCCCTGCCATGTGCCTAGGTGCACTTGCACGTTAGACATCGACTCTACGGCTGGGAGCACGGAGCCCGCGAAGAGAAGGGAAACGGTGTTTGGTTTGAAATTGAAGCTCTTCCCGCAGCATGTAGGGATGTCATACTTAGCAGACATGGTTGTTGGCGCGCATTTTATGCATTACGCTTATCAGATCAAAATTGTCAGACCTGGTGAGGGGTCCTTTAACGTATAAGACCACTGTTTCTTTAACGTATAAGACCACTGTTTAAAATCTCGACCAATAAGTCGTAGCAAAGGACCAATCGGTGTCGGTATGACACATACCGCGTTAGACACAGGCTGTGCCGCTGCTGCCACTGCTGGTGCCGTTACTGCTGGCGTGGGTGGTGTCGTAGCTGAAGCCGCTGGAGTTGAGTTCACAGCAAGAGTGGCAGCAGTAGCAACAACTGCCTCTTCAGCGGGTGCTGGGCTTTGAACCCTTGCGGGGGCCTCCCCTTCCTGAGAAGCACCTTCACGCCTGCAATTTAAAAGGGCACTGTGAGTTGCATCTCAAGCACCAGGTGCCCCCTGGGGTTTGAGCAAAAGGAATGTCACTGAGTGGCAGTGGGAAATGAAATAACCAGTATGGAACTCTTTCCTTGACATACCAAAAAGCAGCTGCAAAAAGGGGGACTGCTGGATAGTTGCTGGTGGACTAACATGTTAGCCGTTTGTGAACTATTCAGTGCACAGAGATGAAACTTAAGACAGGTTGCAGTTGCACTGGGGGATTTCCATAACACTGCTTCGAGCAAGGAATTTAAGTACTAGAACTGTTGCCATAAGCAAACAACTCAACATTGCTGCTTGGAACCTCGTTAGCATCAACCGTTGAAAGTGTCCCAAGATCGGAAGTGTTAACTGTAAGTGGCAGAGTGTTAAATGCCTCCCGATCCAATACCTATGGCTCAGTGCGGCATGCAGAGCCGATGAGAAACATGCAAGAGGGCTGCGAAAAAGTCACACAGGAGCCAGAAATCTCTTCACTGGGGAACGGGGAGAACAGAACAAGGAGCAATTAACTATTTCCGCACCATGCCCATTGGGTATTGTTAGCCAGCTATCGATGGTTTGAAACGCCGCTTTCAAAATCTTCCGCGCTGCCCACAGACACACTGTGCTATCGGACGTGAAGGAGGAGAACTATATTCTAGTTTTCTAAGCAGTTCGCTTTTTCCCCACGAGGCGGCGATTTTTGAACGCGCTCCAAAGTAGACAGCAATAACGGCCGCCCGCTATCTACGGTTTGAAATGCCGCTTTCGATACCTTCCGCTCCGCTCAGAAACACTGCGCCATCGGACGTGAAGGAGACCTATATATTTGTTTCCCAAGCAGTTCGCATTTTCCTCACACGGCGGTAGTTTTTAAATGTGCTCCGAAGTTTCGCAATTGTTGCGGCAGAACGCAAAAATGCCCAGTTCCGCAAGCGGCGCACGCACTCCGGGAGATAGCAGATCTTGCGATTCCGCTGCCTCTGCGGCTGATCTTATCGATGCATCGAGTAGCAGTGAGTCGGAGGACGCAGACTTTTCGTCGCACTTTGAGACCGAAAGCGATGATGCAAACCAGCCCGGAACATCGGCGGCCGCAGCCTGGCACGCCCGACTGTAGTGCTTGCAGTTAAATTTTTGTAGCAGAATACCTGTTCAATTGAAAATAGAGATAGTGCCTATCAGATGGCAGTACATTTTGTATACTTTGTAATTTTCGTTACATTTTTTTTCTTAGTAGATACAAGTATGTCTTTACAAACTTTTTTCAATTATATGCCACAATCATGATTTTTGCAAGTTATATCTTTTTTTATGACATACACCTTATTGTTAAAACCTTTATGCATAAAAAGTGCATTTACATAAAATATTGAGTGCAGTAGTTCCACCAGAAAAACTGGCATAACCTACAAAGAACACCTATTTTCCCCATGGTGAAAGAGTTAAATGTACCCTTCCCTCTGTCTCAAACCTTGCTTGCCTGGAATTGCCTTGCCTCGAGTTGTGGTTCTGCAAGCTATTCAGCTGAACCTCAGCATTATGAAGTCACACTTACAGTTATTGTGTCTGGGTTTTGATGTTTCTGCATTAAAAATTACTTCATGGCCTCCTCTAACGTTCTTGGTGGATGGCAGCTTGTCAGTGAACACAGTACCACAGGGAAACCAGTCAATACAGGAGCAAGAAGTACTGGCACATGCACGACAGATCTTTAAAGCAAAAGTTCTGCACGGATCATACCTACCAGTAGCGGACAGCAACATGTCTCCACATGTGCATGCACATTATCACCAGGGACCCCCAATTGCTAGGCTGCCACTTTGTTTACAACAGTGGTAAATCTCGAGGCCACAATCATCAAAACATAGTTCACAATAATGAGACCAAGACAATCTGCATTCCTTTCGTTTTTGCTTAAGCACTAGTAAGTTCACTTTCAGTGGGCGTTTTCCTGTACAGGATGGTCACTGGTGTGTTTGGGACCATATCCATGAGACCATGAACATGAATAGCAGGTGCACCTTTATGTAACAAGATGACAGATGGCGCAGCAGAATGTTCTGCCCTCTGCTTGACGCTTTTCACAACATTAGCACATAAAAGGATGTATGCATTTGTTGAACGCACTGCCCGGTGATGTTTTCTTTTAGTTGCCACAAAGGGTCCATGTACAGGCACATGTGATGCTTGTGGACTTCGTTAGATTTAGACTGCAGAACAATTTTACTTTGTTAAATTGCATGAAATAAGGCATGTTAAATGAAACTAGATTCTTGATATATCTAAGTCTGCAAACTCCTTTTTCACAAGTCTTGTCAATTCTTTGCCCCAACCAATATGAGCCTTGCAAGCCATGCAGTCAGGATGGAATACTGACATTGCTGGTGTGTTGAATATTTGCAATGTCATTATAAGCCGGTCAGTCTCTTCCAACAGTTTTTTTTTCACGCCTTTTGGAACATGCATTTGCAAGCACTTGCAGGTGCTACACATGTGCACACACACACACACACACACACACACACACGCACGCACACACGCACAGAAAGAATGTGTGTCATTGTTTAACCCACTTATCAAGCAGCTATTGGTACGTAATTTTTTGCCGATCGACATGGTCTCCTGTATAGGTAGCAAGCACTCACGTGGCAGTGTTTGGAGACACAGGAGAAGCAGGTGGAGTCAGCATAGTCGCTGGGAAGTCGCTGCCATTGGTCAGGGTGGCACTGTCCTTGGTGACAAGGGTTGACACAGAGTTGGCAGTGCCGGCGGCCACTGCAGGACTCAGGGCAGACTCTGCCGTTTGTGTTTTACAGTCACGTGTTGGAGGTTTGGTTGAGGATGCTGCATTTGTGGCCAATGAGGGAACAGGTGTGGCAGCCGGTAAGCAGGGACTGATGGCGCTGTTACTTAGTGTGCGGCTAGGCGCAGCACCACGAACTATGTCTGAGAGCCTGCTGTTGGCTGTAGCTGCAGCGGGCGTCGTTAGAGCCGAGGAGCTGTCATCTGACACGGCTCCCTGGCCCAACGATTCCTCCTCCTGAAATTAAGTTGTTCCAAATAAGTGTCTTTTTGCATCAGACATAAATTTGTGGCAAGAACTAGATCAAAGAACAGTGTGCCCACCCCCAACACAATGTTATTTGAAAGCTTAAAACATTTCACCCGACTGTAGCACTTCATTACAGCTGAACCTCGCAATAACGAAATCGGTAGGGAACATGAAAAAAATTTGCTTTCACAAGAATTTTGTTGTTGCAAAATTAGAACGCAGATAGGGAATGCGTTGCAGCATGAAACTACTGACAAACTTAAAGAACATACATCAGCTATGAAGTCTGAAATTGATGATGAAAATGTATGAATCCAGAAGCTTTTTTAGTTAAATGCCCTTCCACCAGTTAGCCATTGAGTGTGCCCAAAGAGTGATAATCTGAAGATAACCAGTCAGAAGCACGGTCCCCAGCACACAAATTTTGCACTGCCAATGAGTGGTTGCACATGATTCAGCAGGGATGCTAAAGTTTTTCTGCACAATCGTAGGCATTATGTTACATAAAAAATTATGTCTTTGTTGCAACACAATACAAAGACATAACAAGAGACATCTTAACATACCAGGAAGCCAGGCAAAGGCGGAAAGGCAGCTTCCTCCAGATCAAACTTAGGGGCTTCAGCTTCTTCCCTTGATTTGCTGGTGTCTGCATTACTACCGTCCTGTGCAGTAAGAACACGTAATTATTTCGGCACATAACTACTCACATCTTAAAATATGCAGACTGATGCATGCACACATGAAGACCAAAACCAACAAAAAGCAAGTGCTCACTGTTTTGTTGGAACCATTTTCTTCCTTTTTCCTCCGTCGCATCCGGCTGCTGCAAAGGAAAAGGAAGGAGACTTAATAAGGTACAGATGCTTAAGGGGGGACGTGGCTTTGAAAATCAACTTCCTGATTTCTTCATGGATTTTGATGAAAATTGGCACAAATGTTTAGAATGTCTCCCTGATACTTCCATAAAAGTTTCAGAGTGATACCTTGAGAACATTTTATTGAGCAGAATTTTTCTCTCTTGAACTTTCTGGAGGGCCTGGAGAGCTTAAAAAACACGATGGAAGGCTCGTTGAGTATTGACTGCATAGCTCAATGCGTGCTGAAGGTCGTGACAGTCTTACTTTTTTTTTTTCGCAACACAAATTTTTGTAGATAGTCATTTTTCAAGTTACCTTCGCAGCAAGCACACTTTCGGGGTGAACGAATAGCCACGCCATAAATTTATAAAATGTCAAGATAAAAATGCGAGACTGTCTCGACCTGCACTGTAGTCCAAGGAACGTGCCAAAAAAAACAGAATCAAAATAGGCTAAACGGTAACGAAGAAATCAGCTCCAGAAACTGAGCAGAAAGGCGAAAAAACAGTTTTGAGAAAACGGCTCTCAAAGTTGCACCTTCTCTTCAGTTCTCTAAAACGCACCAAAGTTGTAATCTTTGATGTGTTTTGTGACGTGAGGCTTCTTGGACGTGGCCTCTGGTCTGCTGAGCCTTCGTTCTGCCTTTTTCATGTTTGTATGGCATTCTTTACTGCTGCTCTACAAAGAGCATGGTGCCTGGGTTTCAAACCAAGTGAGGTGCAGAACTATGTGCGCATAAATATACAGTAGTTCTAGCGTTGTATCTGCAGACTGCCTCATTGATAGCAGCCTATAGTGCAGTCAGTGAGGGATTGTTTTCTTTTGGTAGAATCGACCATGTTACTGAATGAAGGCTCTCAGCAGCCTTCTGAATCATCTTCCATTGACAATGGCTATGGAGGTTAGGAGAGCCACTGATAGATAGGCAGCAATGCAGCTGCTAGGTGCTTTCCAGCCTGTACTTTTTGTATCATGCCTCACTTCTACAGCCAGGTGTCTGTGCCAGCCCAAGTGGTCTAGCGAACAGAGCTCATGATGAGGTTCTCTTTATGAAGGGGTGGTATGATAGGTATTATTACTCGATATCGTGGCATTACGATAACAGAGTCGGCGTGCGATGTGCTAAGTCGCGGGTCGATCCGAGGTGCCGATGTGCGAAATGCCTGGTCGCGGGTCCACAGAATAGACGCTCGACGAGCTTAGTCGCGCAGTCCGAGGTGCCGATGCGCGAAATGCCTGGTCGCGGGTCCAAACGCTCGGTAAGCTCAATCGCGCAGTCCGAGGTGCCGACGCGCGAAATGCCTAGCCGCGGGCTCGAGGAGTCGATCCTCGATTAGCTTAGTCGCACAGTCCGAGGTGCCGACGCGCGAAATGCCTAGCCGCGGCCTCGAGGAGTCGACGCTCGCGCGAAGTGCGTAGCCGCGGGTCCGAGGAGTCGACACTTGTTGAGCGATGTGCCGACGCGCGAAATGCGTAGCCGCGGGCTCGAGAAGTCGACGCTCGATTTGCTTAGTCGCGCAGTCGGAGGCGCCAACGCACGAAATGCTTAGGCAAGGATCCGAGAAGTCCGCGCGCGATGTGCTTCATCGCCGAGTCGGAGACGCCTACGCGCGAGAGGCTTAGCCGCGTGTCCGAGCATTCCGTGCCCGAAGCTCGGTCGCGAAGTCCGCGTCACCGATGCTCGGAATGCTTAGCCGCGGGTCTGAGACGTCCACAAAAAGCGGGATCGGCCACACTACTGCTATATGTCCACGTAGCGCCCGCTTTAACACTCGTCGAAATTACGGAAACTGTCCGGAGCTCGCGAGGACACAGCAACAAGCGGAGCAGACGACGCCATCACGGAGCGAGCACCGAACCAATGGCGAACCGCGCTAGAGTCACGTGGCGGGCGCGGCCAATCGGTGGCTCCGGCACGACCTTCAATCATTTGCCTTTTGTGTGCTTGTTTCTGTATGGAGGAGATAGCTGAAGCGGCAGATTTGAAGATGGAGAAATGCGCTTTCCAACGAGACCAAGATGCCGGCGCTCGGCTGCGCCGTTCCGAAGATATCGTGGCTTGAAAAACGCCGTTTTTTTCGCGATTTCCGCGCAATTTTTCGGCACCTTGGCTGATACAACAATTTTTTTAGAGCACTTCTACTTGGTTTTCAGTGATGATATTTCGGAATCAGATAGAATAAGAGTTACAGAAACTGAAAATGTGATTTTCAAAAAATCGATTTTTTAGCCATTTTTCGCGATGCGAAAGCCGCGTCCCCCCTTAAAGATGTATGAGCAGAAATACAAACATCCTAATTTAATGCCTAATTAAACCATGTGACTCCTTTTTGGAGACTTTCTGTGTCTGCAAATGACCACGGCTTGAAGGCCAGCTCACCCAGATCTGTCAGCCATGAGATGGGTGGTAGTACTGTGGAGTAAACATGCCTGTTGCACAGTCTGCTGGTATTCTGAACAGTGGTGCTGTTTGGCTGAATTTTCATGACAGTGCACATCAATGTTTGCTTTGTACATTCATTTTCCTTCTTTTGTACCAACAGAGGAAAACCAGGCGTTCCGGGCAGACGGCCGGATGGAACACCAACGATGCTTGACCGTGGTTTTTAATGTTGCACCCCTTTACGAGCAGTGAGGACAATGACACCCCCACTGCAGATACCAAGAGTGCATAAAAATGTCAGAAACATACACTTATGTTTACCGTTACAAATGTGCAAACCCCCCAAAAAAGTATGACACTTAAATGCAGCCCATCCACCTCAGGGTGATACCGGGCCTCGCTCGGGACACTGTTTCAAGAATAAAACGTTTCTTTCTTTCTTCTCTCACCCGCACATATTGCGAGGGAGGAAAACCCACAGAAAGCATTTACAACCTAATCTCATTAATTCAAGCTGACGCTGTGGTCCCGTCAAAGCTATGTGTATTGCTATAGGCGAAAACACCCGGTAATTCGAATGCGAAAGCATTTGCGACGGGTTAATTCGAACATACGGCGCACCGACAATGCCCACAGCAGCGCTCCAAATCGCGTGGCGGCGCCTCCGACCTGGCATTGCTCCGACACCGCCATAGAGCAAAAGCTTAGCATAGACCCCTCAACATCACGTGGAGAAAAAGAAAACGGAAAAAAAAAAAAAAAAAAAAAAAATGCGCGGCGGCAATTTTACTCTTAAATAGCAAGGTCGCCGTTTCACCGTTGCGCCGGAACACGCTTGTACGAGCCCACGTCTCGGCCAACTTCCCGACAACGGCAGAAAAAACTTCAGGGAAAGGGCTAAGTAAGTTGGCGCCGCACCGGCGGGCGCGCACGGAGCCAGTCGAAGGTGGGGGGAGCTACGAGGGAGTTGAGAGGGATGGCGAAGGAGCCACTTCCACCGAAGCGGCGGCGTTGCCAAGGCCAAATGCGCTTATCTGCCGCGGTTGCAACTTTGAAACTGGGATGTCATCCGTGCCGTGAACGCTGCCCTCGGTGACGCCGAAGTGTTGCCCTGCGGCGCAATTTCCGATGGCCTCGGCAGCTAAAATAACTTTCCTTTTAAAGGCAGCTGGGTACTACTTTCGCGGTTCCGACATCGTGCGAGATAGACTAGCGAACGTGCCAATTCTTAGTGGGGTCAAAATGGCGCCCGTTGAAAGCAGCAGCAGCCTACCGACGCCACCGCAAAATGAAGCATACTCCGCTACGAGTCTTGATGATAGCAGTGAGCAAAAACGAACCCGAAACGGCAAATTTTACACTGAAAACTTTGGGATCCGCATATAATACGAGGCAGAAATTTTACATGGTAAAATAATAAAAAAAAAAAAAAAACCTTGTATATAATGGCCGTTTAAGCGTTCCCGTCATTACTGCCAATATTCACGCAGCCCGAGTTGGTGCGCTGCCGCCACGCAATGTTGTGAAGGATTGGCGGTTACTACGTTGTTATCAGGAGATCATGGTTCGGCGACGCTTCGTTTATGCGACGCTTCGTTTATGCGTTGCCGATTACTGATTATGGTTCGCGGTGACGGTCTACCTTTCAATCGTGCATTTTTTCCCCTTGCCCGAAGTGGCACTAATAACAATTTTACGGCTTTTCTGTGGCTTATGCACAGTTGTAATGAGAGACCATGCTATATGAGAGATTTTGCGGTAATTTCCTTCCTTCCTATTCCAAAAGTACAAAATAAACAACCACTTGCAGTTCTAATTGCAGGGGGAGAAGTAGCATCAATTGTATTGAGCTCCCCAGAGTTTCAATAATGGACCACCCCGCTTGCAGCAGCTTGTCTCTGTGCCAGAACTTACTCTTGGTACTTTTGTGAAGAGCCACTGCCGCCACCGGAGTCCTTGCCCGTGTCCCCCTTGGGACTTCCCCTGGAGTACAGGGAGTAGAGAGAGTTGCCAGAGTCCCGTTTGCCGCCACCAGTCGTAGGCAGGTACTCCTGAATGTATGCAGGTGGGGGTCCTCCACCACCACCCCGGGAAAGTGGAAAGGCGGGTGGGCCAGCAAGGTAGGTTGACGGGTAACCGGGGCCTAGGAGGCTGCCGCCGTGCCGCTCATAGAAGCCCCGCGAATCGCCATCATAGGAGGCACCACCTGTCCGCAGGTAAGACTTGGACGAACGGCCACCACTGCCCGGCCACAGGACAGGGAAGCCGTGCCGACCCGTGCCACCTGTCCCATTCAGGGGCTTGTAGGTAGCCTGGGGTGCCAGGCCGTTCATCGAGAACACCTGTGTGCCAACCACAATCGCAGACATTAAACAAGGATGGGGTCTTGCATACTACATGCCACACTCTCAGTGAGCTGCCTACAGAGGCACTTTCCCAACACACTCAATTCTGGCACTATACTGACACCTTTTGAAGTGATGCAGAATTTGTCACCAGAAAATTGTACGAAATTACAAATAGCTTCACCACCTGCGTTTTAATTTTAAGGGTCTAAAGTATCAGCCATAAACAGTAGCATGGTAAGTGGAAACAAGAGGCCGCAGAAATATACGCACTGAAAGAGTGCACAGGTGAAGAATTAACAGTTAAAGCCAAGATGGCAAGACAAACTGTCTCTCGTCTTGTTAGCTATGCTTTTGTTGCTACGATTTTCATTTCCAATAAATGGTGCACCTCAATTGTACCTTTTCATGCCCTGCCAGATGGCAACCAAACAATGCCTAACAATGGTGCCCGTCTTTCGTGCATAGGGGGAGCTCATCACACCGCCCGCACAATGAAAGCACAATTGTGGCTTATAAAAAAAGGTTATACAGCAATGACCACGCTTTGAGGCACAGACTTTGCTTGCAACAATTGAGAAGTTAGTTGCAGCAGCACTTTTTGAGGTCCCAAGCCCTGTGAGTCGTGATAAATATATGTGTCACACGTCACCTCCTTTAAGTACCTCATGAAAAAATCCTGCATCACATACCACTCATAGCAATTGAAAACAACACAATTGATGCATAATAACAGGCATTCACAATGGCCTGACTAAACAATGACAGCATGGCAGCAACTTAGTGCCATTTCTTGAACCAATGCACAAGGTAAAGTAGAGAATTACAGCATAGTAACACCCAGCAAGTTTGCTAGAGAACAACCCAAGAAGACACACCCACTAACTGGGCAAGAAAGCAAGAGGAACTAAGAAGGTCAAAACTAGAGGTGCGTGACTATGAAAGCAAATTTTGAAGCTAATATTTTAAAAATATAGTAAAACCTCGTTAATATGTAGTTGGAGGGGAATGTGGATCAGGTACACACTAAGCGATGTACTAATTAACCGACAATGGCAGATGAGCAGCTTAGGCCCCAAGATATGTGTCAATTCTCACTCAAACACACACACGCAGACAAGTTTTATTTGCGTTGCAGGCAGCTAAAAATCCGACTTTTACTTGCCGCCAAAGTGGCCTTGCAGTGACGACTGCATCCTCAAGCTTGGCAAGGTTGCAAGTGAGTTTCTCCATCAGTGTCCACTTCTCTGCGAATGCCCTCATGACTGTCAGCGCACTAATCGCGTCGGATACCGAAGGGCCATCTTCATTCATATCGTCATCCATGACAATGACGTGGAAGTGCTAGAAGCTATGGGAGCAGGAAACAAGTCATGGCTACCATATTTTGAAGTCATTATTGGTGACAACTGCAGTCTGGGGAATGTCCGGGATCCGCAATTTAGTTATTTATGGTCTGCATGTCCGACTTTTCGCTGATTCCATGTTTGTACACGCCAAAAAATGAAGTAAATACCACGCACGAACTGTTTGGCATGCGTTAATTGACTACGGCTTACGCGGTCGCCAATACATTAGGTTCAATGGCGACAAGGCGGCGATTCATCGCAACTATATTTAAACCGGAATTACTTAAATGCATTTTTCCCCACAAACCAGAGGTATGAAAGAAAAAAGCCAGGTTAATTGCACAGCAAACAATGTTCAGGAAAATTATGCTCTGTGGCGAACAAAATTCTCTAGTATACATCACTTTTGCTTGACAGTATTTGCTTGACAGTATATTGCAGTTATTTTAATGTTGTTACGAAGGAAGGATAGCTGCTTGAGAAATTCAGGGGCATTGACACCCTCCTGCATGTCACCGTTCTTGCAGATATCAAAAGAACTGCTCACACTAGTGTCCAGTATTGGCAGGTATGCCTTTGCAAGCAGAGCCAACAGTGGGCATCATGCACCACTCACACGGAACTTCTCTATGCCCAACAATTTTATGCAGATATCTTTCAACCTGTGCTTGTGGCAGTGAAATTTGCAGCCACACGCAAGTGAAGATTACATCTGGTTGATGATCTATCAAAGTCTTTCCACAGCGCTGATGTGGAAGGAGCCCATTGAGAAGCTTTCATTGCTGAGTACATATCTGGGTTTCTTAGAATTGAAATTTTCCTTGCTGCACCTAAAGCTATGTTTTTAATCCAGCTTGCCATTGCAGCATCCTGGTGGCACTCCAACTGCATTAGAACAAGGGTCTCAAACATTGTCAAGCTTGCTACTTGGTCAAACTTGTTGTTTGGAGACAGCAGGTGTTGTCCAGATGCATGAAGCAGCAGCAACTGTGGATACCTAAGCAGTCAGTGTTGGGTAACCATTAGCATATGCTTCACTGCAATACACCATGCATGCTCTGCTGCATAACATGACTGCATTGCAGCGAAGCTAACTTAGGGAATCGTGAACTGGAATTTTCAGGGCCCCATCTTCCGAATCAAATATTCATGTTTCCAATATTCACACACTCCTAATCAAAACTGCTCTCTTTTACTTAGTGCCGTTCACAACGAGACTGTCATTCAGCATGCAAGGCATGCGTAGTGGTGGCACGCAGGAGGGACAAAACCAAGGGATCTCACGCTGCCATGTGCTGAGGGAAGGCTCACCGTTCCCAGGTCAAAACATGTGGGAGTGGCTGGTGTCCAGGTCTGCAGCATAGCGGGAGGGTAGAAGGGCGGGTACAGCTGAGCGGTGCCTGGCCCTGCACTGTTGCTGCCTGCATTGGCTGGACCATAATTCACCTGCAAGCAACAATGAACAAGCCTCCTTTCAGACTTCTCAACGAATAAGGCAAACAGTCAACACAGAGACAGTTAAACCTGCTTATAACGAACCTCCATATAACGAATTCCCGAAGTTTTTCTATTCCCCGCCATTACTCCATTGAAGCACATGTATTTGAGACGTCTACGTAACGAAGTGGCAGCAGGAGACCCCCTCGATATAACGAATTTCCCCCTCCGACACCAGATTTCGCTCCAAATATTGTCATTTTTGCGCGAGCGGCAACCGGAAGCACCTTGTCCGCCACGACGGAATGCGAAGCGAGCGCACGTGTGTGAGGCGGGCCTGCATCCTTCGACCTGGCGGTCTTGCCACCGCGGGCGTGACCTTTCCCCCTCCCTTCATTCAAACCTGATCCTGCCGCTTGCTGCAGATGGCCTAGCCCGCCAAGCCGGCACTCTCTCCTTTTCCAGTTGATGTTGCCAACGTGCTGGTACACGCTGTGATACATCACACTCGATGAGCGCGGACAAGCGCTGTCAAACGCTGGCGGCGTGTGGAAGCGCCGCTGGAGAAGCGAGCTAAGTAACCTTCGTGCTGTTGTCTATTGCTTCAACGCAAACTGAGCACAGAGAACACACACCACGCACGAAGCTACGAGCCGCCGACGTACCTACACTGCTAGACTCTGCCCCAACGCAGATCGCTATCAAGATAGGGCGCGCGCCACCGCGCAGTACGCAGTTGATGCCGCCATACTTTTTCTGGCGGAAACCGAAAATACGCCATAGTTGTCGCCCCCGACACTTTGGGCGGCCAATGCCATTGTCAAGCCACCAAGCCAAGCAACATGAAAAGTCAAAATGGCCGCTCGGGCCAGCGCGGGGTGGCAGTTCGTAACGTATGATGCGGGAACGGTCCCACAGTTGCGACGCGATAGCTGGGTTACCAATGCATTGGGCTCTATGGGAGCTGTGCTGAGACCGAGCGAAAATGAACAGCCGGGAAAACGCAGCCCGCGGGAACGTAACAGCGGGGTTCTACTGTAATACTTTACGACGCTACCACGCCATCCTGACGCTCGCTCTTCGTTTCTAATGCCTCACGCTTGTGCGAAATGACACGCGTCCACGCATCTGGTACCTGGTGTGACATTCCAAGGATGAGTGCTTCGACGAAAACGGAAAACGGGTGCGCGTTACAATTGAGGGCGCGTTAGAATCGAGTAAATACGGTAAGCGTTTCTTTTTCGAATTTTCGTGCCGAACCTGCATATAACGAAATCCTCTTTATAACGAAGTTTTTCGGGAATTTGTCAATTTCACTATATCCAGGTTTAACTGTATAGAGCAGCATATATAAAACAGCATAAGCCCTTTCGCAGGACGCAATGGAGATTTAGTTGACATGGCAATGCAAATGTAAAAAAACATTGAACAATAGGGCACTGTGTGGTGCCTCATGCCTAACATGTCCAAACCAAGGATATCTGTTATGCATGCTGTCATTTACCATATGCATATGCATCTTGTATGGCCTATGGATGTAAGAATTGCCAAATGATTTCACTAAATTGGACCTGCTAGGCCTTTTTAAGGGGAGACACCCATTGTAGACACTTATTCTATATTTATCCATCAATTTGACTGCAACTGCACAGGTTTGTGCAGTTTTTTTCTGCCTATTTTAAATATGTAATTACTTTAACAGCAAGTTATTTTGTTCCTGAGATAAGTTCAACCTCCATTGTTTAAGGAGACAAGAAAAAAGTGTTTAAAAATATTTAAAACAACGGCAAAAATGCTTCAACATGTAACTTTTTAGCACCTGATACGACAGTGATATGGTACTGTATCCTCCTTCTGTTCCAATGTAATGGTCTTTTGCTTCTACTTTCCACTTGTTGCTCATGTTAAGAAACCAGTGAAACAGCAACGGGGTCAAGGGGAACAGCTACCACACACTGCAAACAAAACGGTACACCGACTATGCAGATGGGACAGTATTCTGGAGCAAACTGAATGACTCGCGGCGATGGTTTCACTTTTCTACATTTTGCGTACCTGTCAAAGCACATCGCCAACAGCTTGGCAAAGAGCCAGATACACTGTCGGCCGTCAGGCGGACATCTGTGGCCCTTGAAAGCGAAACGACTTGAGCAGTCACTTTCTTGTGGCCAAAGTTTGCGGGAAACTGTTTCAGTAGGTACTGCACAGCACCACAGTTGCAAGCTTACCTGTAGTGGCCCCTGATAAAATGTGGATGCCTGTGTGGTCTGCTGAGGTGCCACGGGGGTGGTGGCGGCTGCTGGTTGGCTGGTGCTCAGCGGTTGCGTCGAGACCCCCCCTGGGGCAGGCCCACTGGCAGCGGCAGGAGTAGCTGCTGTGGCAGGGGCACTGCCAAGACCCTCCCCACCGGCCATCAGGTGGGGAGGCTGGTGCCGTAAACCATTCTTGTACGGTGGCAGAAATGAGGCTCGCGAGATGGGCTTGGCTTTGATGCGGGCCTGCAAGGAAAACACCATTGTTCTATCACGAAAACAATGCATCTGGGTATTAGTTAATCATGCACCACCAAAGGTAGAAGAGAAAGTTGTTCAAACTTGAAAGTCTTACACAACTTTCTGGAATCCTGTATGCATGTTCAGTTTTAAAGGGAAAATGAGACATCCACCCAATCGTAGCGACTGCTACAAAGGAAACCAATAAGAAAAAGTTTCAAGTGGTCTTGAACCACTCCTTGAGCTAGGCAAAAAAACATTCCTCGGATAGCTTACGCTGCTGTGAACATCAGAGCCAAATTTTGCTGTTTGTCGCGAAGAGCCCTATCGTCATAACGTCAAAGAAGGGACATCGCCACCGGTGCTCCAACGAAACGAAGGATGTCAATGGCAAATGGGAAAGGTAAAAATTGCACTAGAAGTATCTAAGCTTAAACTAGGTCTTCTTGAATAATTTTTGGTTGTGTATTCCTGGGAGGTACCATAGTTGTTCCAAGGTGTTTTTGAGGTTTCAAAAAAATGTGGTTCAGGGCTGCTTTAAAGTAGAAATGATGGTGCAACATGTGCAAAAAAAGCATAATTAATAAAATTCCAGTCAGGTAGGCATGCCCCTAGTAACCACCACCTTCCCCTCATTTATCTATCTATTCCTGTTTGCCAGGGCAGAAGTAGACAACTGAATGTGTTCTCTCTACATACCGATCAAGAATCACTTCAGTAGCTCTGCATCAGAAATTCCTGACATACTTCACAAGTCATAGCTGCAACACTCACTCAGATTGACCGATTGCAGACAGCCTTAATTCAGCATGTAATAATGTCAGAATGATCACAACCTGTATCAGTGACAATTTTGCAGTTAAAAAATAAAATATAAATTGGTCACTTCCTCTAAATTTCAGGCCTATTAAAGCAGTTGACATACCAGCAGATGTCATGGCAGATTAAAGCCAGTCGACATTAAAGCAGATGTCACATACCAGCTGCTATAATTTCAACCTTGACGAGCTTAACAAAACAATCCTGTGGGTCAAATTGAAGGAAGATACAAGAAAAACATCCAAACACACCACGGCTTTTACGTGGTGAAATAGTAATTCATTTTGAGCTGCCGTATTCCCTTTTAACGCACTCAAGAAAGCTTGCTGTGCAATGTGACAACGTGTACGGACAGACTCACCATCAGCCTAATTGGTGGGGTGTGGGGGCTTCTAGCTCTCTCTCGACATATGCTGTGTGCTTACACAATAGCGCCACCAGCGTGGAGACTGTGGCTACTGATTGTGCGTGCCACTGGTTGTCGAGCAATGGCACATGTGCACTGTGAGTGCATTAAGGAAAATTGGTCCCTCCTGTTGCCTCCATTTTCCCCGCCCTTTCACTTGGACAGGATTTTGCCGAACAAGCATGGATGGACACTAGCAGAACTCCCAGCAGAAATTTCCCACTTCTGAAAGCAATGCTGGTGCATCCATGCTGACAAGTCAGGTTGAATAATCAAGCAAAAGCCGCTTTCAAGATAAAACCAATGGGTAATGAATCAGAAATGCATGTGTGCCAGCACAGACCATTTCCATGATCTAATTGGCTTAACAAGTTGATTTACTGGAGTTGGATAAATGGGTGCCTACTGTAGCTTCAGCAGCAAAACAATGAAGGGGAAAAAAAAAAAAAAAGAAACAATCCAAAAATGGGACTTGCCATAATGGGCTTCCCTTGGAAGGAGCGCACTTCTTCGCGCAGGTACCTGTAGGCCTGTTGTGCATCTTCGTCAGACTCAAATGTCACATACCAGCTGCTATTGTGGGCAAACTCGCAGCTCAAGAACTGTGGGCACTTGTCACTGGCCTTGAAGAGTGCCTCGATGTCCTGCACACACACAACGGTAGTGAGTGTAGTACAGGCAGCCCGTAATTTATCAACTCTTCTGCATTATAAATAGGCTATGTGCACTTACTTTTACAGGAGTGCTCTCTGGTATTTCCCTAAGTATCAGGACACAGCGTTTGTGGTTGGGGCGAACCTTTTCACCAGCCTCATCTACCTGCACGTTGGGGGATTCTAGTGGAAGACAACACAAGATGTCAGTGTGGCTGCTTACAGCTTCTGAGCAGTTCTCACAAAGGAGCTCTGCTTGAACAGAAAGTGCAAGTGCAGCAATGCGATGCAAACAATGTTAAATGTGACAGAGTCAAAGGAGTAGAGGCATTAAAAATTCAGAGGTAATGCACCTGCTCAAGGCCTTCACTCAGTCCTTACGGCGCAGCTACACTTCTTTAGGAAGCTCAAGAAAGGAAATGCATTAAAATTATTGCGTTTGGGTGATGTGTGCCTGTTGCACGGTCTAATGTGCCTTCTGGTGTTCTGTGCTGAGGTATGGCTCATAAGGAATAAATTCAATCAAAGCACACAATGGTGTTCAGTTACCCCCCACAGACATGCTAAATATGTTTACAGTGCAAGGTTAAACATAAAGAGAGGAAGAAACAAGGGTTGATTTCATTTCGCTATAAGCACATTTAGAATGACCCACCAACTAAACTAGGCCAAACTTTTACCTTGCGTAGACACACCTTGCCACACATTTCTTGGAATATATAAGGAGCAGAAATACCATATACACTCGACTAAGGGCCGCTCCCCCCAACTTGGCAGTCCACACATTAAAAAAAAAAAAATCTTGCCAGCAAACCAGTCGCTGCATCTCGCGGGAGCCACCAGATGGCAATAGATGTCCTGTGGCTTTGTCATGCGGTGCTATCTGTGAGCTTCGGGTGCCAGGACTATCTGGGAGATCTTGTCGCTTTTCTCGCCGACGCCATTGATCCTTTGTGCCGCCGTTCATTTGACCACTGCCTATAGCACAAGCGCTTGCGATGTAAAAGAAAAAACGCTTAACCGCGTACGATGCTGCGTTCAAACTTCAAGTTGTCGCATATGTCGAACAGAATAGAAAACATGCAGCCGGTCGGAATTTCCACGTCGACGACAAGTGCGTGCATCGGTGGTGCGACCAAAAGGAAGAGCTGGCCGCAACAAACAAGACTAGGAAAGCATTTCGCTGCAAGCCTAGCAAATTTCCAACACCCGAGAAGGAGCTCGTATAATACGTCACGGACACCAGGAAAGACGGCTACGCGTTGTCAACCAAGATGCTCCGCGTCAAGGCCCTTGCAATCGCACGCCACATGAACATTTCACCTACGGATTTCAAGGCAAGCGAGGGATGGCTTCGGAGATTTATGAAGCGACAATTCAGCGTCCACCACCGGACAACACTCTGCCAAAGACTTCACGCGAGTACGATGACAAAGTGATCAAGTTTCACCGCTTTGTTAACGCGCTGCGAGCGGAGCACGAGTACCACCTAGACCAAATAGGGAATGCGGACCAAACGCCTGTTTGGTTTGATGCTCCCGAGAACATGACGGTCAACCAAACCGGTGCGAAGAGCATCCTTGTGCGCGCGACCGGTGCCGAGCGTCAGCGTTGCACTGTAATGCTATCTGTCACAGCGGACGGAAGGAAGCTCCCCCCGTACGTAGTGTTTAAGCGAAAGACGCTACCCAAGGAGAGCTTCCCGAATGGAATCATCGTCAGAGTGCAAGAAAAGGGCTGGATGTCCGATGAACTAGTGGTGGACTGGGTGAAAACGGTGTGGGCTAACCGGCCGGGAGGCCTGCTGCGACGGAAACCTCACAGAGCGAGTGAATGCTCATCTTGCAGAAGCTCGTACGCATCTGGCGGTCATCCCCGGCGGTTTAACAAGCATGCTGCAACCACTGGATGTGTCTATTAATAGGCCGTTTAAGGAAGAATTCAGACTCTGAATGGATGGCAGCGGGCCACCACGAGAAAATGCCGACCGGACGACTAAGGAGGGCGTCACTTCAGCTGGTCTGCTCTTGGATTTTAAACGCGTGGCGTGCGGTGTCCACGGACATTATTGTAAAGAATTTTAAGGTCACTGGGATTTCCAATGCCATGGACGGCACTGAGCACGATTGGATTCATGAACGTGCGGATGACCCGAGCAGTGGCGACGAGCCGAGCCCGAGCAGCGATACTGATGAAGACATCTAGCGAGGACGTCCGCAGCTAGACGCCAGATATTTCATTGTTAGGTATATATGGCAGGATTAAACTGGTTTTTTCATACGTGGATCGAAAATTGAACAAAAATTTCACACTTCCGTGGAAGAGCCGCACCCCATCAAAATAGCGGAAAAAAAGTGCGGCCCTTACACGAGTGTATACGGTAATGTGTGCTGACAAAATGTAGCAAAACGTGATCCTCCCTCTCCTAGATTTATTTTCATTTTATGTATGTGTGTATATATATATATATATTGTGGATGTTGCAGTGTCCCAACAGGGGTAAACCAGGTGTTCCGGGCAAAGATGGCCGGATGGAACACCAACGATGCTTAACCGTGGTTTTTATTGTTGCACCCATTTACGAGCAGTGAGCACATTGGCGCACCCACCGCAGATACCAAGGGTGCAAAAACTTCTTAGAAGCACGCGTTTTGTGCAGCGTAGTCCCATGCCAAAAGTCATTTCACTGAAGACATCAATATTGTTTTTTTTTTTCATGGCCCAAAATTAAAATTCCTCAGTGAGTAATGGGAGCATAACACAATTCTTTAACAAGACCAGTTTTATATAGCAGAAGCATTTTGGTACTTGGTGATCACTGAGGTATTAACCAAGTAAACAAGAAAGAAGTCACAGTTAACAGCCCTGTTTCTCAACAAGCCAGCAGTTAAGATAACATCTCAGTGCATAATTATCACTGCCTACTCATTCCTGCCCGACATGCACATTACAACCCGTTACATCCCACTATTATACTACACGTTCCACTAAGAAGGCACTGCCACGATGGAAATAAGTTATGATGATGAATTGGAGTGTAACTCAACCAAGTTTTCCCTACTAATGCGCACTGTTGCAATTCGTACTCTATGAATGATTATGCAGTACAGGAAGGAGCAAGTGTACAGTCATTCACAATTATATCATAGCATTTGCTCAATGGTTAAGAAAAAAAACACTATCACTACACTTGCCTCGTAGGACGTCGACAATGAGACTAAGATCCTTGGTTAGCTTTTTGATCTGATTGAAGTTGGCCACAGTACCAATGGGCACATACTGGTCACTGTCCATTTGAGATAGCAGGTATGTGTCATTGGCAAGATTTTCCCTGTAAAGAAGAAAGAAAGCAAGAGTAAAAACCTCAGAAAAATTTTAGTCAGCTTAGGGAAAACGCATATGCAGCGGGCACATGCGGAACTTCCCTACAACTAGTTGACTTTTTTTTTTCTTTTAATGGCATGTCAATGGTTTTAAGAAAGGTAAATCAGCAATGCAGCCACTACAGTGCAGTGGAAGCTTCCACTGCTCATCCTGGTGCATATACACATGGTTAATGAGGTAGCTATTGCAGCTAGATCCAAAGTGTTAACGTTAGCACATCAACATTAACATCCCACTAAATGCACTTCTGCACTAGCATGTTGAGGATGCACATTACTCAACCCTAGGCAAAATATAGGACAATCCAAACCATCACAAAGAAACCACACAATGATGTCACAAAAGGGTAATGATGCCGATGAATTAACAATCAAGATTCATAAAAACCCTGCTAACACAATAGTTGGGGTGAGAGTGGGGGAGATAACATGCATTACTATTACCATAGTCCCTTTTAATAGCTTTTTCTGGTCACGAAACTCCCGCCTCAGTTTATTATAGAGCCAGCGCCTGCCACGGGCTGCGGCGGTATTTTTTCTTCTCTGGTCATGTTGCGGCCGAAAGCCCAGCTTCTTTTCGATTTTATTTAGATTCTATTTTGTCATAGCAGTCACAGTATTCAAACTTGAACATCCGAGTGTTTTCTAACTGAAATCAAGGCCACGTACAAAAAGTAAACAATCTCAAAGTCAGCTGGCAGCTCCGTGTGTCAGCGGACGACGCGCACAGTATTCGTCTTACAGTGAAATCTGTTGCCAGTTGTCCAAACCAGCTTCGATTAAAAACTTTGAAGCGACTTTTATGTGATGTACAAAGAATAAGACATTAGCATCATGGCGTTGCCAGTAAACGACAACCTAACTTCAAGGTCGTGTGCTGTAACCGAATTCCGATTGCACTCGAGCCGTTCAGGCGATGGTGACAGATTCTAGTCGCACGCACCATAAAATGTTCTATGACGTCAGAATTAGTTTGGAACAGGTACATTGGTAGATCGTAGCCGTGAATGAAACGATTGCTTGAAGGGAAGTATTGTCATTTTCATGTATCGCAAGCTTTGCTAGTTTTTGTGCGTATTATTCCAAATGTGCGACAGAGTTTTCAAGCCCGATTTTCGTTGTCAATATACCCTATAATAATATAATAATACAAACGGATTAATATGCCCGACTGACTTAGCACTGCGCTTAATAATCTCTAACTCGCACTAGCCGAGTGACGAGGATTGACGGGACCGTTGAACTCGGTACCATACCTCCTTGGCGAACTGCGACGCATAATAGTATTGGAACCACGAGCTTTATTTGAAGCAAAGTATTGAGGGACTATGCTATGACTGTTTGCCACACACCTTATAGGGGTACATATGCTCTTAATGATTGCTTACCTTAAGATGCCGCACACAACAAATACCAAAATTACAACAGCAAATACTGAGAAGAAACATGTTATTACATTGCAATGACATTTTCAGTGGCATTACTGCTGCTGATATCGCCTACATAAGAAACATTACTAAACAAACTATCAAAGCAAGTACTCTTTGGTTTATGGCATTATGCGCTGGCCACTCCCGACAGAATTTTTCTTCGAGCACTTTGCACAGCAGCTTTGAAATATGCTTGAAAACAGAATAATTTCTTTTGCAAAGCACAACATTTGCAAAATTGTAGAATGAGCACCAATTGATAAACTTTATATGATGGGGCTTTACGTGCCAAAACCACGATCTGCTTATGAGACACGCCGTAGTGGGGGACTCGGAATAATTTCGACCACCTAGGGTTTTTTAACGTGCAAGTACACGGGTGTTTTCGCATTTTGCCCCCATCAAAATGCGGCCACCGTGGCCGGGATTTGATCCTGCGACCTCGTGCTCAGCAGCCCAACACCATAGCCACTGAGCAACCATAAACTTAACAAAAAATTATGGAGAGCTGGCAGGTGTGCAAATAAATGAGTGCAACAACCAGTACTTGTGGAAAACTATCGATGGCAATGAAAGGAAAGCTACACGGGTGCACCTTCTGCACATGTTGTACTACAAGAAGTAGTCCAGCAGCATTTGACAGCACTTTTTGTCGCTCTTACCTGCGTGCACTTTGCCTCTGTAGGTTTCCCTTCATCTCCACAGAAAGCTGCCAGTGAGTATAGTACTACTGAGCCCTACAAACAGTTCTGCAACGTTAACGACAGGTGTTGGCAAAATCTGGTAGGAAGGAGCTACCTGGAGAAGTAGTACTCGAGCTGCTGCATGAGCATGCGACGCAGGTCCGCCAGAGGCAGCTCATCAGGGTTGAAATGGGGGGGCCCCAGGCCGTGGGGCGGCGGGGGCGCCATGGCCGTGCCCCCCTCCGATGCTACCTCTGACCCATCACAGCACACTCCACCTCCTCCTCCTGCACACCACAACACACCAAAAGGGCAGCTCAAATTAAAGCACTTAGAGAGGACCTTTCATGCGCACTCGCAAGTTAGTGCTACCAGTCCCATCACACTGTTGTTAGATGCCGCGTAAAAGCGCCGACTTCAGTCAAGTGCCAACTATGGTTGCACAAGTTTTAGTTTGCCAAGTGATGCAAGAGGTTTCCTGCTTGCTTGCTGTCTTCTTATCACGACACTAAAATCAGTACAATAGTGAAGTATCCTTTCAGGACACTCTTCCCATTTACTTGGCAGAAAAGCGTTACGACTGCAAGCGGACGAAGAAGTTCCTGAAATTCGTACTTAAGCAGCAGGCACACCAAGTCGGTGCTACATCAGTGACCACATACACATGCATGCACACACACAATCATCATTTTCTTGAAATATTTCACTAGATCCATCATTGCCAATTACATGTGCGTCTTTTTAGTGCGTTATGTTTTCTACCCTTTTCTTTTGGTATCATTACAAAGACACTGCCAGAACATTTGACAACTGCCCACACAAATCATGATGTAGCCACATCATGTACTGGCCACAGTTGTTACACTCCACTCACTTTGCCATGCTAAACTGAAGGCAACAGACAACATATTCTAGCTCTAATAAGATATTTTATATTAAGGCAGGCTGTTAGTGGTGATGTAATAAAAGCAGCAGGACCCACTGCAGCATGAGGATTCCATGGGCTGTGTTTCCGTTCATAAGGTATAACAATGCACAGATGAAACCATAATCATCATCATACGCAATGCAATAACACCATACCCACTCATCCATCTTCAGAGAAGCCTTTTGTTATAGCGAGTGCTCTTACACAATAGGCTGAAAAGCTAAAGCTGCAGCAAATGCCCCACCACAACAAAGGGTGCCAAGAAAAAAACTTTATGGGCGAACACATAGCGACTGTTACAGCTGCAAGAGAGCAGGTGCATTGACGGAAACAGAAATGGGACACGAGGTAAAATATATAAGGTTCAAAAAAAAAAAAAAAAAACTGCTAAACTTCTGAACTTGAGTTCTAAACCCACACAAGTGCAATTATGAAACTTGTCAACTTAGTAAAATAACAGTTTGATATTAAACGGCTAATTGATGCATCAATTATATTGAACTTAAGGTGAAAAGAATATTGCTAAACAATTTCTATGCTAGTACAAGGTTTCATACAATTATGACCAGAGGCAGTTCAGGCATCCGAAAGCTAAATTGGCACTCAACACTAGATTTAGTCAACCTGATGTTCAAATATTACGGCCAAATGGCACTATTCCACAATGTTTCAATTTGGATGAAATTATAAATGCCGAGACAACAAGAAAGCTGAAAATCAGTAAAAGCAAACTTACTGTGCAAGTGCCAAGGTATTCCACTGCACAAATATGGACGCATAGCTTCAAAGAAAGTTAGGTGCCGTAGCACCAATTCAGATGCCAGTGCGCAGTCCCACTATTATATATATAAAAGCCTAATCTAGGTTCCAGCCTTCCATAATTATTTTTATGAAAAGCTGCAGCAATCAATTAGAATCCTGTAATAAGAGCACAGAAAGTCGAAATAATTTAGTAAATGTACTTTCACAGAAAGGTTATCTCGATTAACATATCTGCAACAGCTGCAAACTGAGCCCTACCTTCTCATCAAGTAGCATTAGAGTAACAAATAACACAATGGGAGCCACAGCAACTATTGACTGCCTTTAGTGTATGCTCTGATCTTGATATGATGTGTTCACGGCTGTGTTCACAGCATTAGAATGGGACTCCACCGTAGTGACTTTACCACAACTAATGTCAAAATGACACAGTTCGGTATATGAAGGCAAGAACAGCCAGTAACAAACTATGTTCTATATATATACTATAATGATTGAAAATGCAAGTTTTTACCTATAGCCTAAAATATTCGAGTAAACAACCGCGTCCATGCGAGCTGCTCGACAAGCCCTCTTTTCTCGCTATCCTGATACTTAAATAAAGAAAAATCCGTTAAGGATGTGAACGCGTACTGTGCGAGTTTCAGATTCAAAGGAAGCTAAGGCCTACCTGTACATGAGTCTGATCGCATAATGGCCGGACGTCCGCATACCAGCACATAAACAGCGTCACAAATTGCCTTTATTTGCCGAGCGAGCAGGACGACCAGCACATTCGCGACTTCACGCACCAGTGTGGCGTTTCCTTCGCAGCCGGAAAGCCGGCAGCAGTGCAGCTTGCGTCGGAGCCGAGTTGCCGCATGTTACGTAATACGCACAGGCTTCGCACACCCTCCCCGCAACGCCTATTGAAACGATATACGGACGCCCAATGTACGAAATGAGGTGAGCTGCGCGCAAAACAGACACTTTAAAGGGGCCAACGACACCGAACGGCACCAGGGAGCTGCGAGGCGAAAGGAACAAACCAAAAAAACAACGCTAGAC
Organism: Dermacentor silvarum; assembly: GCF_013339745.2. Taxonomy (NCBI): domain Eukaryota; kingdom Metazoa; phylum Arthropoda; class Arachnida; order Ixodida; family Ixodidae; genus Dermacentor; species Dermacentor silvarum. The sequence goes on from NC_051155.1 coordinate 236,984,567, forward strand.
GGCGACGAGGAAAAGGAATGCGAATACTGAAGGACAAGCGGCTTATCGCAAGGCGAAAACCGAGAGACGACCGCTGGGAAAGATTATATGCAGCCATGCCGCTGTTCGCAAACCCGCTATATATCCCAGTGGGGGCCAAGATCTGTTGCCCCGGCGAATTGGCCTGCCACGGCGGTCGCCCGCACATGAAGCCTACCCATACCAGATGTGGTCCCAGCCACCGAGAAACCCTCGACGCCAATAAACCGGGAAAACAAGCGAGCTGCTGGCCAGCAGCAAAAATCACCTTCACGGCGGCGGTGGCGGGGCGGCGGCGCGGTGCCGCCGTGGGCCTCCACGTCGACGGCCGGCGATGGCGCGGAAACGGCGTCCGATGTTCCCGCGAGAGAGAGGGACGGCACACGCCGATCACCGGCACATCGTCGTCGTCGCGCGGCGGAAGGCGGCGGGCCTCCTGCGGGGCCGGGCACACAGACGGTACAAACGCGCACTCGCTGGGGCGACCGACGACCGAAGCGCGACCTTTGCTTCTTCGTGGAGCTGGCGGCGCGTCGAGGTGCCTGGACGGCGCAGCAGCATCGCCCGAACAAGCGGTGGTGAGCCCAACACGCGCGCCGCGGTCGAGCCTAGGCCGCCGCCGGCGTCCGCCGATAGGAAGGAAACAACGCTGCCGGTGACCGGGCCGTCCGACGTGGCACACGGCTCCCGAGTTGATCGACGACGACGATAGCCACAAACGCCCCAGAGAGAAGGAAAGGCGGCGAAACGAACAAAAATTCTACTCCGGCTCAACCAGGAACCAAACAAACAAACGAGAAAAGAGCCAGACAGCGACCGCCGCCGCCGCCTCCTCCTCCTGGGGCTCGTGGCGCCATCTGAGAGAGCGGGCTTCAAACGACGACTGAAGCCGCGCCGGAGTGCGGGAGAGCGAGCCCGCGCGAGCCGTGACACCGGAATATGTCTCCCACGGACTCCATGGTTTCTCAATCGCGTGGACATGTGCGAGAGAAACAAACGACCGACGTACATCCGTGAATGCCCACAAGGGTACGCTCGTAGCCAACCTGTCCATCATTCAAAAATTGCACCACGTCCCGTCAAGGCTAAGGATAAAATGAACAATAAGCGCTGGACTCGCTTTCTCGTTTCGTTCTTTCTTTTTTGGACCTCCGCAGCTTATATCCAGTGGAGATGTGTTTGACGAACACAACAACCGCATAGGGCGCGCGCAGCACCAGCCATAAGGGCAAGAAGGAAAATAAAAATAAAAAATAAAGGAGAGAAAAACAAAAGGTTCAGCTACAGGCCCGAGGCAGAGCGGACTGAGGACGTTTTCCAAGCCAAGTGCATCCTGGCGTCCTTGACGTCAGGCACTGCGCTCCTCTCTCGGAAGGAGGTCGACACTCTCTTACAGATAAGTTTTTCTTTTTTTTCCCTCCTAAGACTAGATGGTAGGCAAACAACAAATCGACGAGAGGAACCAGTTTGTGACAGCCGTTTAACAAATCGTTACTCTGCCGGATCTCTCCACTAACACGCTACACCGCGCTGGTCCGCCTTCGAGGCCCGCAGCCGCAAAACTTGCACTTTAGCGTGTTCTCCAGCGATACGATCGCATGAATGCTCAGATAGAGCGAGTCGCGACGGTGCATGGCAAGGACCGCCCAAGCCTTGCGCCAAATGTTTCAGTTAAAGCTAGAAGTTCATCGGAGGAACGAAAAAAATATATATAGAAGGAGGGGGGGGGGGGGGGGTGCGATGAAACATCAAGACACTTTCTTAGAGCTCACTAAGAGAAACGCCTTCGGTTCCCGCAGACCATTTGAAAGAGGATTCAAGTAGGTGCTAACAGAATTTCAAACCAACACTGGCAACAATGGGCATGATTGTGGCACGGCAGAAATATTACTCGGCTGCACAAGGGGCAGACGGTGAAACCTGCTTAACCAGTTCAGATAAAACGACCCACGTCCAACGTGTAACTACCGCAAACACGAACGTTGAAGTGTAAATTACACTACTCATATCGAACTCCACGTCGGATCCGTCGAGCTCTTGAGTTGACAGCAATATCAGAAGTACTGGATATATCAGCAAGCGTTTGAGCAAGAAGCTTATAATCTTTTCAAGTGCAGTTTTTACACGATCAAGAGCGCGTGCAGCCCTTGGGAAATCCTACAATTTACTAGAGGGAACTCTGGCGTGCCCATGCTTGTTGCTCCCAAGCATGGGCTGTTCAGTCGGAAGCACGTTGGCAAGTACATGCATTCGGCTAAACACATCTGGCTGCAAACGGCTTTGAGTCTATGCAAACGAATCACTTTCAGCAAAAGATTACGTTAAAAATCCAACAATTTGCAGTGATTATGCACGTGCGAAGACACTTCATTGCCTTCTGCGTTTCGGAATAGAGGGTTGTTTCGAAATATAAAGGGGCATCGCTTAACGCTTAACGTGTTCGAAAAAAGATTTTCCACTTGCCGCTGCAATGCTTCTCGCTAAGATTCTGCAGAAAGATCACATTTTGGAATTTACGTCTTTCAGTTTAACACTTGGCACAGTTACTTGCCTGATTTTTAAGAAAAAAAAAAGTGCAAATTTGCCGTCGTTTAGGGGGGGGGGGGGGGGGGGGTTATGCAGCTACGGCGCAAGCATAAAACTTGTGTCGCCGCATGCCAGCAGCTACAGAAAGCAGCCGGTCAGGGAGAGGTGCCCGCTGAGCACGAGGTCGCGGGATCGAATCCCGGCCACGGCGGCCGCATTTCGATGGAGGCGAAATGCGAAGACACCCGTGTACTTAGATTTATGTACACGTTAAAGAACCCCAGATAGTCCAAATTTCCCTCCGGGAGTCCCCCACTACGGCGTGCCTCATAATCAGATCGCGGTTTTGGCACGTAAAATCCCATAATTTATTTTATTATTAGGGAGAGTTGCCGCGTGCTGCCCACTCCTCTGGGACACGCGGCAGCACTCCCAGAAACGCTGCCTTCCGCAGCTGCCGGCAGGCGGCGACACAAGTCTAAGCTTGCGCCGTTGTGGCAGGGCCAGTGTTGCCAGGTTTGGCTATTTATAGCCAAATTGGGCTACAAGAAAAATAAATTTCTGGCGTCGACTTGGACGATTTGGCTATATTTGGGCTACTGAAAATCTGCGACTTGGCTTTGTTTGGGCTATAAGTGGCGCCCTAATCCACACTCCAGAGGTGGCTGTGATCGGGTAGAAGCAAATCTCGAAGGCTGTGTTTTAGCTGGCTGAGCCGGCCGCATGGCTGTGCATGTGCGCGAAATGACCCCCCTCAACTAACATGTGCAATGAAGATTGATTCATTAGACGCCGTTGATTCCGAATTCATGGCTCGTAGGCCTAACACGGATTGACTTGGCTGGGTGAAGGTAAGTAAAGTTGGTTACTCAAAACTAACCGCAACAAGTTGCTTGCTGCTAATAGAATAAGGTCTAAATTTTAATTAAACCCGAAAATCTAAATTACTCTTCTTATCATAAAATGGTATATTTTCTTTTAATATTTCTGTCCCAACGCTAACACCCGCAAAGCTATTTGGGGCCCCAAACATTGGGGGGCCCCTATTCTAAAACTTTATTAGCACATCAACATGGTTTGCTTTTTGACAGTAACCCGTTTTCACAGGTTTACCACTGTTATCAATATGCCGTTTACCTTGTCTCTTTGTCCGCCGTTGCGGCTGTTAGCATTTTGAGCTAGTTACGTTCGGGACGTGCTCGTCGCCGAAAACGACTGCGCGCTTCTTACACTGGTGTGCCGTTTTGCGCAGTAATCTTTTAAAGCTTCGCTTACACCGATTCAGACAGCGAGTGGCATTTGTTGTCTGACACTTTATTTCAACGCATGTTCTTGCCGTGCTATAGACCTAAGATGGCGGCCATGCTGATGTAAATGGACAGTATATAGACAGCATGTACCAGCTAACCCGGACCAAGCTAATTGAAAAAAAAAACAAAAAAAAACGAGAAAGCAAGATAGGACGATGAGACAAATAACCCGAGATATCATAGCGCAAAAGACTTGTTTTAGCTCATAAACAAAGAAGCCATGAGCACGTCGAAGATCGCTGGACAGCTGAACTTCTACGCCGTAGGCAGAGATGACGTGAGAGATCGATTATGCTAAACATTATTTTGCGTTCACGACAGCTAAAAAGCAGAGTTTGTAGTCAATATTACTGTAAATAACTAAAAATAATAACTTAGTACTATCTGCCATAAAATAAAAGCACTGATTTCGCCCTCTGCAGCGATTCGCTGGAACTTGGGAGCTTCCGGGCCCAACCAAAAAGTGTTCTGTGCAATCATGATGTCGCTGCTGTTGATGTCAAGGGCCGACCGTCACGGCAGCACGGACATTTTGTTACGAATGGTTGTGCCGTAATCGAATGTGAAAATGTATACACAAATAAAACTGCAAATAAAAATGGCTGCATTAGGCTACGAATTTTTTTTTGCAATTTTTAGTGTTTGGCTACATTTGGGCTAGAACTTCTCTAGCTTTTGGTTACGCCGCCTCGTCGGACCTGGCAACGCTGGCAGCAGCTAGCGTCCCCATAAACGAAGGCAAATTTGCACATTTTTTCCCTTAAAAACCAGGCAATTCATTGTGCCATGTGTTACACTGAACGACGTAGACTCCAAAATGCGATCTTTCTGCAGAGTTTTAGCGAGAAGCAGTGAAGCGGTAGACGCAAAATCTTTTTTCGAACACGTTAAAGGGGTTGCGACACCAAATTTTGAGGCTAGAAATAAGCCTGCTGTAGGCTTCCTCTGTATGCAAGGACACTCAACATTAAGTGTCGGACACAGCAAACACTCAATATATATTTTAATTCGCTTCCAAAGATTGCCTAAATGCTCGTTCTCGCGACCGAGACCCATCGCTAGCGAGATTGACATCGCCATCACTGTGTTGGAAGCGTAACGAAGGTTTTAGTGACGTCATACCACATTAGAGTGACGTACAATGAGCGGTGACCCACAGCACCGGGCAGGCCTAGACAGCCTCGAGTCTATAGAGTGGGATGGGCCGCATCGGACGTAGACGTAGAGTCGGAATCAAAGCTGCCGCCGTTAGCCATGACAGCTGTCAGCCTTTTTTTTTTTTTTTTTTTTTTGGGGGGGGGGGGGGGGGGGGGGGGAGGGCTGCGCTGGTACAGAACGTGTGCGCGAGAGCAGACGATGCAGCAGTGCGTGCGTCACAGCTCTGTGGGCCCACGTGACCAAGCTTCCTAGACAGTGACGCCACTGCCCAACTCGGCACCCAGAAACCGAAACTGAAAATCGTTCACATAAATAATGCGACATTAAATTATTTACTGAGAATATATGAATCTTCGAGCGTGTATCATGCTTCCTGGAGCAATAAGAAACGTTTGAAACAAAGAATGCGCAAGCCACAAATTTGATGTCTCAACCCCTTTAAGCAAAATATGCATGTCTCTGAAGGTCACTCAAGGCAGATTAAGAGTAGTAAATAAAGCCACAAGCACGAAGATCAGACAAATACATGTGCTAACCATCACTCCGGCGGTAGCTGAACGGCAGCAGTGCCCAGACTTCACTGTAGTAATTTTAATAGGAAACTACCTGTACTACAAAAATGCAAGCTAAATAAAGGAAGCCGTTCGCGCTTTAACGCAGTTCTTCAAAATGTTAAAATTAAATCATGGGGTTTTACGTGCCAAAACCACGATCTGATTATGAGACACGCCGTAGCCCACTGGGGGTCTCCAGAGATTTGGACCACCTGGGGTTCTTTAACGTGCACCTAAATCTAAGTACACGGGTGTTTTCGCATTTCGCCCCCATCGAAATGCGGTCGCCGTGGCCGGGATTCGATCCCGCGACCTCGTGCTCAGTAGCCCAACACCACAGCCACTGAGCAACCCCCCCCCCCCCCCCCCCCCCCGGCGGGTTTCAAAATATTTACAACGACGTGCCACATGCGAGAACCCCTCCATATAACAATTTTATGCGTCAAATAGCGCTATTTACATACTGCGCCATATTGCTCGAATAGAGGACCCGCCGCGCTGACGCAACAGCGCACTGCTATCGAACCTGAGGTCGCCGGTTCGATTCCCGCCAGCTCAGCTAGGGGCAGATTGCCAAGACGCGCGTGTGCCAAGACTTGGGTGCACGTTAGAGAACCGCAGATGGTAGAAATTAATGCACAGCTGTCTACTATGGCTCCTCTCTCAGCTTCGGGACGTTGAACTCTATCAATCAACTCTGAACAACGGGACAGACGGCCGCCTAGGCTTACGACATACAAAAAAAAAAAAAAAACCCGCATACACTGCTTAGGATTTATCAAAAACTGCATACAGACTTTTCCATTGGGTAGAAATACCTCTCTGGACTCGCGTGCGAGCACACCACTCAGGCGCCAAGTACTTCCGTTTAAAATTTAGTTCCACGTTTCCTTGCATCTTCAGAATCGCGAAAAAAAAAAAAGCACGGGTGCTGAACGGGGATTCGGAATTTTCAATTCTTCGACGAGTTTTGTAGAACTTGCAGAATGCGAGAACTCCACAGAAACGTAAGATATGCGAACATCCGCTATTTCTTGTGTATAGGACACTTGGAAGGCACCTCAATCCAGCCACTTGAAAAATGAGCCTGGTGAAAAACAATAAAGTGAAACCGCTTCAAAGCAGTTTCACTTCAGTCAAACCGAATGAAGTGAAACACCCCAGCCGTCTACCTTCTAACGCATTAAATGTCATTTCACTAACACACTCGACAAATTCTTCAAACATGCGGCACAAGTCCAATCCGAAGTGTTTCAATAAATTATGCGACACATTTTAAATGTCATTTTCATCAGTGCATCTGATTCTGACGCACTATCACGGCGTGCCCAGCCCGAAGGGGGTACACAAAGCGCGCGTGCTGCCGCTCCCGCGGTACTTCTTAAGAGGGTCCCACGCGTGTTCACAACAGACCCGAGGGCATTACGGCGACGCCCACGGAGCTCTCGCTGGAAAGGTCTGCAGGCACCGGACACATTTTCAGGCATCTTAGGAGTTTGTTACACGCGGGTTTCACTGCAACTACAAACGCAGACTAGCCACGAGCTAGGCACACAATGACGATAAAGAACACAGGAAGAGAGGGCATACAATTGTGGCGCGATTACGAAAGATCAAGATAAACACCAAATAAGTTTAGACTGATAAGGTACCTTTTGGAAACTATTTTCGATAACTTCGCGTTGATACCTTGATTATAGAAAGACAAAATGCAGGCCAAGGTTCCATTTTCTGAATTTCGTGCCGGAAGCGCAGCGCCGGCACTCCAGTGTGGCGTATTTAAAAGTTTTCTGTTCGTATTTGGGCCGCTGTGGCCAGAAAAAGTTACAGAAACTACCCAGTTCGGTCTTCCTTGATGGTAGCCTATCATTCTGAAGAAAATCACAACTCAGGCCAGACGAATGGCTATCCAAATCATCGAGCGACCGCCTGAAGGACGGTGCGCCAAACGCGAGAATGACGCGTTTAACGCTCAACGTTTTCTCAAGTTTCCTGTTAAAATGCTGCACACGAGGTTAACCCTTAAGGCCCACAAAGGAGTTCAAATATCTCCCTTTCCGCAAGTGACCTTTATCGGGGCTTAATACCCCTGACACACGGGCACTTAGGTAAGGGGACATCTACCGGATAGGCGTTCAAGCGCAGTGACACACGACAAAGGAATACCTCCCTCCCGGCAAAGTTCCTTTGCGGGAAAGATCGGGCATCTACTTTTCGAGCGGAAAGTGTTCTCGTATACAGCGTGTACAAGTGATCAATAAACGATATCGTGTTACATAAGTACGGTGCCCCGTAAGTACTTTTTTTTTACCTTGGAAAATCCTTAAATTTTTAGTGGTAATGCAATTTGTCGAACAGTGAAGATTTACTCTAGCTATACAGTCAAACAATTGCACCACGTCGCTAGCGCTGCCATGTTGAATTCCGAATCAGCGCATTATCATCAAAAATGAAAAAAAAAAATGTTTTTAGGTTCCACAATCACTAATGTAATCTACATGCGCAGACTTTTGCAAATGTTTGCTCTCTTGCTGCTTTAACAAACAACGCTTTTTTTTGCGTTCATCTGAGGAACCACCTAATAGCGCGATGCCGTGTGTCATCGGCACAACTCCTTTCTGCAAAGGACTTTACTTTTGCCCATGTGTCAGGGGTATCAGCCGGTGTTAGCGCCTTTCCGGTAGTCCTTTAGTCCAAATGCCTTTTGGAATGCCCGTTTGTTTGGGGTATCAAGTGCAGAGTTTACGAACGCGGTTATGCGTTCACCAGACAAACGTGTGCAGAAGAGGCTTGCGCGCCGAGTCCGGGATCCTTGCCCGCGATAACGGCAACGCCGAATCCCAACTCTTCCGTCTATCGCACCGCGTCCCGTTGCAGCACGGCACGAAACCAGCTCAGATACGCACGGAGCAAAGCTCGTCCTCCGCGAATGAGTCACAATGAATGACGGCTACGCACAGCTCGGCGGGCAGAGGCCCGCGACACCGTGGCGTCTAGGAATCCGGAACATAAACAACAACGGCGGAGGAGCCAGGGGCCTTCGCAGTCTCTTGACTAGCAGGGCCTTTTGTTGCGGTCCTAACAAAATGGCGCGGAGACAATTCAAGCTCTCTAGGCGGCTCGATTTCTGCGCAACATTCCAGAGCAACCTGGTCGCTGCAGGCCGCCTCCTCGCTAACGAAAATATCGTATACGTTTCGGCAACGGGTTTCTTGCACACAGGAACACGAGCCGTCGTGGTCGTTTTAGCCGTCGTCTCGTGGCGCCACCCCGCGGCACTGGAGCGCTTCGGTCTCCGCACGAACCACCCACGGAACGACCGCACGCGAAGCTGGACAAGTTTGGACAGCAGCGGGACAGCGCGACTCTCAATTGGTCTGGAGTACGCGCACGTTCTGTTCTTGGCCCTCGGCTATTTGGCAATTCTCCTCAGGCAGTTCGCTCGACTTGGTAACTGCCGGCCAACGCCGAGCACGGACGCGGCAACCTCTCCGTGCCACTCGATGCGACGGTTTAAGCTATGAAATGAGTCGTACTGCTGCCTTAATATACACAGAAGACCCCATCCTGCGCGCATTTTCTCGGCAGGGATGAATGACAACGCTGGTGTAAGATGCCATAGCTCCTAACGGCACTTGGAAGGGGCTGCTCAGCCAAGAGCGACATGCATACATTAAAATTTAAAAGCCACCGTGCTTGGAAATATGTGAAACAAAAACGAGTACTACCTAGCATTTCTTTCCGATGTGAACCACGTTAATAACATTCCCGTTGTGCTGAGTCACTTTTGTGTGTGTGTGTGTGTGTGTGTGTGTGTGTGTGTGTGTGTGTGTGTAACTGATTTCAATGTTTTCGTACAGTCGAGTGCAAAATATTCGAGACCACGGGAGCTGCGACTGAACTGCATGGCTTCTGACGGCTGCGCGCCGAAGTTTGAGAGCGCGTACTGCGCACGCGCGTCCTTTCTTACCTGCCAGCCTGCTCGTTCGCTCGCTTCAACCGCGCGCGCACCGGAACTCGTGAGAGAGCGCAAGGTGTCACTTCTGCAGTCGCCGTCGAATCGCCCGAGTGATGATGTCGTCATATCGTGACGAAAACACTTCATTTGCACTGGCAGCACTCAGAGCGCACCACTCTCTGCGCCTTGCTTCTTGACGCTCCGCGGCGAGAAAAACATGCTTTGCGTCAGTTTTTCGGAAATCGAGTTTTGTGATAAGGTCAGAAAGTAGCGATGCCCTTTGCGCTCCATTTCCTGAAACTTAAGCATGATGCAATTATTTGTAGTACTCAGTCCAAATATCATGTGCCCAGACATGCGTGAAACCACTGAATATCGAGCAGCGGGAGAGAAGAGCCAGGGAAGGGAACGGGGAATCATCGCAGAAGGCACGCGGGCAAGTACCGACTGCCCAATCTGCCGGGTTGACTTGAATGCAATGCATAGTTTATTGGGAAGAATAAAGCGTCACCGTCCCGCTCAGCTAAGGGGCTGTGAAACGCCGGACACGCTTTGTGCCGCAACACGGAATGTGGCAATGTATTGAGCCTAAGGAGTTTTTAAAATTTGTTTTGTTTTTACATGGGACTTCAATTTCATTAAGCACTTTGAATTGAATTATGTTTACATGGAATTTGGTAAGCTATGTTACAGACCAAGGCAAGCGAAAAACACAACGATGCTTGTAAACCTCTCTTAATGGTTCAATCGAACAGGTCTCAACGATTCAACGCGGAAAATGAACATCTGACCATTTATTGAAAGCGCTAAACCACCTAGCATCTCCATCATCCACTTTCTTCAGAGCACAGCTCTTAATTAGGCGCCGTACCGAGCGAACGAGCGATGTATGAAAGAGCGAACGCGGAGCGCCGCGGGTAATGAAAGACGCGAGGAGGAAAGTGCAGGAGGCTACGGTGAAGTAGGTATGGGCAGAGTATTGGCGCTGAGCCGTGCTCCCTCAAGGGCTGCAGAAGATAGCGCCAACCTTTCCTTTCCAAATGAACCACTTAGTAGGGCAGAGTAGCGTGCGTCGTCTGGGAGGTCACTCCGACTCACTCGGCGGCAGCAGGTCTGAATCGCACCCACGCGGCACCCACGCGCTGGCCCTCGCGATCTCCAAATTATGCGAGGCAGTCGCGCCACACTTCGATCGTTTGCAACGCGCGGCATGAGGCAGATTGTCCGCGCCATCCAATATATCGCGAAATGAAAACACGTATAGAGGTGCGCTTAAATTTCACATTAGCAATTATCGTAATCGTCGGGGATTTTTTTTTTATTTACTGTTTCTGAGAACAAATCTGCGATGATTCCCCGTTCTCTTCCATGGCTCTTCTCTCCAGCTGCTCGATATTCGGTGGTTTCACGCATGTGTCTGGGCACATGATATTTGGACTGAGTACTACATATAATTGCATCATGCTTAAGTTTCAGGAAATGGAGCGCAAAATACATCGCTGCTTTCTGATCTTATCACAAAACTCGATTTCAGAAAAAGTGACGGGCGATTCGACGGCGACTGCAGAAGTGACACCTTGCGCTCTCTCACGCGTTCCGGTGCGCGCGCGGTTGAAGCGAGCGAACGAGCAGGCTGGCAAGGTAAGAAAGGACGCGCGTGCGCAGTACGCGCTCTCGAACTTCGGCGTGCAGCCGTCAGAAGGCGCGCAGCCATGCAGTTCAGTCGCCGCTCCCGTGGTCTCTAATATTTTGCACTCTACTGTACACACAGTCAAACGTCTCACCACGCCCAGGAACTTTAAGCGGAAAACTACATCACAGAAATTCTTGTTGCGCAATTATAACGGCGTTGCGCGTTTTAAATAAAGGAACCGTTAAGAAGCTACTCACGATCTTGCGTATTTCAATAACGCTCAGCATCACTTAGGTGAGCGGCACATTTAAAAATAAAGATAAATTACCTGTGGTTTGGCCACAGCACGCAATTATTAGCGCAAAATCTTGCAAAGGCTTATGACATTAAACTAAACTGTTCATGATACAGAGTGTTAAATCAATTGTGTAAAAAAATACAGCTAACGTTCTGACACGCAGCCGTCTCACAAGATCGTATACATAATTCCCGGAAAACATTCATGCGATTTGCCCTTTTCATGGCTGCCAAAACACGCTGCCTCAATAACGCTTCGAAAAGTCGAATTGTTTTTACTAGACATTTTTTTTTTTTCAAGCTGCTCCTGAAGCGCGCGAAAGGGACCAGCATTGAGTGAACGCGGCCCTATGTACGAAGATCACTTTACCGCTGTGTACGTAAGGGCCACTCCATTTACAGCACGACGCGGATGGAAAGACACGCGAGAAGTGAATAATGCGCGATGTGACTCTGCGTACAGCTCGGCACGTGCCTCGTCTGCGAATTTCCCTGAAATATGCAGGCTCCTCTCGGCGTTTGAAAGACACAACCATACTGTGTACCAAGCTTGTGCGACGACGAGGCCACGCTTGCCGCCGTGGAAACGCAACCGCTGCACGCGCTTTCTCGGACGGGACAGCAGGCGACCGTCGACGTTCGAACGTGCCCGCTAGGGGAGCGGTCGGCGCTAGTGACGCGGGCGGAAACTTGGGTTATCTCGTCTATACAGGGTGGTCACTTTTTAAGTTCTAGGAAATTTTAAAGATCACCTGTGGCAGATAGCACAATGCTTTTCGCTGCGCTGGATTATTCGAAGAGGCGGACATTACTAGCACGATAAATGGAATCACATTCAACTAACAAAAATTGACTAATTAACTTGATTACGGCACATATTGCAATTAACTAATTGTAGCCGGCAAGATTATAAGACGAGGCCTCCACTTGAAATGAATTTCCAGGGTGACACCAGTTCCGAGATATTTCATAAAGTGTGGGACGAAACACCAGTTCCGAGATATTTCATAAAGTGTGGGACGAAATACATGGGCGTTCCAGTTACTTTTATGCTTGAATGCGCAAAAGAGCATTTCGTTAAAAAAGTAAGTGAACCAACAGTGAATTTTTACGGCAAGTTTGATGGCGATGCGCATATCTCCAAACTGGAAATTCATTCCAAGTGGACACGCCTGACAAACTCAGCAGCTACAGTTCGTAAATTGCAATATGTGCCGTAAAGTAATTAAAAATTAGTCATTTTTCATTAATTATTTGAATACGTATTTCGCTTCCTCGCGCAAGTAATGCCCGCCTCTCTGAACAATCCAACCAGAATTATGCTATCTGCCACACGATATTTCTAAGAATTCCGTAAAATTTAAACATGATGCCCCCGTATAGTTGCTGCATAGGCTTCAGTAGAGCGCCAGAGTTTTGCGTCTGCCTTCCACGCCGCCATTCGCCAAGCGCTGTCACGTGGAACTTCAAAGTTCTGCAGAGAAGCCAACTCAACAGCCGCACTGTCTACGCTGTGGTGGTTTCGGAGTAGAGTAGAGCAACTACATTTCAATTACGGTTCGCTGTATTCGCTTACGCCCCAATGGTCTTGCCATTACAGTTTGCAGTACTTTTGAGGCAGAATCGCGGTGCGTGCTGCGCAATGCAAACTGGGGCCACCTGTTCGAAGCGTAGCTATCGGGGACACGCATAAAAATGTTTCTCTTGTAGACTGCCTCGCTTCCGGTGTGATTTAGCACAGGGACGACAATTAAAATCGCGCTTTCTTTAAAATTATGCCAGTTAATTACGGTGTTGGCATGTTCTCTTAACGGGAAACGATGGCACGAACACACGTAACTGGCATTATGAAACATAGTTGCAGCGCTAAGAGAGGCGAGGACAAATCCAACTGCACAGAACGGGCGCTCGCAAGAACAGGAAGCGTGCCAACGAAAATGGCGACACAGGACAGTCGCGCTAACTGCTGCCAGGTAAAGACAATTGCTGCAGATATTCCCGTAGCACACGTTATGCAGTTCAAGCTCATACAGGACCGTTTTCAAGAAGGCCAATTTAATGCGTGCAACCAATAGGTGTTAAGAGAGCTTCGTCATTACACTAGCGACAGAGAATAAGATCCATCCTTCCGAGTCTGGCAAGCAAGAGGAGTGGTTTTTACCACATAACAAAAAAAGGATAAGACGGCGGACCGTTGCTCAATCCAGCTCCCCTGCGGGAGCACATACAGGTATACAATGACATCCCGTGCTAACCAACTTTGCTAGATTAGGTTGCTGCTAGCCGCGGGCTCCCCGCGTGTTGCTGTAAAATCAGCTTCGCGGAACTCGGAGACACCGCGGCAGCCGGTTGTGGCATTAAGAAAGAAAAAAATAATAGCTATGAGAAAGGGGCGAGTATATTGCACCAGTGACTGCTATCCGCTAAGTGTTAAGCTCAATTACCGGATGTGCGCACAGCAAGCAATAACATTAAAAGTTCTACGAACCCTCTGTAGCGAAAATCCCCGCGGGCAGGGGTACACCCTATCAATAAAATGAAGCCGGCCGCTGGCGGCAACGACCTTGGGTTTCCTTGTTTCTTTTTTTCCATCCATATTTCAATGGAGTGTACATTTGCCACGAAAATAATTTGACTATCAGGCACGCAGAGATGGGTGCACTGCGTAGGTCCTGCACTCGAGTGCAAACCGCACCCTGGAATTGCAAGGTGACGTGATTAGGCCGCAGAGTATATTACATTTTTCTGCAGTTGCCGCATTCCAAGAGCTCGTGGAAAGGGCGCAGGGTACGTAAACGCAGATGTCAGGGGCCCCCGGGCGAACCTCCAGCTCGAATTCACTGTTCTTCACATTCACCTCACCCCTAGTGCAGGGTAGCAAACCGGACGCTCTTCTGGTTGACCTCCCTGTCTTTCCTCTCCTTGCTCTCCCTCTCACTACACATTCACATTGAGTTCGCCCTACGACAAACACATTCACGATCAGCAGCAGACTTCATTTAAAATTCCCGCGCAAGTTCCGATTGCCAGAAATGAATCTGCAGCGTCTGAAAAGTAATCTTCGCCGTGTTTCGCGAATTAAGGTGAAGCCGCTCGAGGACCTCCCTAAGCGAAAAAAAAAAAAGGGGGGGGGGGGGCGGCAGCCAAACAGCACGCCTCCGCAAGCACCACGCCGTTGCGGTGGTGACCGACTGCGGCAAGTTTTGCGAGGCGGGCGGCGCAATCACGCAGAGAAAGTCATCGCGCAGCCAAGTTGATCTCCAAAAGCGATACGGCTCGCGGTACGAGCCGACCGTATATTCAGACGTAGGCCCCGAAACAGGAGCAATATAATAACACAAAACTTGCAGGGACGAGCCGTGGGAGAGAGGAACCGATACGCAGGGAAGGGTAACAGAAAGCGAGCCGGGCCACTATCTGCGGGCGAACCGCCTTGCGCGTTCCGTGGCGGCCTTCAATGGACGGAGGGGAAGCAGTAGTCAACCAAGCGAACAAGCTTTGCGCCCAGACCGGCAAATGGCCTCCGCCGACGAGAGCGCGGCCTGTTTCGGCGCCCATGGAAATGCGCCCGGCAGCGGCAGAGCAACCACCCTCGCCATGCGTGGCCGCAGCAGGATTTGGTCAAGTCCCGCCATCGTCAGGGAGGCTACTGCTGTGCAGGGCTTGTACAGCGAGCGGCGGCAGACCACCGCTTGGACAAGCCACTGCAACTCGAGAGGCTACGAAAATTCAAGTGGCGGGAAAGAACAACAACAAAAGAGGGGGGGGGGGGGGGGAGAACAAATACGCACTCGGTGCGTGAAGAGCGGCTACAAATTAGTCTGCGCAGATCAAAGGCGATACAATTAGCGCTGTGACCAGTGCCTAACTCGCGGAAATGCCTGCGTGACAGCCTGTGGCGGAAGCTGGACGAGGAGATAAGTTAAAAAAAAAAAAAAAAAGACGTTGCTGGCGGCAGTCACAAAACGGCAGGCGAAACCGGGCGGGAAATTCTACGTATTCCTACGAGGAAAGCGAAACTCCTGAGCAATAACCAGCTCAGACGACGTATTTCATGTCCCTGTGAACTGAACTTTGAGTCGCGACATTCGCGCAGCACATGTATCGAGGGAGAGATGAAAAATGCAATCCCGCACTGCGTGCCCGCCTCCTCCTCCCAACAAAAGAGCACGAAAAATTGTTAGCGGCAAACGACGTGCCACATACTTCGACTGAATATACATCGCCTAGGCGACAACGTAGAAAAAAATAACAAACGGACAAAAAAACTCACCGTCGTCATCTTCGGACTTGGCCAGCGCATTCTTGCTGTAGAATATGTCGGCGTTAGGGTTCAGGCTTTGCGTGGTGGTTGCTGGTTTCGTCTGCGGGGCATACATCCGAGGCGACGGGGCACAAGGTCGGGGAAGAAGAAGAGAGAGAGAGAAAAAGAAAGAAGAAACCGGTACAGTCAGGCACAGATCGCAAGCACCGCCCGCATCCACACGACACTACGAGAACTTCAAGTGCACTACCGAGTACCACTACCAGCTAGACCAGCAGCAGGTAAAACTAATGTCCTCGCTGTCGCAGTAAGCCCCGGATGACGCTTCCGGCGGCTATAGTTCTACAAACAAGAAGGCAGCTGGTCCTTCCTCGACCGACCAACGTTGGCGGGTCCGGCCCTGCGCACAGTGCACTCGGAGAGAACCCCGAAAAGGCGAAACGCGAAATGTCCGCGGGAAAACTGCGAAGCTCTCGAGAATCCACGTGTTTCCGCGCGACCACGTGTGTCGCGGTTCGCGGCGACACTGGTCAGATACACGTGCTACTCTTTCCGATGACACCACCGACGTCATGAGCAGCCGCCGCGCCCAACCACACTGGCGGCTCGCTGCCACAAAGGGGATCTCTCCCCGTCTCGAAGAGTCCGAAGGGGGCAAGGATGAGCTGTCCAGGAATTGGCGCTACGAACAATGCAAACGACCCGTCAAAGGCAAGGACCTCGCCTCGCGCAGTTGGTGTCGTTCCACGCTTTTCGCTACGCTCCCCCCCTTTCGCGTACCACGACGCGTCTCGGCCATCGCGGCGGACGGGCGTTTCTCAGAACACTAGTCGGGCGCCTCGATGTCCCCCTCGGTACGCACTGAAGCACCCCAAGCAATACCACTAAATGGGCTAGCACACCCTGAAGCAGCAAGCAATGCGGCGTGGCCTTAAGCTCACAGCCCGTTTCAGGCAGACCTCGCCAATATGGAAATTCTTGGCACGGACGCGGCTTCGAATCATGGCTACACCGCACACTTCGCATCCGGTCAATGAGCAGAAACCGAGCGAGAAACAGTGGCTGAAAGCCGGCGATATGCTACGCCGTTGCGGAAGCTATTCTGAGAAGCGACAGTGTTCTAAGTCGCGTGAGCAATCCGAACAGGTAACCTAGAGAGACAACCACGTACAAGATATACTCAAGCGACGGACAGACCCTGTCGCACCGCGTTGTGAAGCAATCACACAGACGAGCCTTCGCGATAAGTCGCGACAAATTTCCATTGTTACCTGATCAAGTACAATCGCATTCCCATAAAAAAAAAGCAATGCGTTTTAACTACTAGATCTAGTTTTATGATTAGGCGCATCTGGAAAAGGCCCCTACACCTTTTCCACATGCGAGGCCGCGACGCTATTACTATTGAAAGTCGTCGCTGATGAATGGGTGCAGTAGGATGTATGAATGCTGTGAACATGGTCTGGTAACACTACGAATGATGCACATAGCGCACAATAAACGAGGACAAACAAAGGAAGCTAAAGGTTGGCGCTAGATGTGTCCCCGTGTATTCCCTGCGACGAAGGAGGCCTCAATTAGCGCACGCTTGGAAGAAGCGAGTCACGAGGGTACACACAAACGAAACGTGACAACGGTCGAACCTACTCGCACGCTCACCGCGATGGAAAGAGTGCACGTGACACGCGGCCGGACCCATCGAACCGCGGCAGTAGCCACCCTCGTGCCAGCTAGACCCCCCCACGTTTTATTTTTTGGCGACAGCAGCTAGAGGCGCTTTTTCGACGCGGGAAAGGCCCGAACGGTTAAATTTCCGGATCGAATCAACTATTTTATTTCTAAACACGGTGTAATGTGCTTGCCTGGAGCCTCTCGAAAAAAAAAAAAAAAAGGCTCATTTACACAGCTTATTTGCAGGACTACATGTAAAACCGTTCGCAAATTAACGTCGAGTCCTCCGAGGAGCTTGTGTATGAGGAACAATTGAGTTATGTGGTGCACATGGCAATGACAGTATGAAAAACAGCACGTCGTCAGATGCACGTCGAGTAGTCATTTTCTTCAAGGAGAGAAGTGTGATACAACACCGCAAACTGTTTTAAGGGTATGGAAACATGGTGCGAACGACCGAATAATAAAGTGACTGGCGTAAAATACAACGGATTCGTGCATAAGCTGCCTATAAAAGTGAAGCATTCATAATAAATGACCGAAAATAATTGAGCATAAGTAAACTGCCACGTGCGCCCGCTCAGGAAGTGGAACCACTGCGCGGCAGCGGCGGCTCCCCTGCACAAGAACCAAGCGAAACAGTTGTCACGTTCTCTTCTCTCTCCTGCGAGACTGCCAATAAGTGTTTTTCCTCAAAAACTCGAAATGAACGAATATTCGACGACTCTGAATAGCAAATGCTCGAATCGAACACGAGTCGAATGGCAACGACTGTTCGGACTCGAAATTTCGAATATTCGCACGCCCCCCTGGTAGAAACCCAAAACACTTTCGCGATTCTCAGCGGCGTCTTATGCCCAACAGCGTCAAAACAACGCCAATACTTTGTCCTTGGCGTGAGATGAGACTAATGGCGCATTCCATTTGCAGAACAAGAGCCG
This sequence comes from Dermacentor silvarum, assembly GCF_013339745.2. Classification (NCBI taxonomy): domain Eukaryota; kingdom Metazoa; phylum Arthropoda; class Arachnida; order Ixodida; family Ixodidae; genus Dermacentor; species Dermacentor silvarum. The sequence continues at coordinate 237,002,897 of NC_051155.1, forward strand.
AGCAGTGGCGCCGCGAGAGAGCGACTGCTCGCTCCCTCATTGAAACGTGCTATGCACATTGAGAGCTGGTGCGACAGCGAAGGTGTATCACGTGACCAGATTGCTTACCTTTTCGCGGTGATCATAACGCGAACTTCGCTTCTCAGCCGCAATTGCTCCTATTCGCCCATTGGAACGCCGCTACTCAAAGAGCACTCTAGGAACCGGCCGAAGTGCCGCGCGGACTTATGGGCGAAAAAATAAATTTTCTGGATGGTAAAAAACAGGCGACAGAGCACGCTCCGCGACGGCCAAACTGGTCGCCGTCACTTGAAAATCACGTGGACGAGTTTCCAGCATGCGACACTTGTCTTTACTAGGACAGGTTCTTAGTTGGATTGTACGGAGTGTGGCCAACGTAAGTGTCCACAACACTGCCCGACGTACGCCAGGCACCCAGCTAACTTCAGCACGAGCCGTGCTATCCGCTCTTTTTTTTTTTTTTTTTACCTTTCGCTGGGTTCTTTTTTTTACCTTTCACTGGTACAATGATCCCGCTCGAATCGGTACATTTGAGAGGTTTAGCTTGTCCGGTAATCGGGTAAACCCGGGCGGACCGGGCGTTGGGGCGTGTTGGCGGAACCGTAAACGTGAGCGGCCTGTATGGTGCTACCACCTGGTGGCGGAGAAATCAAAGACAAAAACAGCTAATATTGCAGTAACCAAGTGTATTCTACTTCGCTGCTGGTGTAAATGTTCGACAGTGGCGTAATCGTGTTGCCGCCGAAATGTACACCAGCAGAGAAGTAGAATACACATGGTTACTGCAATATTAGCTGTTTTTTGTCTGTTTGATTTCTGCGCCACCAGGTGGTAGCGCCATACAGGCCGTTCACGTTTAAGGCCCGACCACATTCGACGTTTTCCCGGCGTTTCCTGGCGTTTCGTCACCCGGCGTCACTCAGCGTCAACGCTGAGGGAGGCGCCAAGCCGAAACGTCGTGCTCAAGGCACACCAGAGATCTCGGCGCCGCCGTCGGAAGCGGCCCGATGAGCGCCAACGTGGCGCCGACCAATCAGCGCGTGCGTGCCACCATGTGGCGTCCGTGTCTCGTCGGCGAGGCGGCGCCGTCTGAGAAAGCGGGAGCGACTAAATCCCCACCAGAACACACCAGTGTTGCCAGATCTCGTCTTGTGCGGTTCCCTTGATTTGCGAGGCGGAGATGTCCCTGGATGTCCCTAGTGAAGTCACGAGACTGCGTGCCGCGCTCGCCTTCTTATCGCCTCCCCCTCCTCGTACGTGCGTGCGCCAGATTTCAACGTGTGTGCACGCAGGAGATGAACGTGGGCGCAAGGTTTACACTTGCAGCTTATTCTGAAGAGAAATGAAACTATGTTGCATTTATTTATGAGAAATCTAAGTTAGCACGTGTTACGACAGGGTAGGTGAGCCTCAGCTAGGCGACTGGCCACGGCCGTCTGGTGTTGAGCGATCAGGCAGTGACGAGACGCTCTCTCGACTCGTTCTTGACGCCTTTTATGCCCCCCCCCCCCCCCCCCATTCCTAAAATTATGTTCTGTTACGTTAGTCACTGTCGCATTCTTCAACATTCACCTGATTTTTGAACGGCGTGGCGGCACCTAGCATTCTGTTTCTGCGTAGACTTCATAGCCATTCACCTACCTGCCCTCCCACCTGTTTGTTGTGGCGGTTTCTTAGTTTCCTGGCCCAGCCCACCCGTCCTTGACATATCTTGCTGTGCGTAAATCAGCGTTCTGTAGGTCGTTCGATCTTGTCGATGCTCAACACATTTAGCAAAGGCAGTTGCTAAGCTTATGGTGGTGCAGTTTATTTTGCAATCAGCATGTCATCAGCACTGCATGGTTCCAGCTAGCAGGCTGACCTGAACCGATTATTGTAAAAATTTTGCACGTCTGAGAAAACTCGATCTCGGTTCCGTTTGTGCCTTTGCATATTCTGCATCTATATAGCAGCACACACCGCACGGCTTATCGATTCACAAGTTCAAATAAAGTCAGCCTATAACTTGCGTTGACAAACGCGCTGACTATCTACAGGTGCATTGCAACAGTCGATCGCCTTACTTTTTCGACCTGCCACGCGGACTTCCCGTAGCTCTAACCGGCAACAGCTTGGTTCAAGAAAACGGAAAGATCATGTTTCTAACGTGACTTTTTGGAATCATGAGGTTAGTGGGTGCACAGATGTGAACAGATTGCGCAATTTGAGAACATAGAAAGAGCCTGAAGCTTTACCGCGGAGCGAACTAAATTTCTGGTCAAATAAACACACACACAGGTTAATGCGACTAACCGATTCCTTATCACGCGCAATCGACCACTTACATAGACAAAAAGGGTCAACAATCGTCGCCACCAAGACGATTCATCCAAATGATCGCACATGCCACACAAGACATAAGGCGCATCGCCGAAGATGAAGTTGTTGTCAGTCTTAACAATCTACCCGTGAATTCATGTGAGCGCTCGCGAGATAACGCAATCCTGTCTAAAACAAACAAACAAACAAACAAACACAGTAAATATTATAAGCAGAACAATGCGCATAGGCGGGTCCATCATTATTCATATGGGCAACAGCGAAAAAATATGCACAGCGAGTTTCACTTCGCCTGTTCAACTGGTCGACTTGACTAGGGATTTTCGGCCTCCATTCTGGGTACATAAAAGAGCTAGTTTTGGTGAGCAGCCCAGAGTTGCCAGCATGATGTTTTCTATACCGCTAACATTGGGCGATGTTGTGGACGGTATTTAGTCTCGCGCTGAGAAAGCAGCCGCTCGTACCTTCGAGCGCGCTGCCGTGAAATTTTTGCGTGTATGTGTGTGCCGCAGTACTATAAACGGGGCTTAAAAACCTTAATCGGGAACATTTCTCATAGTTCACTTGAATGACATTGCACACTGCTTCTGGTTAAATCTGTCTGCTCACATTGTGCGACGCTGGACTGGCGCTGTTTGCGTGCGTCTCATGTGGCTGGGTGACCTCTCCGGCGCCGTTGATGCAACGACGCCGAGAAACGCAACGGCGGGAGACGCCGGTGAAAACGCTGAATGTGGGCCGGGCTTTACGGTTCCGGCAAAACGCCCCAACGCCCGGTCCGCTCGCGTGTACCCGATTACCGGACAAGCTAAACCTCTCTATTAACTGGCCCTCTGGTGTGTGTGTTGGCCGATGCAGCTTTCACAAGAGTGCTAACAAGAGTCAACGGAGAAGCACAACGTCGCACAAGCGCGGCCACTATGCTGCAAATAATGAAGGTGGCTTGAAGTGGATTCACACGACGGTGAACACATCACTCATTCGTTGCGCCAACGGTGCGATGCATACTGAAAAGGCGCCATCGAGGTAGCTGCCGCCGCCTGCGCGATTCGGTGCCGATGAGAGGCGCCATGCTCGGTAATTGGAACCAATCAGCGATTTGGCCCGTTGTGCGGACTTAACAGGGCAACTCCACCAGCACATTTTTCCTTTTTCCTGTGCGTGCCAAATGACACGACTATGAGCTGTGTGGCTTTCCCGCAAACACTGAAGAATGGAGTGCGCACTCCCGACTCATACTCTCGAAAATACAGCCTGCGGCCGTTTGTCATGATGTCAGCACGGGAGCGATCGACAGCGCTGACGATATTTTACGAAGCCATAGTGAAACAAAAAACACTGACTGATCGCATAAACTGAAACCATGAAGGATTGAACGCAACGTAATCTTTACCACTATATGTTTTTGCTTTATTTAGGAAAGCGCCAGTGAACGCTTTCGAAGCTCAATTGAACTTAAAAAAAAAAAAAAAAAAAAAAAAAAAAAAAAAAACGCGACGAACGTGCAATAACACAGAACGGATCTGCTTAACTTCTCATGCTCATGACGACTTCGGCTGCTTCAGGTTGTTCAAGTGAATCTCGGGGCAGAAGTTGCAAGAGGGTTAAATGTTTCGAAACGCATTTCCAGTGTCATTCAAGCGCTGCCGCCTCGAGAGGCACCTCTAGTAATGAACCCTGATCAAGGCGATGCGCCGGAAGGGCCGACGCCGGAAACGCCGAAGTGGCCTTGAGGGCAACCCGAAGACTCTTCCCGAGCATTCTCGGAGTAACCATGACGACAGGGAGACGGCGGACTGAGCAGCCGTTGTCCCCCCCCCCCCCCCCCCCCCCCTCAATTAGGGTCTATTCCCGACGGCGGCTTTGCACGCGGAGGCGAATGCAAAGCGGCTGCTACGATATTACGCCCACAATAGAGTTTTAGAATTGGGGACCCAGGAAAATTGCGGGTCGCAAGTGGCGCATGCGCAGAACCCAAGTCAGCCTTGGGTTCTTGCGTTCGCGTTGACCCAACACCCAACAATTTAAAATTAGCGCGGGTACAGTGCCTAGAATATACTTCTAGCGTGGGTCCCCAAGCCGTCTTAGGTTGCCCTCGCAGGCGACGAGAAATCGCAGGATAGCAGAGATCCGTACGAGCCCCAGCCGACCAAAGCCGTTATCGTTCCGGCCTTGCTTGGCTTAAAACAGCATCCTTACTTAATTCGTAGTACTAACACAGATATTCTGCTTATTACATTTTATTGTTCGCCCCCCCCCCCCCCCCCCTGCAAAAAATTGCGTTCTGTTCGTTTTCACTTTTAAGAAAAACTTCTCTTGTGCTTTCAATCAGCACCTTTTTTTATCCCCCACCCCCTGTGGCATCCCGAGCGCTCGACCCAACCGCGTTTGACCGAACATTCAAACTCCACTGCTCCTTTAAACCCAAGAGCAGCCTACCCAACGCAGCTTGGGCACCCGGGGTATTGGGTACCCAATTTTAAACCCAATATCTGACCCGCGGCCGCCGACACATTGCCGCTTTCGGGTCGACGCCCCAAAGAAGCGACTAATCGGACGCAAGGCCAACCGTTCACACATCCAGACGCAACAGACACAGGGTACCTTCGTAGTATTAGTTTTCTACCAGGAGACGCAAGCAGCTTGCCGTGCGGAAGCTGCTTGCGTCACTTCAGTCTAAAGCTCTCCATTGAGTGCTTGCCTCGGCATTCCTCCGCAGTGCACATCACCGCTATTCCGATGTTCCTCTCGCAAGCGCGCTAGCGACAACCTTTCTTCGGGGTCCCATTACAAAGGGAATACAGACTTTCAATGCTGAAGGACTCGTTTCAGGCTCATTACGTTTCAACAGAACTGAAAGCTGGGCGAGTCTTTTGTGCGCACTGCAGTTTAACAACGAATCACTGCGTTTCCACAACAGAGTACACGTTCGAGTGATCTCAATAAATTAATAAATTGAGGGGGTCTTACGTGCGAAAGCCACGATGTGATTATTAGGTACGCCGTAGTGGGGGGGGGGGGGGGGGTCTCCGAATTAATGTCGACCGCCTGACGCGCACGTAAGTACACAAGCGTTTTTGTCATTTCGCCCCTAACTAAATCCCGTCTCGGCCGTGATCGAACCCCCGACCTCAAGCTCAGCAGCACAACGTCATAGCCACTGGGCTAGCGCGGCGGCAAGTCCGCGACTTGGGAATGATGTGCCAAATACAGCAATGACTGCTCTCTCGCTGACGAGAACGAGCTTCACCTCGATTTCCAAATCGAGGCGCCTGGTTACCTTAGCAAGAGCGGGTTCCTAGAAAATACAGCCGCCTGATTTCATGCGTACGCCCGTGCGGTAAAGCGTACGGACCGCTAGACATTTCTTCGTTTATTAAAAAGTGCAGCTGAAAATCGAACAGTATACACTGCGGTGTTCGAGCGGTGAAGTTTGGACGGCAGGACCGGTGTATTTTGTAGCGATGCCTTTCCGGTGCTAATGCCTTTACGCCCTTATCGCGCTCTGTCAGTGGTCAGAACGACGGTCCGCTCGCGTTATCAACGGGATCAGCCGGCCGTGAGCGGTGGATGATAAGACTAGTATAGAACAAGTCATAAGGCATCGCTACAAAATACCGGCCCAGTAGTCAATCACAAACTTCGTGACTAAGATGCGAAGAAATTCCATTTTTTTTCTTTCTCACGGCTGCACCTACACTTTCATAATGTTTACTGCACGCCCAGCGCAGGACACGAGACCCCTCCCAGATATGTCCAATTACCCTTTCTTGCGCCAGCTGAGTGTCTCCATAAAACATTACCGCAACGCAATCGCACACATCAATCAGCGGCGCTGTTCGATCATCAGCAGCGCGCGCTCTCCGAGATAATGGCCAACTACCAAGTGAGGCCGCGTCATCTCATTCGGTCGTCGAAACACGTACCCTCCCGGAACGCGTCACCTTAATAGAACGCCCAGCTGCAAACGCGCCAAAGGTCTAAGCAAAGAATGGTTCTCGCAGGCCGGCGCTTGACAGGCCTAATGAATGAGCTTAGCATGCGCCCGAGTTACGAATGCGCACCGCCTCCCGCACTTACGATAGAGGGGTTTCAGGGAGAACAGAAACACACAACACAGCTCACTTGGCGTCTCGAAGCTTTGCGATAATCGCATTACCTGCGGGGTTGCCCGTGCAGGTAAAATAAGTGATGGCGCTCAACGTGCCAAAGCTGTACACACCCGGCCTATGAGGGGGCGTCGTAGGGTATACCGTAAGGGTCAGCGGATTAATTACTTTACTACGCGAGGTTCTTTACGGTAAGCCGCAATCTATATAGGTACACGAACGTTTATGCAAACCACGCAGAGTGGAATGCGGCCGCCAATGGCGGGAATCAAACCCGCAACAGCAACCGAGCGCCACGGTTGCTAAATAACTGCGCGGGTCACGCTGCAGTGCGCTAGGTAGCCTTTCGTGAGAGAGAAAAACAAACAGAAAGATGAAACGTAACGTCAATTGCACCTAGCGTAGCCGGAAAATTTGAAATCTGGAGTATTTGGAACCTTCAGAAATATCCCGCTGTCGAAAGGTCGGATAATCTAGACTTCCGAGCGTGAGCGTCACGATTCACCTACTGCTGAGCTCCTCATTGGTCGTTGTCACGGAGACGTTGCTCCAAAGGCGCACACGTGCCTGCCTCCCTGCTCAGGCCGCGCTTTGTCCGCGATGCAGAGAAAGAACGACTACTGCTTCTAGGAAAGGTGCCTTGCACACTTCGCAATAAATCAATCGCAGTTAAACCGTTGGCGCCGTTCGCGGCAATTTTTGTGCATAAAAGTTTTCTTGAGGACCTTTAAGGCCCCCCGCAAAGCTTGTTTGGAAATGAGCAAAACAGCACTACTTGACAGCTTGAAGAGCAAATGTTTTTGTTCTACACCAAGAAGGACGTACACGAAAAAAAAAAAAAAGAAACAAACAAACAAGGAAATACCACTAAAAACAACGAAGCTGCTAAAAGGACTAAACTGCCTAGACTTTCGGATTGGCGCCAACTTTGTGACCAGAAGTGTAAAGAAAATCCGCTACGCTTAGTAGAAAATTATACAATTTTCGAATGCACTAAGTTGTTTCAGGGCCATTAAAGGGTTTCCAAGGATTTTAAATACCACTGCGAACCCTGCGTTGGTTATCACTTCTATGTAAATATAAATATACGCGCGATACAAACCTCAGCACAGATTATATATATATATATATATATATATATATATATATATATATATATATAATCTGTGCTGAGAGAGAGAGAGAGAGAGAGAGAGAGAATGCGTCCAATTTCGACAACACACTGCCTTTACACACTCCTTGCACACAAACACGAGAAACTCGCAAGGTACAGCGGTAACGTTTTGAGCGAGCAAGCAAGCAAACGAGAAATAAGCTTCCCTGAAGGAAATCACATTTTGTCCTAACTGGAAGCTTCGCCGTAGGTTGCAGGCGAAATTAATCTATGAGGAAGCCCAGCAGCAACCAGAAAGAGACAGCCCCGAACCCTGTAAAGTAGACCGGCTTACGAGCATGGTAACGATAACGCTGTCACGACGGACGAAAAACACGTGGACTTACTGAACAAGGCGCTACCGATTACTGCAAATGTGCAACTTCACATGACGCTGTCCATTGTTTATTTTGGCACAAAAATAAGGTCACTGAACAGTTATCAACGCAAGTTGTGTGTTCCCTTTCATATCTGCGTCGGTCGCGAATTGGTGTTTTAAGGCCTCCAAGGTTACATACATACTTTTCTGGAAACACTGAGCAAACTTTGCAGAAAAGAATTCTGGACATGTAGCATGAATTTTAAAGTCACATCAGACCAATGGTCATAATTAGAAAAAAAATTAATTGATTACGAATGGTGGCTTCTTATAGATGATTCGTTATACCGTGAAAAGTACTGAAATATTTATTACAAGTAGACCCGATGACGACTACATTGAGTAGAGCCAAGGCAGAAAAAAGCACTAACAGCAGCAAATCAGCCACACACTGAACTTATCGTCAAGACTAGTAGTGCACCTCTTACCATTGCTTTTGCAACAGATGGCCATTAGAGCAGGCGCGGGTGCATTGATGCTACGTGCTTACGTCATAAAATATCATTAATAAGAAAGAAAAAAAAAAGCGTCAGACATTTCCTGCGTGAGCAAGGTGCTGTTTCCCTCCCGCTGCTCTCTGCGAGCTGGCTATTACAGTTTTGCATTACCCTACATACTAAAGGGACCTTACGACATTGTTCTTGGCTAGCAGAGGGTTACGTTTCGCATTCGGCTCTACGTGTAAGACATTTCGTTTTTCTCGTCGCCGCTAGTCGGAACATTCAAAAGCACGTTGCGTCTATTGCACGCCCTCGCAAGAAACGACAGAAGGTTAGCGGGAAGAAAGCGCAACCAACGCTCTCCGCCCAAGGGCCATTGCGTATACGGACAACGAGCGTTTGATCGGCTGCAACGTCACTTCCGCATTTGCGTCACGCGCGCAACGCGTACGCACCGAGCGAGTTCGCTCCGTAATCGCGCACCCGCTTCGGACTCGAATGGGCGCTCCAAGCGACGACTTAATTAAACTGCGGGGTTATCGTCCACAAAGTGCACAGTGGAAGGATTCCAGATGAACATTCACCAGCTGGGAGTTCTGTAACGTGCCCCCAACCAATGCACGAACGTCCTTGCATTCCGGCCGCGCAGGAAAGCGACCGGAATCGTACCCGCAACCTCGCGCTCAGCAGCGCAACGACACAGCCACTGAGATCCCGCGGCGGATTCCAGCGACGACTCACGGGCATGGGAAATGACCACGGGCATCGCCGCCTCGTTTCGTCCGCATAACGGGCGGCGCACACCTCCGAACAAAATGCGAAAGTGCTAACAACCTCGACCGGCGGCACTGCCTCGAGCGGCAAAAGCCAGGCGGGCGAACGAGGAATCGGAAAAAAAAAAAACCTTTTAAACGCCGCACACCGATTCGTGCCCGTTTCGGTGTGGACTGGATTTCCCTCGCTGCGCCAAACAGAACGGAAAGAAAACGTGCCCGGTTATTTCCGCACCCGCGAATATACGGAGGAGGAGGAGGAGGAGGAGGCCACCCCGAATCTGACAATTAAACTGCGCTCTCCTTAACTCGCAATCTCGGGCAAAACGAGGCCGATCCTATTCCGCCCCTCCCTACCCATACTTCTCGAGAACAACTTAAGATGGTTCAGAGACCGATCGACGCGTCGCTTCGTCTCGGGACACTCCGAAAAAAAAAAAAAAAAAAAAAAATTGTTCGCCGGAAACTCGTGCTGATCGCCTAGAAGGGGGAGGGGCGACATCGGCAGAAGCGCACTCGGGCGGCGGTTTCTGTTCTTCGGCTATGCGCTGTACAGTGGGGCCCGCTCGTGCGAGGCGTCAACTGCGCATGCGTCACTAACGGTCGCATGCAAGTTGGTCATGCCTCGCGCAGGCTAGGCCGCCTGTACACGGAATACTAAAACTTCCTGGTGTTTCCTTGGCCGGACTCCGCCTTCCAGCAAGAGACGCGGCGACAGCCACCCGCACTTGCGCTGCCGTGGCAAACTTAGCCGCCACGCTGTTTATAATCGCGAACCTCGCAAGTTACCGAGACTCCGAAACGTTTGTTCTCTATTCAATAACGACACGCAACTTGTTAGAGCGTCACATAACCATAGAAATTTACGAATAACCTAACGAGCTAGAAAAAAATTCCCGCTTGCTTCCAGCATCCCTAGCTGTTATATCCGGCAGCGTAAAGGCAAAGGCAACGCAGCGTCGTGTATTCAGGGCGGACACGGTCACATATTTAAGTTCAACAGTAGAATGATCCGAGAGCCTTCTAATGACTTCGAGACCTTTAGTCCAACGTATTACCATAGCTACATCGGGGACGGACACGTGGACAGCGCTGGTGACGTTGAGATGGTGTGTTTAGCGCCAAGCTCTGTAATGAGCGACGACGTTCATATTTGTTGCAGTAGAGGCAATTTCGGCAGCGAAGAGAGGTGCAAAGCAGGAACGTCTCATTAACACGTTTACAGAGTCCCAATACGACGTCGCCGGATCGGGTCACTAGCATTGCTGTTACTGCCTGCAAGAGCGGCCAGTCTAAAACACGACCACCTCGCCGTGTAGCACCGCTTTGGCGACGACGCAGCAGAATTGCGGCGTACGAGGAGGGACGGAGAACCGGACGCAGGTTCGCCCTCAGCTTGAAGCGCAGAGCAAGCTCATCGGCGCAAATCACGACGAGGTTCTCGCAAATTTGCCGACAGGCACATTTGCGATGTTCGCATCTCACCACAACCGATCTAAAGGTCGCAACGTGCTTCACAGCGATACGACTGTACTGATTGACGGAGCCCCAATGCATCAACGCCTAGGCTACGAGATACGTGGAATAAATTCAACCACCCTTAGGCTATTTAGAGTGCGCAGAGGAACACGAGCGTTTCGGAACCCTTGAACTCGTGCTCTGCGCCAACAAAGAAATGCAAGATCGCCCGCCCGCCAGGGCACAGGGTTAAGTTTAAAGCGGCCACTGAAGGTGTCGGGAAATTTAACGCCAGCTGAAGATGTCAAACAGCCAAAACTCTGTCACTGCTTGCTTCAAACGGTTCTCCTCCGCAACGAGCTTGAGAATTCGGTCGCCCTCCTCGTGCCTCGGTCGACGCACTGCGTCCCGCATCGGCCCTTGGATGCGTTTCCCAATTGACGTAATGGCAGACGAACAACCAGCACCATGAACCAGACTCTACTGACGGCTTATATCTGGCGCTAACAACGAGCGCTTCCTCTTCGACCAAGCAACAATGAATCTCCAACGAGGAAGAGTGGCCACAAAAGCGTGAGCTTTTTCACACTGAAGCGGATTGTAGTGAACCAAAATTACGAAGACGTCGACGACACAGAAACAAAACGGTGTCTTCTCGCGACTCACCCGCGCTAAACAAACGACGTACGAATTGCCACGAGCTACAGGAACCCCAAAACGCGACAAAGGAATGAAAAAAAAAAAAAAAAAAAACGTACGGCCATGAAGACCGACGTCGGACGGCGCGATAAACATCAGAGGGCGTACGTCTCTGACTGCTGCCACACTTACGTCAATGTACTTGTCCAAATACATGCGATCCGATGCGGCACTGCCGGAATTCTGTAAAAATGCGAAGAAAAACACAGGAAGAAATCAAAACAGAGCAAGGCGACAGGGTAACGTGGATCAAGTGCGCGCGATCGTGACAGCAAGCCATCAGCGGAGAATCGTCACTAATTATCGCTACACCGACTGCGCTAACGAAATACGTATCACGCTTTCTCAAGTAGCGCGAACGTCAGACAGATGGAAAGGAAAATGACAGGGTGCGGCGCGAAAGAACTCTTGCGGTACACAATCAAACGCTTTGTAGAAGCCCCCCAACTATCATCACGCCGGAGATGGAAGGGGGGCGAAAAATCAAAATGGGCACCGCCGGCAGTGAGCGCGAAACGCGCGAGCGAAAAAGCAACAGACTACGGAGGCGACACAGTCGCCGCCACGTCTACGGTTTCTGCCAGCTTCGAGCGCGTGGCGCTAAAAGTAAAGAAGCGAAACAGGGGAGAAACATCAGGTGGAGAAAGCTAGCCGCTTACTGCAGGGCCACGCACTTTACTCGCGTTCTACGAGAGCACAGCAATCATCACAAAGGCCACCCTCACGCTTCACGAAGTAAGCTGTTAAAGAAAAGGAGAAAAAGCGAAGCAACGACGACTACGCCGCGCAGTCCGGCAGGCACGACAATTTGCGCCGGCGACCACCGATGGTGGTGGGGCTACCAGAGCACGCACATACGCACAGACACGCACAGAAACGGTACGGGCGCCGCTCGACCCGCGGGGGCGACCGAGCGTGTAGCAGCAGACACCAAAATAACCAACCCGCCCGAGGAAAAGACGCACAGCCACACGTCGCGCCGCCGAGTTGGACAGCGCGAGAACAACACCTGTTGATCGGGCCGGAGTCGCGCTATGCGGGCACATACGGCAGCATTGCCGGCTGCATGGCAGACGGGGGGAAAGGGGGCGGGAAGGGGCTTTGCGTGGAACAGCAGCCCCCAGCCGTGGCGGCAGTGCCCCCGTCGGCCTAGTGCGCGCGGGACGAGCGGATTCCGGCGGCGTGAACCGATCGTGGTGCGCCGGGCACGACGCGGCGACCGCGTTTCCACGCCATCCACGTCGGCTGGCGGCCGGCGCTGGCGAACCATCTGGTAGCGCGGCTCGCCGGCCGCGGGGGCCGCGCCGACAGAGCGGGCCTCACTGCGCACCTTCTGGATGATGAAGCAGCGCGGGCTGTACGCGGCACAGCAGAGCGGGGCCCCCGGCGGCCAGTCCCAGGCTGCGGGGTGCAGGGCGCCTCCGACGTAGGGCTCGACCATGGCCCGGGACCGCGGCGGACTCCGGAGCCAGCCCCACGGCTCTCCCGACGGCCGCCGCTGCGGCACGGACGGACCGCGGCGCTGACGTCGCCCCTGGCAACGCCTCCTCCTCCTCTCGTGCCCTCCTCCTCCGCCGGCTCACACCGCGGCAGCCCTCCCCGCCGCGGGACGAGCTCCTCCGTCGCACTTCCGCAACAAACGGCTGACCGACAAAACGCGCTATGCCCACACGAGAGGAGCGCCACGAGGTAGGCGCAACAGGGTCGCCAGCGCGCGGGCAACACACCCCCCCCGACTCGTCAGCGCTATGCCGCAAGCAGACTCCGCTACTTGTCACTCGCAACGCAGGCTCGACACCACGCTGCGGCAAAATATATGCTCCCTTCAAGGGCTAGTCGAACTTGGCGCGCAGACGAATGTAAACCAGGGAACCAGCCAGAACCGAAACTCATGAGATGGCGGCCGAGACGGAAACCGTTCTTCGCCAGAGAAGGAGGTGCCGGCGCCCCGCTTTCGTGCGCCGCCACGCGCTCCGTCCGGCCAGAGGTGGCCCGAAGCCCCGCGCGCCCCCCGAGGCGGAGGAAGAACGCCTCCGGCGCACACCTTGCTCCCCCCGACCGCCCGCGGCGACCTCCAAGGTCATTATCGGTGCGGCCCGGAAACGCTGCCAGTGAAGAGCGGAAACAGACTAGCACGCGCAGGTATTTATAGTCCCGAAAAACCCCGCATGTTACATGCGCCACCGAGCAGGCGCTGACTCACGCCCGATGTGCACACGTCTTCGAGCCAAGCAGCAGCGTCCGTCCACCAAGTCGGGACTGTGCATTTCGGCCGCCGCTGATCGGCTGGAGCTGCACGAGCGAGAATGAGACAGGCTGGGGGCGCCTGCCTCCTCCTCGCTCCGTACCCGAGTCGATCAGCACTTCAGCAGCAGCCGAAATTGATAGACCAATAGGTGGACACCTGCAGCCTACTATATCTGAATTCCTCCCTGAAGTCTCGCAACTGTCACGCCGAGAATGAAGGGTCCATGGCAAAAAATAATCGATAGTAGGCAGCCGTGAAGCACTGCTGCCTACTATACCCTGAAGAAATGCACTCACTGCATTGAACTGGCGATGTAGCACGTTCAACTACCAACACAAGTGTAAAAGACAAGTGGCCACTGAACTCTTACGAGGAAGCTTTAGCTTGGAGGCTCCTATCTAAATATATGGGAAAGGAGAAATCGTTTCTCACACCACAGCACCGAATTTGATCTAAGTCGCCAATTTTAAAATAAAAATTGGCAAAACTCTCAAGTGTTCACAAACCGAAACTATGAAGTTTACAATTCAGTAACTCGGCAATGAAACATATCACAATTCTGCAAGCTTTACCTAATAGCGTATTTAAAGCAGACAAAATTGATATGTTATACATGGCTCTCAAATAAATCACTAATATGCGAGTAGAACTTTGCAACACCCTTGTAAACAATGCAACAGATTTACGCAAGATATACACCGACATATCAAATTTGTCCGCTTTGGATGCTCTAACGGATGCAGTTTACAGAACTGTGATATCTGTTCCTGGTGTAGAGCTACAATTTGTTATCTTTGTGCTTCTACTGTTCAAACTTGCAAATTCTTGAAAGTTCCTTTTAAAGAATTTAGGCCCTAAATCGAAAATCCACTTTCAACAGCCACTAGAATTAACTTTCTCAAATACAACAAATGTCATTAAAATAGACCAAGTGGTTATTTCAGAAAATCATTTCTGCATTTTTAACATGCATTTGAATAGGTGGCATCGAAGTTTGGCCCGAGCTAAAGCTTTCTCTTCGAGGACATACAGGTCCTCATGTATGGTGTCATTCGCTAATTGACGAAGTGGCTTCTTGAGAAAAAAAAATGAAAAAAAGTACCCGAATTTCTCCAAGCAGCTTCCATATCCTATCAAGTCAGACACCGTGAGAGAATGGAATGCTTGGTGCCACGACTCTGCAAAATACAGCCACATGTGTGCTGCAGTACTAGCGACAACATAATGGGGTGGCCACCCTGGAACCCCAATTGTCGAACCCCAGATCTCCAAGTTGAAGCTCCAAGACAGACCTTTGATATATGCGATCTGCTTGCAGAAATAGCCCTGCCTCACTAATTATTAACCATACCATGAGCAGCAGTTTTCAAGTACCTAGCATCTGTACGACTGGCCACTTGCAAC
Source organism: Dermacentor silvarum (assembly GCF_013339745.2). Classification (NCBI taxonomy): domain Eukaryota; kingdom Metazoa; phylum Arthropoda; class Arachnida; order Ixodida; family Ixodidae; genus Dermacentor; species Dermacentor silvarum. Next base: position 237,017,900 of record NC_051155.1, read on the forward strand.
TTCAGTGGATGAAGCCAACATATACATTAAAGTCAACACTAGATGTTGTACTAACTGACTTTTAAGAATAAAATTGGAAATATTCTGATATGCTGTGTACTGAAGCAACAGTTTATACCTGAAATCTCTCTTTACTCAACTAAGGGCTAAAAGCATATTTCAGCAATTAAACTACATTTCTGTAGTGCTGGCAGGCCCCATCAGGGAAAGGAGAACAAGATTGTGTAACAAACGAAGCTAGGAGCATAAAATAAGAAGTAGATAAAGACATTTGCTTGCTTTTCCCTAAACTGTTATGTGTATGTAAGCCTCTACGTATTTTATGGGGCACAGAAAGGCAATATATTGATTGTTTTACACTGTGCACGCTTAAAACATTTTGCAGCTCGAGAGTATCAGCAGAAATATGGAGGCAGCCTCTGGTTCTACAGCCCGAATGCAAAAATAATCAACTAAATGTGTTCCATGACAGTTGTAGTTTCCAAAAACCCACATTATTCTGAAAGTACATTTCATATCTGCTCTGCAGTACATGTCAGCCATGAACAGTAGTCAATCATGCTTCATGCACAGTAAGAGCATGCATGCAATTTTCATAGTACGAATTTAAGTATCCCACAAACCTGTCCAAAATACGAGCATTTCGCCCTTGTCAAATTACAGCAGTCATGGCCAGGATTGAACCTGTGACTTCAAGCTTTGCAGCACAATGCCATCGTGGCAGGTAAATGTGAAAATCAGCTATTTCGGAACAGAAGTGCCCCTGTTTACAGAAATTGACTGAAGTCAAAAGTGAACACTAAATTAAAAGCCCTCTCACTAACAGAAGTGTGGCCCTGGCAGGTGCTTGTGTAGCAGAATGGTGGCCGCTGAAATGCCACCATGGCCATATTAAACAATAGACAGCTTTAGTTTAGCGTATGCTATGCCATTGCGTACGCTATAAAATAGCGGGTCATCACTGCGCATGCGCAGAACGCTATCCGACCGATAGCGTACGCACGCTATTTCTCAGATATAGCGTTACCGTCTTTGCGGGGTTTGCGTAGTGTACGTATAACATGGCGGCGGTCCCCGCTGCCCGCTTCGAATTGAACCTGGCATGGCTTTTGTAGAATTCGCTTCGTTCGTAGCAAATGACTGCGTAAACGGCTTTCGCTTAGTCTCAGGCCGCTTCGACGACAGTGTATTATGGATAACCTTGCGGAGTTTTCGAGATCACTTCTCGTTTCAAATGACACGAAGCCTAACGAGGGCAACCTTCGAGATATGTCAGCGCCGCCTATCGGTGAAGTCGAGAAATATGCGCGACGATGGCATATGGCCTCTGAGATCGGAAGATCTCGCAGAACAACTAAAACTGTAATAAACGTGAGCTGCTTAGCGTACGCTATACTAAAACTGTCTAATAGCAGGATAACCAAGCATAACTTCAGTAACAAAAATCAAGAAATTACACTTCTTGGGTGAACATACATACCCACTGAACCGTGGCCTTAAATATTCGTAAAAATCCCATGGACCTGACATCGAGGAGACAAAGTAGTAAAAGTGGGGAGGGGGCAAACAGCCTTCATTTTTATTTAAAGCTTGCTCTTAACGCCCGCCTTTTGTGGGGTACATACGCACTTTATTAACAATAATTTAACTTTAGAAGCAGCAGACAAGCAGCAGAGAACTTGGAATAGCACCGGTTGACAAGAAACGCACTGTTTTTAGATCACAATTACTTTGCCGCTGCCCATTTTGCTTGTTTCAGGAACTTCTCTGTACAAACTTACTTGACACAATTATCCCTTCTCAATGGAAGGTTCAGAGACTGGAGAGATACTTTTTTCTGAACAGAACTTATTTTTGGCAGAGCATGGCGCAACACTGTAAAAATCACGGAAAATTCGGAGTTTGCAGCTATGACCTTACACACTTAAAGGTACACTAAAGGCAAATATTAAGTAAAGCTAAAGTGATAGATTAGTGCTCTAGAATCTCTGAAGGTGTAAATATCATCGCAAACAGAGCCTTAGTAATCGAGAAATTGAGGTAAATGCAGGACATGATTTGAGACCCCCCCCGGGACACTCGAGTACTACTTGCCCAATGACGAAGGCACTCCTCCTTTAAATTCTGTCACCAGTACCCAACCACTCGTTACAAAAACATTTGTAAACTACTTGTAAAATTTATTTCATTTTTCAAAAAAAAAAAAAAAAAGAACTCATTGACATTACCCTTGACAACAAAGCAGGTGATCAAAAGGTTTAGTTTTGTTTGACTCTGCGCAGCCTGTGATTTGGCTTTTCATTAGTTTCATTATTGCGTAGTGCTGTGCTGGTTTTGCTGGCTCGTGAAGCTCGCACAAACTTCAAGCAGCAGAGAATTCTGCTGCTTGAGAGAGACTGCTATGTGATGTCGCGTGATGCCTGAATGGTCCATGCCACTTGACCAAAAGCAGCTGCAGCGGGGAATCCACTGCACTCTCTTGGATCGGTTTCTCCATTGCCACACATTTGAATTTTGCGGGAAAAAAAAAAAAAAAAAAAAACGTACCGCCATCTGTCTGGCGCCGTTTTGCTCAACGATGGCAGCAAAGGGCGGTGATGGCGTATGCAATGTCGCCACAGTGGTGGGAGATTTGAATTGTGATAAAGGTATTCCGACTCTTCAGATGCAATTTTCTTGTAAATTAAGTCTTTTCTTGGCACTAAACAAGCGTTGCAAGGTTTCTGTAATGGTATTTAAACAGTCCCCAATGACTTAGTATTTACCTTTAGTGTGTATAAAGGTGCATACTGCATAATCATATTCCTGGATTTGTCATTAGCTTATGCTTCAAGCTGTTTCTTTTGCCATGCTTTGTTTTGTTGTCATGTTTCTTTTGACACTGTGAAGCAGGAATCCACTCAAGGAATCACAATAAGACAGCTCCATGTGCAGTAATTCGTAAATGGAAGTCAGCTGTGCCTAGCACACAGACTGACATCACAACTCACACAATCACAACTGCAGAAACCAAACGCGCTGGATTGCAACCTCGATTTTATTAAATAAATAAAAAAAAAAGACTGAGTATCTATGACAAAGGCAAGGCCGACAGCAGTAAACAAATGCACACCAAAATATTTACCAAGGAATCGTAGCCATAGAATAATTTTAACAGTAGCACCTAAGGGTGAAGCATTGACAACGATAGCAAGGTTTAGTGTTGAGCTTGCACTCCGCGGACGGTGTTCTAACTATACGCGAGTCCGACCATGGTGGCGCAACGAACCAGAAGGAATAGAACTGGGCAGAAGGAACAGATCCCTGGCAGCTACCAGGCGTCTCAGAGTGCTGGCGTGATGAGCAGCATCCTCAGTGGTGTTATAGGCGTCGTACGGCATTGATGCACTAGATGAGACCAATGGGAAACTATCAGCGTTAGCTTGACATTTACTGCCCATTCTACTCAGAGCAGTTTATATACACAAAAGCTCGGCAGGAATGCTAGTGCGCTTACAGTGGCATGTGTACAATGCTCATGCCAGCAGTGAAAGATGGCTTTGCCACCGCGGCAATTGCGCATAGCATCGACGGTGTGTCTACATCGCGTCGTTTCTGCAGCCAGATGAACGCCTTGGAGGTCTTTTGCATGCGAGCTGTGCATGCGCCATCGAGAAGGAAAGCATGATGACGACGGTAGGGGCGCCCACGGCGTGAATGCTCTTAGATTGTATGTATGGATATCACAATAAAATATCTTTTTATGGACTTGCCAAGCCATGACAAAGCATTTCCAAGGAATAAACTAAGATTGCTTGACATCTTGAAAACAAAAAAGATGCCAGTTAACAGTGGGAAAACTTTTCACTTTTGCAAATAAAAAAGATATACAGGAAAAAGGCTCAGAGAAAAAAAAAAAAACCTCCAGCAGCAGTTTCAGAAAGCTTCTGACGAAATTATATTATTGTGTTTATCGCGATCATATGGAAGGCCCAAACACTTCTGGGCCTTCCGCGCTGCATGTTGGTATGCTTATGAACAGCCTTTTCACACTAGTATAAATGTTTTAAGGGTTTTCGTGACTGGTTTGTATTACCCTCAAATTGAAGTGGTACTAGAGGCAAGGGCACAAGAAGAATGCCCTGCTTCGGTGTGATGATCAGTCAACAAGTTCAAACTAATGTGCTCGCATTGTTCAATATCTGTAATACAGAATTCAAAACATTAAGCTGTCTCCATACACTGTGGAGTTTCGAGCCTGTTTGTGATTAGTGTTTTATGACCTGCTGCCATGCCGCCCATGGATAGCTCAATGGGCTTCCCCCACTGGCCAAGTTTTGGCGACATTTGGGCCCTTGCTACTGCGCGTGCATAAGACATTGGAGAGACCACATCTAGGCGTTGGGAGGTGCGTATGTGTTCCTCTCTGCCGGCGGCGGACAAAGGGGCTGCCACTGGCTGATGGTTACTTTGGCTCGTTGGGATCCCAGCCTCGTCGGGTGTGCACACTCTTCAGTCTTGATGTCCTGGGGTCTGATCGCGGTTTCATCTTCCCCTAGCTGGGACCGGCGGCGCTAAGGCGCGCAGCGGCACGTTGGCACACGAAGTGGCCAGAGCAGGCACAGATGCAGTGTCCTGTACGCATGGAGGCTCGTGGTGATTGAACCCACTGTGGTTATTCAGCGCTTGCAATCGCAAGGTGCATACCGTGAGAGTTACCACAACGGGAACATCAGAACTGTCATTGAGCTGAACTAAGAGTAATGTTTACCAGAAGTTGACTGTAGCATGTAAAAAATGGCCAACCCTTTCCGGTCTTGGAGAACTGTCAGATAGATGTACAACTGCTTTGTAAAACATTGTGTTCTGCAATGGACTTAAAACAAACTAATGTACAAGGTCAGTTGTAACTTGGAGCTCCAGAAATGAACTGTATGTGCCATACAATTTAAAGAAAATTTAAAGCCATACTATCATCCCCAACATTCAATCTTATCACTTATTTTTGTGTCAATATGATGAACCCTTTCAGCATCACTGATGTGCCGGTACATTACCACATTTCTGTGCCGCCATGTTCCTTTTGAGATTCCTTTCCCCGATAGGAATGCGAGGCCCACACCAAGAGAGCAATTGCTATTATCTGCGTCATCTTTTTTTTTTCATTTCTGCACAACCAAAAACGAATTGTTGTGTCCTGTTTTATAATACCTGACACTGGGGGTGCGTCGCCTCCAAACAAACCCAACATTGAAAGGGTTAAAGGTACACTAAAGTGCAACATTAATCCAATTTAGATGTTAAAGTTATTGTTTAAGGGGTTTTGTTTTATTGAAAAGGTTATTTATGAGAGAAGAAAATGATTAAACTTTTCAATCTTGAATTCTGTGCCTGAACCTCATGCTAGTACATTAGAATGACGTCTCAAGTGTATTCGCGTTTCTAAGCAGTCTTTTACATACGTTTCCAAACTTTGCAAAGCTGTGTCTTTGGTTTGTCTAGAATGCAGTGTAAGCTTTGCTTACCAAACAATTAGTCCCTAGCAATCACTGTTATAACCTGCTACCTCATCAGGAACTAGCAAAAGAACTACAAAGTGGCTTCACCACATGTCTCACTTCTACGTCTTTTGTAGCCTACCAAATCTCTACTCACAGTAGCAAGATTCATCTTTCAGGTAATTTGTGGGGATGCTCGACTCTTGTGCCGCCTTTATGTTTTTCAAGCATGGCTCTTGCATCTCTTGTTATCTGGCTTTCCCTCCTAGCTAAGCGCTACGCGCAGTCAGTGTAGTTGGAGAATAGTATGAGAAATGGCTTGAGTGTTGTGCTGCTGACACCACCTAACGGAGGGTTTACTCGGGCGCAAAAGAGAGTAGCACTTTCCCCTTTGGCTTGGGGTAAACTGGGTGCACAGACGTCCCGTGCGGCTGTCAGCACGCTTCGCGGGGCATTTGGATGGACGAACACGATCGTTTGAACATGCCACTGTTCACGTGACATTACCCACGAACGATTAGGCAGTGTCCAGCATGGGGGCAAACATATTCACTTGATATTTTGTTGCAGTCAGTCAGACTTCCTCGATTTACCAGCGCCCATCGGCATCTTCTATTGGTGCAATAAATGCCCTTGTGATTGCTTGCACTACTACGCTGTCATTCCTTTGTTCCAAGAGTATGTTTGAGACCCCACCAACTAAAAATTGTGATGTTCCAATTCAGTGTAACTCAATATTGCTTTACAGTGTTCCCCTAATAGTCATTACTACAAGGCAATACAAGGTAATGGGGTTGCACTTGTGTTGTTCATTCCTTGCCATTATTTGTGTGTTTTGTGCGCAACCCGTATTATGAAGCAGTACCAACTAGCCCAGCTTTCAGTTCTGATACAAGGTAGCAAACTTGTACATAATGAATTACATGTAATCAATTACATTGATGGTAATTTTGTAATTAAACAATAACTTTTCTGACTTAGTAATGCTCACTGTAATTAAATCACCTTTTTTTAGTAGCCAATTACATGTAATGAGCTACATTTTGGAGGAAACAAGCTGTACAGGCAACGCAGCTTTGAATTTGGAGGCAACTACAGTGGCCAAATGGATGAAAACCTCTATAGACCATTCTTGCGGAGCAGTTTGCTCTAGAGGAATGAGACGGCACTTTCAGCAACACGGCGCACATTATCTCAGCGAAAGCGGACAAATACGAAACAACTACCGTTTCTGCTTTGCTGCTGTGCAATCAGCTGGCATATTAAGTTCACAAACCGGTGCTACGTAAGTACTTGACTGCCTGTGTTGTCGGCCCTTCGCAATGTACGGCCTTCCTTACGGATAACAAAAATTCAATCATCTGCCAGCATTGTATCGCTAACCTCCAAAGAAAGAATGAACTCTGGAACGTCGGAAAGTGTGTACCGCTCTTTACAAAGTGACAAAAAGACTAGTGCCGCTTCCTGGCATAGCAAGTTTCTCACATGCTATCTACACACATCCACTCCAACTCGCACGCAAACTTACGCCCACTCTATCACCAATATGTAAGGAATAAGTGAATGGGCGTACTCTTGAATCAATGCTCCGAAGCATGGGAAACGCCCGCTATACCGAATGCACAAGAAGATTCGAAGCTGAACGCTTCGCGACGGTCCGAAGAGTAAGCGAGCAACTAGAGATAATACGTCCTTTGCTACAAGCTATAACAAAGTACAAAACACCTACCGTTAGCAATTACATTTTTCAGGGAAGTAATTGTACTGTTACTCTTTTTCTGTATCGTGTACAAGTCTGCAAGGTAGCACGTCCTCTCTGTTCGAACGGTTTCGTATAGAACTGTCTGTTATATAACAGTTGCAGTAAATAATACCAAATTTTTAAGCACGTTAGGGCTACTAAAAGGGCCACTATTTTCCCCAGCCTTTCTTGTCCGTTTTGTGTGCATTGTAGCAACAGAAGGTCATGCCTACCCACAGCATGAGACGGTTAAAGGGACTAAAGACAGAAATAGGTTGAGCTGTACTAGTAAATTACACTTTACAATGCCAAAAGGCCACTGTTACCATGAAAGGAGGCAAGAAGGAAAGACCAGTAGCGACTCTGTTTTGGATTTTCCAGACCAGCTAAGGCATAGTTAATTTCTGTTATCAATAGATACAGACATTGTATTCTAAAGGCGTCAGAGGTTGAACATAGTTTCAAAAACTTTTATACTGCAGCACAATTTAAATATAAGAAAATGCTTTGAAATGTGTGACATCCCACTGACATTTGTACTGAAGTTCTGGCAAGCAAAAAAAAAAAAAAAAGTTTCGCCTTCATTGTTGCTTCTAGTAACCAACCTCTATTGCTGAACTGAAGTACTTTTGAAAAAAGAACTTTATCAGACTAATCTCATTTAGCATTTCTCAGTAGTGCCCCTTTATGAGTTATGCTGCATATTGGAACATCTAGTAGACTCATCCCTCTTGCACTGCCATGCAAACGGAAGTTGATGGTCGACAGATCCGTTTCTGACACAGCAATATATATGTGCAATCATGACAGGAAATACGAAGGTTGAGGTAAATAGCCACTTACTGTCTGTTGCAGGTCGGAACAAATATCCTGTCCGTCTCCAAGGTCAGAGGTCATGGGATAAGTCAGATGTTTGCTGAAAAATACAAGACAGAGATATGAGGAAATGTATTTGTCAGTGCAAATGCACACACAGAATGCCAAATAATTGGCATTCTGAAAGTATGAAATCTTGTAACAAATTCTTAGAGCTTGTCTTACAAAGATTATTTGCACAGGAACCAGACCTATTTGTTTTAACTGCCTGCGGTACTGCAACTAGCCAAGAGTTTAATAGAACTTTTTCCTCATGTATCCAAACCCGGTGGCCTGCAACATATTCTATCCAGGGCAATACAACGATCAATGCAAATTATGTAAAGGTAGGGCGGATCTCCCACATATTCTATGGGCATACTCGAAGGCGGCTCCTTTCGAGGGCCGCAAAATTCAAAACCGGCAGCTAGCCGAGGCAGCCGCTGAGACCCAGGGGATCTCGGCAGTCTGCTAGGCGGAGGGAGGCTGCGTCCGCCCTCGTGAATTGCTGGCACAATTAAAGTTGAATCTCTCTCTCTCTATGCAGCATGCTATCACTCTCAGAAACTCTATACTCTATAAAGTAATGGCTCAAAAAGTAACAAGTGCAGGCTGCTGCAATATGTCCCTGTGGTATTTTATCTAAGCAGACCACTAGGCAAATATGCTTACATCTTTCATACCTACCAGTTACCACCCATTTTTATGTGCCTTATGTGCCTACGATGGTAAAGCATACAGTTAAAGGGACACTGAAACGAGTGACGGTTTTGTACAAACGTACTGCGTCGTTAGGGTAAGTCTTTCTGATCATTAAGTGATTCATATAAGCACTCTGCGTAAAGTGTGTAATTTATTATAAGGATTTAGAAATGTACATTGCTACCAATCGCAGTGGCGTCGCTCCCCTGTGTTTTCAGCTACATCCCCCAAATTGACGTCAGTTGGGCGAGCTATCTGATTGGCTACCCAGGTTGCATCATCGATACTTTTTCCAACTTTACAGTGAACAAATGCTGTCCGTAACAGTTGGAATGTTGGTTAAAAAAATAACATAATGAGATTACACGACAATTTATCACTACACCCAAGCACTTAAGCACTTCTACTTGTGTTACATCTTCCGTGTTGACACGAGCTGCGTGGTCAGTGCTGGTCTCAAGCTTTCTTGATGCAAGCACCATGGATCGCCCTTCTTACATTGTGGGCTGCAAATCTAGCGATCGGCAACATGCCAAGCTCGAACATTGTGTCCCTCTGCATGGCAACATTGGAGTGGTGCGGCTGCAGCGCATCACGCTGCTAGTATCTGATCGGCGCGCCAGCATCTATGCGTTTGCGGCTGTCACTTCACACAGGAAGATTACTACTCTAATGGATGGTTTTAGCATGTCTGGTATTCAGGTAAACACAAGCTGACTGGGCCTGGGCGTTTTAACGGATGAGCGGAGGTGCAAACATGAACAGCCTGCACAGTGCAGCCACGTGGTGGCACATAGCTCAACCAGATAAACACAGAGCTAATATAGCCGCACACAAGTGTATTTTACTTTGCTGCTGGTGTAAATTTTCGGCAGGAGCATAATCGTGAGCACATTGTCTTTTTAAATGCTTAAAATGTTTGAGAGTTTGTTACAGCAAAAGTAGCTCTGTGTCTGGCTGGTTAAGCTCTGCTCCACCAGGTGACTGCACCGTACAGGCTGCTCACGTACACATTAAGCACCTTCATCACAGCGGTGGTAGTATGGAGGGGTGTTAGTTTACGCCTCCACCCATCCATCAAAATGACCAGCTTGCTTGCAGAGTAATCGTCTGCAGCTCGATTAATACGAGATGCTTCGCTTAAATGGTGGCACTAATGTTTTACTGTAGCTGTACCATATATGTCTACAAAATCGGCCTTAACCATTTCAGGGACCCTTAAATTGCTACAAAATTTACGCTTACACTAGGACACCTGCTTTAACGCTGGGGTGTTGTTTCAGCTGCCTGCCTCTTCAAAAGCCTCCCCAATGAATGACAGCTGCTGAAGTGGACAGAGAGAATATCACCGAATAACAGGGTCTTGCAGAAAGTACCATTTCCACAACAAAACCCTGTCAAAGCTCTACCTGACGCGCTGTGGTTCATTTTATTTTTCTTCATATGGAGTGCCCATGAAGCGCTTGATTCAGAAATAAATGTGTTTCCTTTGTCGATACCATTTGCCTAACATATTCTGACAGCTAGTGCCCGCAGATGCACAATTCCAACGAAATTGAGAGTTCTTACAGTGCCGTGTCAGATTAAAACGAATGGTGTCAATCTTGGGAAAACAACCTGCATGGGAACTTTTCTAAATTTTCGCTTCTGCATTTTAATGATCAAGGTGATTCTCAAACGACCGCATTGGAGACCACCATATGCCTTCGACCTCATTGACCAGTCTTTGTAAAAGTGCAGATAGAGGTGACAATGAGTGCAGGAAAAAAAAGCCTTGCCTGCCACAAAATCAAGCTGAAACTCTGCTCTCATGTGTCGGCTACCTTTCGGCAATACCACACAGCAGTGGCTGCGGCACAAGTGGTGCTCTGGTAGCGGTGCCGGCAGAACAAGCATGCAGCAAATTGCGGCCCAACATATTATAGTGGAATGTGCATCTGTGCACCCATCACCTGAACTGACCAACGGGTAGTGCTGATCATATCACTAGGCCCCAAACTTTGCTGTTCACATTTCAGTCAACAAGCACTCAATATTGAAAGCAACACAAGCATACGAAAATATGCTTCTGAATGCAATGACATTATTTAGAAGCTACAAATTTTGATAAAGCAAAGCACAATGACTAGGTCACCTACAGGTATGATAATTAAACAACAGTTACAGTGCAAGTTAGTTGCAACAAGCTCAAACACAAATTATGCCCTAATAAGCTGCAAGTTCATTAAGATACATTGCAAAAAAAAAAAAGCCTATATCATTGTGCACACTAGGTATGTTGAAATTGGAGTGTATACTATCAAACTGATGTTGGCCAACATTTAACCCTTTGTTGTCTTCCTGCACTTCCAATCAAGTGAGAAGAAGCAGTATTATCTTCTGCGAGTGCTTGCACAAGCAATAAGCCATGCTTCACGTGAAAAATGTTGCTTTGGTTTCACTCTCCGTTTAAAGGGCAGGTCATGCATTTATATGCAGCCTTATGCACATTAAAAAAAAAAAAAACATTTTTTTTTAAGGTACATAGGTACATGTTGCAAGGAGAATAAAGTGATGTGCAAGTTAAAGCTCTCAGTAAAATTTTTCATTAATGTCAGGATTGTGCATTTAAAATGCATTAGACTTCAAAAGAACATTCTTTTTAAAAGCTATCTATTTTTTAAAGATGAATCTGCATACAGTACCGAGAGTCTTTTAAACTTCAAGAGACATTGCAGTTGGGCAGAAAGCAACAACCACACGCATTTTTTTAGTAGCAATATTACTGTAGCCCCAGAAGGCTGCAAATAAAAAGGGGACTGCCTTAAAGAAGCGCTAAAGAATATTACATTCTATTAGGAAATCAGGTTTCTGGAACAAAGCAGCCACTTTTTCACGAGAAGAGACTTCGTAAACCAGAAAAGAAGCGAAAACAAAAGGCGGAGGGGAAAGGGGGGCATGGAGGAGAACTAACTGGGCACTAAAAAAAAAAAAAAAGTTTACACACTTTGAGGCTCATCTTACCCCCCCCCCCCCCCCCCAAAAAAAAAAATATATATATATTCATCTGTCGTGCTTGAGCATCCTTTCTTGAAAACACTGTGCTCACTACTTTCCAGTCTGGTATTAAATGCTATGCTGATAATGTGCACGTGATTAGTAACCGGGAAGCAGTGAGCGAAAAAGAAATTCAGATTTGTTATGCGCCAAAGCTACAATCTGATAATCGCCCACCTGCCGTAATGAGGCAGGTGGGCGCACAGTGTTAAAGAAAGGAAAGACACGCGAGAGAGATGATTATTGTTTAGGGACAAGATAAGCTCCAAAGTGCAAACATTGCTTCGAGTGGTGGCCCTTTAGTTCCCACACCGGCTCACTATTACAATGCCACCTAGAGCAGGTGGTGTTCGCTATAGGTTTTGTCAACATCTACTCAGGTCTGGTTAACTTCTTACTGATAAAGAAAGACTCTTTTGTCTTCTAAAGCAACCAAGAACTTGGCGTAGCAAGTTTCGAGAAATCTTGCCCCACCAAAATGGCAGAAATATGAAAATCTGGTGGAAAATGCATATGAAAGTTTGGCCTCATTTCCCTAACACAACCAACCTTTTGCCACCAAAGTAATGCAATTAAGTAGGGGTATGAGAGAAGTAATTTTTGAGACTGAATATAAAATAGTTTTCCAATGATGAACAGATGTTTACACAATATAAAACATTATCACACCCCAGTTTCGCGACATTTCACATTATGAAGTGTTGTCTATTAAAAAGCCCAAACTGTGCATTAGGAACACATAAGCAGTTTGTTTGCATACACAGAACCTTTCGTAGAGCGTGAACGATCACTGTAAGGCCTAAAAGTTTGGCTCCATGAGCGACCGTAGCCTGCCTGCTCCATTGTGAAAGTCCATGTTTTATGCCTATACATGACCGCAGAGATTAAATTTATTGCACCTGTGCTCAAATATTGTTTGATTGCACACAGTTGTAAGTTCTACAATAATTAATAACTATTTAAAAATATTTGTTTACAAATAGTTAAATTATGAGGTTTTTACATAGCAAAACCACAATCTGATTATGAGGCATGCCGTAGAGGGTGCCTCGGAAATAATTTGGACCCCCTGTGGTTCTTTTAACATGCACCTAATTTTAAGTACACAGG